>NW_028270144.1:7046692-7677109 GCF_037043375.1 Chiloscyllium plagiosum
AGGGCAGGGTGGTGAAATAGGGATAGGAGGAGACACAAATGGGTGGGGAGGGTGAGGCTGGGGAGAAGGTAACTGAGAGTGTAATAGGTGGATGGTGGTGGGGGTAAAGGTGATATGTCAGAGAGGACGGTGGAGCGGATAGGTGGGAAGAAAGATTGACAAATGGGACAGGCCATGATGACAGTGCTGAGCTGGAAGTTTGGAACTGTGTAAGGTGGGGGAAGTGGAAATGAGGAAACTGGTGAAGTCCACATTGATGTCATGGGGCTAGAGGGTCCTGAGGCAGAAGATGAGGCACTCTTCCTCCAGGTGTCAGGTGGTAAGGGAGTGGTGATGGAGGAGGCCCAGGATCTGCATGTCCTTGGCAGAGTGGGAGGGGGAGTTGAAGAGTTCAGCCAAGGGGCGGTGAGGTTGGTGGGTGCAGGTATCCCAGAGACGTTCTCTGAAGCACTCTGCAAGTAGATGTCCTGTAACCCCAATGAGACCACATCGGGTGCAGCGGATATAGTAAATGACATTGGTGGGACTGCAGGTGAAACTTTCGCCCAGCTTGGATTGGACCTGTCTGCTTCTGTGAGGAAAGGAGAGATAATTACAGCAGTAGCTCAGCATTTAAACCTGCTGGAGAAACCATCAGAATCTATTGAGATGGCAAAAAAAATTATTGCAAATGAAGCAGCTTGAGTTAGGGGCGAGAGATAAGGAAAGGGCAGCAGAAGACAGGGAAAAAAGAGAGCAGCAGAACAGAGAAAAAGAGAGATATTTGAACTTCAAAAACTGACACTTAAAAAAGAAACTCAGCTTAAAAGGCTGGAGATAAAGGCTGAGGGTAGGCTTAGTGAGGAAGAGAGTGAGGAGGACCAAGCCCCTGGTGGTCAGAAACCTAGTCAGAAACTGTTTAAGTATGTTTAAGCATTGCCTAAATTTGATGAGGATGTGGAAGCCTTTTTCATCTCATTTGAAAAGGTGGCTAAACAAATGCAGTGATCAGTGGCAATGTGGTTTTGTTGGTTCCAAATGAAACCTGCAAGTAGAGCTCATGAGGTATTCGCATCACTATCAGAGGAGACATCTGGGGAGTATGAGGAGGTGAAAAAAGCCATTTTAAGTGCATATGAGCCTGTACTAGAAGTTTCAGAAATTTAAGGAGGGACCCAGGTCAAACCGACATTGAATTTGAAAGGATCAACAGAGTAATTTCAATAGACGGATAAGAGCTTTAAAAATTGAGCAAACCTATGATGCCTTTAGAGAGGTAAGTATTTTGCAGGAATTCAAAAATTCACTGCCTGAAGTAGTGTGAATTCATGTGGAAGAGCGGAGAGTTAAAACAGCAAGGTTAGCAGCTGAAGTGGCTGATGATTATGAGCTGGTCCATAAATCTCAGTTTGGCTTCCAGAATCAATTTCAGTCCATGTGGGATAGAAACTGGGGCAAAGAGAAATCCGCACGTGGAAAGGGAAAGGTAGATCTCAGTGAAGATCATAAGGATAACTTATCACAGGGTAAAAAAGAAGCCCTTGAGAGGGACAAAGAAGTTAAAAAGCTCCAGTGTTTTCATTGTAATAAAGTGGGCCACACGAAATCAGAGTTGGTGGGCTAGGAGAAAGCCAGATGTAGGAAAACCAGACAAGCCTGGGAGTTTTGTTGAACTTGTAACAAAAAGCACAAGGGAAGTTAGACAACTGCCTCAGAGTGTACAAGATGTTCAGAAGTTGTTTAAGGAGGAAGTATTAAAAAATCTGCTTAAAAAATATACATGCAAGGTAAAGTTTATTCACCTAGGATAGGAGTAGCAGGCAAAGAGGTTAGAATATTGAGAGACACAGGATCCTCACCATCTGTGATGCTGAAGGATGAGGAGATATGCACTCCTGAGGGACTATTGTCAGAAAAAGTACTGGTAACAGGAATTCACGGTGAGACAAAAAGTGCTCCATTATGTAAAGTGAGGCTAGAGAGTCCAGAGAAGAGTGGAGAATTTGTGGTAGGAGTACTGAGCAAACTTTCAGCTCCAGGAATACAATTTGTCCTTGTAAATGATATCGCTCATTCACCGGTCAGTGTGCTGCCTACTCTAGTTGAAAGCTAATGGAGACACAGGCAACTGAAGACCTGGAGAATGTTTATCCAGGAATTTTCCCAGATTGTATGATTACAAGATCACAGAGGCACTAGCTGAAGCAGAAGAGATCAAAAGGCACAGATAAGGAAGCCGACATAGCTCTATCCAAAACCTTTTTTTGATCAGATAAGTGGAACAGAGAAGGAACAAATAGGTAAACATGCAAGTATATTTAGCTCTGCTAGGCTGATCAAGTTACAGTAGAAAGATGAGAACCTAAAGGTTATATCAAAAGGCATATACAGAGAAGGAGAGTGAATGCATCCCTGTGTGTTATTACTTAACAAATGACGTCTTAATGAGGAAATGGAGAACACCACACATTCAAGCAGATGGGAAATGGGCAGAAGTTCATCAGATTGTTTTGCCTGTGGGGTATAGAAAGGAGGTGCTGCGAGTAGTGCATGAGCTACCACTTGGAGATCATTTAGGGGTGAGGAAAACACAGGCTAAAATACAAAGACTTTTTTACTGGCCTGGACTACACAAGGATGTGGTTGAATTTTGTCAAACATGTCATACATGTCAGCTAATTGGAAAACCACAGGCAGTAATAAAACCTGCACCTTTAATACCTATTCCAGCATTTGAGGAACCTTTCGCAAGAGCCTTGATTGCGTAGGTCCCCTATCTCAAACAAGAAGTGGGAATAAGTGTTTATTAATAATAACAGATGTGTCGACTAGATTTCCAGAGGCAATCCCATTCCGCAACATCACAGCTATAAGGGGTGTAGAAAAATTATTTAATTTTTTTACAAGCTACAGAGATCCAGTCACATCAAGGATCAAACTTCACATCCAAACTATTCAAGGAGGTTATGGATAACTTGGAAATAAAGCAATTCAAATCTACTGGACACCATCCAGAATCACAGGGAGCGCTAGAGAGATGGCATCAAACTCTAAAGACCATGTTAAGGCTTATGGTCAGGATTATCAGGATGATGGAATAAGGGAGTTCCGTATGTACATTTTGCGATCAGAGAGGCACCGAATAAATCGACCAAATTCAGTCCATTTGAATTAATTTTGGGGCATCAAGTAAGAGGACTGTTAAAATTGATTAAGGAAATATTAATAAGTCAGAACTCAGAGGCCCATTTGGACTATGTGTCAAATTTTAGAGAATGATTAAATAGAGCTGAAGAGTTGACTAGACAGCATTTGAAAGTATCACAGCATACAATAAAACAGGAAGCGGATAAGAAATCACAAATTTGCAATTTTGCAATTGGGGATAAGGTATTGGTGTTACTTCCAGGAACAGGTGAGCCTTGAAAAGCAACTTTTAGTGGACCTTATCAAATCAAGAGGAAATTGAGTGAGGTAACTACTTGATATGGGATCCAGATAGGAAGAACTCTCACAGAGTGTGTCTTGTGAATATGCTGAAAAGGTATTTTGATTGGGAAGGAAACCAAGAGGAGACGGTGTTAATGATTACAGCACAGAGGGAAGAACCAAGCTCAGAGGATTGTGAATTGGACATTCCTCAAATCAAATTGGGCAATGAGGAAGTTGTCAAAAATTGGGATAAATTATTGAGTTACTTTCCACAAGAAAATCGAAATGACCTGAAAGACTTATTAACATTACATGGGGAGATATGCAGAAATAAACTGGGAGGTACTAACTTAATTGTGCATTATGTAGGTATAGGAGATGCTGTTCCGATTAAGCAACATCTTTACAGGCATAATCCTTTAAAGTTGCCACAGTGGGCACATGCTCCAAGATGGAATAATCGCAGTGAGTTACAGTGACTGGAGCTCACCTATAGTCATGGTGCCAAAGCCAGGTGGTACTCAATGGTTACGTGTGGACTATCACAAAGTCAACACCGTTACAAAGACCAATGCATATCCAATTCCACGAATGGAAGACTGTGCCGAAAAAGTGGGACAAGCAACTTACATTTCTCAGTTGGACTTGCTCAGAGGCTACTGGCAAGTACCTCTGTCAGAGAGAGCAAAGGCGATTTCGGCTTTCGTAACGCCAAATGGACTATATCAGTTCAAAGCTGAAAATGTGTTGCTGGAAAAGCGCAGCAGGTCAGGCAGCATCCAAGGAACAGGAGAATCGACGTTTCGGGCATAAGCCCTTCTTCAGGAAAGAGGAAAGTGTGTCCAGCAGGCTAAGATAAAAGGTAGGGAGGAGGGACTTGGGGGAGGGGCGTTGGAAATGAGCTAGGTGGAGGGAGGTCAAGGTGAGGGTGATAGGCCGGAGTGGGGTGGGGGGAAGAGGTCAGGAAGAAGATTGCAGGTTAGGAAGGCGGTGCTGAGTTCAAGGGATTTGACTGAGACAAGGTGGGGGGAGGGGAAATGAGGAAACTAGAGAAATCTGAGTTCATCCCTTGTGGTTGGAAGGTTCCCAGGCAGAAGATGAGGCGCTCTTCCTCCAACCGTCGTGTTGCCATGGTCTGGCGATGGAGGAGTCCAAGGACCTGCATGTCCTTGGTGGAGTGGGAGGGGGAGTTAAAGTGTTGGGCTACGGGGTGGTTGGGTTGGTTGGTCATACCATTTGATATGAAAAATGCTCCAGCTACATTTCAGAGACTGACTAATAAGGTCATTGCTGGATTACCCAACTGTTTGGTAGATATTGATGACCTGGTAATTTTTAGTCACTCATGGAAGGAACATTTACAGCATTTATCGGACTTGTTCGATTGACTTCGGAAAGCAGGCTTGGTGGTAAACCTAGCTAAAAGTGAATTTGCCAAAGCCCAAGTCACCTTCCTGGGCCATGTTATTGGACATGGACAAATGGCCCCACGAGATGCGAAAATGGAAGTAATTGGGGAATTTCCCACAGTGGTGATGAAAAAAGCAGTACTACAGTTCCTGGGATTGGGTGAATTTTACCAAAGGTTTGTGCCAAACTTTAGCAGTGTGGCTGCTCCACACACTGAATTGTTTAAAAAAGGGCAAGATGTTTCAGTGGACAGCGGACTGCCAAAAGGCACTTGACAGCCTGAAAACTGTGTTAACCACTGCCCCAGTATTAGCCACACTGGATTACACAAAGACTTTCAATGTGGCTATCGATGCCTGTGATGTGGGTGTTGGTGCAATGCTCCTGCAGGAGGATAATGAAGGAATAGAAAGACCCATTTTGAATTGTTCTAGGGAGTTGAACATTCACCAACAGATTGATATGCAGGTTAGGTGGATTGGCCAGGCTATATTGCCCACAGTGTTCAAGGATGTGCAGGCTAAGTGGTTAGCCATGGGAAATGCATTAATAGGGTAGGATTGGGTCTGAGTGGGATGCTCCTCAGAGGGTTGGTGTGGACTTGATGGGCCAAATGGCCTGTTGCATTCTGTAGGGATTCTTTTAGTGAATCATTCAAAAAAGAAGTGATTTCAACATAGTCAAAACACATACGCTGAAAAGGGAAAGTTAGGACAGATAAACCAAATATTCTCTTGTGACATTGTGGCATGTTTAAAGAAGAAAAAGTGTGCCTATGACAAGTGTCACGTTGTGAACACAATTGAGAACTGAGCTGAATACCGAAGATTCAGAAAGAAGCTGAATAAGCAAAATAAGTTCAATAAGCGCATCAATAGTCGAAATACAAAACAAGGAGTACTTTTGATCAAGGACCAAAAGGGGATTTATCCATGGAAGCAAGAGGCATAGATAAGGTATTAAATGAGTATTTTACATCTCACATCTATCTTTACCTGTGAAGTAGACACTAGCCATGCCATGGTGACAGAGGAAGAAATTCAGTCACGAGAAGGATTTAAAATTGATAACGAGGAGGCATTGGATAAGCTGTCAGTACTTAATGTTGATAACGCACCTGGACTGGAGGAGATGAAATTATATTGAAGGAAGTGAAAATAGAAATCACTGAGACACTAGCAATAATCTTCCAATTTCCATTGGATTTAAGAGAGGTGCCTAGAATTGCAAACATTACACCCTTGTTCAAAAATCCACTGTAAAAACAAAACCAGCAAACTTCAGACCAGTCACGTAATTCGGTATGGTATGGGAACTTTTACTATATGGTAGGGAAATTTTTAGGAATAATTATTCTGGCTAGAATGAATACTCACATGGGAAAAGATCACTGAGTAATGGTGGATTTTTGTTTGGGCTGGGGGAAGGTGCTTATTGCAGATCCTTCAAGGTCAGTATTAGGACCCTTGTTTTTCTTCATGCATATATATAAACCATATCTGGGTGTTCAGGGGACAGTTTCAAAATTTAGTAGCACACAAAGCTTGGTAGTGCTATAAACTGTGAAGACAACAATTTAGAAATTAAATATGCCATTGACAGGCTTACACACTGTATGAATAGTTGGTAGATGAAATTCAGTACCAAAAACACAGTATAAAGTAACAGGTAGATTTCCGAAGGGTGTGTTGGACCAGGGAAACCTGGCTTTGTCAGCATAAGTCATTAAAGGTAGAAGGATGGGCAGAGAGAGCAATTATTAAGGCATACAGTATTCTAGGCTTCATGAATAAAGCCATAGAGTACAACAGTGGGTGGGTTATGCTAAACCTATATAGATTACTTGTTAGGCCACAGTTGGAGTATTTTGTACAGTTATGCGTGCCATGTTTTGGAAAGGAATTGAATGCATTGTAGAAAGTGCAGAAGAGGTTTACAAGAATGGTTTTAGGAACAAGAGATTTCAGTAATGAGCATAAAGTGAAGAAATTGGGACTGTTTTCTATGGAGAAGAGAGGGTTGAGAGGAGGTTTGACATAAGATTTCATTCACAGCCTGGACAAAGTGAATAGAGAGAAACGTTGCTGCTTGGAAACAGATCAGGAATCATAGGGCCCAATTTTGAAATGTTGTGCCAAAGAATCGAACTTCATCACACAGCAAATACTTAGGATCTGAAATGACTACCTGGAGGTGAAGTCAAGTGGAGGGCAATACAATGGAAGCATTCAGATGATGATTTAAATAGAAATAATGTACAGGTTTATGGGAAAGAGGCAAAAAGTCAGCACAAAGTCAAAATGTTCAGGAAGGCAAATTGGTCAGGTAATCCAGAAGGTTAATGCCTCGTTCAGTGATAGGGATGCCAACTATCCATCACTCCAATTCCCAACCTATACTTATCATTCCAGCAGGGACTGGCTTGTTAAAATCTCCCAGCGTTATAGATAATGACCCAAATTACTATGAAAATAATGGTAACACGAATAGAACTCATCCACACTTCTAACAAAGTAGCCTAGCATCTTTGGTCGAGGGACGATGCAATTGGAAAGTTGCTGAACCACATTAGTTCTGCCGTTACCCTTGTGAAAATGACACCTTATCTTGTGGCTTCCCATTCAAATGTGAAGTACATATTCTAAACTGTGTCAAGTTATTTTGATTTGGAAGAAAGGAACCTCTTCTCTCAGAGAGTTGAGAGTCTTTGGAACTCCTTTCCAGAGAGAGTTGTGGGGGAGAGCCCTTGTATGTATTTATGGCTGGGAGTGAATCTTGATCAGAATGAAGCATTACAGCAAAAGGAGAAAGTGAGCACCGCAGATGCTGGAGATCAGAGTCGAGAGTGTGTTGCTGGAAAAGCACAGCAGGTCAGGCAGCATCCAAGAAGCAGGAGAATCGACATTTCAGGCATAAGCCCTTCATCAGGAATGAGGCTTGTGAACCGAGGGGGTGGAGAGATAAATGGGAGGGGTTGGGGCTGGGGGGAAGGTAGCTGAGGGTGCAATAAGTAATGGAGATGGGGGTGAAAGTGATAGGTTGAAGGGGAGAGTGGAGCAAATAGGTGGGAAGGAAGATGGACAAGTATGACAGGTCAGATGATAGGGGTAGCCTTGGGCTACCCGCATGGGTCCCAGCTATGCCTGTCTCTTTGTCAGCTACATGGGACAGTCCACCTTCTGCAGTTACACTGGCACCACTCCCCACCTCTTTCTCCGCTATGTTGATGACTGCAATGGTGCCACCTCGAGGAGGTTGAAAAGTTCATCAACTTCACCAACACATTCCACCCCGACCTTAAGTTCACCTGGACCACCTCAACACTTCTCTCCCCTTCCTGGACCTCTCCATCTCTAATAACAGTGGCCGATTCAACACAGACATCTTATACAAACCCACTGACTCCCACAGCTACCTGGACTGTAGCTCTTCCCACGCTGCTTCCTGTAAAAATGCTATCCCTTATTCCCAATTACTCCACCTCCACCGCTCCCAAGAGGAGCAATTCCACCATAGAACACACCAGATTGTCTTCTTCAATGACTGCAATTTCTCCTCCCACGTGGTTGATGATGCCCTCCAGCACATCTCATCCACTTCCCTCACCTCTGCCCTCGAACCCCACCCCTCCAACTGCAACAAGGACAAAGCCCCCCTGATGCTTACATTCCACCCCAACAACCTCCACCTATATTGCATCTTCCTCTGCCATTTCTGCCACCTACAAACGGACTCCAGAGATATATTTCCCTCCCTACCCCATCCGTTTTCTGTAAAGACCATTCCCTCTGCGACTCCCTGGTCAGGTCAGGTCCATGCCCCCCCAACAACGCACCCTCCCCTCTCTACACCTTTTCCTGCCACTGCAGGAATTGCAAAACCTGTACTGACACCTGGCCCTCACCTCCATCCAAGGCCCCAAAGGACACCCACCCCAATCAACCCCACCACCCCATGGTTGAACACTTCAAGTCCCCCTCCCACTCTGTCAAGGTCATGCAGACCCTGGGCCTCCTCCATCGCCACTCCCTAAACACCCAATGCCCAGAGGAAGAACACTTCATCTTTCACCTTGGAGCCCTCCAATCCCATTCCATCAATACATTCCTTGGCAAAGAAAGGAAAATGTAGACACAGATTCTCACATGCAGTTCTCCCATTCATCTGGAAAAAGCATCAAGAGAAAATACAGAGACAGTCGTGGCCTGGAAACATTCACTGAAGCTGCCAACTCTGTTGAGACCCGATTAGCTTCTGATGCCTCTGAACAAAAACCAAAACACGGAATGTATTTATGGTGGATTTCACCAGTTTCCTCATTTCCCCTCCTCCTACCTTATCTCAGTTCCAAAATTCAATTGAGGACCACCCTCATGACCTGCCCCACCAGTCCATCTTCCTTCACATCTATCCGCTCAAGCCTCCTCTCCAACCTATCACCTTCACCCCCACCTCCATCTACCAATTGCACTCTCAGATACTTTCCCCCAGCGCCACGCCTCCTCCCATTTATCTCTCTACCCCCTCAGCTCACCAGTCTCATTCCTGATGAAGGGTTCTTGCCCGAAATGTCGATTCTCCTGTTCATCAGATGCTGCCCGACCTGCGGTGCTTTTCCAGCACAAAACTCATTTCAGAAAAAGGTCAGGAAAGTGGACGTGAAGAATGTAGGATCTGCCATGGTGGAGCAGGATTGAGGGATTGATTGGCCTACTCCTGTCCCTCTTTCTTTCGGTTTAACGATTCCATGAGGTACCCTTTTAATATCTCGATAAAGGCTCATTACTGCCAAACAAAACTCTCCATGCACACCACTCCATCTCCTCAAAAGCACATTACCAAAATCCTAAAAATTAACTGTAACTTCAAATTTTAATTCTCTTTTGAGATTCAGATTGATCTATAAATTTTCTTTTTATGTTTTTCCAGTTCCTTTTCTCTCTCTTTATTAGTCTTTCCTTCCCTTTGTTTAGTTTCTGTTCCTGCTCAATTTACATTTCTTTTAGTTTTGTTTTCCTAATGTTAATTTCACAATACTTCAAACTGCTCCTCTAAGGAGATATATGATCACTTAGCCATTCATTACAGTTTTCACATCAGAGGGCAATATGCCTTTCCGATTTCTAGTTGAACTTCCAGGACCTTACACGATGGGAAATATTTTCAGTGTCAAGGGTAATGAAAGTTGGACCCAATTTCTTGGCTAGTCACATCAAGATTTGGACCAATGCATTTTTAACAGACAAAGTCATCACTAAAAGCAAGCAATGTTATATTTGAACTCCACAACTCGGGGAAATAAATTAATCACATTTGTAAATGAAATGCCTGAGAATGACATCATGCAAATCAAAAGCGTAGAGATGTAAGATGTATCGTAATAATTAGTAAAATTATTATTGACAAGACATGAATAATTTTGAACTTGAATATAATTAAGACTGATAACTGTTCAGTGTTGGAATAAATTGCCCAGCAAGTAACTGCAGTTAAATAAGTGAAAGTGAGAGTGACCTTCAACACAATCAAGGATGAGAGTGGGGATAAAATGAGCAAAAACTTGGAAAAAAAAACAATGCTTAGGAGAGTAAAATTGAGCGAGAGAATGAGAGTCTTTCACCAGCATGCCAGCTCACCACACCATATGAGCTCATGATTCCAGCTACTGTCACCATCCTCTTTAAGTGTATGAAATTACAGGGTCCCTTTAGTCTAATGTTGTCAAAGAAAGACACTTGGTTTAACTAGAATCTTTTGTAGTTGACAGAGTCTATTTTATTGCATGTCAACTAGTTACTGGCTACGCCAATCCAACATTGTTACAAAGACTTCGAGCAAGAACAGACATCATGTCTTACACTTTGAGATCCTAAAATGGTCTGCCCACAAATCCATAGGACATCGGTAGAAAGAGAGGTGTTTGTAGCACTCCTTAGTATCTTCCCTTTCAAAATCTTTCAGAGCCATTGTGACGATGCTGTCATTTTAAGAGGTGTATTTTGTCCTGGTTTTAGTTTGAAAAGAGGTTGTAAGGCAGAGGTCTGGTCTGGTCCATAACACCAAATGGAACAGTGTTGTATACAGCACAAGAGCAACATGAAACAAGATTGTAAAGGTAGTAAACAAAATGTCACAGTGACCTTCTATACTCTCAATAATTTACATATATATAACAAATTCCATACATTCTTTATACAAACCATTTTCATGTCAGTGGCCATAGGCAATAGTTCAATTGTGACTACTGGAAGCTGCTTTAGATCTGTCAGTTGTCTGAATTTATTAAATATTCCCACCAGCATAATTATATTCCTTCACTGCACAGTTAATGAACAATATTGACATTCAAAGACACTTCAATTAATCGGCCACTAACATTTTAGATACCAAAAAATACTTTATCAATAGGACCTTAAATCTGTTTCCCTCATACCTATTTAGTCTACATTTCAAAGCTGTCAAAGAACAATTCGTTCAACCTACTATTTGCAAGCACATGCATTGTTTTTCTCAGGGAAAAAGGAGCACACTGAAATGTAAGGCTGTTTAACCTTAGTAGATTTTGACAGTCCTATTAATGTCACTTTGGAAATACTTACTTTGTTTTTTGACATGCACGGCAGTAGATTTGCATGAAAAATAAAAAAAATGTAAATTAACATTTTTGTCAGGTAACACTAAGTTCCTTTGATTTAATATTACAATATTCAATGTTTAAAATTTGCATAAAATAATTTCTACAGGCAGAATTTGAAAACCCAGGTGTTATGTAAATGCTACAATGGAACCTTTGATTTTAGGGTTCAAGTGATTTGTTCTTTATGTCACAGTGGAGATAATGAACTGATGATCGAAAGCCAGACTTTTTTTAAAAAATCAAGGCCTTTTCTAATTTAATCTACACTGAAGGCCTAACAGGAAGCCACATGAAAATTATAGTTTTTCAAAACTTAATTAATCATTTACATATTAATATACTGAGTATGTGATCTTTGTACTAAAATATTCTATCTTTCATTATATTGCAGCTTCATGGAAGCAATTTCAAAATAAAACAAAAATGCCAGCCAATAATAAAACCCTTGTCTGGCATAATCTGTCCTCCGCTAACCTCAAGGAAATTTGATTCCTCAATTATTCCCTATTGTAATGCACTCATCTGTTGACACACCTTCTCCATGACAGGTCAGATGAGTTGCAAGAAATGAGACTTGGAAACAGCTGCAAAACTGAGGAACTGCATGGACATAGTTTATTCCACTGGCAGATGTTCAAATGACTAGCCTGCCCATGAGAACTCGCATCAGTGATTTCATCTGTCAATTACCAGATAGTTCTAGCAATGTCAAGAGATACGAAAGCTCCAGTAAAATTGTTATCTGGAACTGATGCCCTGCCAGGGAAATTGATGTCACTGGCTTGCTTGAAAAGACATCAGAACTTTAAGCTGTCCGAATCCTCGTATCCCTACGGAGTTTGCATCTGAGCCAATGAGCAGCTAATTGGAAACACTCTGAGTGAATACAGAGAGGTACCATGTAATTTGTAAAGTGATTTAATATTAACATTAATTTTCCTGATTAAAATTGGCAGCCTTCTATAAGACACTGCAGTTATAAACAAAAACCTGAGGCCTCCAACTTAAAAATCAATACACAATTTTAATTTGTCTGGAGACCTAAAGGGAAGGGAAAAGTTTTTTTCATTCTGAATTGGAAGATTGCTCAAGTTGTAAACTAAAAGCCTGCATTTATATGTACCATCTATTTATATATAGACCTCAGCACATCTCAGAACAGCTACAGAAGCACATTTGAGGTAAGGTTCTGTTGAAATAAATAGGAAATACAGCATCCAGTTTGCACCAGACAAGGTCCTACGGTAGCAATGTGATAATCTATTAGGGTCTGATTGAACCAGTGCAACAGGGAGTAATCGACAACTCGTTAAAATAATTTCACAGGATTTTCTTTATGAACGCTTGAGAGGGCTGATGGTTCTTAACAACTTTTATGAATATATTAACATAATTTCAATATTACGTCAAAAGAGTCTCCTTACTTGTGGTTGAAGATCTCCTGTTCCTTTTGTTTATTCCCTGTAGGCAGGTTGGGTCCTGATCTGTGCTGATTTCCTGGTCAGTGTCAAAACGGGGACGAATATCTGGCCATGCCTTACAAAGCTAGTGGCATGGAGGAGCAGGAATTCACTACCGTGAAAGTTTTCACTCCCCCTGCCTGTATGGAGCATGGGCAGATGTGTGCATTTTGGCATGTCCAACACAATTAGATATATTGGCCTCCTGCATGATGACAGGAAGAAAATTGCATTCAGACTATTGCAGATGATTTCTCTCAATCAAAATTACAGTATGTTTTGGAAAAATAAAGTTATTGTCCTCAATCCATGCAGAGGTAGAAGAGTATTCTCTAGTGGGTAATGGCTAGGCAACACTTGGAGATAGTGAGGACTGCAGATGCCGGAAAGTCAGTGTCGATAAAATTTGGAGCGGGAAAAAGCACAGCAGGTCAAGCAGCATCAGAAGAGCTGGACAGGGGATGTTTCGGACAGGATCTTTCAACACTGCTTGCCAAGTAGGCAGTGTAGAATCAAAATGTGTAAGCACCATGGGTGCTGTTTTGGTCCTCTGCTCAAGTTAGAGTCATAGAGACGCACAGCATGGAAACAGACCCTTCGGTCCAACTCGTCCATGCTGACCAGATATCCCAATCCTATCTAGTCCCACTTGCCAGCACCCAGCCCATATCCTTCCAAACCCTTCCTATTTATTAACCATCCAGATGCCTTTTAAATGTTGCAATTGTACCAGCCTCCACCACTTCCTCTGGCAGCTCATTCCATACATGTACCACTCTCTGTGTGTAAAGGTTGCCCCTTAGCTCTTTATTATATCTTTCCCCTCTCATCCTAAACCTATGCTCTCTAGTTCTGGACTCCCCCACCCCAGGGGAAAAAACCTTGTCTATTTATCCTATCCATGCTCCTCATGATTTTATAAACCTCTGTAAGGTCGGCCGATATCCCTCCAAACCCTTCCTATTCATATACCCATCCAAATGCCTCTTAAATGTTGCAATTGTACCAGCCTCCACCACTTCCTCTGGCAGCTCATTCCATACACATACCACCCTCTGTGTGAAAAGGTTGTCCCTTAGGTGTCTCATATCTTTCTCACCCTAAACCTATGCCCTCTTGTTCTGGACTCCCCGACCCCAGGGAAAAGACTTTGCCTATTTACCCTATCCATGCCCCTCAGAATTTTGTCAACCCTGGCAGATTGGGTTGGGATATCTGGTCAGCATGGATGGGTTGGACCGAAGGGTCTGTTTCCATGCTATACATCTCTGACTCTTTGACTCTAAGGTCACCCCTCAGCCTCCAACGCTCCAGGAAAACAGCCCCAGCCTGTTCAGCCTCTCCCTATAGATCAAACCCTCCAACCCTGGCAACATCCTTGTAAATCTTTTCTGAACCCATTCAAGTTTCACAATATCCTTCCGATAGGAAGGAGACCAGAATTGCACACAATATTCCAAAAGTGGACTAACCGATGTCCTGTACAACTGCAACATGACCTCCCTACTCCTGTACTTAAAACTCTGACCAATAAAGGAAAGCATACCAAATGCATTCTTCACTAACCTATCTACCATACAACTCTACTTTTAAGGAGTTATGAATCTGCACTCCAAGGTCTCTTTGTTCAGCAACACTCCCTAGGATCTTAGCATTAAGTGTATAAGTCCTGCTAAGATTGCTTTCACAAAATGTAGCACCTCAAATTTATCTAAATTAAACTCCATCTGCCACTTCTTAGCCCATTGGCCCATCTGATCAAGATCCCATTGTAACCCGAGGTAAGCTTCTTCGCTGTCCACTACACCTCCAATTTTGGTGTAATCTGCAAACTTACTAACTATACCTCCTATGCTTACATCCAAATCATTGATATAAATGATGAAAAGTCGTGGATTTAGCACTGATCCTTGTGGCATTCCACTGGTCACAGGCCTCCAGTCTGAAAAACAACCCTCCACCACCCCTCTCTGTCTTTTATCTTTGAGCCAGTTCTGTATCCAAATGGCTAGTTCTCCCTGTATTTCATGAGATCTAACCTTGCTGACCAGTCTCGCAAGGGGAACGTGGTCGAACACCTTACTGAAGTCCATATAGATCACGCCCACCACTCTGCCGTCATCAAACCTCTTTGTTACTCCTTCAAAAAACTCAATCAAGTTTGTGACACTTGATTTCCCACGCACAAAGCCATGTTGACTATCCCTATTCAGTCCTTGCCTTTCTAAATACATGTACATCCTGTCCCTTAGGATTCCCTCCAGCAACCTGCCCATCACTGACGACAGGCTCACCGGTCTATAGTTCCGTGGCTTGTTCTGATCAATTTTGAACCCTGCTCATAACAGGTTTTTTCCTCAGTCACTGTGGCCTGGGTAGCATCTCCCTCTTTGGTAAGTATAAAGTATTCATTTAACACCTCAGCTATGTGCCTTGCTTCCAAGTGTAAATTGCCTATTTAGTCCCTAATCAGATCTAATCATTTTTTAATCATTCTTCTACAATTTATATGCCTGAAGCAGACATTGTTGACTGTCGGTCTTTTCTTATAATTCCGCCAGTTGTGTTTTCTCACTTTGAACTGCTGCATGTTATTCTCCATCATCACCCCAGACCTTATGATACAATGATCAGTGTATTCTAAAGTGATCCCCTCAGACACTACGTCCACTTAGCCTGCCTCATTTCCAAGAACCAGGTCCAATTGTGCATCCTTTCTCATTGAACTCGATATAGCCCACTTTGGGAAGCTCTTCTGCATGCAAAACACAACATTTACACCTCACTGTCCCCTACACTACAAGTAACACAGTCTATAATTTGGGAAATGGAAGTCTCCTATGAGAAATCCTCTATTGGCCTCTCGGTAATTTCCCTGTAGATTTATTCTTCTACATCCTTACCACTAGTTTGTGACCTATATACTACACCAAGCAACATCACTATGCCTTTTCAGTTCCTTAGCTCTCGTCAAATTGTTTTTGTTCCTGGACTCTGAGGCACCCTCCCTCTTTTGTCCAGTACTGCAATTCTCTCCTTAACCAATAGCCTTCCTCCTTTCCTGGTTATTATATTTTTTCAGAACACACTGTAGATAAATACTTAACACCTAGTCTTCACCTTCCTCAAGTTAGGTCTCAGTTATTGCCACAATAATGACATTGAATGAATGAATACATTTGTATTTGATCATATTCAAATCACAGACAGATTCCCATTAGCCACAGCACCAGTATTCCTCCTCTATCAGAGTAATAGAGATACAAAAATGCATGCCGGAATACATCATATCAGTACATTTATGTGAGGTACAGCAGAACAGAATAACACTTCATGGTTTGAAATTTGTTTGCAAATTCATTTCAGAGTGTGGGCACTACTGGCTCAGTCAGCATTTGACTGAGTCTAATTACCCGAAAGAGTGTAATAATGACCTGCCTTTTTAAACTGTAGCCCTTGTGGTGTAGGTACATTCACAAAGTTGTTAAGGAACAAATTTCCACAATTTTGTCTCAGTAACAGTGAAGGAACAACAATACTGTTCCAAAATTAAGCTATTATTTGTCTTGCAAGGAAACCTACAGGTTATTGTCCCATGCTGACCTTGTCCTTCTTGGTGGTGGAGATGACAAGTTTGGAAGGTGCTGTCGAAGGAGACTTGTGCACTGTTGCAGTGCATCGTAAACATGGTATACACTGCTGTCGTTGTGTGGCAATGGTGAAGAAAGTGATTGTTGCTAGATGGGATGTCAATAGTTTGCTGCATGTTGGATAATGTTGAACTTCAGACAATGGAGAGCACTCCATCATACTCTTGACTTTGCCTTGTAAAAGGTGAACAGACTTGAGGAGTGAGGAGTTGACTTTCACACCTCAGAATTCCTAGCGTCTGACCTGTTCTTGTTGCCTGTATGGCAGGTGTAATTCAGTTTCTGGTCAATGGCAACCCCCAGAATGTTAACAGTAACAATTCAATGGCAATGAACATCAAGGGTCAGTGACTAATTCTCTCTCGTTGGAGATGGTGCTTGATGCTACACAAGATCCAGGCAATGTTACTTGCTACTTAGCAATCCCAAGCCAAATTGTTGTCCAGGTCTTCCTGCATTTGAATATGGACTGTGTCATGTCTGATTTGTGTCACATCTTCTGCATATCCCCATGAGAAATGTAGACAATCGATCAAGCTCAACTTTGAAGCATCGCCCCTATTATTGAGGACAACATATGATAACAGCATATATATGGGGTTTTCCTGTGTTTTCCTGTAACAAAAAGTAAAATTAAACCTGACACAACATTTTGCGTAAATTGTGTACTATAAAAATGCTTAAATTCAAAGCACAAAACTTAATTGTAAAATAAATTTTAAAATTTCTCCATCACACATATTTAATTGTGAACCGCAAATACTGCAGCAGGTCACACTAAATAGAATTGGCTGATTCAAAAATATAACACAGCTCAAGGCTTCTCAATATCAAGATTGGTTACTTGCCTATAATGTGTTTCAGCTTGGAGGAAGAAATCTGCACCACAATATAATTTGATATTCACAAACCATTTTTAGATTCGCTTTTGCTGCTTAAGATCCCAGTGGAATCCCTCTGAATGTATTACAACCTTGTAATATGTTCCAGCCTAATTGATATTCTATAGGGTTGACAATGTGATTCTGGCAGAGAGGTGTTGGAACTGCTGCACATACCTATAATGCAGTAAACCATCCTCATTCGTTAATGCAAGGTCAGCTCACTTGAACAAATTGATGTTACTGCTACACATCATATAGGTCACACTGGGAGAGTCGTCTGGTCAAGCTGTGGGTTATCTAGGATCAGCTCTTAATTTGCTTATTCCTATGGTTTGCTTCTTATTTTTTCCATACCACTCTTACTTCCCTTCCTCGATCTTTCTCACTCTCTCTATGCCTGCATGTATCAGTAGAGCCATAGAGTCATAGTGGTATACAGCATGGAAACAGACCCTTCAATGGAACTCGTCCATGCCAACCAGATATCCCAACCCAATCTAATCCCACCTGCCAGCAACCGGCCCCTATCCCTCCAAACCCTTCCGATTCATATACTCATCCAGATGCCTTTTAAATGTTGCAATTGTACCAGCTTCCACCACTTCCTCTAGCAGCTCATTCCATACACGTACCACCCTCTGCGTGAAAAAGTTTCCCCTTTTATATGTCTCTTTTATATCTTTCCCCTCTCTCACTCAACCTATGTCCTCTAGTTCTTGACTCCCCCACCCCAAGACTTTGTCTATTTACCCTATCTATGCCCCTCATGATTTTATAAACTTCTATAAGGTCACCCCTCAGCCTTTGATGCTCCAGGGAAAACAACCCCAACCTATTCAATCTCTTCCCTACAGCTCAAATTCTCCAACTGTGGCAAACTTGCTTGTCAATCTTTTCTGAACTCTTTCAGGTTTCACAACATCTTTCCAATAGGAAGGAGACCAGAATTGCACGTAATATTCTAACAGTGGACTAACCAATGTTCTGTACAGCTGCAACGTGACCTCCAAAATCTATACTCAATACTCTAACCAATAAAGGAAAGCATGCCAAACGCCTTCTTCACTATCCTATCTACCTGCGACTCTACTTTTAAGGAGTTATGAACCTGCACTCCAAGGTCTCTTTGTTCAGCAACACTCCCTAGAACCTTACCATTAAGTGTACATGTCCTGCTAAGATTTGCTTTCCCAAAATGTAGCACCTCAAATTTATCTAAATTAAACTCCATCTACCACTCCTCAGCCCATTGGCCCATCTGATCAAAATCCCATTAGAATCCAATGGAAACCTTCTTCACTGTCCACTACACCTCCAATTTTGGTGTCATCTGCAAACTTACTAACTCTACCTCTTACGCTCACTTCCAAATCATTTATATAAAAGATGAAAAGTAGTGGATCCAGCACTGATCCTTGTGGTACTTCACTGGTCACAGGCCTTCAGTCTGAAAAACAACGTCCACCACCATCCTGTCTTCTACGTTCGAGCCAGTTCTGTATCCAAATGGCTAGTTCTTCCTGTATTAGATTACTTACAGTGTGGAAACAGGCCCTTCGACCCAACAAGTCCACACCGACCCTCCAAAGAGCAACCCACCCAGACCCATTCCCCTACATTTACCCCTTCACCTAACACTACGGGCAATTTAGCACAGCCAATTCACCTGACCTGCACATTTTTGGACTGTGGGAGGAAACCGGAGCACCCGGAGTAAACCCACACAGACACAGGGAGAATGTGCAAACTCCACACAGACAGTTGCCTGAGGTGAGAATTGAACCCAGGTCTCTGGTGCTGTGAGGCAGCAGTGCTAACCACTGTGTCACTGTGTCACCCAAGATTCCATGAGACCTAACCTTGCCAACCAATCTCCCAAGGGGAATCTTGTCGAATACCTTACTGAAGCATATATAAATCACTCCAACGCCCTGTCCTCGTCAATCCTCTTTGTTACTTCTTCAAAAAGCTCAATCATTTGTGAGACATGAATACCCATGCATTAAGCCATGTTGACTATCCCTCGTCAGTCTTTGCCTTTCTAAATAAGCATCTTTTATCTTATTCCTTGCTGCTTCAATTCATCTTAACAGAAGAAAATAAGATTGGGTGTTTGTTGGGCAGCATCATGCAAATTTAAGATGGCCCCAGCCATTGCTTTTTAACAATCTCCCTCGCCCTGATGGTCCAGTATGGTTCTTGTCATGTTAACAGCAGGAAGTGCTGGCAGCTCATACTCTACGAGATGACCCACATCTCCTGGCAGCCTGTGTTCAGTAGACAGCAGCTAAATGTATAGAGCTTGCTAGTTTCCTGATATTACGTCCCATGCTCTACTGATATGGTGGTTTGAAAAGGAAGATCGAAATCTGGAAAATAGAGAGACATATGTAGTCTCCAACTATCAGCACTCCAAGTGGTCCAATTGATTAGCAGGTTGACTGGTCAAGTAGATCATAGCACTTTCTTCACTGCCAATGTGTTACACACATTTTGGTCACCTATGTTTTGAGCTGGAGCCAAAGCAAAAGCAAATTTCCTGCATCTGTGTGCACAAGTCCTTTGATGCCACATGTTTTGCTGATGTAAAGAAATGGTGAATAGTTTTCTACTAAGTGCAATAAAACACAACTGTCCCAGATCTTGTTAGTGTACTTTTCTGACTGTCATAATAATGGTAGCAGAACCTAAAGTGTCGTTGGCTGCCACGATGATGTCATGGTTACATCCATTTTCTAGCAATGCATCAATGTTACAGCCCTTTCCCTTGCCCAAATTCTCTTTCTTAACAGCTTTAATTGTTGTGGATTACAAATTCAGGGAGCCTCACTCTTCTGCCTGTCTCAAAAAAATCACATTTGTGTCCTTTGCTGCACAGGTTGTGACAAATCTCTCAACAGGCCTTGGGGGTTTTGTCTATGTGACCTGTGTTAGACACTATTAATCCTGAATTTAAGTCTTACCTTAAATTAGACAATAGACAATAGGTGTAGGAGTAGGCCATTCGGGCCTTTGAGCCAGCACCACCATTCAATATGATCATGACTGATCATCCATAATTGAGGCTTGAAATACCCTCCACATCTTTTCTGGATCTTTCCAATTTTTCACTGAGAAACCGGATTTATTATTTCAATGGAGCCCCTGTTTGCTGATGGCAAGCAAGATTTTCACAGTTCACTTCTCACTCGGTCTGGAAAATGCAGATGCCAACGTTCTTGAATAGTTATAATTTAGTGAAGTCTCACTGACTGACCAAACCATAATTACATGTTTGCCTTCAATTTTTGGTTCAAGGGCTTGGGTTTTGATTTTTAGAAACGGAGTGCAGAGTTGGTGTGTTTCTTTCTTTTTTTCACTTATTTTCTCTCTCTTCTCAAATTGGGCACATAGGCTTAGCTAGCAGCTGCTATGAACATTTTAAGTTATTCCCCAAGTTCTCTCTTTCTCTACATACAGCTCAGTCAGCGGTTGCATTCTGTCACATTTGTGCACACGCTCTGTCAAGCATGCGCGCATACACAAAGTCACACGCATATGCACACTCTCTCTCTCTCTCTCACACACACACACACACAGGAGTGAATTGGCCTCTACAGATTTATATTTGCAGACACGTACTATTTTGTTCAAAAAGCACACAATCTATAGGCAGACAGTCCATGTGGCATTTTATAAGTTCCTACGTTGGAAATGGAACTAATCTGACTAAAGGTTAGAATACAGACAGACTCTAAACTCAAATCTTTAATGCATTGCCTGATCTGAGATGTCACCTTTTTTTTATAAAACTGTAAGTTATCTTGGGAATGTGACTTGAAAGAAGTTCTGGGATTTACGTATTATTGGAGGTGAAACCTGCAAGCCATTCTAAGTGATTAAAGACTTAACAACAATCTAGATTTGTTCAATACGTTGCATCAGTTGTATGACACTATGACCTTTTACTATAAATTCTGAGTCCTATGATCCTGCCCCACTAGTTACTTGATGAAGGAGCAGTGCTCCAAAAGCTTGTACTTCCAAATAGACCTGTTGGATGATAACCTGGTGTTGTGTGATTTTAACTTTGTCCACCCCAGTCCAAATCAGTACTTCCACATCTTTGAGGAAATACAGACAGAATGTGAATGTGCAAAGTAAGTGCACAGGTGAGTGAGGGAGTTGGGGACAGTTAAGTCAGATTAGATTAATGGGGTGGTCAGTACTCATTGGGGATGCAAGGGACAGTCATACCACCCCATATAACAAGTGCAAACATATTTTCACTGCAGTGACGCAGATACATTTCACTGGAAGGAAATAGAGGCTGGAATTCTGATGTGGTATATTGCAAACACAATCCATTCCATTAAAAAAGATATGCATAGCAAATTAGGGAATTGGTTCCTGCATGTACCTGTTGCACAGTGTATTCATTCTGCACTTGTTAATAGGATGACACTGGAAATGAAATTGTCAGTTCATCTACATGTTGATGTAGTCTTTCAAAATGAAATGATGAAGGCTAATAAAATTGCAAACTGTGCTCTAAGGTGTATAAAACTTGCTATTAAACCTACATTAGCATCAATGCCTCCAGCAAATAACAAAATGGGTCCATCATACTGCAGAATACGAAAAAAATTAAACTCACATTTATTTTACACTGTCATATCCCCATGAGAGGTTTCACAGCGACAGACATGAGAGTGCCACAATACACATCAGTCATTAAAAGAACTGCCGATTCACTAAACTGAGCAGACAGGAAATATAATAGTCTCAGTTTGCTTTGTTCCTTGATCAACCTGTAACCCAGGAGCCCAGCCTCATTTGCAAGTTTAATGAATTTTCCAGGTTTTTCCTTTCAAAAGGTGTTGCACTTCAGTTTATGAAAATAAAATCCCTATTGAATGGTGTTTTCTTTCAAAATGTTCTAAGGACTGCTTTATTCTTCCCAGCAGTTTTGACTCATCTTTTGTTATTCATGAATAACCAGAAAAGATATGGTGACTCGGGATGTTGGGAAATAATAATGACACTTGCGAAAGATTGGTAGGATGAGCCTGATTCTTGGCCATATACAACACTGTGCTGCTGAAAGGAGGTAGATTTAATGAATTAATAAATGTAAAGGGATGAGAGATTGATGAATAGGAGCAAAAATCAATAAATGCAATAAATACAATCACCTCTCAACCTCCAAGTGTTATTTACTTAGAGCTGAAACATTTTTTTTGGCTTAGTGTTAGTTGTGTCAAGTTTTTTGGAGGATTTTTCATTCATTTGTAACTTACCAAATGAGCATTATTATCTGTCAACTCTATCCCAGTGGCATTCCTCTGTTTTAATCCTGTTTTAGATTCACCTTAGATACATGTCATTCCCAGAACCACACATCATTGCCAGGATACCCAGAATGGATGGGCAGCCTAGACAGCATGACATCGTTAAAAGCTGTTGCACACTTGGGCAAGCATTGACACTCCGGGACTGCCCTGCACGGTTCCTTTCGTTTGTCCCAGAGATGTCAGACAACGGAAATTTGGTGTCTCACTTTACAGGCAGTGAGCTGCAGGTCCTATTGCCTGGTGACAGTTCAGGACTTCCTCCTCCCCTAGAACTGGCAGAGGAGGTGATAACACCAGACCATGCCCAGCTGGTCTAAGGTTGTCACCCAATTCAGCCATCTGGAGGAATGCCCAGCACTGTAGAAAGAAGGTCAATGTCCTTCTCTACTTCACCAGGATAAGTGTCACCACCTTCTCTCCAATACCTCACTCACTGTATCTCTGCGCCTGGACCTACCTCCCATTAACGCTCATTATCTATCATTCTCATTATTCAATAAAACATCTTCCCTGACTCAGCCTCACCCACCCTGAACCCTACCACCACCCATCTTGCAAGCCCTGAATGCTGCCTACTCACTTGACGGGACACCTCCCCATCTATCCCAGAGATAACAGCCCACATCAGGGAAGAACGAGTCAAGACAGCCTGGCATTTAGCTCCTTACCCCTTAGACAAGACCACCCCAACTCTAACTGCCCCAAGTGACTGACTGACTGCCTATTTTCAAGCACCTGGACTGGTATCAGAGGCTGCTCTTGACTTTATGTGTGGAGACCTCTCTGAACAAAAGCTATCACTCTTAAATTATCTGAAGAATGCTGATATCCATGACAAACTTCCTGGCTTTGTTTCTGTGCTGAATGGCAAAGCAATATAGCTCGTCTGTGAGCCTGGTATCTCCGGCTTGTGGAAGTAAAGTGTAAAAAGGCATTGCAATGCTAGGCAGGGACACTATAGCTATTGAGGTAGGCTCAGAGTGAATAAGCACTTGGACAGCAAGTGGACAAGGTAGACTTTCAACACACTGAACAAGCTGTGGATCCCTGAGCCCTTGCTGCAGCAATATAATGATAGTTGTTGATGCAGCCCAAGATACATGCCCTGAGGTGTGGAAGCATGTATAAGTGAATCGGAGATGTGCCATGCGGGATCTTAGAGCCTGGCAATCTTGATGTGTGTGATCAGAGCCCACAGAGCATGCTCTGAGATCTTCGAGCCTGTATCCAACATGGAGGACCTCTGGAGCAAGTAGTTCACTGAAGTTACTACTCGGTGGGTTAGCCATTGGAAATGCAGGGTTTTGGGCTTGGGTCTGGGTGAGATGCTCTTCAGAAGGGCAATGCGGACTCAATGGGCTGTATGGACTACTTCCACACTGTAGGGATTCTACGTTAAGAAACACACCTTGCCATTTGGCAGATGTATAAAAAGTACAGTAAGTCACTCCCAATATCAAAATGGGCCTCATCAAACCTTTTACATCTCACCATGTTCTTCCAGCCCCTGTAAGATTGCACTCCTCCTGTCTGATGAGAAGAGAATCAGCTATTTGACCACAGGCAAGGATTTATAGAGAGAAATCTGGAAGTTTAGCAGAGAAAGAGGAATGTTTTCGATACTGTCACAAATAGTGGGGATGAAAAAATTATATTTGTGCAAATTTTACAGCAAGTTTTGAGTTTGGTCACTTAGAAAGAAAGTCTTACATTTAAACCATATCTTCACAACATCAGGAAATCTCAAAGCATTTTACAAATAATGAAGAGCAGTCACACCTGTAATGGTAGAAATCCAGGAGCCAATATGTGTACAACAAGAGCCCATGACTATAATGAAACACATTACCAAATTATGTTTGAGGGATAAATGTTGACCAGACGATCAAAGCAAACTTTCCTGCTTTTCTTTCATTAATGTGATATAGTCTTTAACATTCATGTAAGAGGATAGATGGGTCTCAGTTCAATGGCTCATTTTTGAATAATGTGCCAACCACTGAAGTGTTAGTCTAGGTTGTGTGTTCAGTTTACTTGGACATGAACCTGAAGACAGAGAGTGCAACCACTGACTGAGTTGTATGTAGCAAAAGAGAGAACTTTAGGAATAATTTACGATGTTCATAGCAGCTGCTTGCTAAGTCAGTGTGCCCAATTTGCTGATTGTGTGTTGTGACTTGTGTTTTTGTCTGGATGCAACTTGAATGCAGGATATTGATATACATATTTCATTACAATAAATATTGCCTCAAGGCTACAGTGATATGGGACTTGAAGTCATCAGACAACTTTGTAAACTTACACACTCAGCCAGATACTTTTGCACCAGAAAATGAGGAATGTCCAACTAAAGTTCACCGTTACAATACCTGAACAAAGTCCTATGCTAGGAGCAGTGACTTTCAAAATTTGTTCTTATATCTTCCCTGAAATGGAAATAATATACACCTGAGTAACTGATTGACAAGAAAGGCTGAGCTAACTTAACAGCACACAAACGCAGATAAATAGCACTCTGTGAGTCCTTACAGCTGGGAATTATAACATTTCATTTTAAGAAAAGATGAAGGAATTGTGCATCAAGTGAAAATAAAAATTCCAGGATCAATATGCAATAGAAATACTTCTTATGATGATTATCTGGTCATTTTAAATTTTGGCAGATACATAAAATAAACAATATTGGGTCCATTTCCATTATACACTCCAGTATATTGATCAATAGACAGGTCAAATTTATAAAGGAACAGAGAATTCTGAAACAAACATAGTCTGTCAGCATCTATGTGGAGAAATTAACATTCTAGTTTGATGATTTTTCATATGAAATGCAGAAAGTTAAGTAATGTATCGAGTTATAAGTAAATGCAAGGCACTGCAAGTGTAAATGAAGTGGGTAAATAAAGACAGATTAAATATGATATTATTGATTGGTTAGGTACGATAATCTGTGTCCACTTTTGTTTTTCGGACATAGGCCTCGATAATGGTTTTGCTACTCTAATTTTCACCTTTTCCCAACACTTCCTCACCAGTCCCATTAGCTACTCTTCTGCGCAGAAGCATTATGCTTTTCATCATTTAATTTTGCCTTCATCCCAGATGCCCCCCACCCCTTGCTCATTATTTGTCTCCTTAAGATTTTTTAAGAGCAGAATCTTCCCAGCCCCTGAATGGCATGATTAATGAAAATTGGGAAAATATGGTAAAATTGCAAAATTGAGATTCCTGACATAAGGAAAAACAATATCAAATTTTGAAACCAAGCTTTTAACGGCAAGGTGAGAATCTCACTAGTGAGTCTTATTTACTTGAATTTGTAAGTCGTTAATACATATCTTGCCTCATTGGTAGATTATTCTCCTGTACACTGGACAGGAACGAGGTGGTGGCATTTCCTGAACTGATATTCAGAGTGGATACCTGACAGTTTCAGCTCACTGCTTGCTCCTCCAGTCTTCCATCTTGGACAGTGGTCACCAATATCTCTAGCTGCTTTCCATGACCAGTGATGGTTCACACTCCCCTTCCATGGAGGTTGGATTTGGACACCCACCAGCGTCACTGCATCCTGGCTTACCTCTAACATACTTACAATTCAACTCTCCATGTCAATGCTGCACTTAATCTTGCTGCTAGTACACTTGGATTGGATCAGTTGATCTATTAGTGCTCTCTCACTTTATCCCTGCTTGGGCGCTGACAGCATCTCTGTGCTGCCTTGATGTTTTGCCCTTTGTCACCTCGTTCAAAACTTAAAAGCTCACAGTACTGATGTCTTGCCTTAACACAGACACAATACCAGTCAGCTTCACCTAGTGGTCAGCAATGATCAGTCAATAAAATGGACATGTTTCTATACAACACAGTATACACAATGATAAATAACAACAGAAAGCACTGGAGAAACTCAACAGGGCTGACAACATCTGTGGAGAGAGAAACAGAGTTCACATTTCAGGAGGACTAACAAGACTAAAAATATCCATTGAATGGTAGGGCACTAGGAAATACCGAGCATCAGAGGGATTTTGGTATCTATGTCCATAATTCCTTGAAGGGCCAGGACAGATTGATAAATAGGTTAAGAAGGCATTTGTGTTACTTGCCTTTTTTTGTCAAGGCATTCAATGCTAGAGCAAGGAGGTTATAGCAAGAAGCAATATATCATGTTAGCTAGGCCAAGGCTGGGGTACAGTCTGTAATGTTGGCCTGTTGGAAGGCTGTGATTGCACTAGAAAAGATAGAGAAGAGAGTCACCAAGATGGTGCTTGGGCTGGAGAGATGTAGCTATGAAGAGAGATTAAATGTACTGAGGTTGTTTTCCTTAAAGCAGAGAAGGCTGATGGGGAATTTAATTGAGTTGGACAAAGTTCCAAGGGAAACAGACAAGTTAAAACAGAGTTTTAATGCAAAGGAAAAGGATGTTTAGAAATAATTTGAGGAAACCATTTTTTTTCACCCAGAAAGTTTTGGTATCTGGAATGCACTACTGAAATGGTGGTAGAGGCAGGAGACATTTAAGAAACATTTAGGTGGTAGAGACAGGCGACAAATAAGAACTATTTAGATTAGGTTCTGAAATGTCATCGTAAGTGAAAACTTTGAGCCAAGAGCTAGAAAATAGAATTGAGAAGTGAGAATAGGTTGGTGTTTGATGACCTGCATGGATGCAATGGGCCATGCTATAAAACTCTATGACTGTTCTCTTTAACTTTGCGTGTCTGTGAATGTGTCTGGGAGGGTCCATGAAATTTCAATAAGTCTGTACGTTTGATGTTGTACCTTTATTATTTTCTCTGGGTTAGCAGGTAATGAAGTTGCTCTTCCTTTCACTGATGAAAACCTTGTAATTGACTCCATACAGTTTCTGGTGAAAAGAATGAAGTACATTTTAATTAGGGAAAGATAAAGTTGCACGCTTAAAAAACAGCCTAAATTTTTGTTGTGGACTTCCAGGAATGAAGAAACCAGTAAAAATGCCAGCATGGTTGTAGAGAGCAGTATTATAATCGATCATCCACTGTTCGTGTTTAAATATCGTAAGTCAGTAAATCATATGAATTCACATATCTCTTAAAGATCTCCATATGTGACATACATTTCTGTTATTGCAGATTTTAGGGAAAAATACTGTTCAATGAACATTTCTGCTTTAAAACCTTTAACTTGGAAACCAAACTTTTAAGTTAAGTTTGAATTTCATTTTTAAGATGGAAGTCACACCAGAGAAAAGCCTCTTATATTGAACTGTTTCATATCAGCACCAATCACAAAGACAGTCATTTAGACTTTCATTAGCTGTTGGACAATGTCATGAGTCCAAATTTTGAACTTTAAAGAAAATGGAAATTGAAATATTAAGTCAAACTGTTTTAAAGCAAACCAGAGGCTTATAAAAGTATTCCTGATAACTAAGGTGCACAAGAGTTTATTAATCAGGAGAGTTTAAATTGCCAGATGTCAGGGTTCTTCAACATAGACAATTTAAAAGTTATTGCTGATCAGATAGGACCTAAAATACAAAGTCAGACAAAGAGCTGGGAGTTCTTGAGAATACCAGCTCACTTCCAGTTCAGCTTGGAGTCAGGGCAGAAGATGAATCAGGGCCAGAACAAATTACTTTCCCCCAAAAACTGAAAAATAAGCTGTGATTTTCAACCAAGACTGAAAGGGATAAAAGTTATGGCCAAGAAAGAAAAAGGCAGCTGAATTTTTGAGACCAAGAAAAGAAGTGACAAACTGATCACAATTTCCAGCTGTAAAGGTCAGTGTTGGAGCTGTTAAGTGTAAAGAGCGAGAGAGAGAAAACAACTAGAAACTCTCATTCTGCCTCACAATACTGTAATATCCGCTCCCCCTAATTATCCTGATGCAGGCCTTAATGACTTAAAAGTCAACAAAATCACTCCTAAATTCAGAAAGGGTAGTTATAGAGTCATACAACATGAAAACAGACCCTTTGGTCCAACTTGTCCATGACAAGCAAGCTTCCAAACTTACCTGTGCTTGGTCCATATCCCTCTAAACCTTTCTTATTCATGTACCTGTCCAAATGTCTTTTAAATGTTGTAACAATACCTGCCTCCACCATTTCCTCTAGGCAGTTCTTTCCAAGTGCGAACACCCCGCTATGTGAAAAAGTTGCCCCTCAGGTCCCTTTCAAATCTTTCTCCTCTCACCTTAAAAAATTGCCCTTTAGCTTGAACTCTCCACATTATGGAAAAGATCTTGCTATTCACCCTATCCCTGCCCCTCATGATTTTATAAGCCTCCTGTAAGGTCACCCCTCAACCTCCTACGCTCCAGTCAAAAAAAAACCAGCTTATCCAGTTTCTCCTTATTACTCAAACTCTCCATTCCCAGCAATATCCTGGTATACCTTTTCTGAACCCTCTCCAATTTAATAATATCTTTCCTAGAGCAGGGCGACCAGGACTGTACACTGTACTCCAAAAGTGGCCTCACCAATATCCTGTCCAACCTTAGCATGAGTTCCCAACTCCTCTACTCGAAGGACTGAGCAATAAAAGCAAACGTGCTAAACACCTTTTTAACCACCCTGTCTACCTGTGATGCAACTTTCAAAGTTTTATGGACTTAACCCTGAATTCTCTCTGTTCGACAACACTACCGAGGGCCCTACCATTAACTGCAGAAGATGTCTTTATTACTTTTGAGAAAAAGCAATAAAATTTGTTCAAGCAGTCTGAGCACTGATGAGCTAAAGTCAGATAACAGGAAAAGCCCAAGAAATTTGCTCTATCCCATCCCCTGACATGACTGTTGATTGCAAACATACTAAAAATACAGTCCTTGGTGCCAATCTGCTTGTACCAATAGCACATCATCAGCAATTCCAAAATAAATGTAAAACTCCCACACAAATGTATCGGGAATTTGAAATATACAAACAGATGGCATTTGATGGGTAAATTCTTTAAAAGTGCAGCGTACCTGTTAGATAATAACAGAATTCGTGCTGTTCAAGGAGTTTAAAAATTGTCTCCCTGACAATATTAAAATGCACCTTGAGGATCAGAAGGATCCCTCCAAAAGGACATCTGTAATGGAGACTGAGGATTATGAAGTGACCCACAGGCATTAGCATTACTGCAGATTAAATAGCCTGATTCAACAGATAAAAGAGCAAAGGGAGATTGGAAAATGAGATGATCCTACAGGACAAGAGAATAGAGAACAGGGAACATCAATCCCCAATGTCAATACTCCATTCTAACATCTTACAAATCGTGATACTAAGACAGGGCTTATCAGAAGGAGTAGTTCCCTGTTGTTTGAAAAATTGATACTTCTATTGTATTCCTTCCTGCGATTGTTTTCTGGATAGAAAGAAGTTCTCCTGTTTCCAGGTTAGCATGCATTCAGTTTTAAGTTAGACACAAAAAAAATGCAGATGCTGGAATCCAAAAGAGACAGGTGGGAGGCTGAAAGAACACAGCAAAACAGACAACATCAGGAGGTGGAGAAGTTGATTTTTCGGGTGTATAATGGCTGTAGGGGGAGCTGCAGATAGAGGAGGTGGTGGGGACAGGGTGGTGAAGTTGGGATCAGTGAAGACCTCCAAACAGGTTGTACCCTCTATCTGTCTTCACCAATCCCCACTTCACCACCATGTAACCCGCCACCCCCTTTATCTGCAGCTCTCCCTACATCCATTCCCAGTCCTGAAGAAGGGTTCCACCCAAAACATTGACTTCTCCACCACCTCATGCTGCTTGGCTTGTTGTGTTTTTCCAGCCTCCTGCCTGTTTGCACCAAGTCCGAGACATAGATGTTGGCCAAGTGTGTTTAAATGGTGGGCAACTAGAAACTCAAGGTCTTTTTTGGACAGAATGTAGGTGTTCTACGAGGCTGTCACCCTGTCTATGCTTTGTTTCCCCAATGTGGGGGAGACCACATTCTAAGCAGCGAATGCAGTAACTAGATTGTGGGGCAGTGCAGTTAAAGTTCTGCTTTACCTGGAAGGTACATTTGGGCCCTTGGATACTGAGGAGGGAGGAGGGAAATGGGCAGGTGTTACACCTTCGGAAGTTGCAGAGGATGGTGCCATGAGGCTGCGGGGAGGTGGTGGGAGTGAAGGAAGACTAGATCAGGATGGAATGGTCCTTGCAGAAGGCTGACAAGAGAGGGGAGGGGAATATGTGTCTGGTGGTGACATCCCACTGGAGGTGACAGAATAAGGGCTAATGATCTCTGGATGTGGACGTGCATAACCCTCATCGGCAGGTTTAATTACAAGGTTAGTTGGATCTGAGAGCATGCTGTGCAGTCAGTTCAAAGGCAGACAGGTTGAAATGGGTTGGAAATGTGTTGCTGGAAAAGCGCAGCAGGTCAGGCAGCATCCAGGGAACAGGAGAATCGACGTTTCGGGCATAAGCCCTTCTTCATCCATTCCATTCAGGTTGGAATGGGTGAAGAGGACAGAGAAATTAAGGTGACCAATGTCATGTTGATGGTTCTAAATGAACAGGTCAATCGCAGATAAACAGCCAAAGGAAGGGTCCAGATGGAGGAAGAGTGTTGGAGCTGGGCAAAGGACAGGGAGAGGGCTCTTCTCCCAAGAAATGGGCACAGAGGCAAAAATGACAGAAGAAGAGTTCAATGTCATGTCATTAATGCAGAGGGATAAAACTGAGACCTTTGCTGAAGACAAAACAGCTTCATAGTGGAAGGTCAGGAGGGATAGTAACTAAATAAACAGGAATAAGGTTGGGAGAGGAGATGGAATCAGCGGGAACAGGAAGGGAGGAAGGTTCTGGAAGGCCATGACGATCAATGAGTTGCTGCACCTTGTGTTACTTGATGCCTGAAAAGAAAAGAAATTGTTTCTTATCAGTGCGGCGAGTGAGCTGGAGGATGGAGTGGAACTGGGGAGCAATGCAGCTTGGAGCCAGTGTGAGGCACTGCTTTAGGAGAGAGAAGTGCATATGGCCACACAGGGCACTGAGTGTGGATCTCAGGATACAGTGAGAGCAGCTGTCTGTGGAAACCTTGAACATTGCAGGGATACCTTTGATCCTGGGTGCATCAAAACACGAAGGATGAAACTTGAGTTGGAATTCACATGAGTCTGAGATGGAGCAGTCACTAAGGAATATGATTTGGCTGTGGAAACAAGTCACATTTCTCAATTCAGACTGATCTCCAACCAGGCAAAATTTAGTAGGCACTGAACAAGACATCAGCACATGTCGTGGTAAATCCTGATGTTGTGATACATTCTAATAGTGAATTTGTGGTCATTTTAACATCACTCACAATTTCTAATACCATTAATTAGTGACCTAACCCTTGTTAGTAAAGTGGGTAAGTAAAGAGTGAAAAACTAGCAAGACATCGCTCTGCCTCAGTAGTCCGAAAGTCTAGTTGGAGAAGGAAAAGAGGAAACAGAATGACCCGGAAGGTGCTAACCGCCCATGAGCCATGTCTGACAGATTTGTCCACCCAAACTATCAAACTTCTCCCTCTCCTCATCTCCAAAAATATTGATGTATCCATCCCACATTGTTAGCATCAATTGCCAGGGTGAAAATGTGAATCTCGGTTAAGATCTAAAATCAATGTTACGGCTAGAGGGCTATAAAGTGTCAAGTAGAATAATGAGATACAGCTCGTCGAACTTATTTTGAACTCTATTATACCGGTGCCGAAGACCAAAGGCAGAGAGATTGCAGTGGAAATGAAATGGAAAATTGAATTGACAGGTGACAGGGAGCTCAAGGTGACAATTGTGTACAAAATAGAAGAAATCAGCAAAGTAATTATCCAATCAACGAACCATGCCACATTGGAAGCAAGCAAGAAACATTTTGCAAAGTCGAGAGTGTGGTGCTGGAAAAGCACAGCCGTTCAGGCAGCATCTGAAGAGGAGGAGAATCGACATTTCGGGCATAAGCCCTTCATCAGGAATGAGGGTTGTGGGCCAGGGGGGCTGAGAGATAAATGGGACAAGGGTGGGGTTGGGGGGGTTGATAGCTGGGATAGATAGATGAAGGTGAGGGAGAAGGTGATAGGTCAAAGGGGACAGTGATGGACAAGTCCAAAGGGCGATGCCGAGTTGGAGGCTTTGAACTGGAATAATATGGGGGAAGGGGAAATGAGGAAGCTATTGAAATCCACATTTATCCGGTGTGGCTGCTGACTCCCAAGGCGGAATATGAGGCGTTCCTCCTCCAGGTGTTGGGTCGTAACAGTTTAGTGGTGGAAGAGGCCCAGGACCTGCATGTCCTTGACGGAGTGGGAGGGGGAGTTGAAGTGTTCAACCAGCGGGCGATGGGGCTGGTGGGTGTGGGTGACCCAGAGATGTTCTCTGAAATGATCCGCAAGAAGGCATGTGCAATGTTCTTGTTCTCCTAGAGAGGGCTCTGCAGTTGTTACAACCTCCTGTGCTGTCATGGAAGGTAAACTGGGGTAAGAGAGGAATTGTATAGATGTGCTAGAAGAATGAAACTGGGTATTATAGAGAGAATGCTTCACCTGGATTGCTGAGAAGGAAGGGAAGAGTTGAAATGTTTGATGACATATCACATTTGAATTGACGCAAAATGGCCTCTTGAATGTAGTAACTCAAGGTGAAAGAACGTAGTTGTAAGGTGGAATTCTGTTTGATGTTCATGGGTTCCTACTCAAAGATAGATGACTGGACCCTTGGACCATTTTTAAAGCAATTGTTTATTTATTTCAAATCCTGCATGAGGTTGACATTTCTTGCTTCTTCTTTAGAAGAAATCAACATCCTGTCCATCATGTAATCATCACATCATCAATAAAACAGCATTCTGTTACATACTCAAGAGTTAATCCTTTGTCCTGTGAAAGATGATGACAAAGCAGAATTTGCTGGAAAAGCTCAGCAGGTCTGGCAGCATTGCTGAAGAGAAATCAGAGTTAACATTTCAGGTCCAGTAACCCTTCCTGATGCTGCCAGACCTGCTGAGCTTTTTCAGTAACTTATGTTTTTGTTTCTGATTTGCAGCAAGTGTAGTTCTTTTGGTTTCTATTGAATTTTAAATCCTGATTTCCTGATGAAGCGCTTTTGCCCAAAGCGTCGATTTTCCTGCTCCTCGGATGCTATCTGACCTGCTGTGCTTTTCCAGCGCCACTCTAATCTTGTCCAAAGATTGAGTCAAGCATCATGAAATCCATGTGAAATAAACAAAGCTGTCCACACTGAAATAATCTGTTTTACCTAAAGACACCAGAACCAAGCAACTGAGTCAGTATCAAGAAATTTACATCTCCTGTTTAATACACATGTGCATGATAATTTCACACAGTCAATTGGTCATCTTGGGAAGACAATGAAGTCTAGAATAGCGTCCAGAATAACATTGAACGATATTTAATCCGTTACTTTTAAGAGAAGGAAGAAATGCATTTGTGCCACAAGATCTGAAAATCTCTTTCTCTTTTTTTCTCTCCGTCTCTCTCTGTATGTCTCTCTCTCTCTCCCTCTCTTTCTCTCTCTGTCTGTCTGTCTGTCTGTCTCTCTCCCTCTGCCTCTCCCCATCCCACCTCCTGTCAACTGATTTCTCTCAATATTTCAGAAAACAGTGTCGGATGAAAAAGCTATATAGGATAATAACCATTTACCATGAAATGAAAGATATCTGTAGATTATGTAACTAAAGACTCTAAGGACTTGTAAACTACATAGCCTATTGCTGAGTGTCTGCACCAATCTCTCCCTTTTTAAGCTTTATTATCTATATGTTCATATGTGTTTGATATTGTGTTTTGTTTAGGGTTAATGACAATAAATTTCTTCTTTTCACTCAAGAAAGTCTTCGTCATTGGCTCCTTCACTGTCTTGTGAATTATGTTTTAATTAATTGTAATTGGGTTATGCCAAAAGAAAACTAATTATTTGCTACCGACTAAGTGGGAGTTAAGAAGAGGGGAGTCAATTCCCCTTACCAGTTTGGAAGGGTTGAGAGCAATAACTCAGAAAATGAAATTGACTATTTCAAAGACACAATTGATCTGAATCCAGGGGAATTAAGCAAGAACAAGCTCTGTTACAAAATATAGGATTATCAAACAGGTACACTGGAGGCAGAGAAACTGGATAATGAAATGGTGGCCTTAGGAATTCAGTAATATCTATTCAATTGGAGAAATTTATAATTGGGAGAGATGAATAATGGCCACTAAGTCAATGTTACTTCCTATGAACATGAAATAAGGTGAGGATAGAAGTATTATGAGCTAATCATCTTTGTTGACATCAAGATACTGAAAAATGGTTCATATTTTAGAGGATCTTGCTCTTAATCTGAATTGGGAATAGGAGGTAGTGCGCTGTGAAAGCTGGTTGGCTGAGGACTTTGGATTGCTGGGGGTTTCATGAAAAGTGTATTTTCACGTATGCTTTAGAGAAAGAAGCAGCAATGACCTAGAGCTCAATTGTTGAGTGAGCGTGCACACAATGTCATCTGCACTATGAGTGAGGTTAGAATTTCACATTGAAGCCAACAGAGTTGAACCCAATTTCCAGCTATTCTGTATATTACTTCCATACCTGTAGATAAGTTACAGGAGCTGAGACACAGCATGGATGCAAGGAAGATGGAGAAGAGAGATGGTGTATTGACACAACCTTGATTTGGAGATGCCGGTGTTGGACTGGGGTGTACAAAGTTAAAAATCACACAACACCAGGTTATAGTCCAACAGGTTTAATTGGAAGCACACTACCCTTCGGAGAGCCACTCTATCATCAGGTAGTTATGATGCTTCCAATTAAACCTGTTGGACTATAACCTGGTGTTGTGTGATTTTTAACTTTGACACAACCTTATTTGTCTTAACCAAGATAAGGTCTATCATAGTTTCATTGGTGAGGAGCATTACTTGCATGTCATCATGGATTAGACAGAAGGTGATATATTTCTGTGGTCATCAAAGTTTGAGAATGATACCTCATACTTTGTGGTAGATGGTGCCTTTAATTTTTGTTGTGTGTTACATTGGGTAGTGCTAATATATACTCAACTTCAGGCAGCCATTATTGAATAACTTCATTTAAATCTTCCAAAACACAGGGCTAACTGAGGGTATGGCAAAAAGCTTGGTCATCATAATATATTACAGCTTTTGTGAGATTGAAGTAAGACCAAAGGCAGAGGCTACTAATAGGTTTGTATTTTTTTTATTATGTTACGGCAGAATAAGGCTTTGTCTGTAGCAAACTTTGCACTTAGATTATGCAAAAGAGTTATTTGAACACTGAGACGAGGTAATCATCTTTTCTCTGGGTGACAGCTAAAAGACTCCTCTGTATTTTTTTGGTATTTTGCATAGTTTCTGACCCATACAGCTTGCCATTTCACATTTAGGACAATTATGTGGCATCACTGCATATGATATTCCAATATCTCTGTTACTTGTTTGAGGTAATCCAATTGCTTTTATGTGTGTATTGTACAATAACATCAGAAAGTATAGAACACAAATTTTGTGTGTAAGTCTGTGACATTGTAAATACTTAATGGTGTAAACAAACTTCAAGTCATCTGACTCAACAGAACTTAAATATCTGTGGTATATGTTCTGCAAATTAATACATAGACAACCACAATGACATCAATCGTCACTGTTAGATCTTCTTGAATATATTGTTATGAAGGTGTAGATGTGTACTGTGCCTTTCAGAGAGAAGGAAGCTAGCAAGGACTGAAAGCACAGAGTGTGCCGAACAATTTAAAAATGTAACATTTGGTTGACTCAAATAGCTGGTGCTGTGTTGCCATTGTACAAAAACAAATTCAAATTCAGCCAATCAGTTTAAATTATGCCCCAGAGATCAAAATCTAATCAAACTTGAATTTAATGTTTTGATGACATCAAACCAATGAAATGATCTGATGGTTTGGGCTATAAAACATTTTGCAATGTCAGGGGAAGAACCGCCAAGAACACCAACAAGTATAGAGTGCTAGCTGATTAGCTCTCTGAAAAGTACCTGTCCATAAGAAAGGTTGTGCAGCAGAAGACTGAAGAAAAGCTGACCTAGAAAAAGCTACAGAGGAAAATCTATAAAGGTGAATTGACAAAGCTGACTGGTTTTGAAAGATGACTTGTTATTGTAGATCTTAATTTTTTTAAATTGGATCAGCATTGTAGAGTGCAAGGTAAAAAAGAGGTTTAACAGAAAGGAGTTGTAAATAGTTGTTTAATGTTCTCCTGTGGACTTAAAGAATAAAATTGTTATAATTTTTACTTTAAATAGTAAGATCTGGAACATTGACACTTGTTCTTTGCTTCTCACAATGTAACAGATCACGGCGCGAGGTGAACTTTTCTGTGTGTCGGGTTTAAATTAGCAGTTTTTGTTTTAATTTAATTTAATTCTATTCTATTTTAATTTTATTTTAATTTTGTTTTAATTTTAATTTAATTTTATTTTTAATTTTTTTAAAGTTTAATTTAATTTAATTTTAATTTTAATTAGTCTTGTAACAATATTCAGTTTAATGTGGATAAATGTATGGTTATCCACTTTGGTGGAAAGAACAGGAAGGCAGATTACTACCCAAATGGAATCAATTTAGGTAAAGGGGTAGTACAAAGAGATCTGGGTGTTCTTGTACACCAGTCAATGAAGGTAAGCATGCAGGTACAGCAGGTAGTGAAGAAGGCTAAGAGCATGCTGGCCTTCATAACAAGACGGATTGAGTATAGAAGCAAAGAGGTTCTTCTGCAGCTGTACAGGGCCCTGGTGAGACCACACCTGGAGTACTGTGTGCAGTTCTGGTCTCCAAATTTGAGGAAAGACATTCTGGCTATTGAGGGAGTGCAGCGTAGATTCACGAGGTCAATTCCTGGAATGGCGGGACTATCTTACGCTGAAAGACTGGAGTGACTGGGCTTGTGTACCCTTGAGTTTAGAAGACTGAGAGGGGATCTGATTGAGACATATAAGATTATTAAAGGATTGGACACTCGGGAGGCAGGAAACATGTTTCCGCTGATGGGTGAGTGCCGAACCAGAGGACACAGCTTAAAAATACGGGGTAGACCATTTAGGACAGAGATGAGGAGAAACTTCTTTACCCAGAGAGTGGTGGCTGTGTGGAATGCTCTGCCCCAGAAGGCAGTGGAGGCCCAGTCTCTGGATTCATTTAAGAAAGAGTTGGATAGAGCTCTCAAGGATAGTGGAATCAAGGGTTATGGAGGTAAGACAGGAACAGGATACTGATTAAGGATGAAACGCCATGATCATATTGAATGGTGGTGCAAGCTCAAAGGGCAGAATGGCCTACTCCTGCACCTATTGTCTATTGTCTATTGTCTATTCATGATCATCACTCAATGAGGCCCCGTCCAGCCCATTGTGCCCATGTTAGTCATCAATAACTATCTATTCTACTTTCATTTTCAGCACTTGGCCCACAAGCTTGAACGCTATGGAAGTTTAAGTGCTCTCCTTAATAGGTCCAAAAGGTTTTGCATTTTCCTGCCCCTACTTACCATTTAGATATGAGTTTCAGATATTCACAATCCTCTGGGTGAGAAAGGTTTTCCTCAAATCCCCTTTAAGTCTCCTGCTCCTTACCTTAAATCTGTGCCCCTTGGTTATTGACCCTGTCTACTAAGGGAAAAGGTTTCACCATATCTACCCTGTCTATATACCACTTAGAATTTTGTTCACCTCAATTAGATCCCTCTGCTCAAAGGGAAACAACCCCAGCCTTTCTAGTCTCTCTTCATAACGGAATCATTCCCACACGACATCCTGGCAAATCGCTTCTGCAGTGCAATCACATTCTTCTAATAGTGTGGTGACCAGAACTCCACATAGTACTTCAGCTGTGGCACAACTCAGGCTATATACAACTACAGGATAACTTCCTTGCTCTGGTACTGAAGGCCTTGACTAACAAAGGCAAATATCCCATGTGCCTTCTTAATCACCCCGTGAACCTGTCCTACTGCCTTCAACAACCTATGGACACAGACATCAAGGTCCATCTAATCCTTTGTATTCCCTCATGTCCTACCATTCAACTTGCATTCCCTTGTCTTTTTAGTTCTCCCAAAATACACCAACTCACACTTATTTTGATTAAATTCCATTGACCACTGTTCATTCTATCTGACCAGTCTGTCAACCATTGAATAATTTTTTTCAGCTTCCTTCTGGACCATGGTACTGCTAAGACAGGGCTGGATGGGGTACTGAAGAATGTTTTTGAGGAATGACAAGTTGAATTGAGTCTCAAGTGAGGAGTTTATCAAACTGTTATTTCCAGTGAGCACTGACCACCTCCCTAACCCCTGTAAAGTTGGACCCAAGTGGAGTGAGCCTTGGAGTGCTTGAGCCATAGATTGTCATGACAGTGACGAAGAAACTAACGCGTTGTGCACGGATTGGGGTGGGATCAGTAGAGTTTATATTATCTAGAAACAAACTTTGGTGGCAACTTGTTGCCACAGTATCAACGTATACAATGAATTGGAAGGAGGACACAAATAAATGTTTTGGTTTAAAAAAGATTTTCAAACTAACAGAAAGAATATTAACCTAGATTAGCTCAAATCCATTTGCAGATATGAAGTTAATCCAAGCCCACACAATGAGTTGTAAAAGATTCCATAACTCTAAATTAAAGAAGATTGGGGACTTATCGTCATTGCTCTGATTAAGATTTGTCCTTAAGCAACATTGTGAGTGAATTAACTGCAATGTCACCACAGTGACTGCATCTCAAAACTTTTTTTTAATAGTAAGATGCATTTGGACATCTGGGGTTATGAAAGTTGTTCTATAAATGCAATTTTCACTTTCCTTCCAAGAAGAAAGAAAAATACATTGTTATATGAATTGAAACACATGATTTTTATTATAAGAATGAATGATTGTCATCAGTTGGAAGGGAAAGAGTTTCAATAGAACAAATTAATTATTCTTCTCATGGAATGAATACATGTTACATGAACAGGAAATGAGGGTCTTTTCAAAAAACATTTTTTTTTAAATTTAAAGGGTAACCATGCATCATATAGAAATCAGAGGCAGAGACCTTCCACCTGCCGTCTGAGGTAGATGTGAAACAATCCATGACATGGATTGTACGAGGAAGAGAGAGTTCATTTACCACCACAGAAACGGATTTACCTGACTATTGTCATAATGCTGCTTGTGTGAATTGGTTTGCAATTGCTCTACTATTACAACAGTAACAATGGTTCATAATAATATTTTATTGCTGTCAAATATTCCCAAGGTCATGAAAAACAGAATAATAAATTCAAGTCTTTCTTGTGGTTTATCATTGTGTCAGGTTTGCACTTGCAGAAAGTAACAATGAATGATTTTTTGAAGGAAATAAAATCAGATGATTTCTATAAGAGCAAATAACCTACATCAGTTTCATATCTAGTTGACAATTTAAAAATATACCTCAACAGGCAGCATCTATACATATCTAATAGGCACAGTGGAACAGGAGCAAATTAAAGGCTGATCTGCCTGAGTGCTTAAAATGTTAAAGATTTCATAGACAAATGCAATATCTAGAGGCAGAATTAAATGCAAGCAGACATAATCTCAGTATGGAGGAATTGTCTATTTCTTGATGGTATCCACAAGCAGTCCTTTACACAGTGAACAATTGAAATCTGGACTACGCTCCTCAGAACACAATGTATACCGGCTCAACTTGCTAGATGACACAACTTGCCATTCTCCCCTTACTGCAGTGCTGCAATTTGCCATTCACTTGATGCTTCCAGCTTGTAGTCACTTAGAAATGAAACTCAATTGGAAAGCAGTACAGCCTTGATTCTGGCACTGGCTCTGGCTTAGCAGAATAATTGCCTTCTTAATTTTCCACCTATTTAAGTTTCAGCTTTAAGATTGCTTCCTACCTTTCCACATTAGAGAGTGAGGCAGAGTGCGGGAAATGCAGAGGTCACCAGTGATCATTTGCAGTTCATGGGGGAGTGGAGATGACTTTGCTGACTGGAAGATAAAATCATATTCTCTCTCAGTTAAGGAGGTGGAGATCCTTGAGTATGGAAAGTTCACAGTTGATCTGATCATAGTTTCTAAAATAAGGAAATGATTTGCAAATGCAGACGCAGGGAAACCAGTTCCTTCTGTAAGGAAGGAAAGAATTAAGGGACCCAATCTTAAAAGTAGAGATAGGCTATTTAGAAACCAACTTAGGAAGCATTTTACCACGCAGGAAGTCATAGCAGTTTGGAATTCCCCTCACAAAAGATTTTGGATACTCAAACATTTGGAATATTTAAGCATCAAACTGATAAATACTTATTAGGTAAGTTCATGAAGGAGTATTGATGTACGGCATCAGCCATGAGCTTATTGAATAGTGGACAAGCTCAAATTAGCGGAATTGTCTGATTATATTCCTAATGCTTCAATGTTCCCAGCATGTAAGAAACAATAATTTGAAAGGCAGTTTTTGGTCACTCCATAAGCTTGAATAAATGAGTGCAGGCAACATTCCAGAAAGCAATTAGCACAGACCATTTTCAACAGAGAACATTCTGACACTGGTACAGACAAAACAGAGATAAGTACAAATGCAAACAATAAATCTTTTGAATCACATCTATTTTGCTTGTTAGGTCTGAGCATTGCTAATCCTTTGAGTGAGTGAATACATAACATATTTGTATGTATGTATGTATGTATGTATGTATACAAACATAACATCTGTTTGTATACATACATACAAACAGATGCTTCCAGCAATTGAGAGTGTGGTGCTAGGAAAGCACAGCAGGTCAGGCAGCATCTGAGGAGCAGGAGAATCGACATCTCGGGCATCAGCCCTTCATTAGTGGCTCATGCCTGAAACATCGATTCTCCTGCTCTTCAAATGCTGCCTGACCTGATGTGCTTTTCCAGCACCACACTCTCGTCTCTGATCTCCAGCATCTGCAGTCCTCACTTTCCCCTAGATGCTTCCAACATTCAGCTTGACCATCAGGAGTGTCATTCAGGAAACTTGTGAGAATACTACTCTCAATTATTTATCCACCAATTTTAAAATGAATGTATTAATTGTGGTCCAATTTGCTGCAGAGGATTATTTGTGACACAAGATAAAGGTAATCATCTGAAGATAACAAAAGACTTCTTTTCACAATCTGAAGGCCTTTGCTATTTCCGTTTCTTTGGTAAGTATACCCTGCCATGCCCTTGTAGCTGGCTCCATTTTTGGTCAATTCTCTACTTGGGACAGGACTTACTGCAGACAATGCTCCTCCATTGTTACATGGTCCTCAGCGTTCAGCTACTGCCATAAAAATCAATATGAGAGAGGAGGCACCACTACACAATTAAAACTAAAAAATATAACTTCCCACTTGCCCTGATAGCTCAGAGGTGGGAAGGTGACAAATTGCATTAATTTGTGTACTTATTCATTCACATCCTGAGGACAAGTTCATTACCCATTGATAAAGACTTAAGTGTGCTTAACAAAGACGTTCTAAATAGATTAATGCTTGCAATCATACTTTATTAAAACCTGGAGCAGCAAAATTAAACCCTTCTCCAGACCTTGCTCATTATTTACACCTAATTATCTTTTACTTTGAATTTACAGCACTGCAGCATTTACACAACTGATCTACACCCACATTAAAATTCTACATGAGCTTCCGTCTGCCGTCGTAATCCAACTATATCAGTTTCTCTTTCTATTCTTTCTCCTTCATATACTTCATCACAAAGATGTCTAGATCATCATCAACGCTGCTCCTTGTGGTTCCATTTTCTTAACATTCTTTAACATGATCTCCTGAAAGGTCTTTTTATAAGAGTCTTATAATTTATATTCGCTCCTTTGGTCTTCCTAAAAGTGGAAGCACTTTTCTGCGTCTAACCAATGAAATTCCTTCCTAATTTTAGCAACATCTATTTGGTCACTCACAGCCTTCTGTTCTCTAGAGAAAAGAGGCCCAGTCTGTTCAGCTTTTGCTTGCTGCCAACATCCTCAAATAAATGTAATATAATCATTCACTTCCAACCTCATCTATGCAAATCACTTCTGCAAGTGCGCCAATGGCTTTGTATACATGTTATTTAATGAAGAAAAGAATTAAGTATCGTATATTTTAAGGTTTGAAACCAGCTTAAATCTGATTTTCTTTATAGAGATAAGCCATAGTGTTTTAGTTACTCTTTCATTTGCCTTTGTTGATTTTGTTACAACTTTTAATGTGTTATGTACCTGTACCCTGTTATTATCACATCATCCTATAAGTGGCAACCTGGGGTGGACATCATAAAATGTTCTCATCATCCACTGAAAAATTGCACAAGCTAACAATACCTGAAATGGCAGTCTCGTATCTTGGTACAAACCCTTATGGGTATTAATTGTAGCATATCTCTGGGAATCCTCAAATAACCACAATTACAGGTACACATGGCTCATGTCCAGCTTCGTGACAGGCCGCTCCCCCACCCCCACTCCCAGCTTTGTGTATAAATTCTCGATGTGAAGGATTGGGTATTTATCCAGCTGTGAAAAGCAATTTAAAATGCCCACAAAGGCAAACTGGCCCATGGGACTTCACAATCAGGACAACCAGTGCTGCACTTTCTGCAAACTGGACTGGTTTGATGCTTCTTTCATTTTCCTGTCTCCTGATTTCTGCCTCTACTTTGGTACTGGGCAGGCCTTGCAGAATCATGGAATTGCCTTCTGGTCAATATGCAAGATGGTCTTGGCTCCTTTGATAGCCCTGAGACCTTCCTAAAACCTCCAGGTATTTAATTAGGACTTCACTCAGGCAGCCATTTTCTAATCAAAAACGTTTGAGCCAATCAAGGTGAATCTTTCTCAACCAATTTCAGCCCCATCAAGTTTGGGCTTGACCCTTTTACTCCAATCAGTGATAATGAACCACCTGCTTCTCAGAAGAGACTGGAACTGAAGTTGTCCCCTTAATCTGTAGCAGTTCCCCAGTTATAGGTTCTCAATCTGGTCAAGGTCTTGTGCAAACTTCTGGGCTGGATACAGGGCAAATTTTGTTCAAGACCGATTCTGTGATTGCTGAAACACCGGAAATGATCTCCATGAGAGTCAGGTGACCATTTAACCAGATGTTTATTTTGGTTGGTTCTGATTTGGATGTTGATAAGCAATTTAAGTGTTCCAAACCAGATGTAGATAGAATTTCCAGGATATGCACTCTCTTGGATACCAGCCAATTATTCTCTTACTCAATTTGGGTTGAGTGGGACTCCTTTGCTATCTCAAGTCTGCGTTTAGATTACATTACATTACATTACAGTGTGGAAACAGGCCCTTCGGCCCAACAAGTCCACACCGACCCGCCGAAGCATAACCCACCCATACCCCTACATGTACCCCTTACCTAACACTACAGGCAATTTAGCATGGCCAATTCACCTGACCTGCACATCTTTGGACTGTGGGAGGAAACCGGAGCACCCGGAGGAAACCCACGCAGACACGGGGAGAACGTGCAAACTCCACACAGTCAGTCTCCTGAGGCGGGAATTGAACCCGGGTCTCTGGCGCTGTGAAGCAGCATTGCTAACCACTGTGCCACCGTGCCGCCCACCATGCTGCGTTCTGGCAGCAACCACAATGGATGCCAGCCCGGATCCTGAAGAAAGTTTTTTTTCCATTTGACCAAGACTTTGGTTTGGGGTTTTGCTGTGGACTGACCTAGAGTCCCTATGTTTAGGTAATGTCCTGTGTGAGGCTATGCAATTACCTATACTCAAGTGATATTCCCAAGCTCAATCAACCTGGCGAGGGTGTGCACATCCATTAGAATATCCTGCAACTCATTTTCTCCACTTGCTGAATTTTCCAATGATAAATCTAGCTTCAGCTATTAAGCCCTTCTACATGGTCACATCATTGTTCTCACATACCAAAGGTAAAACTAAAGTCACATGTGTCTGAAGTTATCTTATCCTCATCAAAAATCCTGATACAGATTTCCCTCGAACTGCTCAATAAAACCTGATAGCATCTCAGAATTAGAGGAGATTTGATATTGTAATGTTTCTTAACTAAATCTATCAACTCTTGAAAGGGTTTAGTATCTGGTGCCTCAGGAAACATCAGGCTCCTAATAACCTAAAAAGCTGTGGGTCCACAAGCTATCAGGAGAATCACTCATTGCTTTTCATCTGCCTCAATATCATTTATCTAAAAAAAATCCATTCTTCCCACATACTAAGCATACAGCAGAATTGAATGAGTCAAGCTTTCCAAATAGTAGCATCATGCCAGAAATGCTTACCCTAACCCAAAATCAACTGTTGCGAGTGAATTCCTTTTCTCTCATCACCACTGAAATAACTCCACAGAGACCAAGATCCCACCACCAAGTCACTCTTTACTTATACGTGGAGAGTCCTAGACACTGATCCAGCTCCATCGGAGCCAGCTCTCAGAGCGAGAAGAACCTCTAACACTCCTGTTCTTATCTGTCAACCAGGACTCCCTGATTGGACCAAATTAACAGCCCCAATCGGGGAACTCATATTCCATGAGGTCCATCTTGCTGACTTTGTTACAATCACTCCACTACTACATAGGAGCAGATGTAGTCCATTCAGCCCATTGAATCTTTTCTGCCCCCATTCAATGAGATCATGGCTGATCTGTTCACCCTCAACTCCACTTTCCTGCCTTTACCCCATAATTCTTGATTCCCTTACTGATTAAAACAATTTATCAATTTCAGCTTTGAATATACTTAACAACCCAACCTTGACAGGCTGCTTTGAAAAGATTACTACTGATGCACTACCCTCAGCGAGAAGAAATTCCACCTCATCTTTGTCTTAAATGGATAATCCCTTTCTCTGAGGTTGTACATTCACCAATATGATTAGAATCCCTACAGTGTAGAAACAGGCCCTTCAGCCCAACAAGTCCACACCGACCCTCTGAAAAGTAACCCACCCAGACCCATTTTCCTCTGGCAAATGCACCGAACACTATGGGCAATTTGACATGGTCAATTCACCTGATCTGTACATCTTTGGACTGTCAGAGGAAACCCATGCAGATATGAGGACAATGTGCAAACTCCACCCAAGGCTAGAATTGAACCTGGGACCCTGGTGTTGTGAGGCAGCACTGCTAACCACTGAGCCACCATGCCACCCAAAGGTAACACGCTCTCAACATCTCCCCTGCCAAGCATCCAAGAATAAATAATGTCAAGAACAGACTTTACAGACGAAGAACATTTCAAGCAGAACAAGGCCACCCAGAAAGTTAGAAAATAGTATTTTGTCTAATTGATTTCTTCAGAATGATACACACAGTCACTCCCTAAGAAAACTGTCAGAGATTAATATACCAAAGTTGGTGTAGAGTTGCTATAATTATTCCTTTACTCTTTTGAGGTCATGTTACAACTTCCCAAGGATAAATTGATTTCAAGTTGTCACATACAGAAGATATTTGGATATATTACATATGAAGTAGAATTGTTCTTACCTGGGAAGTGTTACTTTTATCAATAATGCCAGTCATAGCTGAAAAAGATGTTTTACGTTCTGACTAATGGACAGAATTTACATTGAAGTCTGTTTACTTGGTCATAAAATATCTGTATGTTACATGACCAATAAATATTTTGAACTGATTACACAGCAGTAATATAATTAAAGTTATTTATATTGTTTCTATGTTGAAGATACTATTCTTGGTTAAAAATCACACAACACCAGGTTATAGTCCAACCTGGTGTTGTGTGATTTTTAACTTTGTACACCCCAGTCCAACACCGGCATCTCCAAATCATGAATACTATTCTTGGGAAAGGTTAAAACAGTAATAATTGATTTAAAGAGCTCAGGTAATTAATTTATCGAAGAAACAGATTCTGGCTCTACGGGAGTTAAATCTATACCATTATTGATTTTAAAGTTGGTATTGGCCACTCAGAATCCTCAATGAGAACTGTCTTTAAACTGATATTATATGTGATTCTCTTTTTTGACACAGTCTTCAATTTTTCATTAATAATTGTGAAAGGATTATTTCAGGTCATAAAATGTATATTGAAAATTGATTATCATAACTTCTCCTGCCAGTGAATACAAGAGAAAAATTGTCAAACTGATAATAAAACTATAAGTTTGCATTTGATTCTGCACTGACTCTCATCTATTAGAATACTAATTTATATGATAAGCTTACTGCTTTCATGTTTCAATAGCTTCAAAGTTCAGTTAGAGTTCTTCCACATCCTTGCACGGTAATTTATTCCTGTCCCCTTATTCTAAATCTTTCTTTGAGTTATTTTCAGTCTTTCACCTTCATTGCCAAAAATCAGTTATATGGAGAGATGAGAAAAGCCTGGATTGATCTCTTTAGATCAGCCGAAGTTATGGGGTTATATAATGAAAGGTTTTGGTATTGTGAGGTGCTTTGATAATAAATAAGGAGAAACTGATTCCATTGGTAGGCACAGTCATCAACAAGAGGGCACATATTTTAGATAATAGAAAAAGAATGAAAAGGAGGATTCTTTCTCGTGAGTATTTCATCACGGTCTGGAATGCACTGCCTGAAAGTGTGTAATAAACAAATTCATCAGTAACTCTCAAAAAGAACTGAGAGACACACTAAAAATGGAATTCTTTACAGAGCTGCATTGAAAGAAAAAGAGAATGCAACTAATTGGATAGTTCTTACAAAGAACAGACCAAAGAATGTTAAACTGAATGACTTGTTTTTGTGCTACCTGTGTGACTCTATGCAGGAAAAATGAGGCTAATCATTTAGTCCATTACAATCCAACCTTCCAAAAGAAACTTACAGGTTTCTGTTCCTCTGCCATTATTGCATCTCATTGCAATTGAATAAGTATTTCACCATAGTGTTGGATGCTCTCTAGGAAGAAGTATTTCCTGACATGCACCAAAATTTGTCACTTACAACTACAAAGCACTTTGTGCTAGATTTAGAGTAGTTAGCTTCTTCTGCAAGTTGTAAGGAATTTATATTGCAGTCTAGTTCCCTCTGGGTGCTATGATTTCCTCCCACAGTCTAAAGATGTGCAGGTTAGGTAAATTGGCTAAGCTAAATTGCCCATAGTGTTCAGGGATGTGTAGGTTCGGTGCATTAGTCAAGGGACATGTCGAATAATTAGATTAGATTCCGTACAGCATGGAAACAGGCCATTCGACCCAACAAGTCCACACCAACCCTCTGAAGAGTAACCCACCCAGATCCATGTACCCCTGACTAATGCACCTAATGCTATGGGTAATTTAGCATGGCCAATTCAACTGACCTGCACATCTTTAGACTGTGGGAGGAAACCAGAGCATCCAGAGGAAACCCACACAGACACAGGGAGAATATGCAAATTCCACGCAGACAGTTGCCCGAGGCAGGAATCAAACCCGGGTCCCTGTTGCTGTGAGGCAGCAGTGCAAACCACTGATCCACCGTGCTGCTCGGGTAAGGGAATGGGTCTGGGTGGGATACTCTTCGGAGGGTCGGGGGTGGACCTGTTGGGCTGAAGGGCCTATATCCACATTGTAGGGATTCTAAAAACAAAATTCTAAAGATTTGAGGTAACCGACATTCTGATAATGGTGATATTAAGTAACAACTCTACTGGGGTGAGGACAAAGAATAGACAAAAGCAAAGACTAATTTGACAAAGGTTTATTCATAATATCTTTGATGAACAGCTTTCTATATTGGAATCAAAAATGATATTCTTGTAACTGGCTTCTAGAATAAGATAAATCATCCATCTGAAGTCAGCAGGGAGATTGATCTAAATCAATGGCTCTGTGGCAGTAAATGTAGCAATTGCTGTAAAGCGAGTGCATTGGTGTTAGTGCAGTTTGTCCTACATGAGGAATCTTCTTTCTGAATTGCAAGACAGATTAGGGGCAGAGAAGGAAACCAAAAACAAAACGGATTCCAATTCTGACCCAGCAGATTTAACATTAAAGCATATCAACAGCCCTCTGAATTCAAGATCGAGTTCAATAAATTTCGGGCCTGAACCTTAAAATGAATCCATGTCGCAGGCCCCTACCACACACACCAGGCCTTGTTATCACATAGTCTGCCATTATATGCTAATTACTGTTAGCCACGAACAGCTATTCACCTTCTCAGCCAGATCATTATCAACTCCTTCATCTGTCAAATTGTTCTTCTTTCTCTTTGGGCTCTAATCTCTACCTATCATTTACTCCTTATCTCCTCCTCCACCATATGTTCTGCATATCAGCCAACATCTTCCTCACCACCATCAGTTCTGAGGAAGAGTCACCAGACCCAAAACGTTAACTATGATTTATCTCCACAGAAGCCTGAACACACGCACAAGCTGGTTTCGTAGCAGTTGCTACCCAATGTTAGAATACTGAATGCACTCACATATTCTTAACATTCGCCAATATCTGTGTTTTTGTTTTTGTCACTGTTTACCTCTTATTTACTTATCTATGCCTCTCAACTCTGTGATCTGCCTGTATTGCTCACAATACAAAGCTTTTCACTGTGCCTCGGTACACATGACAATAAATTTCATTCACTTCAATTCAGATGCTACCCAGACCTGCTGAGTTTTCCAGCAACTTCTGTTTTTGCAGCAGTTTAGTGTCAGAGCACTAAATCAAAAGTTTTTAAATTTCTCAAGTTGCTGATTTAAGCATAGAGAATTTAAATATGATAACAAATTGAAATAATCTTATTAAGGTGAGGTGAAATAGCAAATAACATTGATTTCCAAATGTCAGTGGATGTCTGCCGTAGGATTGAGTGGTGAAAATTCTGGGGATTATATATAACTCCAAATATTGTGAAAGATTGACATTCTGAAATGATGATATTGAATTACAGTACTTATTAGTGCAATCAATATGATGTGGTCATGTCAGATACTTTAAAGGTGATAGCAGGAGATCATTACATGGTGTCTGTTCTGTGGGTGTCTTGCTGTGTGCAAGTTGGCTGTTGTTCTTCCTACTTTGTATCAGCGCTAGGCTGGATTTAACCCTTCCCCATGATCAGGGAGATTGTTAAGCCTAGCAAGTGGTTTGTTCGCTTCACACACAGCCAGACCTGCCCTCACCCCAGTGGTGAGGGTGTGGTTGGAGGGGGCAATGGGAAACCCACCTGCCAATGAGCAAATTTTGAAGCTGCTAAAGGGACAATCCTTTCCCACCTAAAGGCCCACCTAAGGAATTAATCATCATCAGGAATGGCCCATATCAAGTAGTAATGTGGTGACCCTCAATAAAAATTCTCCTTGCACTCTAAAGGGCATCTTTCAATGGTCTAGTTGCCAATTGGGACCACGAAACTATTTGCATCTGTCATGGAAGTGTGTTCTTTCCAGTCTATCTAGCTTGTGCATCATTTTTACACAGGTTCTTCTCTATAAACTATGCGCTAAACTATGCTCAAATCACTTATGAGCTAAACTGTCTTTTTGAGTAATGAGACTTCCAAACACGTGTCTTACAAGAGGACCGATATCCACAAAACCACAAAAGCAATATAATATGAAGATCACCTCAACCTTGCTCCACTAAAAGACCATATGTTAAATGATGGAACAAGGTTAAAGAACCAAGCTGCCTGCTTATGTTGCTATGGGCATATACTTACATTTGTTGGATGCTGGGAGGTGGATTGTGAGGGGGCTTTACTTCTATGACAACATCATATGATGTGCAAGCACCACGTGTGGTTCCTTGCAAGCTCCTCGATTATCCTCAGGATTTTACATTGTTTTATGTCCCTGGTTTCAGTGCACCTTTAGCAAAATCATTTTTTGGAAGTTTCAGTATTACAGATCATAAAGTTTTCTGATGTACACTTGGGATAGCATTTCGTTTCATAAGAAAAAGAAATTGTGTCTCAAAGATTTACCCCATTCTGCATCCAGGTCCCGTTGTACATCAAATTTCCCGATTGCTCTGCTTTGTTGATTGAATATGTTTTCTATTGCTGGTGTAAGTCTAATGGTTCAGTGCTTATTTGGGGTTGTTTTATGATCTTTATTGAGAAATGTTCCTGTGGAGACCTCTTTCCAATCTAGTGGAGCTTCTCCTCCTTTTATTGACTTTTCTATTAACTGTCAGCACTTAGTAAATTTTATCCCTCGTCTCAGTTGGTGTTTTATTGATTTTCAACCCTTTAGGTCTGTGGAGGAAAGCAATGTTAATGACATCAGTCATTAAGTTTCATTGAAGTACCTCTTAAACTGACTACCATGCACCTTGCATCTTCTCTAGTGAATATGTTTAGGAAGTAGTAATTTAAAATTGATCTTTCTTTTACTGTAGTATTTGAGAGTAAGAGTATACCTGAATGCAGCATATATAGACAATTTGGTGGGAAAGATTGTACACAGATAAAAGGTCCTGATGGATTTTCTATTGAGCTCTGTGTTCCTTTATTGCTAGGGTTTTTAATCCTTGTTTCATTTATTATCTGTCAATCCACATACTTTATTTACATATTATACCTTCAAGATCAGCATTTCCACTTCGATCAACATCAATATTTTCATTAACAGATTGTGTGATAATTGTGTTGGAGTTTAATAAGCTGACGTTTTTGAGTATTGTTGCAAAAAGGCACATTTTATTGAAAATGTTCATTTTGCATTCAACACGACAATTCACAAGAGAATCAGTTTAAGATTTTAATATTATATGAGTGGGAAGTTTGATTGCTTTGCGAGTGGACTCTGATTGGTAGAGACATTTTCACAAAGTACACACCAACTAATGATGACTGACAGTTAAGTGTCCTCCTACATGATATATTTATCCTGAATCAGCATGCCCAAAACATTGAGTGATTATCACATTTCATTTAATGGGAGTCTGCTGTGTGTAAGTTGGCTGCTGTGTCTCTTCTGTTTCCCAATGACTCCAATTCTGATGTATTTATTAGATGGAAAATGCTTTGAGATATCCAGTGATCTTAAAAAGGGCTATATCAGTACAAATTTTTCATTTTTTTTCTTTTATTTGGTGTTCTGTATTTCCCTGTTCAGCCTAGAACTATGAGACACAATTTCCATCATTGTAGCCCAAGGAGAGGCTATCATAAAGTCCACCTATATTCTAATTCCATGGTCATCAGATAGCTTCTATCCGCTCAGAGAGTCATAGAGTCATAGAGATATACAGCACGGAAACAGACCCTTCAGTCCAGCTTGTCCATGCCAACCAGATATCCTAAATTAATCTAGTCCCCTTTGCCAGCATTTGGCCCATATCCCTCTAAGCGTGTAATTTGTCAAAGTTTGCAGATGACACTAAGATGAGTGATAGAGCAAAGTGTGCAGCGAACTGTGAAAGTTTGCAGAGAGGTGTAGACAATTTAAGTGAGTGTGCAGAGGTTTGGCAGGCAGAGTACAATGTTGATAAATATGAAGTCAATCATTTTGGTAGGAAAAACAGTAAAAAGGAATATTATTTGAACAGTAAAAATTGCATCATGCCGCTATGCAGAGGGATCTGGGTGACCTTGTGCATGAATCACAGAAGCTTGGTTTACAGGTACAGCAGGTAATTAAGAAAGCAAATGGAATTTTGTCTTTCATTGCTGGAGGGATTGAGTTGAAAAGCAGGGAGGTTATGCTGCAGCTGTACAGAGTGCTGGTGAGGTGACACCTGAAGTATTGCATGCAGTTTTGGTCTTCTCACTTGAAAAAGGATGTGCTGGCACTGGAGGGGGTGCTGAGGAGGTTCACAGGGTTGATTCTGGATTTGGCTTATGAGAAGAGGCTGAGTAGACTGGGATAATATTAATTGGAATTTAGAAGAACGAGGGGGCATTTTATGGAAATATATAAAATGATGAAGGGAATAGAAAAGATAGAAGCAGGGAGGATGATTCCACTGATGGGTGAAACTAGAACTCAGGGTAGAGACTCAAAATTAAGGGGAGCAGATTCAGGACTGAGGTGAGAAGGAAATCTTCACCCAAAGCTGTTGAGGCTTTCTCATTAATTTTTTTTTAAAGCAAAGATAGATAGATGATTGAACAGTAATGGAATTAAGGGTTATGGTGAGAGGGTGAGTAAATGGAGCTGAGGCCATGGAAAGATCAGCTTTGATCTTTTGAATGGTGGAGCAGGCTCAAAGGGCCAGATGGCCTACTCCTGCTCCTGTTTCTTATATTCTTATGTTCTTAAACCCTTCCTATTCATATATCCATTCAGATGTCTTTTAAATGTTGTAGTTGTACCAGCCTCCACCACTTCCTCTGGAAGCTCATTCCATACACACACTACCCTCTGTGTGAAAAAGTTGCCTATTACCTCCCTTTTAAATCTTTCGCCGTTCACCTTAACCCTATACCCTCTAGTTTTGTACTCCCTCACCCCACAGAAAAGGTCTTGTCTATTTACCCTATCCATGCTCCTCATGATTTTATCAACTTCTGTAAGGTCATCCCTCAGCCTCCAATGTTTCAGGGAAAATAGACCCAGCCTATTCATCCTCTCCCTATAGCACAAACCCTCCAACCCTGGCAACATCCTTGTAAATCTTTTCTGAACCCTTTCAACTTTCAAAACATTCTGTTATGAAGTTGAAGGGTGTACTGTACCTTTAAGAAAGTGTGAATGCTGTTCCGCACTGAAAGCTTACAAGAGCAGTCTCAGAGTGTAATGGACAATTGAAAATATGGAATGTTTTCATGTGAAATAGATACCTGAGTTGGTTGCTGTTTTGACAGCAATTCAAATTTAACCAATCAGTTTAAACTATGCCCCAGGATACTAAAACCCAATCGAGTTTGAATTTATTGTTTTGCCAACATCGAACTAATGAGATGATCTGATGTTAGGGTATATAAAAAAAGGCAGGCATTGTGAAAATCAGACAGTGCAACTGCCATCAAGAAAGAAAGACCCAAGACATTGAAACATCCTTAATCAAAGGTACCTTTTCATATGAAATATCTTCACAAAAAAAAAGACAACCCAGTGGGATCTTCAGCCAGCAGACAGACAACACCGAAGGCAGCAGCTGCGTATTGTTTAGAAATTAGATTGATGTAATTTTCATAAGTATTTTATTGGAACAGTATATTGCTATAATTTTGGAGACAAGTAACAAGCAGTTAAGAGAATGGGAGGCTTAGAGTTGTGAATAGTTGTTGTTTAATGTTCACTTTTAGAGTTAAAGAATAAATTAATGTTATTTTTTAAACTAATGGAATTTGGGGAGTTCTCTGTTACTCATATTTTAACAGATTTCGAGGCATGGTGAGCTTTTGTGAGTGTTTGATTTAATTAACAGAAGGGTTTACCACTGTGTCACAACAATCCTTTCTATAACAGGGAGACCAGAATTGCATGCAGCATTCCCAAAGTGGCCTAACAAATGTCTTGTACAGCTGCAACATGACCTCCCAATTCCTATACTCAATGCACTGACCAATAAAGGCAAGCATACCAAACGCCTTCTTCACTGTCCTGTCTGTCTGTGACTCCACTTTAAAGGAGCTATAAATCTGCATTCCAAGGTCTCTTTGTTCAGCAACACTCTCCAGGACCTTACCATTAAGTCCTATCCTGATTTGCCTTTCCGAAATGTAGCACGTCACATTTATCTTAATTAAATTCCATCTGCCACTCCTCAGCCCATTGGCCCTTCTAATCAAGATCCTGTTGTACTCCGAGATAATCTTCTTCTCTCGAAGAAGGTGAGAACTGCTTTTCTCCTGGTCTAGAATAGAATCATAGAATCCCTACAGTGTGGAAACAGGCTATTTAGCCCAACAAATCCACACCAACCCTCCGAAGAGTAACTCGCCCAGACCCATTCCTCTGCATTTACCCCTGACTAATGCACCTAACCTACACATCCCCCAACACTACGGGCAATTCAGCATGTCCAATCCACCTAACCTCCCACATCCTTCCTGTGGGAGGAAACCAGAACACCTGGAGGAAACTCACGCAGACACGGGTAGAATGTGCAAACTCCACACAGAGAGTGGCCAGAGGCTGGAATCGAACCCGGGTCCCTGGCGCTGTGAGGCAGCAGTGCTAACCACTGTGCCACCGTGCCACCCCAAACTCTACTGCTTTTCACTGTAGTGTGTTACTATTTCCTTTGCCTTCTCATGATCAGGAGAGGTTCTGGTTTGCCATCCCTCACCTAACTCTAACTAGACGTTGCAATTATCTCCCTTAATTCATTAAAGTATTTCTTGTATTTAACAGATATCAAAAATAGATTTTTTCCCAACCTTGAACCAATCAGCTGTTTGAATTATTCTCTGAGGTTTAAATGTTGATAAAATTCTACTGATTCAGGAACTTACATCCCCTCGAGAAAATGCACCACAGGTACAATTTGTTTTTTTTTTTCACATGCAATCAAGACACACTTTGGATTTTGCTATTTAAGTTTTTGATACAAATGCCATTTGCGACTGTTTTACCAATTTAAACATTCATAATAATATGGAGATCGCATCAGTATTGAACATTCCCAGAATTTACTTCCTTCTTAACAAGTGAACACCTTTACTAACCACAGAAATTAAATCCCTCGAATGAGACTGAATATCTATCTCGGCATTATTTAACTGAGCGCATTACCTCATTGAAATTAATATTTACTGAAGACAACCTAGCATTTCATATTTTAGTTCTTGACTATTCCCTTTTTCCTGTTCTAAAAGAATGCAATGATAACTTTGCCTTTAATTTCTCTCAGGAGAGTTTACTTGCTTAAGATTTCATAACCTACAATAATCAGAGGATATCTGATGCTATCTCTCCACTGATATTTTATTCCTCAAATAGCTTATTGACTTGATTTTCTGACCATTTAGTTTTACCAAGTTGACGTGGAGAACTTCATGCATAATTTTCAATATTTTTGCCTATGGAGTGACTCGATTGGGAGAACCAGCCATTTGGATGCAGAACTGGCTCAAAGGCAGAAGACAGAGGGTGGTGGTGGAGGGTTGCTTCTCACACTGAAGGCCTATGACCAGCGGTGTGCCACAAGGATCAGTGCTGGGTCCAATGCTTTTCATCATTTATATAAATGAGTTGGATGTGAACATAGGAAGTAAAGTTATTAATTTTGCAGATGACACTGAAATTAGAGGTGTAGTGGACAGAGAACTATGCACATCTACTACAACAGCTCACCAACTCCCACAGCTCCTCCCACCCTACCCCTTGCAAAATCGCCATCTCCTATTCCCAATTCCTCTGCCTCCACTACATCTGTTCCCAGGATGACCAATTCCACCTTAGAAAATCCTAGATGGCCTCCTTCTTCCAATTCGCAACTTCCCTTACCACGTATTCGATGATACCCTCCACCTCATTTCCTCCACTTCCCATACTGGCGCTCTTGAACCCTACCTGTCCCAAGGCAACAAAGACAAAACCCCCCCAGGTCCTCAACTTCCACCCCTCCAACCTCCACAAACATCGCATCATCCTCCGCCACTTCCACCACCTACAAACAGACTGCACCACAAGGGATATATTCCCCTCTCCACCCCTATCAGTGTTCTGGAGAGAACATTGCCCTTACCACTCCCTTGTCAGGTCCACGCCCCCCACCAGCTCACAACCCACTCCCAGCTTCTACCCCTGCCACCGCAGGAGGTGCAAAACCTGTGCCCACACCACTCCCCTCACCTCCATCCAAGGCCCCAAAACACCCTTCCACATCTGACAGAAATTTACCTGTACCTCCACTAATGTCATCTACTGTATCCGTTGCACCCGATGTGATGTGCTCTATATCGGGGAGACAGGACACCTTCTTGTGGATCGTTTCAGAGAACATCTCTGGGACACCCGCACCCAACCAACCCCATGGCTAAACACTTCATCTCTCCCTCCCACTTCATCAAGGACATGCAGGTCTTGGGACTACTCCATCACGAAACCCTTACCACCTGATGCCTGGAGAAGGAACGTCTCATATTCCATTTTGGTAGCCTGCAACCACACGGGATTAATGTGGATTTCAACAGCTTCCTCATATCCCCTCCCCCTACATTATCCTAGTCCAAAGCCTCCAACTCAGCACCATCATCCTGACTTGTCCATCACCTTTCCCATCTATCTCCTCCACCCTCCTCTCTGACTTATCACCTTTTCGCTCACCCTCATCTAACTATCACATTCTCAGCTCCCTTCCCCCAAACCCAACCCCCTTCCCGTTTATCTCTCAGCCTCCCAGCCCACAAGCATCATTCCTAATGCAGGGCTTATGTCCAAAATGTTGATTCTCCTGCTTCTTGAATGCTGCCTGATCTGCTGTGCTTTTCCAGCACCACACTCTCAACTCTCAACTTGACTCCATGTGGGACAGAGATACCTGCATTGAATACTCTGCAGAATGCAACAATTCCAGGAATGGGAGAGAACCGTTACCCTTTTGAAGAAATAAAGCAAACCAGGTTGAAGTATCCAGTCAGAGATCCAGATCATCTTGACATATGCTATTTTGACAAGTGGAGATGGGAGATGTTGATAATAACAATGTTAAAAATCACACAACACCAGATTAAAGTCCAATGGGTTTATTTGGAAGTACTAGCTTTCAGAGTGCTGCTCATTCAAAGCCTTATAACAATAACAATGACAAAGTAAATAATTGAAAACAAATTATTGGAAAAGAGAAAATCAAACTATAAATGAACACATAGAACAATAGGTCTTAGACATCATCATAGAGAGCTACAAATAGATGTAAATAAAAAATGTTGCAAAACTGAAAGAATCAAAAACACTTTCTCTCAGACATGATGTCAGCAGCCTCTGAGAACATAAATGTTGATGCCTATACTGCAGAGATACTGAGTAAATGTATATTACTACATTAGGAGAGGTGAAGCATAGAATAAAGCATTTCAGATATCGGTGGTCAAAATATAGCCGGGCACATTACTTGTGCTATTAAGCCAGTAAGGCTGATTGTATTCTGAGACCATTACCGCCCTGTTATTGTCAAGTGATGGCAATCAAAATAAAAACAACAAAACCAGAAATTACTGAAGAAACTCAGTAAGTCTGGCAGCATCAGTGCAGAGAAAACAATGTTAATTTTTCAAATTCAATGACCCTTCTTCAGAACTCAAAATTGTTCATGTTAAGTGAATAACAAAGCAATATTTGGAAATAAAAGCTTGATTTAAATTTAAACGCTAATTCCTTGATCTCACTAATGTGTTCCCAACTTCATTAGACAGAATGTGTGTCAGTAGTGAGTTCGCAAAATATCAGGTGCCAGTGCTCAGATAAATGTACGAACGATGTTTGAACAGGGAAATCCTGTAACAGAGACAGGAGTAGGATCCTGATATTTTTTCTGGGATGTGAAGGAACCCTACTGCTCCTCATCTGAAAGAGAGAGAGGATCAAGGGCATAGTCTGAAATTGTGGAACTCAACATTGAGTGTTAGAGGCTAAAATGTGCCGAAGCAGAAATGGGGTGGGTTCCTCCAGCTTTATTGGAACACTGTAGGAAGCTCAAGATGGAAATGTAGGCATGGCAGCAAAATGATTTGGATACATTATAACAGACAGACCAGAGGTGCTCTGCAAATCAGTCTATGTTTTGATCCCGACAATATAAAGGAAATTACATTGTGGACAGCAAATATTCCCTTTAATATTCTTTAAATCTGTATGCTCATATCCTTCTTCTCTCCCTCTTCTCTAAACTTACTACCAGGGTACATATTTTTCACAAATTGGATCACTATGAGACTTGAGTTCACAGAAACCTAAGTACAGTGCCATCTTGGTGAAGTTAGCTGTCTGTAAAAGAGTCATAAAAATGATGGTAGTTAGAGGCAGGAAGACAGTATTTGAGTCCAGTGTAAAAAACATCTCAGGAAGAAAGACTAAAGCATTGGGAAGTGAGCACTCAGTGAGTCAGTCCATGATGAAGTGCCTTGAGGGAATTCAAAGGTCAGATCTTTTGAAAGTGAAAAATTGGAATCCTTTGTGAAGGAGGAAAAGTTTTAATGAGATTTGGTGATATTCAGTGTGATTAACATCTGGTGGATTGCTGAGAAATCAGTGTGATCTATATTGACTGTATTTGCCACATGATTTACACCGCGTGTGAGGCAACATAGTTTGGCTGTTAGTTCATTCATTATCTCATGTCAATTCTGAATGGTAGAAAACAAATTGTATATATATTGTAGATTGTTTTACTTTCCAAACTTCTAACATTTAAGAATATTTTGTCAACAGATGTGATAATAAATCAAATCAAATCAAATCAAATCAAAGTTGTGCACTTGTATTGCAAGGCATACAAGGCTATGGGCCAATTGCTGTAAATGGGATCAGAATAGTTAGTTGCTTGTTTTTGACTGATGTAGACTCAATGTGCTGAGGGGCCTTTTATGCGCTGCAGACTTCTATTACTCTATGCTTTCGCTTAATAAAGTTTATTTTATTTGTTTAACACCAAGAAACTACATGGTTTTATTCTTTAACAGATAACTGAAATTTCAAACTTTCTCTGCTTCAGATAAAAAAAAGTTACTGGTCCCTAATTAGGTTGTAACATAATTTTGGCTCTCTCATCCAGGATTGTATCATCTGGGAGCCTAACATTAAGCAATTTTTAAATCATCTTGAGTAATTTCCTGTGTTATCTTATCAAAATCTAGAGTGTACATGACATTCACTGCATTTTCCCCAACTATCCCCAAAGTTTGTCAATTAACACCATTCCGTTCAAAACTATGCTTGCAATGTCTAATTATCTTCTCTTTATCTGTAAATGGGATCTCACAACCCCAATTCTCCCAACCCACTCCTGAAAGAAGAAGTATGAAACAGTCAGATGGACCCTGTTATCTTATTTTAAGGTCCCAGCACTGATTGCTGCAATCACATTTTTTGAATATTTTTCCTTTGAAAATACCTGAAAGGTGTGTGTTTAGAGATATTTTGGTGCATTCACCAAAGACTATTGCTGCAGGAATAACAGAGGAGGGGTGAACTATCAACACACTGGCTGTACCTGGTAAGGACCCAGTCGAAGCATTGGTTATGCATCTGCAATATGAATGAGATTTGGGGAATAGGGTGCAGAGAAGGCGCCATCTGTATCATGTCTTCTGCTGAGTTGCACTGGATTCGTACATGTTTCTTGTTAGTAGTAGAAAACCTATAAATATATCCACCATCTCTCTGTATACGTCTATAAAGTGCTCTTCTGTGTGTCACCCTCTCAAGACCCTCAGTAGAGTTCTCCACAGCAGCATGTACCTGCTAACTTGCCCCCAGTCAGCTGGTAAAGAGCTGTCCTTTAACTCTAGTGTGGCTATGCCAGAGGCCCAGTCTGCAGATTCCAACATTACACCAGGTTCCAGGGCAGAGTCTGATCTGGTTGTTAATCCTTCATTATTGGTGTACTGTTGTTCTCTTTCACCTCCAGGAGATACTATGGTTGGGCAGGTAGCAGCACTTCAGCATCTGAAAGCAGGAAATAAGAAGGGGAATGTTGAGTCCTGTAAGTGAGGCAAGGTGGGAAGTGAAAAGTCCATGGTTACACCACTAACAGCTTGCTCATTGTGCCTGACAGCAACGTGTTGAGAAACATAATCAGATAAAAGATGTGATGGAGAAGTTTGAGTGTTTTGTTGGAGCAGTAGAGTGAGGATATATATGAAGATGCATTCACTGCCCTTCCCCACATGTGAGATCATTAAATCTTCAGTGCAGGTCCTTGAATCCAGACTCTGGGAGTTGACATCCTTAGCCACCTTCTCCCATTCCCTACAAAAGATAATCTCTGAAGGCCTCCTGATTCTTCACCGAAACATGCTGAAAGGTTTTTTTCTGAAAAAGACAGTAATTAGTAAAATAATTTGTAGAGAGATATTTATTAACACACAGTTGCAAACTTTTAGTGGTGGATATCACAGAGGACACAGAAGTGTTAATTACCAATACATGGGACCGTTTGTGATCAGAGCTAATTTTTCTGCAAGATAGCAAAGGAATAAAGAGATAATATTCACAGTCAAACAAAGACTTGTTTATTGAACTTCAGAGCCTTGAAAGAAGCTGGGGTATTGGATAAAGGAGAGTGATTGATTTACACAAATCAGACATGAATCCTTATGTAAGGACAAATTGTAGCCAGAAATACAGGCCTGATCACAAGGACATGCCTTCACACTAACTAAACACTGTAATTAGATAGGTGAATCTATGTAGTTTTAAGGTAATTGTACTCATATTCTATGTATGATGTAAACCAAATCAATGTAATGGTTGGATTTAAATAACTGTACACTTTTTACTTTGGTATATATTAAATTCTTGTGAACAAATTCAACAGACTCTGTAATCTTCTGTTCAGGCTCTCCAGCTTGTCATTTTTAGATTCACTGGAGTTGCTGACTATAGCCAAGTAAAAAAGCTCTTCTTAACATTCTATCGATCTCTGCCTGCTTTCTCTCTGTTAGATTAGATTACTTACAGGGTGGAAACAGGCCCTTTGGCCCAACAAGGCCACACCGACCTGTCGAAGCGCAACCCACCCAGACCCATTCCCCTACATTTACCCCTTCACCTAACACTACGGGCAATTTAGCATGGCCAATTCACCTACCCTGCACATCTTTGGACTGTATGAGGAAACCGGAGCACCCAGAGGAAACCCACGCAGACACGGGGAGAATGTGCAAACTCCACACAGTCAGTCGCCTGAGGTGAGAATTGAACCCGGGTCTCTGGTGCTGTGAGGTAGCAGTGCTAACCACTGTGCCACCGTGCCTGTTAATAAGGGGCAGGGCTACTATCAGATTCTGGAAAGTTTCCACAACATAGGTCGACTTTCTTCATATCCACATTCATCATGAATGTTCCAGTGCTGCTTATATCCATCCAAGCCCCGTAGTCTGCCCTGGTACTATAATTACAAAAATTTCCATTGCAATACGTTTTTTGTGTTGTTTTATTTTAGGAGCCAGCTGTCTTTTGGAAAGGTCCTGGCTTGCAGCTTTGTTACCTGCGCTTCCTGCTCTGTGCAGAGTTCAGCAGCTTGAACACCATACGACCATAAGGACTAAGGATAGCAGTAAGCCTCCAAGTCATATATTACATATATATAGTAAGGAGTTATGGTCCAGCACTGACCCCTGTGGAACTCCACAGGTTACAAGTCATCAACCTGAAAAAGAGCTCCCTTTCCCCATTCACTGTTTCCTGCCCATGAGTTAATTCTCCATTCATGCCAGTATACTACCTTTAACCTCATGGACTCTTATGACTGACCTTTTGTGAGGTACACTTTCTGGAATTCAAAATACAAGGGTTCCATTAGTTTTCCTCTATCTACTCTAGTTGAGATGTCCTCAAAAAATTGGAATAAATTAGTCCGACATGATTTCCCTTTCATCGAGCCATGCTGCCTCTCCTTAATTCGATAAGATTTCCAAATGTTCTGCTATTATTTCCTTAATAATTGACTCTAAGACTTTTCAAACAATTGATGTTCGGCTAGTTGCTCTATCGTTGCTCGCTTTTTGCTTCCCTCCCCTTTTTTTTGGATAGGGGTGTCATTTAACAGTTTTCCAATCTTCCAGTATTTCTTCAGAACCCAACAAATTTTGGAAAATTACAACTAATACATCCACTATCTCTATAGCTACTTCTTTTAAAATTCGAGATTGTAAGGACACATGTCTGCCTTTAGCTCTATTAGTTTATCTAATCTTTAGCAATGGTGCTGATAATTAATTCCATCCTCATATTATCTAATACCAATGGAATGTTCAAAGTATCTTCCAACATAAAGACAGATGGAAAATAACTCATTAACTCCTCTGCTATTTCTTTGTTCCCCAAAACAGATTCATTTTCTAAGGGGCTAATGACTTCTCTCCTTTTTATAAATTTAAATAAGCTCTTATTGTCAGTTTTTATGTTCCTTGTTAGTTTGCCCTTGTAGTTTATTTTCTCTTCCTTTCTTTTTTTTTAGTCTTTCTTTGCTGGATTCTGAATTTATCCCAATCTTCAATTATACAAGGTAATGAGAGGCATAGATAGAGTCGATAGCCAGAGACTATTTCCCAGGGCAGAAATTACTAACATGAGGGGCCATAGTTTTAAGCTGGTTGGAGGAAAGTATAGAGGGGATGTCAGAGGCGGGTTCTTTACACAGAGAGTTGTGGGAGCATGGAATGCGTTGCCAGCAGCAGTTGTGGAGGCAGGGTCATTGGGGACATTTAAGAGACTCCTCGACGTACATATGGTCACAGAAATTTGAGGGTGCATACATGAGGATCAGTGGTCGACACAACATCGTGGGCTGAAGGGCCTGTTCTGTGTTGTACTGTTCTATGTTCTATGTTCTATGTTCAGGACTATCAGCCTCCTTATATGCCTTTTCTTTCAACTTAATGTGTCCTTAGCTTCCTTGATTAGCCATTGTTGATTTATTCCTCTCTTAGAATCCTTTCTCCTTACTAGGAAATATTATTGCTGAGAGTCATAAATTAAACCTTTAAATGGCTGAGGAGAAAGTGAGGTCTGCAGATGCTGGAGATCAGAGCTGAAAATGTATTGCTGGAACAGCGCAGCAGGTCAGGCAGCATCCAGGGAACCGGAGAATCGACGTTTCGGGCATAAGCCCTTTCCTGAAGAAGGGCTTATGCCCGAAACGTCGATTCTCCTGTTCCCTGGATGCTGCCTGACCTGCTGCGCTTTTCCAGCAACACATTTTCACCTTTAAATGGCTGGCAATGTTTGTTTAAGAGCATTCCTGCTAATCTATCTGCACAGTTCATTTTATCCAACTTAATCCTCATTGCATTGTAATTCTCTTTCAGTTAAACATGTTTGTTTCTGACACAGTTTCTCACTCTCAAACTGAATATTAAATATCATCATGTTATAATCATTACTTTCTAGGGGATCTTTTACACTAAGGCAATTCATTAAAGTGTCTCATTACCTATTACCAGATCTAAGTTAGCCTGCTCCCTGGTTGACTCCACGACATATTGGGAGAAAGTCTAGGAAACTATCCATAATGCACTCTATGAATTTGTTAATGTACCTATCTTTTTAATTTGGTTAACCTAATGAACATGAAGATTAAAGTCACCTACAATTGTTGCTCCATCCTTTGTACATGCTGCTTCTTTTATTTGTTGATCTGTAGCCTTGCCAACAGAGTGACTACTGTTTTAGGGTCTCTACACTATCTTACCAATTTCTTCTTTCTCTTGTTGTTCATACTTCCACTGAAACAGACTTGACATCATCTGAGTCTAGATCATCTATCACAACTGTCCCCATGTCATCTCTTAATAACAATGCTACCCCACCAGTTTTTCCATCCTGTGTCTCTCCAAAAGGTCAAAGATCCCTGCATGTCAAGTTCCCAGTCCCATACTTGTGTGGTTTGATCTGTTATCAAGTTTTCCTAAACTTTCATGATTCCTTGGTACAAAATAATATTCACATTCTATCCTTTCCTATTTTCTGGGAACAATTAGACTTAAGACTAATTTACATCCTTCTCCTTTAACTTTGACTTTTTAATTTTCCATGCAACTGAACCCCTCCACACCCCACTATTTAGTATGAAACTCTACAGCCCTAGTTAAGCATCCGAGTGGAACAGCTCTCTCCTTCCCCTGTACATGTACTAATACCAATGTCCTATGAATTTGAACCAGTTTCTCCCATATCAATCTTTTAGCCATATATTTACCACTTTAACCTTGTTGATCCTGCAGTAATTAACTTGTGGCTCAGGTAGTAACCAGCAGATAATTGTATTTTTGTTTCCAATTTTTAACTTAGCCCTTAGATAGGTCATATTCCCTCAGCAGAACCTATTTCCTCTTTCTATTTTTATCTTTGGTATCTATGTGGACCATGGCAACTGGATCTTCCTCTCCCACTCCAATTCCCCCGCAATTCAGATGGGAGATCCTGAACCCAGGTACCAGGAGGGAAACACAGTCTTCCGGACTCTCAATCCTGGCCACAGAGAACAGTGTTTATTCCCCCGACTGTAATCCCTGATTACTATTACATTTATGTTTGTTCCGTCCCTCTTGAATGGCACTCTGTACAATGTGCTATGGTCAGTTTGTTCCTCCTCACTACAGCCCCCACTCAGGGAGCAAGCATCTCAAACCTGTTGGCCAAGGTAAAGGGCTGAGATGAAATGTGCACTGTTGGAAGCATATTAGTTACAATCATTGCGATGACATTGGTGGATGAATTTTATGCCTAGCTCAATTCAATCTAAATGGTCGTTGGCACAGTGTGAATTTTGGTTTTATGAATTCACAAATTGGGCTGAATGCATTATTTGCCCTGCTATCAATGATAAACCAATTGGGCTGTAATTATCTGTACCATGCTATTTCCCCTATTAAAGAAATGAGTATCTCCCTTTTCACATTGTGCAAAGACCTGAAATTTAATTCCTGGGTGTTTGGAAATTTCCATCCTTTATTTTTCCTTGGATCCCGAAATGTATCCAATCAGATTGCAGGCTTTGCTTTAGCTTACTATCCTGAGAATTTTGTCTTAAATACTTTCAGACCTTTCCATTGTTAAAAGTGCAGCTTCCTTCTTATTAAAGCATGGCTTTTTTTTAAAACTCAAAGCAGGAATTGCCTGGGGCAATGAAATTGTCAGTGTTGGATCTGTCGAGTGAATATATATGCACAGAATGTTGAAATGGAGCAAACGTAATCAGAGAATTAGTCATACTTTCCATGCTTCATTAGGTACAAACAAACCAACGAGAGCACAGACCGCAGCAGCATCATCTTCTAAATGATGACACACAGAGTATTGGTAGCCTCCAGGCAGAACGATGCGGTGCTGAATTTGAACAATTAGATTGGCAATCCATTGAGACCCAACCCCATCCTCTGTGCTTACCTGATGTTCATCTCTGGGGGTCAGAGCTGTGACGATGTAACATAATATCATTTAATGAATGGGAAAAGACTAGAGGCCTGAAATCACTGGAACTGATAACAGTGAATCACTGCTTAGCATATTTGCATGACATTCTATATACAATTGAACTAACAGCAGTATTAAACATCTGCTTAATGCTTTATTTTGCTACCTGAATAGCTTCAATTAATGACAATCAATAATACTTGAACTTACATGTCAGCATTCATGATAAAGTGCATCAAAATATATCATTGCTCCTACAAATATTTTTGACTATTTTCAAAGGATTTACAGTGAAAGAAATTTTAAAAACTCATTGATGCTAAGCCTATACCAGCTGTAAATTGAGCCCAGAAAATTTAGCGACTTGCTGAATTTAAAGAAAATTATTTTCATTTATCCTACTGCAATTTTATTGCTATTTCATTTCTAAGTACATTTAACAATTAATTATTTTTGATGCATTTAATGCTAATTCAGTTGCAACTTCCTGCTATTCGTGATAATGACATTAGTCAGCATTGTTTAAAAGAATCTTACATTAGGTATATTTGTAAATCAATTGATTCCTTATTATAATTAATAATTACATTTTTGAATAACCTTATGGATGTATAACATCAGATCTGTCATGATAAACCAGTGCACATAGTCTGTGAATAATGTCGTGAGTGACAGGCAATTAGCCTAATAAATAAATTATGATTAAGAGCTAAATTAAATGCAGACACGTATTAATATTTATCTGACATTGTTAATAATACTCAGCTGCAGAATTGAGTGAAGCATTCACTCAGAACCTGGAATGTATAACATATGAAACATAAGGAAGTACATATTATTCAGATAGCTTTCATGTCCGTAGCCCTGACCAAGATTTCTCCTTAAAGATACTACTCTTCTCCTTTCCCTCAATTTCTTTTCCACTTATTGGTGGGATGTGGGTGTCTCTGTTTGTGCAAACATTTATATTTCATAATTGCCCGAGTGAAGGTGGTGGTGAGCTGTCATCTTGAACTACTACAGTCATTTGGGGGTGTGCTGTGCGTATGTAAGTGTGTGTCACCACCCAAAGTGCTGTCAGGGAAGAAGCTCCCAGATTTTAACACATAATATTGTAAGAACGATGTATGGTTCCAAGTCAGGATGGAATACGTCTTGGAAGGGACTTGCTGTTGCTGGTTTTCCCATGTATCTACTGCCCTTATCTTTCTTGCTACAGTATGTGGGTTTGGAAGAAACTTTGAGAGTTGCTACAGTGCATTTTGTGAATAGCACACATTGCTGCCACTCTGTATCAGTAGTTCAGGGAGTAAGTGATGAAAGTGTTAAGAAAACAAAGGGAAACTAATGAGTCTAAAGGCCGTTAAGACCCCTGGGCAGGATGGGTTGCAAACTAGGATACTAAAACAGAGCTTGTGGATGGTCTGGGAGTAATCTACTAGGTAAAAACAATGACTGGAGATACTGGAAACCAGATACTAGATTAGAGTGGTGCTGGAAAAGCACAGCAGTTCAGGCAGCATCCGAGGAGCAGGAAAATCGATGTTTCGGGCAAAAGCCCTTCATCAGGAATAGAGGCTCTATTCCTGATGAAGGTCTTTTACCCAAAACGTCGATTTTCCTGTTCCTCGGATGCTGCCTGAACTGCTGTGCTTTTCCAGCTCCACTCTAATCCAGTAATCTTCCACCATTGCTTAAATCAAGAAAGGTCCTGGAGGATTAGAGAACTGCAATAGTTAGATTAAAATCTGTTGTTGAGAATATGTTAGCAACCACTATAAAGCTTGTAATAGCACAATTAGAAATATGGGCAGCACACTGGCTCAGTGGTTCACACTGCTGCCTCACCACAGCAGGGACTCAGGTTTGATTCCAGCCTCGTGTGACTGTCTGTGTGGAGTTTGCACATTCTCCCCATGTCTGCGCAGGTTTCCTCCGGGTGCTCCGGTTTCCTCTCACAGTTCAAAGATGTGCAGGTCAGGTGGATTGGCCATGCTAAATTGCCCACAGTGTTCAGGAATGTGTAGGTTAGGTGCATTAGTCAGGGGAAATGTAGAGTAATAGGGTAGGGGAATGGGTCTGGGTGGGTTACTCTTTGGAGGGTGGGTGTGGGCTTATTGGGAAAAATGGCCTGCTTCCACGCTGTAGTGATTCTAAAAAGAATACATTATAGAACCAATCTACATGATGAGGAATCATGCCAGACAAACAAGGTTGATAAAGGAGTAGATGTAATGTATTTGGACTTCCAAAAGGTATTTGAAATTAGGGTGCCGAGAAAAAAAAGAGCCCATAGTGGCAAGGATAGCATATAAACACAGATAGGTGATTAACTAACTAAAAGAAACTAATTTAAAAAAAAGTTCAAATAAGGAGACATTTTTTAGGATTGCAATCTGAGACTGATGGAGTATTATACAACTCAGTCCGGGGGCCACAATTATTGAAATGTGTTGATGACTTAAGTGAAGGAAGTGAAAGTTTTGTAGTTAAGTCTGCTGCCTCACCACAGCAGGGACCCAGGTGAAAAATAGGTGGAAAAGCAAGTGGTCAAGATGACAGAAAGAGTCGAGATTATGTAATGCATGCCTAATTGTTCTGTTATTGCTCTGTGAAGATGATCCAAAGAGTCCAGAGAGGGATAAAGACAGCTTAAGTGAGTAGACAAAAAATTTAGCAGATGAAATATAATGGGGGAAAATGTGAGATTATACACTTTGGCAGGAAGAATACAGGAGTAAGACTTCAGAAAGCCGGAGCACAAAGGGAAACTATCAATCAGAAATGTCATCATAGAGGTTCAGCCGGCAATATGGAAGGCAAATGGAATGCTGGTCTTTTTTTAAAGATAGAAAACATCTGTTGTTTTTATGAGGAAGTAAATACAGGAGGAAATTAAAATGAAGTGAATAAGTTTTCATTAAAGAATTAAGTAACTTACAGAAGAAGTCATGACATTTTGAACAGAAATAGTGTTATATATCTGTAGATAAAAGATGATGCAAGACACTTAAACATAAGAAGTTGGAAATTGTTGCCAGGACGTGGATGCTTCTCAGTAATCTGACTACTTTTTATCTGTATAAAAGTGAAAGATCTATAGATGCTGGAAATCAGAGACAAGAACACAAATTGCTGGAGAAGCTCAGCTGGTTTGGCGGCATCCATGGAGAGAAATCAGAGTTAACATTTCAGATTGAGTGACTCTTCCTCAGAACTAGAGGAAGGACCTCTGGACCCAAAAGGTTTACTCTGATTTCTCTTCACAGATGCTGCCAGACCTGCTGAGTTTCTCTAGCAAGAGCAGGTTTTGAGAAAATTTGACCCAAAAAAGACATGACCCTCTCTTGCTAGTATCCTTACATACGGATGAGAAAGGACAGCACTTCGACTGGGACAACACATCCATTCTAGGACAAGCCAAACAAAGACACGCACGCGAATTCCTAGAAGCATGGCATTCCAAGTAGAACTCTATCAACAACCATATCAAGTTAGACCCCTTCTACCACCCCCTGAGAAAAGGAACAAGAACTGACTTCACAACAGGAAATAACATCACCACAGGAAGTGACATCACCAACACAAAGAAACCCAAACATATAAATAGAAAGCAGGAATTTTCAGCGGTGCTTCGCCTGAGGCCCACTGAAGATGTTACCTTGTAGGGTGATGAAACATCTGCCATTGAACCTTCAAACTCAGTGAATAAACCTACATCCTTCTCTAACAATTTCTGCATTGTCCATTTGGAGAAACTTACATTTTGTCTCGGGATAATGGACCCTTGAAGAATAATTTCTGTCTTGGATCCAGTACCAGCTTCCGGTCATTGATCATGTGACTAATTGCCTGGTGGATTACTAATAGAAAGTAAGTGATAAACAATTCAGTTAACAAGTGAGTACGTTTCTAGACCGGTTCTCTGTTCAATCAGCCTCTGTTTTAAAGTTTACGACAAACTGCTGTGAGAAAAACACCTCCCTCAACAGAATTGCATTGGATGTGATGGCTAAGGATAGAGAACTCTGTTTTCCCAAAGGACTTTCAGTAAGTTGAAATGTTAGTATAGACAAGCAAATACAAGAGAGAGTTCCAGACACAAATCTCCAGAGGTAATGAAGGTGAGATCAAAGGGATGGTTTTAGGAGGTTAGAAAAGAAACCTTTCCCTAACTAAGTGGAAGGCCAAAGAAATGTTAAATTTTATGAGTCTATGAGCATTACTCACGACCAAGTGGTAAATTTTCTAATTTTTGATTAATATCGGACTTCAGTTTTTGGGGTGTTAGGTCAATAGCTTAGAAGGAAAATTAAGACATTTGATTTAAAATTTAAGCAACTGAATTCATTCATTGTGTTTTCTTTCCTTCAATATAACTGATTATTCCAGATGCACTGATGAATATATTCTAAATTGTCACTAATAATAGGTATTTGTCTTGAATGAGATCAATTAATTGCTGCAGTTGGTCTGGAGGCAATAATAGATGATATCATCCTTAAAAAAAAAGTCTTTTGTTATCAATAATATTAAAACTATTATAAAGGCAGCAGAAGAGTGAAATGGTTGGTGCTGTAAGATCCTCTACTTGGTCTAAAAGGTTTCTGTCTCTAATGTATGGTAAACAAAAATTCAGATAATGTTCCACTTTTAATATTCACTCTCAATGTTGGTTGTTTAGTCTCCCTGCATATCATAGAACATAGAACATTACAGAGCAGTCCAGGCCCTTCAGCTCAATGTTGTGTTGACCTGTGAAACCAATCTGAAGCCCATCTAATGTACACTGTTCCATTATCATTCATATGTTTATCCAATGACCATTTAAATGCCCTTAAAGTTGGTGACTCTACTATAGTTGAAGGCAGGGCATTCCATGCCCTTACTACTCTCTCAGTAAAGAACCTACCTCTGACGTCTGTCCTATATCTACTATCCCTCAATTTAAAGCTATGTCCCCTTGTGCTAGCCATCGCCATCTAAGGTAAAAGGCTCTCATTGTCCAACCTATCTAACCCTCTGATCATCTTGTATGTCTTCATTAAGACATCTTAACTTCCTTCTCTCTAAAAAAAAAGCTTCAAGTCCCTCAGCCTTTCCTCATAATACCTTTGCTCCATACCAGGCAGCATTCTGGTAAATCTCCTCTGCAGCCTTTCCAATGCTGCCACATTCTTCCTATAATATGGTGACCACATCTGTTTGCAATATTCCAAGTGCAGCTGCACCAGAGTTTTGTACAGTTGCAGAATGACCTCATGGTTCCAAAACTCAATCCCTCTGCCAATAAAAGCTAACACACAGTATGCCTTCTTAACAACCCTATCAACCTGGGTGGCAACTTTCAGGGATCTATATACCTGGACACCAAGAGCTATCTGCTCATCCACGCTACCAAGAATCTTACCATGAGCCCAGTACTCTGTATTTCTATTACTCCTTCCAAACTGAATCACCTTGCACCTTTCCACATTAAACTCCATTTGCCACCTCTCACCCCAACTCTGCAGCTTATCTATGTCCGTCTGTAACCTGTAACATCCTTCTGTACTGTCCACATCTTCATCGAATTTAGTATCATTCACAAATTTACTGACCCATCCTTCTACACCTTCATCCAGGTCATTTATAAAACTGAAAAACAGCAGTGTCCCCATAACCGATCCTTGCAGTACACCACTAGTAAATGAACTCCAGGATAAGCATTTACCATCAACCATCACCCTCTGTGTTTTTTCAGCTAGCCAATTTCTCATCCAAACCATTAAATCACTCTCAACTCCATGCCTCAGTATTTTCTGCAATCGTCAGCCATGAGAAACCTTATCCAACACTTTACTGAAATCCAAATACACCACATCAACCACTTTACCCTCATCCACCTGTTTGGTCACCTCGAAGTACTCAATAAGGTTTGTGAGGCATGACCTACCCTTCATAAAATTGTGTTGACTATCTCTAAGCAAATTATTCCTTTCTAGATGATTATAAATCCTATCTCTTATAACCTTTCCAACACATTACCCACAACCGAAGTAAGCTCACTGGTCGATAATTACCAGGGTTGTCCCTATTCCCCTTTTTTGAACAAGGGAACAACTTTTGCCATCCTCCAGACTTTTGGCACTATTCCTGTAGAAAATGACAACATAAACATCAAAGCTAAAGGCTCTGTAAACTCCTCCCTAACTTCCCAGAGAATGCTAGGACAAATTCCATCCAGCCCAGGGGACTCATCTATTTTTACATTTTCCAGAATTGTTAATATCTCCTCCTTATGAACCTTAATCCCATCCAGTCTAATAGACTCTATTGCAGTATTCACCTCAACAACATTGTCTTTTTCCTTTGTCAATACCGACAAAAAGTATTCATTTAGCACCTCTCCTATCTCTTTGAACTCCACACACAACTTCCCACTCCTGTCCTTGACGGGCTCACAGCCTCATTCCTGAAGAAGAGCTTTTTGCCAAAAATGTCAATTCTCCTGCTCCTCGGATGCTGCCTGACCTGCTGTGCTTTTCCACCACCATATTCTCAACTCTAATCTCCAGCATCTGCAATCCTCATTTTTGCCTACTCTTATTCTAGTCATTCTTTTATTCCTGACATACCTATAGAAAGCTTTAGGGTTTTCCTTGTTCCTACCTGCCAAAGACTTCTCATGTACCTATCACTTTCCATCTGTAAAGTAAATATAACCGAATTGTGGTCAGTATCACCAAACTGCTCACCTCCCTCTAAATCTAACACTTGGCCTGGTTCATTACCTAGTACCAAATATAAAGTGGCCTTGCCCCATGTTGGCCTGTCTACATACTGTGTCAGGAAACCCTTCTGCACACATTGGACAAAAACCAACCCATCTAAAGTACTCAAACTATAGCGTTTTCCAGTCAATATTTGGAAAGTTAAACTCCCCCATAACAATTACCCTGTTACTTTTGCTCCTATCCAGAATAATTCTTTCTATCCTTTCCTCTCTGAAACTATTCAGAGGCCTATAGAAAACTCCCAACAGGGTGGCCTCACCTTTCCTGTTTCTAAACTCAGCCCATACCACCTCAGTAGATGAGTCCTCATCAACTATCCTTGCTGCCATTGTAATACCATCCTTCACTAACAATGTCACACTCCACTCTTTTACTACCTTCTCTGTTCTTCCTGAAACATCTAAACCCTGGAACCTGCAACAATCATTCCTGTCCTTGCTCTATCCATGTTTCTGAAATGGCCATTGCATTGAAATCCCAGGTACCCCATGCTGCAAGTTTACCCACCTTATTCTGGATGCTCCTGGCGTTGAAGTAGACACACTTCGAACTACCTTCCTGCCTGCCGGTACACTCCTGCGACCTTGAAACCTTATTCATGACCTTGCTACTCTCAACTTCTTGTACACTGGAGCTACAGTTCAGGTCCCATCACCCTGCTAAATCAGTTTAAATCCTCCTCTCTGGTTAAGGTGTAGACCATCCCCTTTGTAGAAGTCTCACCTACCACAGAATGAGCCCCAGTTATCCAGGTATCTGAATCCCTCCCTCCTGCACCAGCCCTATAGCCATGTGTTCAACTGCTCTCTCTCCCTATTCCTTGTCTCAGATAACAACTGTTTGTTCTAGCTCTGATCTTCCACTCGAGCTCGTTGAATTTCTGCCTTACATCCCTATCCCTTTTCCTACCTATATCATTGGTGCCTATGTGGACCATGAATTGGGGCTGGATTTGTCTTTGACAGTCAGTCTGCAACAAGCTCTAATTTGACCTAGTCCTTTACCCAATACAACCTGAATGTCTTTAGGTATTTTTTCTTTGTACTATTATTGCCATGATCTTGAGGTAAGACCTGTACTAAACCAAACACAGAGAACAGCAAGAAACCCAACTGGTCTAGCAGCATCTGTGAAGAGGGAAATAGAGTTTAATGTTTCAAATCCAGTATGACTCTTCTCCACTCTCCTCACATCAGTGAAAAGCCACAGTTCTCCAGCTCTGCAGAGTTGCTGCAGTGTTTTCTGTGTTTGTTGCAGCTTTCTAGCATCAGCAGTATTTTGTTTTTTTAAGATCTGTGCTAAGCCCACTTTATTGGTCTTCAATTACAACTCTGACATTTACAGTGCCTTCAGCAGATGACACCTGTCATGGGTGTCCTTGTCAGAATCCCAAGGCATGCTTAAATTAACATAGCCAAGCAGAGTCAAATTGCCTATCTCTAACAATGTTATCAATCTCTAAAGCTGAGAGAAGGAGACATGTTTACGAGACTTAATGAGGGACAGTCTGTAACTTTTCCCTGATGTAAGCACTTCTGAAGTTTAAGTTAGTTTGCAGAATTTATTAATTCTAAAAAAGGTTTTATCTTGCTAAATTAACCACTTGCTTCACATCTTTATGTCTATAGTACAATTTTTTAGTGTCTTAAGTCTGAGTTTTTCTTTCACTTTGAGTTCCATGTTATCAATGCATTCTGGACAGAGAGAAACACCACAACTGGTTCACATTTAACTAATGTAAAATAAGTAATTCCATTATTTAAAGAAGTATTAAACAATGCACTCTCTTATAAATTGTCTTACAGTCATAAAATAATTATCAAAATATATGTAATTCCAAGTTGAAAGAGAGCTTATGAGGACTGAATGTAACATTTCAACCAACAAGTTAAATGAATACAATTGGACAACAGCAAAATACTACAGACAAAAGAAAACTGGAACAAATAATACAAGCTGGAAGTACTTCACTGGTCGTACAGTATTTGTAGAGAGAGGATCAGGTGACAGTTTGCCTTGTTGTTTTGTATTGGAATTCCAAATGTGGATCCCAATCAGGAGCATCAGGTGACGTTGATTTTGTCTGGATGGTTAATTGTTAATTTTCCTGGTGATGGATTAGATCACTGAATTATTTATTGGTATATTTTACTTTTAATTCCAAAATATGTTGCTTTTTTAAAGGGGAGTACTACTGTGGGGGAAAAAAAACTGCAGACTTAAATTCATTGACAGTGACTTGTCTGGCAAAGTCCTGAATGATGTCATGGAATTTCATAGATATAAATTATTCGGGAAACTTCAAACAGGGAATGACTTAACAGGTGTAGGTAACAAGGACTTAATTATCTCTCCACTCTCAGCAGTAAGCCAACTCTTACAGACATGTCTACTTTTCATTCCATGAATATTTATGCAAAAAAGGGTTAAATAGCCAATTTCACCTCTACTGGAGTAGACTAGTGGGACTGAACTCATGAATAACAGACTGTAAAGCACTGTGAAGGTCACAGTTGAAGAACTATATCCTCTTTGCCCTCTCTTGCAGGTAAAAATCCTCTTTAACTTTGCATGCAGTAAACCAGTTGAAAAAGGAAGCAAGATGAAGAAATTTTAATCAGCCTACCAAACCAAGAATCTTGAAAATCATCTGTTCAGTTGCTAACATCAGGGCTACTGAAAACCTTCAATGCAATGTTGCAACATTCAACTATGCACTCCTCACAAACAAAACTGTAACTGATCAATATAGCTGACTTGTTTTAACTTTTATCATTTTGGACACAGCAGCAAATTATGCAATTTCAAGATGATGCCAGAGTGTGGTGAAACCTTACATAAACATGCAAAGGAACATTTTTCACTGTGTTTTTTTTATATATACATGTGACAATAAATCTAAATATGTAACTAATCTACATCTAATCTAACCTTATCTCAGTTTCAGATGCCACAAAACATGTGACTGAAATATGCCTTCTGCAAACTCAAAATAGAGTAAAGTGGTATTACTTATCATTGTCCAAGTGAATACAGATGTAAACTTGAATTTCTCCGACTTCTTACCTTGCTACAACAGAAGTAAGCTTCATCTCATACTTTGCAGTGTACTGCTGCATTCCATTTGCCCATACTAGATATAGAGTTGAAAAGTGTGGCACTGGAAAAGCACAGCAGGTCAGGCAGCATCCAAGGAACAAGAGAATTGACATTTTATCATGAAGGGCCTATGCCCAAAACATCAATTCTCTTGCTCCTCAGATGCTTGACTGGCTGTGCTTTTCCAGTGCCACACTCTTTGACTCTGATCTCGAGCATCTGCAGTCCTCACTTTCTCCTTCTCATACTAGATATAGGCAAGTGAAGTGAGCCTGTGTGTTCCCTCTGGTGCAGCATGCCACTGAGTGCACAATTGACTCACAGAAGGCATCATGAGGGAAATTGAATTAATCAAGCTGGGTCCTGGAATCTTCTTTAGTCCTGCTTTCACAACTGGACATATTGGTCTGTTTTCTCATGTCTTGTGGATTCCTCCTATGTCCGAATATCAATCCTTCACCAATAGCCACAACCTTGGTGATGCTCCTTCCTATGACCCTCATCACTGTTTCCATCTTAACAGTGAAGGTACTTGTCCTCCTTTAGCTCTTGATTAGGGGCAGTTAGGTTGACCTCATCCAAGTGTTGCAGACTGGCACATTCCCAGATCCAGGACTCCGTGCTGAGGAATGGTGCTGAAGCTTGGTGAAGCTGCCACTACAGGAAAGACCACAGTCTAAGGTCTTTCAACCAAAATACAATGAGACTCCGTTAAGTTATTGGACCCTCCCATTCCCTCAAAATGTATGTCGATATTTTTCCTGCATTAGTTAAAAATGCCTTTTTTTTTTGCAACTGCATATTAGATCTGTGGGATATCAAATTCCAATCTGTTGTTTCAATCTTTATTTCTCTCTCTCTCTACAAAAAATACAGAATGGATGGAGAACCATTTATGTGTAGTTATAGATTTTGTTCTGAATAAATTATATTTTTGCAATAAAAAACATTAGTGAGGTATACCATCTGAAAATGAACAATGCTCCTGCCTCAGAGCACGGTGGCTCAGTGGTTAGCACTGCTGCCTCAAAGCACCAGGGTCCCAGGTTTGATTCCAGCCTTGGGTGACTGTGTGTGGAGTTTGCACATTCTCCCTGTGTCTGCGTGGGTTTCCTCCGGGTGCTCCGGTTTCCTCCCACAGTCCAAAGATGTGCAGGTCAGGTGAATTGGCCATGCTAAATTGCCCGTAGTGTTACGTGCATTAGTCAGAGGGAAATGGGTCTGGGTGGGTTACTCTTCAGAGGGTTGGTGTGGACTTGCTGGGCTGAAGGGCCTGTTTCCACTCTGTAGGGAATCTAATCTAATCTAATCAAAAACCTGCACCTCATCAATGCATAAAACCATCTGACCTCTCCCTCCACCAAGCAAAACCTCAGATATAGAACGTTCCTCCTTCTTTCCAGCTGTTAGAATAAGACTTCTCAGGCAAATACCTGGGTGAACACCTTTAACTGGTGCCAGCAACTCAACATCTGACTGACATCTCAGCTGCAATCAATAAGCAGCACAGATAATACTAATTGCAGTTGGAAATAAAGTAAAAGAGCAGGTTGTACAAGTTTACTGTGCTGCCTGCAATTCAAGTAACACGTTGTGAAAATCATTATCCCTGTGCCCTGTCTTAGGGAATATTCAAACTAACCCCAAATATGTTCAGGTCTGTTGAAGACAAATTTCTGTTAAAGGAACATAAGACATTAGTATGAGATTTTTCCTCCACTATAAGTTGTTTGAGATGGTGTAAAAAGCAAACTGGAGAACTAATCTGTTTCAGGTAATGCTGCTCTACTGTGCTGAGTCACTTTATTGCTATGCCCAATGTGGGCAAAAATGACTGACACAATATCTACTGACAAACAATAATATGTCATTTATTAAGGATGAATTCTCAATAAGTAGTCATAGTATAAACTATTAATAAAGCACAAGAAACGATATTGCCTTTATTAAGGATTGATATTTTAACCATTTTTCTTTTGCAATTTCTGGCAAGTACAGGTTGAATTTAGCAATTATTAAATACTACATTTAAAATCTGGGATTGAAATAAATTGCAAGACTTGGCTTGAAGTTTTGAAAGTGATAAATTACTTCTTGAAGGGCTACGGTGTTCCATTTGCACATGTTTGCACTTACTTTCTGATATTTATTTAAGATCATCAGTCTAAGATCAAGGAAGATATTTTGGGAACTTCAATTAACTAAACTAATACTTAAAGTATTTGTTATATGTCGAACTAAATTACATACTTAGGCTACAGTGGACCTCAAATCCCACTGTTGAATGGAAATATTGAAATGGTAGACATTCTTAAATTTTAAAACCTAGGAAGGAACTGACATTTATCTAGCCTACTGCTTCTCTAACAATTCATAACACTCCAAAAATAGATTAATAAATCCGTGAATCAAATTAAACAGCTGGAAGAAAAACTGCTTTATGTTTGCTAATGTCACATCAGATTCATTAAAATGGATCTTGTACATCATCCCGTTATTGCAAAGTTAAACTGAAAAAGCACATTCTTGTATTTTGATTACTTTTTCAGAGTAATTTTGATATTTGTGGAGATGCTGTTGATTGTGGTGTGGGAAGATTGTAATAGTGTTTGCCAAGATTGTCAGCACAGGGGAGTATGGATTTATTAACACAGATTTATTTTCAATAAGCTGCTGGCTGTAGATAATCATTGCACATCCTCGTGCTTCCTTACCATCCTCCATGTTATCAGTATCTTTTCTGTCAGCATATCAAAGGTTCTTTCATAAGAGTAGCTGCATTTGCTGACCTCATTTCTTTTTATGGACATCTTCTGCCTCTGTACCTCTGGGTTCAAGTGCCACCCAATACTTGATTAGATGAGAGGTGCATTCATAGCACGGTCAAACCATTTACTTTATTTATAGAGGAACCTCGATTATCCGAACGACACGGGCGCGGAGTATTTTGTTCAGATGATTGAATGTTTGGACAATCGAATGCTGGATAAAACAATTTAACCAAGCATTGGGACCTTGCCGGATAATCTGAAAAAAATTCGGACAATTGAATGCCGGATAATTGAGGTTCCTCTGTACTTACCTTCTACAAGTTACATTTGTTGCCATCTTTCCTTCAAACATGTGAAATGTAAGAAGTTTAATTTCCTAGAAAAATCAGAACTTCTTTCGCCCAAATGAAAGAAAGCTTTAAATTTCCACACAATATGTCTACACCTTTATTTTTTTAACATTAACTGAGACTGGCCATACTTCTGTACTTCCATGCACCCTAAAACCACAATATAACATACATTCATTTCACACTATTGGAAGACTTCTTACACTTGCACACATGTTTGGATTTGTTTTTAATTCATTCATGTGATGTGGGCAAAGCTGGCTGGGCCAGCATTAATTCCTATCCCTTGGTTCACTTGAAGGTGGCAGTAAGCTGCCTTCTTGAACCACTGCATCCCACTTGGTGTAGGTAGACCCACAAAGCCTTTAGGGAGACAGTGCCAGGATTTTGACCCAGCCACAGTGAAAGAGCAGTTCCATATTTCCAAGTCAAGATGGTGAGTGCTTCAAGGAGAACTTGCAGATGGTGATATTCCCCTGAACTTACTGCCCATATCTTTTAGGTGACAGCGATCATGTGCTTGGAATGTGCTGACTGATGAGCATTGATAATTTCTTTGCAGAGCACATTGAAGATGCTGCTATTGAGCTTCCATGGGAGAGGGAGTGAATGTTTGAGGGTTTGGTGCCAATCAAGTCAGCTGAAATGTCCTGGTTGGTGTATAGCTACTTGACTGTTGTTGGTCTTTCATCCTGGCAATGGGGAGTATTCCATCACACTCCTGATTCGGCAGCTGGTAGAAGAATAGATCGGCTTTAGGAGTAAGGAGGTGAGCTACTTACTGTAAGCTTCCAAGCATTTGATCTGCTTCTGTGGCCACAGTATTTATATGGCTAGTCCAGTTCAGTTTCTGCTTTGTGGTAACCCCATTATGTTGACAATGGGGATTTCAGTGATATCATTGGCTATCAAGAGCGATGGTTAGATTCTCCCTTATTGGAGATGGTCATTGTCTGGCACTTAGGCGCTGTGAGTGTTACTTGCCACTTGTCAACACAAACCTGGGTATTGTTAAGGTCTTTTTGAATTTGGACATGCACTGATTCAATTTCCCAGAAGTCATGAATTGTACTGAACATTTTGTAAACATCCTCACTTCTAACCTTATGCAGGATGGTAGGTCATTGAAGCAATGAAGATGTTTGGGCTTTCCCTGCAAAGATGCCCCTAGCTGAGATGACCGGCCTCCAACAACAACCACTTTCCTCACAAACGCCAAGTATGACCCCAACCAGTGAAGAGTTTGCCTCTGATTGTCACTGATCCAGTTTTGATGCCACAATCAGTAATGCAACCTTTGGTGTCCTTTCACTTCACAATGTCCCCAATGCTCAGTCAAATTACCAAAATTTTTATTTGAAAGACATATTTTAACACTGAACCAACAATAGCCACTTACAAACACAGCAAACTAATCTCACACTCCCATTCAAGTTGACAGATGGACAAGTGAATCCCTCTGTCTACTGTTCCAGTTCAGCTACTGGATCATCCACATTTGGGATAACTACCATGGAAATTCCTATTCCAGGATAACCCTACTGAAGAGGTAAAATTCCTGTCAGGTACTTTGTAACTAAACCTATTCGTACTATGGTCTGACACTCCTTCAGCATCAAACCCTCAATCTGAGCTAGTCAAATTTCAAGGTCTCCTTGTTAAACCATAAGACCATAAGACATAGGAGCAGAAATGAGGCCATTTGGCCCATTGAGTCTGCTCTGTCACTCAATCATGATTGATTTCTCCCCATAATGCTTGATCGCTTTGGAAATCTAGAGCTTATCTATCTCTGTTTTATATAGATATATTCAATGACCTGACCTCCACAGCCTTCTATGGCAATGAATTTCACAGATTCACCACGCTCTCACTAAAGAAGTTTCACCTCATCTCCATTCTAAAGAATCTTCCCTTTACTCTAAGGCTGTCCTCTAGGGTCCTCGTCTCTCCTGCCAATAGAAACATCTTTGATGTCCACTCTGTCCAGACCATTCTGAATTCTGAAAGTTTCAATCAGATCCCCCTGCTTCCCCCTAAACTCCATAGTCTCAGAGTCCTCCAACATTCCTCATATGTGAAGCCTTTCATTCCCAGGATCATCCTTGTGAACCTTTTCTAGACGCACTCCAGGGCCAGTGCTTCCTTTCGGAGATATGGGGCCCAAAATTGCTCTCAATACTTGAAATGTAGTCTGACCAGAGCCTTATAAAGCCTCTGAAGTACATCCCTGCTTTTATATTCTACTCCTCCCGAGATGAATGAAAACATTGTGTTTGCCTTCCTTATAACTGACTAAACCTGCAAGTTCACCTGAAGAGAAACCTGGACTAGGATTGCCAAGTCCCTTTGCACTTCACATTTTTGGATTTTCTCCCCATTTAGAAAATAGGCTATGCCTCTATTCTTCCTGCCAGAGTGCATGACCTCACACTTTCCCACATTGTATTTGATCTGCCACTTCTTTGCTGACTTTCCTCACTTGTCTAAGTCTTTCTGCAGCCTACCCACCTCCTCATTACTACCTGCCACTCCACCTATCTTTGTGCAAACCAAGCAGAATGCCTTCAGTTCCTTCATCCAGATCCTTAATGTATAAAGTGATAAGTTGTTTTAACTAATGGCTCTGACCCGAATGTCAATGCTACACTAAAGCATGGTGCTGCTCGCTAAAACTAAGCTGCCTAAATAACCAAGCAATAATGCATACTTACAAAGGCACAAGTTCCTGATGAAGAGCTCCAGCTTGAAATGTTGATTTTCCTACTCCTCAGATGCTGCCTGACCTGTTGTGCTTTTCCAACAACACACTCTCAATTCTGATCTCCAGCATCTGCAGATCTCACTGTTTTCTAGTTGCTTCAAAGTTTCATGAGCTGGGTCTATCAACAGATCCCCGAATGCATCTTTGGAGCAACTTCAGAGACTCCAGCAGCAAATGCTTTTCGAAGTCTCACTGAATACCTCTGTCTTGTTATTACAATGTGCTATATGAGGTAATAGCTGTTTTTATCCATTTAATTAGTTTCTAATTTACTCACTGTCATATGCAAATTTGGACTACATTGTCTTCCTCTAACTCTCCACATGAGAGGGAAGGAGCACTCATCGATGGTAAAGAGCAGCTGCTGAAGGCAACACTCAAAGCCTGCTTTCTGCCTGGAAGAGAACACAACAAATCCTCCTTGTGGATTGTGAACTGCAATCCCCAAGCCCCAGTGTCAAGGCTATTCTTGAATAAACAAAGACATTGCCAAGAGCGTACTCACTAACACCCTTATCAACTGCCAATGCTGGAGTGTAACATGTATTTTTATGATCACACACACAACAAGGTTTTTCGCTCTCAGCTCCAACAGAGTTAAAATCAACCTGTAGATTTTCACAAATCTGTGTCTTGACCAAATTTCCTGTCCTGCTTTCCTATTATCAAATCTGCAAAGCAGTTCTCCAGTTAGGGCAGTGATCTCTCCTTTGATGGCCTGCTCTGTTCAGCCCACAGGATTCAGCCACAACTGGGTTATCTTTATTAATGTGAAAGAAAAAGAACAGAAAGTGTTTAATACAAGAGAAGAGAATACATTGGCTTTCATAGCTTTCATGTGTGTGGGTGTCATGACTTACATGAGATAGATAACCAGTGACCTTCCCAGAATGACTGATTCTGCTAGCCTATGATTGTGGAGATACAATGGAAAAGGCTATTGCTCATCACAATCAGAATCTAATGCAACTGCATGAGTGAGTTTGCCAGATGAGCCTAAAACTGAAGAGGATGCAAGAAGTCAAGTGTATAGGTAATGTTCTGACAGCGAAATGAATTCACCTGAAGCCTGACATGGTGACAGCTATAGCAGAAATATAGTGACCAGCAGATGTGAAAACAATTTGTGAAATTCATGAACCATTTAACAACGTTCTTGCAAAATTTGTCATTTCAGTGTGAACTTTTGTGAAAGCTCACTGCTCATGGTGTGCAGTGGAACTAAAGAATAGAATAGGAAACAGCTTTGACTCAAATGAAGCAATTTGCAATGACAGCATCAGAGCTGAGGTGCTTCAATGTCAATGATCCCTTTCACATTCCTTCTTCTCATTGCTCTATAGCAGAGTTTAATACAGTCACTTCTTGACAGTATTGAGGATTGTTGGATGAGGTGCTGTCAAAAATCAACTTGCTGAAAGTTCCACTCACGCAACACTGTCAATTTGTCATACAAAAAAACCCTGAAATTGTTGGAAAAGCTCAGCAAGTCTGGCAGCCTCTGTGGAGAGCAATCAGAGTTAACGTTTTGGGTCCAGCAACCTTACCTCAGAAACTCTCAATTGGTCTCCTTCTCGATGAGGCCTTCAGAGTGTCTTGAAAATGTTTTCCCTGACCTCCTTGAGGTTGTGTGCCCTCCTTAAGTTGTTAAATAAAAGGATATCTACCCGTCAATCAAAATTATAAAGGCTTATTATTCAAATATTAGTGCATGGTATTTGTGAGACTTTGTTGTAAGCAAATTGGCTGTCACCTGTCACATTCCCAATGTTACCACAATGACTGCATTTCATATATACTTCATTTAGTGTAAAAGCACTTTGGGACATCATGAGGCCATGAAAAACGATCTGTAATTACAAGTGTTTCTTTCTTGTTTTTGTTGGAGCCAGCAGTATCCTATGCGAAATATTGAATAGTGAGTTGCTAGTTTAGACCACTCAGTCAATTGAACCACATTCAATCCCAACTTGGTTGTGAAATTTGAAAGGGTTCAGAAAAGATGTACAAGGATGTTGCCAGGGTTGGAGGATTTGAGCTATAGGGAGAGGCTGGGCTGTTTTTCCTGGAGCATCGGAGGCTGAGGGGTGACCTTACAGACGTTTACAAAATCATGAGGGGCATGGATAGGGTAAATAGACAAAGTCTTTTTCCTTGGGTTGGGGGAGTCCAGAACTAGAGGGCATAGGTTTAGGGTGAGAGTGGAAAGATATAAAAGAGACCTAAGGTGCAACTTTTTCACATAGAGGGTGGTACAAATATGGAATGAGCTGCCAGAGGAAGTGGAGGAGACTGGTACAATTGCAACATTTAAGGGGCATGTGGATGGGCATGTGAATGGGAGGGGTTTGGAGGGATATGGGCTGGTTGCTGGCAGGTGGGACTAGATTGGGTTGGGATATCTGGTCGGTGTGGACGGGTTGGACCGAAGGGTCTGCTTCCATGCTGTACATCTCTATGACTCTATGGTTGTATGAATAGTTGCCCTATATTATTAGTATGATTTATCTAGTTTTCGCTATATACACTGCATAAAAACTCAAAAGGCTTCTGCTACTTTGCTTAAAATGACTTATTAAAGCCTCTCAAAAGCAAATAATTGAAAACACAAAAAAAGACATTCTGAAGCCATTCAACCAGGGACACTTTCTACCAGTTGAGTTCACAGTTAGTTCATGGTTGTTTGTTTGAAGTGGAGGCTATTGCTACCTGCATGCACATACACAGAAAATATGGAAATAATTAAATTCTTTACATGATTCAATGTTTATAACTGTTTTACCATGCTACTATTTTCATCCTTCATACTTACTGTTCCTTTTTTTCTAATTTTCTGCCTTTGGTTGTCTTTCTGTCTTTGTACCTGCCTTTACTAGACATCTTCAGTCACAATATTTTTTTCTTTTCATCTGAATTAAATCAGTTGCAACTGTTCCAACTTTCAAACAGAGCAAAATGATTTGTGAAGATTGTTTAAACACCAGTTTGATTCAATTGATGATGCACTTGCTTTTAAGTCTAACTGAAGCACTTTGCTAAAAGGCTGCATGCTTCTGCTAATCTAGATGCAACAATGATGAAAAAACACTAAAGCTAAAGGCTCTGTAACTGCACATAGCATTCATATCAAAGTAAGGGAAATTATAGCACACCTTGAAGTGAATAAATATGACACATATGATGGAGATAGTTGCTGGATAACAAGGATTAAGTTCTAATGCTGAAGAATGTATGACATTCAAAAAGGTGAAGGGGCAGACATAACACTCCTAATCAACAATAGTATTGATGCAACAGCGAGAGATCACCTTGGTTCGGGAAGGAAATGATGTAGAATTGGTTTGTGTGAAGGTGAAGAATATCAAAGGAAAGACCTCACTCTCGGAGTGACCTACAAACCTGAACAGTAACCACAATGTAGGAAGAAGAATATAAAAGAATTTTAAATATCTATGATAAAGGAACAGCAATAATAATGGGTGATGTTAATCTACATAAACTACATAACATGTCAGATTGGTAATAACAGTCTTGTTGAGGAATTCACAGAATGATTTTAAGATTGTTGCTTTGAGTGGCATGTTCTGGAACCAATCAAAGAGCAGAAGTTATCTGGTAAAAGCAGATACATAGAAAGGTAATCAAAGACAGAAAATGAGATAAAAAGAAGAATAAATATACCTTATGTAGTATTTGACAAAATTAAAATTAGTGGTAAAGCAGTACTAAGCAAACTGTTGGAACTGAGGGTTGTTCAAGTTCCAAGTCTCGGCAGACTTAATTCTCAGCTTTTAAAAGAGATGGCTAATAAAGTAATAAATGCATTGGTGTTAATTTTCCAAAGTTCATAGAAATCTGGCAGATTGGAAAGAATAAGTGTGATCCCTTTATTCAAGAAGAGCTGAAGACAGCAAACAAGAAATTATAGGCAGATAATTTTGACATCTGTTGAGGTGAAGGTTTTAAAATCAATCATTCAGGAGGTTATAATTGGCACCTGGAAAAGATCAAGGCAATCAAGAAATGTCAAAGTGGTTTTAAGAAAGAGAAATAGTGTTTAACTAATTTACTGGAATTCATTGAAGGAGTAAAGTTCAGTGGATAAATGGGAAACAGCGGACTAAGAGATTCTACATCAGTAGGCTCTATGTACAGTTATAGCACAAAGTAGGTGATTATAGAACATTGAACATAGAACAATACAGCGCAAAACAGGCCCTTCAGCCCTCGATGTTGCGCCGACCTGTGAACTATTCTCAGCTCATCCCCCTACATTATCCCATAATCATCCATGTGCTTATCCAAGGATTGTTTAAATCTCCCTAATGTGGCTGAGTTAACTACATTGGCAGGCAGGGCATTCCATGCCCTTACCACCCTCTGGGTAAAGAACCTGCCTCTGACATCTGTCTTAAATCTATCACCCTTCAGTTTGTAGTTATGCCCCTTGTACAAGCTTATGTCACCATCCTAGGAAAAAGACTTTCACTGTCTACCCTATCCTCTGATCATCTTGTATGTCTATGAGGATAACTAATGAGCATTGAAACAACATTGGCTGGCTGGCAGGACACAAAGCACGTCCATAAATTAGTATTTTTTTCTATTTGGTTAAATATGGAAAGTGGAGCCCCATAGGGTTCTGTCAGGTCTCACTTTTTAAAACAATTATACCAATGACTTAGACAAGGGAAGCAAGAGGGATGTTGTGATGCAGTGGTAGTATCTATCTCTCTGAGCCAGAAGGTCATGGTTGAAGTCCCACCTGCTCCAGATGTGACTAATACTATCTCTGAACAGGTCGATATGAAAATTTATAAATGAGGCGAGCTAAGACCATGAGACCATGAGACATAGGAACATAATTAGACCATTCGGCCCATTGAGGCTGCTCCACCATTCAATCACAGCTGATATGTTTCTCGACCCCATTCTCCTGCCTACTCTCCTTAACTTGATCATCTTAGTAGTCAACAACTTATCTGTATCTGTTTTAAATACACTCAATGACTTGGCCTCCATGGCCTTCTGTGGACATGAGTTCCTCAGATTCACCACCCTCTGGCTGAGGAATCTGAGTTGTAAAGAGTTGTCTCTTCCCCCTGAGGCTATGCTCTCAGGTCCTAGTCTCTCCTCCTAGTGGAAACATCTTCTCCACATCACTCAAGCCAGGCCTCTCAATATTCTGTCAGTTTCAATCAGATCTTCCCCTCATCCTTCTTAAACCTCATTAAGTACAGAGCCAGAGTCCTCACTGCTCCTCATGTGACAATCCTCATTCCCAGGATCATTCTATTAAACTAAATGGACAACATGGTGGCTCAGTGGTTAGCACTGCCGCCTCACAGCGCCAGGAACCCGGGTTTGATTCCAGCCTCGGGCAACTGTGTGGAGTTCGCAAGATGTCCCCGGTATCCTCCCACAATCCAAAAACGTGCAGATTAGATGAATTGGCCATGATAAATTGCCCATAACGTTAGGTACATTAGTCAGGAGCAAATAGGGGGAATTGGTCTGGGTGGGTTACTGTTCGGAGGGTCAATGTGGACTAGTTGGGCCAAATGGCCTGTTTCCACACTGTAGGGAATCTAATCTGAACCTCCTCTGGACCCACTCCAATGCCAGCACATCCTTCCTTAGATACAGAGCCATTACTGCTCACAATATTCTAAATGTGGTCAGAGCCTTATACAGCCTCAGCTCTACGTTCCTGCTGTTGAAACATTCCATTTGCCTTCCTAAATGCCAACTGAACCTATATGTTAACCTTAAAATAATTCTGAATTCGAACTCTTAAATCCCTTTGGGCATCAGGTTTCTGAAGCCTTTTCCCATCTTGTAAATAATCTATGCCTCGATTATTTGTAATAAAGTGAATAACCTCACACTTCTCTGCATTTCTGCAGTTTCTTTGCCCACTCTCCTGGCCTATCTAAGTCCATCCGCAGCCTCCCTGCTTCCTCAACACTATATGTCCCTCCACCAAATTTGTGTCATCTGCAAACTTAGCAATAATGTCCTCAACTCCTTCTTTCAGGCTATTAATGTATAACGTGAATAGTTGTGGTGTCAACATGGACCTCTGCAGAAACCCACTAATCACTGGCTGCCATCTTGATAAACACCCCTTTTACTCCCACTCTTCTGTTTCTATTGTTCAGCCAATCTTCTATCCAGGCCAGTACTTTTCCCCTGACACCATGGGCTCTTATTTCATTTAGCAGCCTCATATGCAGTATCTTGTCAAAGGCCTTCTGGAAATCCAAATAGATCATGTCCACTGGCTCTCCTTTGTCTAACCTGTTTGTTGCCTCCTCAAAGAATTCTAACAGGTTTGTCAGGTGTGACCTCCCCTTGACAATACTGGGCTGACTCAGCCCTATTAATCATGCACTTCCAAGTACTTCACAATCTTATCCTTAATAACAGACTCTAAAATCCTAGAAACAACCAAGTTCAGGCTAACTGGCCTATTGTTTCCTGTCTTCTGCCTCTCGCCCTCCTTAAACAGGGGTGTTACATTATTAATTTTCCAGTTCTCTGAGTCTCTCCCTGACTCCAATTATTCCTGAAAATCACCACCAATGCATCCCCAATCTCCTCAGCTACCTTCTTAAAAACTCTGATGCAGTCCATCTGGTCCAGGTAATTTATCCATCTTCAGACCTTTCAGCTTACCCAGCACCTTTTCCTTCACGAAGGCCATTGCACTTACCTCTGCCCCCGACTCTTTTCAAGTTCTGATATGTTACTGGTGTCTTCCACCATGAAAACTGATGCAAAATACCTATTCAGTTCCTCAGCCATTCCTTTGTTTCCTAATACTGCTTCTCCAGCACTTTTCCCAGTGGTCTATTGTCTACTCTTGCCTCTCGCTTTCCTTTTATATAACTAAAAAAGAAACTCTTACAATCTTCTTCTTTATTATTAGTTAGCTTACCCTCTCTTTTCAACTTCTCCCCCCTTATTGCTTTTATAGTTATTCTCTGCTGGTTTTTAAAGACTTCCCAGGCCTATAATGAAGGTTTTTTGCAGTCCCTGATTTCCCTTATCATGCATGGATGCGCTATCCTTCTTTCAGTATGTTTCTTTGTCTTTGGGATGAATTTCTGCTATGCCGCCCAGCTTATACCTATAAACTCCTGCCATTGATGCTCCACCATCTTCCCTGCTCGGCTTCCCTTCCAATCAACTCAAGCCAGATTCTCCCGCATGCCTTTGCAGTTACCTTTACTCAATTGTAATACCATTACAGTCAAAACATGTGGTGCTGGAAAAGCACAGCTAGTCAGGCAGCATCCAAGGAGCAGGAGAGTTGACGTTTAAAGCATATTCTCTTCATCGGGGTGGGCGTGTGCCAAAGGGGGCTGAGAGATAAATGGGAGGGTGTTGAGGCTGGGGGGAAAGGCAGCTGGGAATGTGATAGGTAGATGAAGGTAGGGAGGGTGATGGTGATAGGTCGGAGCAGAGAGTGGATTGGATAGATGGGAAGGAAGATGGACAGATTTGACAGTTCAAGAGGGTGATGCCGAGTTGGAGGGTTGGATCTTGGATAAGGTGGGGGGGGGAGATGAGCGGAATTTAGGAAACTGGTGAAATCGACATTGATCCTACGTGGATGGAGGGTTCCAAGGTGGAAGATGAGATGTCCATCCAGACGTCGGGTGGCTCGAATTTGGCAGTGGGGGAGGCCCAGTACTTGCATGTCCTTAGTGGAGAGTGAGGGGGAGTTGAAGTGGTCAGCCGCAGGATGGTGGTGTTGTTTAGTGCATGTGTCCTGGAGATGTTCTCTGAAACGTTCTTCAAGTTGGTGTTCTGTCTCCCCAATGTAGAGGAAACCACATCGAGAGCAACGGAAACAGTGGATGAGATATTTGGATGTGCAGGAAAATCTCTGCCGGATGTGGAAGATCCTTTGTGGCCTTGGATGGAGGTGGAGTGGAAGGTGTAGGTGCACGATTTACACCTCTTGCAGTGGATGGGGAAGGCGCCAAGGATGCAGGATGGGTTTGTGGGGTGCATGGACCTAACAAGGGAATTGCGGAGGGAATGATACTTGCAGAATGCAGATAGGGGTGGTCAGGAAAATATATCTCTGGTGGTGTGGTCTGACTGCAAGTGGTGGAAATGGCGGAGGATGATGCATTGTATCTAGAGGGTGTTGGAATGGAAGGTGAGGACCAGGAGAGTTCTGTCCTTGTTGTGTTTGGAGGGGTGGGGTACAAGGGCAGGGGTGCAGGAAGTGGAGGATATGCGCTGGAGGGCATCATTGACCATACAGGAGGGGAAATTGCGGCGCTTAAAGTAGGAGGCCTTCGGGGATGTTCTGGAGTGGAATTGGGCCTCCTGGGAACAGATGTGGTGGAGGCAGAGGTATTGGGAGTAAGGGATAATGTTTTTACAGGATGGGTTGTGGGAGGAGGTGTAGTCCAGGTAGCTGTGGGAGTTGGTGGGTTTGAAGTAGATGTCCGTGGTGAATCAGTCACTAGAGATGGAGAGGTCCAGGAAGGGGAGGGAGGTGTTCATGAAAGTCCAGGTGAACTTGAAGTCAGGGTGGAAGGTGTTTGTGAAGTTGATGAACTGTTCAACCTCCTTGTGGGAGCATGAGGTGGTGCCGATACAGTTATCAATGTAGTGGAGGAGAAGATGGGGAATGGGTGCCAGTGTAACAGCGGAAGATGGACTGTTCCACGTACTCGATGAAGAGGCAGGCTTAGCTGGGACCCATGTGGGTGCCCATGGCTACTCCTTTGGTCTGAAGGAAATGGGAAGATTCGAAGGAGAAATTATTGAGGGTGAGGACCAGTTCAGTCATTCAAATGAGAATGTCAGTGAAAGGGTACTGGTTCGGTTAGCAAGAGAGGAAGAAATGCAAGGCTTGGAGGCTTTTGTCATGGTGGATGGATGTGTACAAGGACTGGATGTCAATGCTGAAGTTGAGGCATTGAGGGCGAGCGAAACTGAAAGTCATGGAGGAGGTGGAGGGCATGGGAGAGCCTGGAAGACGTTCGGCAGGGGGACGGGAACTGGAGCTACGGATCAGAGACAGTTATCTGATGAACAGGCAGCTACAGCATGCAGAGAGTCTGTGAGGAAGAATAGATAGTTGATAGGGGAAAGTTTCAGTCAGTGTGATGGGTTGAGGTGTGTCTGGTTTAATTCAAGAAGTGAATAAGGGTGATGGAACTTAGAGCATGGATCAATACTTGGAGCTAAGATGTTGCGAACATCACAATGGCAGGAGTGGTTGTTGGATGTTCTGGAGTTTAGATATTGCAATGGAATAAGAGGTAGGGATAGTATCACAGCTGCAGAAAGGGAGGTCATCGAGGAGGGTTTGTCTATGGAGTCATTATGGGTGGAAGTCAGAAACAGGAAAGGAGTAGTCATTCTATTGGGAGTTTTCTATGCATCCCCCAATAGCAACAGAGACATGGAGGAGCTGATTGGGAGACAAATTTTGGAAAGGTGCAGAAGAAATAGGGTTTTTGTTATCAGGGACTTCAACTTCCCTAATATTGATTGGAACCTCCTTTATGCAAATAGTTTGGATGGAGCAGATTTTGTTAAGTGTGTACAGGAAGGGTTCCTGACTCAATATGTAGATAGGCCGACTACAGGGGAGGCCATATTGAATTTGTTGCTTGGTGACAAACCAGCTCAGGCGTCACATCTCTCGGTGGGAGAGCATTTAGGCGATCATGATCACAAGTCCCTGACCTTTACTATATGGAGTAAGATAAGAGCAGATGGAATGGGAAAATATTTAATTGGGGGAAGGGGGATTACAATGCTATTAGGCAGGAACTGTGAAGCATTAATTGGGAATAGATATTCTCAGGGAAATGAACAACAGAAATGTAGAGATTGTTCAGGGAGCACTTGCTGTGAGCGCTGGATAGGTTTGTCCACTGAAGTAAGGAAGGGATGATTGGGGGAAGGGACCTTGGATGACAAAAGATATGGAACATCTAGTCAAGAGGAGGAAGGAAGCTTACATAAAGTTGAGGAAACAAGGATCAGATGGGGCTCTAGATGGTTGCAAGGTAGCCAGGAAGGAACAGAAGAAAGGACTTAGGAGACCTAGAAGGGGGCATGATAAAACTTTGCCGGTAGGATAAAGGAAAACCCCAAGGCAATCTACACTTACGTGAGGAACAAGAGGCTGGCCAGAGTGACGGTAGGGCCGATCAGGGATAGTTGAGGGAACTTGTGTCTGGATTTAGAGGAGGTAGAGGAGATCCCTAATGAATACTTTGCTTCAGTATTCACAGTGAGAGTTGCCTTGTCATTTGTGAGGACTCCACGAAACAGGCCAATACACTCAAACAGGTTGATGTTAATAAGGAGGATATGCTGGAAAATTTGAAAAACATGAGGATAGGTAAATCTCTGGGCCAGATGGGATATAACCAAGGTTACTACAAGAACCAAGGGAAGAGATTGCTGTGCCTTTGTCAATGATCTTTGCATCCTCACTGTCCTCTGGAATAGCACCAGATGATTGGAGGGTGGCAAATGTTACTCCCTTGTTCAAGAAAGGGAATAGGGATAACTCTGGGAATAATAGATCTGTCAGTCTTACATCAGTGGTGGACAAATTGTTGGAGAGGATTCTGAGTGACAGGATTTATTATTGTTCAGATAAGTACACTTTGATTAGAGATAGTCAGCATGGCTTTCTGAGGGGCAGGTCATGTCTCACAAAACTTATTGTATTCTTTGAGGATGTGACAAAACACATTGATGAAGGTAAAGCAGTAGATTTGGTGTAATGGATTCTTGCAAGGCGTTTGATGAAGTTCCCCATGGTAGGCTCATTCAGAGGCATGGGATACAGGGAAAATTGGCTGTCTGGATACAGAATTGGCTGGCCCTGAAAAGACAGAGGGTGGTAGTAGATGGAAAGCATTTAGCCTGGAGCTCAGTGATCAGTGATATTCCACAGGGATCTGTTCTGGGATCTCTGCTCTTTGTGAATTTTATAAATAACTTGGATGAGGAAATGAAAGTGTGGGTTAGTAATTTTATCAATGACACAAAGGTTGGTGGAGTTGTGGATAGTGTGGAGGGCTGTTGTAGGTTGCAACAGGACATTGACAGGATGTAGAATCGGGCTGAGAATTGGCAGATGGAGTTCAACCTGGAAAAGTGTGAAGTGACTTACTTTGGAAGGTTGAATTTGAATGCAGAATACAGGGTTAAAAGGAGGATTCTTGGTGGTGTGGAGGAACAGAGGGATCTTGGAGTCCACTCTATAGATCCCTTAAAGTTGCCACTCAAGTTGATAGGGTTGTTAAGAAGGTATATGCTATGCTGGCTTTCATTAGCAGAAGGAATCAGTTTAAGAGGCATGAGGTTATGCTGCAATTCTACAGAGCCCTTGGTTAAACCACACTTGGAATACTGTGTTCAGTTCTGGTTGCCTCATTATAGGAAGGATGTGGAAGATTTAGAGACAGTGCACAGGAGATTTCATAGGATGCTGCCTGGACTTGAGAGCATGTCTTATGAAGAAAGGTTGAAGGAGTGAAGAAGGATGAGAGGTGACTTGATAGAGATGTACAAGATGATGAAAGGCATAGATAGAGTGGTAGCCAGAGACTTTTTCCCAGGGTGGAAATGGTTATCTGAAGGGGCATAATTTTAAAGTGATTGGAGAAAGGTTTAGGGGAGATGGCAGAGGAGGGTTCTTTACACAGAGTGTGGTGGGTGTGTCGAATGCACTGCCAGCAGTGGTAGTAGAGCTAGGTACAATAGGGACAGTTAAGCGACTCTTGGATAGGCACATGGATGATAGTAAAATGAAGAATATGTAGGTTAGTTTGATCTTTGAGTAGGATAAAATGTCAGCACAACATCGAGGGCCAAAGGACCTGTACTGTGTTGTACTGTTCAATGTTCTATGTTGTATATTCTAATATAAAAGCAGAATATGACTTGAATGGACAACAGCTGCAAAATTGCAAGGTGTAGGATAGTCTAAGTGCATGAAGTTTGTATGCTTGGATGAATAATTGAGAAAGCTAATGGAATACTAACCTTATATAAGGCTTGGATAAGATAATATCTCAAATGCTACATACATTTTTGGCCTCTTTATTTAAGGATGAACAAAATGTGATGGAGGCAGCTCAGAAGAGGTTTACTAGATTGATGCCTGGAATGAGGATTCTGTCCTTTGAAGAAACATTGGACAGACTGCGCTTGTTTCCATTGGAGTTTGGAAGAGCTAGAGATGACTAGATTGAAGTGTATATGATCCTTCAGCACTGCATGCACAAGTCATAGAGTTGTACAGCACTAAACAAACCCTTCGATCCAACTCGTCTATGCTGACCAGACTTCCAAAACATCCTAAATTAATCTAGTTCCGAGAAACGAAATAACCATTTGATCGAGCTTTTACTTTGGAAGAATTTGCATTGCAATATTTTAGATTGGATCCTTTTTTTTAAAAGGGCAGCTTCCTTTTAGGAAAAGCAGATTAGCTGCACAACATGGTTAGCTGCTAATATGGTCTCTAACCCACTCCCACAATGTGCAGATGGTGCAGGCAGCTTGGACAGTAGTGGACTTGCTTGGCCAGACAGTGTATTATGCAAATTAAATGAGAATGCCAGAGTTCTCCATCTCAGTCGGCAATCACATCATGAATCATGAATTTTGTGCCTCTAAAAATAAGTCAATTAAATTTCCAGCCTGCACATTGTAAGTATTTAAGATACAAGAAAAGTTAAAAGAAAAACTACTGAAAAATTTCACTTGTTCTTCATGATACTGTGTAATTTATAAGTGCTACATTTAATCTAATTCACCACAGTATTGTTGCAAATAAATGATAACAGACTTTTCTTAACTTGAACCTGAGTACATACTTAAATGAATGCATTTAGTGATGGAGACAGACAACAGAACTTAAGGTTCTAATCTGTAAATGAGCAATTTGACCTCTTTGAATGCACTTAATATGACATCAGTAAATTAAGTAATAATTACTGTTTTCGTAATATAAATAAGGCAACTTAGTATTTAAAAAAACATAATCTGAAATCTATTCTTAAATTAATAGGAAAACTGTTTTTCATAAATTAATGGAAATGTGATTTTGAGGACACGTTTATCACAATCAGTAAATTATGATACCATGAGGCTTTGCATTGGTTTAAATCAAAATATAGCCTTTTAATTTTCAAAAGGCCTTTGATAAGGCAGTGCTTAACATTCCCAAACTAAGGTCAAAACATAAGCATCGAAACAGGGATTAGAATTGTCACAGGCTTGGTGGGCCAAAGGGACTGTTTTGAATTGAGTTGTATTGTATAATGGATGCAGTCAAAGGAAAGTGTCAGAATGGATAGCAATCTCACTACAAAAGAGTTTAAAGTGAGGAGGTGTCTGGTGTTGCAATTGGGATCAACAAAGGGTGAAATGAACAGTACCACGATGATGTCTGCAATTGGTCACTATTTGAATAAACCTTTTGAATTTTGCTGATGAAGTTGGGGGCATAGTTTACACTAAGACGGGCTGTGACAAAATACAAGAAAGTATCAATAAATTTGCAAAATAGGCTTGTAACTAACAAATAAATTTCAAGTTAGTTAAGTGTGAGGTGCAGCAGTTTCCCCATATAAATATGGGGAAAAAAGGAACATTTTTAAATAAGAGTCTAAATGAGGCAGATGCACAAATCCCAAGAATGTGTAAATTAGCCATCATGCTTTCTACATAATAACAGTGGCAACATTTCTAAAGCATCTCATTGGATTCACTGTGTTATGCAATATCATGCGATCATAAAAGATGCGAGTTTTTTTCTAGTAGAAGTGTTTAATCCAATCAATAAAGAGAAAATGTTTCTGGTTGCAGGATGGATGACAATCAGGGACCATAAATATAAACCGATTCCTAATTAATAAGAGGTAATTCAGGAGGACCAATCGCCAAGAGAATGTTTAAAAAGTGATACTTTTACCAAAGGGAGTAGTTGCTGAGGCAAATAAAATGGTTGCATGTCGGCAAGCTGAACACAGAAAATGAACAAAAAGATTTGTTGATAAGGTTTGATAAAGTGTGTGAATGAGGGGACAATGTGTGGAACAATGGGGGCAGTGGCATGGTGAGTGAAGGAAGCTTGTGGACACCAAATAAACACTGAAATAGACTGATTATTCTGTTTCCACACTGTGCATTTTATAGAACAATATATTATGCTCTGCGGTACAGAGTCACACAGATCAGAACTGTTCTAGATTTATAGCTGATTCATATTAACTGGGCCAATGGTGGGGAGAATTTCAGTTCATTTTAATGTCCATGGATTTCATTGAATGAACTGATGCAAGATTCCTGCTGCTAACTGGTGCCCAGTAAGCCTAGTTGTAAACTACATCCTTTTAAAGATTAACAGATTCAGTTGTGAATCCTCCTCCAGAGGTGGAATAACATGTCTAAGCTGACACATAATGATGAAGCAGATGTCGAACAGTACATCAGTATAAGCAAATAAGTTGCATATTCTGAGTCATGCTGACATTGAATCAGGCATGCCAGTCGAAGCAACAATTTTCCAGTTATTATAGTTAATAAGAATAAAATCAGAGGCACGCCGTTCTCTGATCAGTGTTTCTTCTGAGCTAAATTGCATGCCTGGCATAAAGTCAAATCTCTAATGTATTCATATGAAATGAGAAAGATGGAGACAGAACCAATGGTTTGGAGAGAGCTGTAGTTATCAGATGAAAACACAATTTTCCTTGTAAAAGTTAAATAGATATAAAAAAATCAGTGTTTAATTGGGCAAACGTAATTGCAGAGTAAATGCACAATTTCAGAGTTGATTTTTACTAAAGCTTTCTGCAGACTTTTTGAACACTGAACAATTACATTTGAAATAATTTCATTCAACTCACCTGCTTGACTTCTAAACGTTCCTGTCTGGAAGAGACTCCTGCTGCAGGCGCTTGTCTATATGATTTCTCTTGTCTTAAGATGTTTGCTTTAATTTTGCTTCTCTGTTCTTAACTTGTCACTTTAATAAATTCTGCTCCCAGCTTTTAAGTCTGGTTGCAGCCTGTTTTTCATTTCAATAGTTACTGAGTTCAGCCTCTTGAGATTTCAGCATAATCATTTTTGTTAGTAATTTGTAAATATTCTTGCTGCAATACTGTTTTGTAGTCTATTTTCATTTTGCAAATTTAATAGTAAATTAATTGTCTTTCATATTCTCAAATATTTTATGTCTTGCTTCCAAATGTTAGTTCAATGTGTAGCCATATATTAATGCTGATACACTCATCCTCCTTTATGTTGATTGGCTTAATATTCTGCATCTTTAGTTTAATCTTATTTCTTTTCTCTATAATCTCATAAATTTTGTGTAATCTTCTAATTTGATCTGCCTCCTTGAGTTACGGCTATTTATAACCACGTTACAATTTGTTTAATAACAGGCGTCATTTATAAACATTCTAATAGTTGTCTGCAGGTTGTATACTTAATCCAATCTCTACACATTTAGTTCCATGCAGACAAAACACGTCCAGTAACTGTAGCCACTCTCCCCTACATCAAAGACATCTCGGAAATGACTGCCAGACTACACAAACCCCTTGGCATCACGGTGGCCTACAAACACACCAACACACTAAAACAACAGGTAATGAGCTTGAAAGACAACAAGCAAAACTAATGCCATTTACAAAATACTGTACAAGGACTGTAACAAAGACTACATTGAACAAACAGGCAGAAAACTAGCCACCAGGATACATGAACATCAACTAGCTACAAAATGACATGATCCTCTCTCACTAGTATCCTTACATACAGATAAGGAAGGACACAACCTCGACTGGGACAACACATCCATCCTAGGATAAGCCAAACAGAGACACGCACAAGAATTCCTAGAAGCATGGCATTCCAACTGGAACTCTATCAACAAACTCATCAAGCTGGACCGAATCTACCACCCCCTGAGAAAAAAACTAGGGAATTACATCACCACAGGAAATGACATCACCAGCCCAAAGAAACCCAAACATATAAATAGAAAGCAGGGACCATCAGCAGTGCTTCGCCTGGAGGCTCACTGAAGATGTTACCAAGTAGGGTGATGAAGTGAACCTTTCAGCTCAGCGAGCAAACCTATATCCAGAATGGACTCTAATGTTTTCCCCAGTACAGATGTCAGGCTAAACAACTTATTATTCCCTGCTTCAAGAGCCAAGCAGATGAGTAAATCTCTAACAATGACTTCACCAAAAATCTCCAAAGAGTTCATTTTAATGGAGTGGAGGAAATCTAGAAAGAACTGAAGACAGCCATCATCTCATGCTGAAAAGAAACCATTGGCTACAAGACCAGGAAACACCAAGACTGGTTCAATAAGAATGACCACTTCACCCAAGACCTCATTGACAAGAGGAGGAAAGCTCTTTGTACCTGGCAAAACAACATCAGCAGTGAGGCAGAGAGGAGAACTCATCAAACAACAGTGACAGAGTTACAAAGAAGAATTAGAGAAATCAAGAACCAAAGGTGGATTGAGAAAGCTAACAAGCTGAAACTCCTTGCTGACAAGCATAAAACCTATAGTTTGTTCAATGCCTGCAAGGCAATATACAGACCCACTGCCCTTGGCATCAAATTGGTATAAAGATGAATCCTTTTGGGAGATGGAGAAAACATCAGCCTTCATTTCAAAAATCTCCTAAACTGTGAAATAAATGTCAATGAGGACATGTTTGAGGAAATCCCAACTCCTAATCAAAGATGACCTTGAGCTCTTACCTTCCTCTGGCAGAATTTGAAGTCTTTGTTAGATGCATGAAGAATGGTAAAGCTGCAGGGATTAGTCGGGAATCGAGCAAAGATTTCCAAGCTTGAAGGAGCAGAGCTTACCCTCCATCTCCATCAATGGTTGCTGAATATCTGGGACAAATAGGAAATCCTGGCTAATCTCAGGGATTCCATCGCCATAACCATCTTCAAGAAAAGAGACAGTGTGGACTGTCATCACACCGACGTTATTCTCTAGTTTAACGTCATCATTCCTGAGTTCTGATGACCAAAACAGATCTTCTTCAGTCAGCTCAAGAAGGCACTACAATGAGAGGAGGACTAAATAAGCAATTTAAAGACAATCTACTGGCTTCCCTCAAGAAATGCAACATTAAAAGCAACATGTGGGAGACTCTCATATAGAAAAAAAGCAATTTGAAGGAAGATCCTGTGAAGGGACACCATTCTTTAAGAACACCTGGCAATAAGAACAAGTATGGAAAAGCAACCAGAGAGCTGGAACCAAAGCTCCCAAAAGACCCAATTCCATCTCCCAGAAACTCCTGCCCAATGTGTGGTTGGAAATGTGTTTCTTGGATCAGGCTCATCAACCTCATAAGGACCCACATGAGCAGTGACACGGAATTCCCTTGGTGGCCAATTAGACTTGACAGTGAGAGATTACCAATGGCGAGTTCTCTATTTTCTCTCTACCTCCCCAAATGGGTAGAATTAAGTACCCACATGACCACCATTGCTGGGTGGGTAGCTGGTACTGGACAGAACCCACAGTTAGTACCATCACTGATCTGTTGGAGATGACCGGTGTATGACTTCTTAATTTTGTTTGCAGTCCTGCTTTGAAGTGCATTTCTGTGGGACTGGGAAAATATTGCCAACTGATGAGTTCTCTTCATTGTTGACTTTTCAGTGCAGCTTTATATCATCAGTTGACATGGATACATTATGGTCAGTCGCTTCATTAAGTCATTAACTTAGAATTTAAATCGCTGAAGCCCCATCCGTAATCTTGCCGCATTCCACTAAGAATAACGCCCATCCAGAAAACTGTATTTTACTTTCTATAGTCTGGTTCTATCCTTTAAGCAATTCCCTATTCACATTAATATGTTACCTGAAAACCCTTAACTCTGTCACAATATTTTATATGGTGTTTCATTGAAAGACTTTTGAAAATCCAAGTACCTTCCATCTACTGGCTCTCTTTTATTTATTCTCTACATTACATACACAAAATTCTTTATAAATTTGTCAAACACAATTTTTCTTTCATTAATCTGCGTTCACTCTAGATTAGGTTACTTACAGTGTGGAAATAGGTCCTTCGGCCCAAAAAGTCCACACTGACCTGCCGAAGCGCAGCCCACCCAGACCCATTCCCCTACATTTACCTCTTCACCTAATACTATGGGCAATTTAGCATGGCCAATTCGCCTAACCTGCACATTTGTGGACTGTAGGAGGAAACCGGAGCACCCGGAGGAAACCCACGCAGACACGGGGAGAATGTGCAAACTCCACACAGAGAGTCGCCTCAGATGGGAATTGAACCTGGGTCTCTGGCGCTGTGAGGCAGCAGTGCTAACCACCTGTGCCACTGTGCCGCCCATAATGGTTTTCTAAGTGTGGTGCTGCCAAAGCCTTAATACTAACATTTTCCTGACAACTAATGTCAGGTTAACTAAACATCAGTTTTTCATTAACTCTTTCTTCAATTTTCATGTTTCTGGTGGCCAGATGTTCTATTTTGCACTCCTGCCATAGACTCATAGAGTCATAGAGATGTACAGTATGGAAACAAACCCTTCAATCCAACCTGCCCATGCCGACCAGATATCCCAACCCAATCTCGTCCCACCTTCCAACATCCATATCCCTCCAAACCCTTCCCATTCATGTATATCCATCCAAATGCCTTTTAAATGTTGCAACAGATTGAAAAGCCATGAGAAGGTGAGGCTCTATAGTAATTGAGATGGTGGCTAGTTAATGGCTGGAGTATAGGGAGAGGCAGTTAAAGGTAGGAGGTCATGTGATGACCAGAATATGTTCTGTACGGATGACAACTTTACTCTGTAGACCACGTAGAAAGCATCAGTCATTATCAAGCCATCAGTGTCAAAAAGGTAGTGGCAACTCCCATGAAAATGTTAAGGGAGTAGTTAAGCAAAAAAAAAAGGTCTACTGCATTCAATTCAGTGCGATGGATGTTTAGAGGAGGAATGATGAAATTTCACACTGACCTCCACCTCCACCCCCCCCCCCCCCCCCACCTCCCCCGCGGCCTAGTCTATATTTAACAAAGAAGAAAAGGGTGAAAACTGAGATATTTCAATGACTCTAAAGGCACTGTTTGGACACTGTGACTTTAATGAAAGATTGGGACTATTCCAGCAAGATAAGGATGTCAGTTCACCCTAACCCATTTACATTTGCTACCTGCCAATTCACTGGGAAGGTCACATGAACAGAAACCAAGAATTCTCCAATCTTTGTATTGTTTTCCAATGTTGGCATTTTGACCATCCTGGACTTGCTTCACCACATCATTTGTTGCCGTAACTTTAGCAGTCTCGAGTCTAAGTGATGGCCTCATGATATTATTACTGGACTGACCCTGGTAATGTCCGATGCACCCAGATTTCATGTCCCACCCTGCACATGGTGAAACTTGAATTCAATAAGCATTGTCAATTCAGAGTCCACTGATGACCATGAAAACATTGTCAGGAAAAAAAAATCTGGTTCACAAAAGTCCCCTTTTGGGGAAGAATCTGCCATCCTTACTGTAATTCCAGACTCACATTCCAGCAATGTGGTTGATTCTCAGCTGTCTTCTGGCCAATAGGTACTGGCCTGCCCAGCAAAGTTCACATCCTGTGAATGAGTAACAATATAGGTCTGGAATTTGGTCCCCCAATGTCTAAAGATGCGCAGGCTTTGGTGGATTACCCTTACTAAATTACCCATAGTGTCCAGGAATGTGCAGGCTTTGGTGGATTACCCTTACTAAATTACCCATAGTGTCCAGGAATGTGCAGGCTTTGGTGGATTACCCTTACTAAATTACCCATAGTGTCCAGGAATGTGCAGGCTTTGGTGGATTACCCTTACTAAATTGCCCATAGTGTCCAGGAATGTGCAGGCTTTGTGGATGAGGGTTACAGAGATAGGTTATAGGCATGGATGTGGAAGGGATACTCTTCAGAGGGTCAGTGTGAACTCAACGGGCTGAATAGCCTGCTTCCACATTGTAGGGATTCTGTGATTCTATGAAATCCCTTCATCTTCCACATCTCCTCCTTTGAATGTCCTTTAAAATCTTTGTTCAAACGGGGTTTTGCCCTCATAGCCTCTTCCTATTTTTGCTTAAAATCAGTTTATTAAAAATATTTGCGTTCATGTGACGCACTTGGAATGCTTTGTCTCATTAAAAGCATTATATAAATGCAAAATGTTGTTGTTGTCTTGCAGGCCCTTCCTTGTTAAGTATCCCCATCCCATGGTGACAGCTGTTTAGTTGCATAATACCTTCCTTTGACAGGTAGTAACAATTCATATGTAGAATTGCAGCACAGAGTGGCAGCATTCACTCACAGCTGAGTTGTTGGTCACGCTTTAATCGCCACATTTATCCATGTCTATTTATATACCTATCTAAATTTTTCAGCTGTTTTTTTTGTCTCTTTCAATTTCTATTTCATGCTTTTCTACTCCTGTCACCTTCAACCATTTTATCAAAGCAGACTGCAGCTGCATGTTCTTGATGCAACTTTGCCCCCCTGTCAAACCATCCAGTTCTATGCTGCTTTACATTAGAATGATTGCCATCATCTTTTCCTGTTTCAAACTTGTGATAGAAATTGCTTTTAACACTTTTTCTGAGCTGAAATTCCTTCTGTCATTAGTTTGGAATATTTACCTATGATCTACGTTGTAAGATCCCATTCAGACTATGGTTTGCTTTAAAATTGGCATTCAACTTATTTTGCAAAGATAAATTTAATGTAACATTTTGCAATAATTACTGGTCTTTTGTGAAGAAATCCAGCTCATGTTGTTATATCTGGAACAATTTCTATTGCTCCTTCTGTTCATTGCCTATATGAGATATGATAGTGTGTAATATTTTGCACTGTTATTTATTGCCATGATCTGGAGATTGTTGCTTTTGGAATGCATGATCAGCTTGTGTGGGGGGGTACTGATATTCTGCAGACCTTTAAATGGAACTGGACTGGTTCTTGGTTGTGGCAGAATCCCATCACATACACTGGGTGTGTTTCCAATAAAAATATCCTGTGATCTCCTGGAGTCATTCAGGAATGAGGTGGGAGGTCGAGGGAGTTGGAGGTATAAAGGGGAAGTTGAATGTTCTAGACTCCTTTTTCTTTCTTCACTAATGTTATATTCTGTATTCCACTTTCTGAGGAGATTACATAGCTGCCAAGGTATTTGGTGGGGTGTGGGGCAGGACTAGAGTTGTAAATGTGGATAAAGGAAGGAGAAAGTGTCTGATTGGGATACTTCAGCATAATGATCGTGAACTAGCCTTGATCAACAAGTTGGTCTTTTCCTGCTAATTAGTTTTGACTTTCTGCAAAAACCATTTGCCATATACTGCAGTAATCTCTTAAATAAAGCATAAAACAAAATATAGGAACAAAACAGAAAAGCTCAGCAAGTCTGGCAGCACCTGTGAAGATAAATCAGGTCCTGTGACCTGTCCTCAGAAACAATTTCTATTAAAATTTTGAAACAGGAATCGATGATAGCAATCATTCTAATGTAAAGCAGCATAGAACTGGATGGTTTGACAGGGGGCAAAGTTGCATCAAGAACATACAGCTGCAGTCTGCTTTGATAAAATGGCTTTTATTTAGTCATAATAGAAAATAACTTGGTTAAGTCAGTGTCTAATGAATACACGTAACACTCATCTTCCACAGTGCCAATCAATTATTTAAATGAGAATCTAGACTGAAGATCCAATAACTTCTAAAAATGCACTCTCACTCTTTCCAGAACTCCAGTCATGTTTCCAATCCTGCCACAGTACCAAAACAGTCCTAAATAGCATTCTATATTTTGAAAGCTGGATATAATATTGGCTGAGTGATAGGAAACAGAGATCAAGGGGCTTTTTTGAGTTAGTGGAATGTTTGTAACAAAGTTTCCAGGATCTGGAGATTGTTGCTTTTGGAATGCATGATCAGCTTGTGTGGGGGGTACTGATATTCTGCAGACCTTTAAATGGAACTGGACTGGTTCTTGGTTGGGGCAGAATCCCATCACATACACTGGGTGTGTTTCCAATAAAGTTTCCAGGAGTCAGAAACATATTAATGATCTGGATCTTGGTGTGACTTGGCAATTTCAAAGCTTGCGGTTGAGACAAAACTTTAAAAAAAACTTTGGAGAAGAACAGTGTGAAACTTCAAAAAGACATAGACAACTTGCTAGAGTAGATGGATAGGAGACAGGTAAAGTTCAATGGAACGAAATATGAGAGGATGAATTTTGGTAAGGAGAACATGGACAAAATGAATAGAATAAGGAATATAATTCTAAAGGGAGTGCAGCAGCACAGGAACTTGGGTGTACAAGTGTACAGATTATTGAGGGTGCAAAACAGGTGGAGAGAGCATTTAATAAAGGATAGAGTCTCCTAGGCTTTATTATTAGGGACATAGAGATCAAGAGTAAGGAGATGTTGCTGAAATTGTGTAATATTTGTTAGACCTCAGCTAGGATATTGTGTGCAGTTCTGGGTACAACACCATAGGAAGGATGTGAATGCATTGCGAAAACTGCGGAAGAGATTTATAAGAACAGTTCCAGGGATGAGAAACCTCAGTTATGAGATCGGTTGGAGAGATTGTGCTCTTTGGAGAAAAGAGAGCTCAGAGGCAGTCTGTTTGATAGGGCAGATAGGGAGAAGCACGAACCAATCGTAAAAGGATTAATCATGAGAGAGTATAGGTTTTAGTGATTCACAGAAGAAACAAATGTGATGTGAGGAAAAGTCTTTTTAACATGATAAGTGGTTTGGGTTTGTCTGGAAGTATGCTCGAGGTATTCCAAAGGCACTGGCTAATTGTTTTGGCTGAAATAATGCAAAAAGGTATGAGGGAATAGATAGAAGAACAACAGTTATTTAGACAGTTGTTTGCTGAAATGATGGGCCAAAGGCCCTCCTTCTGTACAGCAACACTCCTGAGGTTCTGTGATCTCTCCTTCTCCTTCACAACTTACTCTAGTTTTTGATATAGTTGCCCACACTACCATCTTCCAATGTTTTACAGAATGGGACTGTGCTCACGTGATTCCATTCTTATCTTATCAATCGTAAGCAGAGAATCATCTTAATTTCCTCCATGTGGAAACAGGCCATTTGGGCCCAAAGGTCTACATCGACCCTCCAAAGAGTAACCCACCCAGACTCATACTCTTACATTTACCCTGAGTAATTACTATGACCAATTTAGCATGGCCAATTCACCTGACCTGCGCATCTTTGTACTGTGGGAGGAAACCTATGCAGACACAACGAGAATGTGCAAACTTCACACAGGCAGTCACCTGAGACAGGAATCAAACACTGGTGCTGTGAGACAGCAGTGCTAACCACTGAAACACCACACCACCCTATCTGTAATGGCCTCTCTTCCCACTCCTGCACTGTTGCCCCTGGAGTTGCTAAGGATGTAACTTTGGCACACTCAACTTCTCATTGACGTTATCAAAATGTCCATCACTTTCCATTCATGTACTGACATGTACTGACAAGAACTAACTGCCCTTCACCACCATCTTTCCACTGTGACAAATTCATTGTGTAGTTTATCCAACATCCGTTCCAAGTAATTAGAAATTTTCTTCCATTAAGTTTTGAAAAATGCCCTTCTCAAGATCAGTTTCCTGGCCTTTGTTACCTTCCCTCTCCTCATCAACTAGTAAACCAGATAATTCACAATTTTGGTGTGAGATTGATCTCAAGATGACATTCCAAGCACATAAGACCATAAGAAATAGGAGCAAGAGTAGGGCATCTAGCCTTTCGAGTCTGCTCTGCCATTCAGTAAAATCATAGCTGATAATTTTATGGACTCAGCTCCACTTACTCGCCATAACCCTTAATTCCTTTGCTGTTCGAAAATCTGTCTGTCTTTGCCTTAAACCATTCAGTGAGCTAGCCTCAATTGCTTCACTGGGCAGGGAATTCCATAGATTCATGAGCTTTTGCATGAACAATTTCCTCCTCAGCTCAGTCCTAAATCTGCTCCCCTATAGTTCTAGTAAATCCACATTTTCACAATGTCTGCCCACTGCCATTTCTGTAACATGACCCCTACTCTGCCCCTGCCTCAGCTTAACTTCTACTGAAACTCTCATCCTTGACTTTGTTACCTCTGGAGTCAATTATTCCAATGTTTCCTGATACCACCTCCCATCCTCCACTCTCCATAACCTTGTGCTCAAACTGTGTCCTACCTTGTAACAAGTCCCCTCCACCCATTATCCCTGTGCGCACTGATCTACATTGGCAGCCTTGTTCCAAACCTGCAATAAAACAGGCCTCAATATTCATTCCCCAATGATCAAAAGTGAATGCAAACATTACCCAGCCTATTTCAATTCAATGACACAAATGAAACGTTCATGGCTGCTATCAGCACATTAGTTATGGAGAGGCAGGAGAATCATTTAGTAATCAATATTTGAACTGTGGTCCTGTGAATCAATAAGGACCACAAATTGAATTTAAATACTCCAACACTGCTATCCTGAGAGTTGGCTAGAGCACCAGTGAAGTGGAGCTGTGATCAGCAGATTATTTATTTTGGTACTTCACTTCCCACATGAAAGCTTCTGCAATCTCAAGTGATTCAGTTCATTGTACATTAGTTTCCTTATAGCACTTGACTTCATATAATGATTTTGTGACTTTGTTGTTGACAAGGGAGACGTCCATAATGGGTTCTGTCAAGGCTGCAGTGCTCTGGACTGATGAAAAGGAGGTGAAAGAGGAAAACTAGCAGCAAGGGGGAGCTGAGCAGATAGCAGCAGATGAGTTACAGGAAAGGCAGCTATCTTTGGCCGCGTGTCCTGTTGCGGCTCCATCAGAGTGCACAAGTGGAAGGCCAGTCTCCCTGAATATTTTGGTGAAATTGTCCTTCAGGACACACTGAATGATTTTGCACTTGTATATTTTATCCTCTTAAAATAAGACCTTCTTCTTGCTGGCCTTAATTCTCAGGCTATGCCCGAGGGAATGAAAGCAGCTACTGTTTTATTCTTTTCTGAGATATAAATACAAAGACTGGTGAAATAATCATTTAGGTACTTTATTGAAGATCAAATTATTTCTAGATAGAGTTCTTTGGAATCTAAATATGGCAGCTTCTTATGACAGCCTGCTACCTCAGACTGATTAGAAGTCACAGGACAAATACATCTCATCTTTTTAAGACGTACCATAGTTAACATTGGTTTGAGTTACCTCCAAAAGATGCAAGCATCTAATGCCACAATGTCCATCACCCTAAATTTCTTTATTCATCTAAACTTGGATAGGAAAGTTTTTTTTATTATTAATTTGTGAGACGTTTTTATTGCCCATAGCTAATTGCCTTTGATAAGTTGGTGATGAAACACCTTGAGCAGTTAAGATCACTACCAGTGCTGTGGTATGGAGTCACATTTATATGTACAATATGCCAGATCAGACAAAAAGGCTGATTTCCATCGCTGAAAAACATGAGTGAACCAAAATGGGCTTTTACAACAATATGGTAAGTTTTACCATTCTTTGCTTTAGACAGTCCCTCACAGTCAAGGATTACCTGTTTTCACATGAAAAATGTCTTCTCAGATAATAAAAGAAACCAATCCATGGCCTAACATCTATCACATGTGGGGCAGTTGGTAGTTTGAGGAATGGGAAAATGGGATGTCTTCACTACCACTCACTTCTTTTTCTGTTGATGCTTGACTTCAGCTTACTGTTGGTGATGAGACTATAGGTATACAGATCCTACCTGGATGCTTCCCTTAAATTTGAGCTGTCTTGGACCAGGGTGTCAGAGTTGGAGTTGGAAATGTTAGAACATAGAACATAGAACATAGAAGAATACAGCGCAGTACAGGCCCTTCGGCCCTCGATGTTGCGCTGATCCAAGCCCACCTAACCTACACTAGCCCACTATCCTCCATATGCCTATCCAATGCCTGCTTAACTGCCCATAATGAGGGAGAGTCCACCACTGCTATTGGCAGGGCATTCCATGAACTCACGACTCGCTGAGTAAAGAATCTACCCCTAACATCTGTCCTATATCTACCCCCCCTTAATTTAAAGCTATGCCCCCTTGTAATAGCTGACTCCATACGTGGAAAAAGATTCTCACTGTCGACCCTATCTAAACCCCTAATTATCTTGTACACCTCTATCAAGTCACCCCTAAACCTTCTTTTCTCCAATGAAAACAACCCCAAGGGCCTCAGCCTTTCCTCATACAATCTTTCTACCATACCAGGCAACATCCTGGTAAACCTCCTCTGCACCCGTTCCAGTGCCTCCACATCCTTCCTATAGTATGGCGACCAAAACTGCACACAATACTCCAGATGTGGCCGCACCAGAGTCTTATAAAACTGCAACATGACCTCAGTACTCCGGAACTCAATTCCTCTACCAATAAAAGCCAGTACGCCATATGCCTTCTTCACCGCACTATTTACCTGGGTGGCAACTTTCAAAGATCTGTGTACATGGACACCAAGATCCCTCTGCTCATCCACATTACCAAGTATCCGATCATTAGCCCAGTACCCCATCTTTTTATTACTCTTACAAATGTTCTGCATTTTAAAAAGGCTTTGCGGGTATTCTTGAAGTTTATCTCTGCCTTCCTGGGAATTACCCACCATGTCAAATCTGTGAGTAAAATGTTGGGTCCAGGAGTCTCATGTGGATGATGTGGTTCATCCAAACCAAATCAAGTCCAATCAATGCTTCAGTGCTGGGGATGTTGACCTGAGCGAGAACACTGAACTTGAATTTGCAGGTCCTTGCAGGTGCAGCACTGATGGTATCTGCTGAGAGTTTTTTTAAGAGATCCGCTGTACATAGTCGACATTGTAGCTCCAAACAGGAGGACAGATTTTAGTGCCGCCCTATTTTAGTGCTGTCTGAGGTCCTGGAATTCAAACACTGTTGTTTACAGATGACTGAAGATTGGGTTGACACAGTAGGCAGTGCTGAACCTTATTGTCCATGTTTGCCCTTCTTCACAGTAGATTAGATTAGATTAGATTAGATTAGATTAGATTCCAAGTATTCCACATTGATCAAGACCTCATCCTGTTTTTTGTTAACTGGAGGTAGATGCACTGCGATGTGGCATTTTGAGTTGATAGAGGACCTTTTCCTTACGGCTTTTAGCTTTCATAGGTTTGTTAAAAGCATTGACCTTAGCTTGGAGCTTGGTCTTTGATTGTGCACAGATGCAGGTATCATTTGCATGCTATACTTCATTGATTGAAGAAGAGACAGTTATGGACCTGGCCAGCAGGTAGTGAAAGTTGACCAGATTGCTGTTTTCTCTGTCAGTTAACTACAATGGGAAGCTTGCTGAGAAAGAAGGGAAGTATTTCAGCAAGGGTGAATGAAAAGAGCATTTGCGCAATGACACACCTTGCTTGATACTGATACCAACGTGAATTGTGTCTGCAGTGGATTTGTTACTTAGGATCATGGTTTGCATTTCAATGTTGAGGCAAACCTTTGGGGCAGCCAAAATGTAGGAGGACTCTCCATCATCCCTGTCAGTTAACAGTGTTGAATCTTTATGAGGTCAAAGAATACCATGTAAAAGGATTGGTGCTTTTTTCCACACTCCTTTTACAGTTGTCAATTGGTGATGATCACATCCTATTGAATGGCAGACCAGGCTCGAAGGGCCAGATGGCCTACTTTTATTATTATTTCTTTTGCTGTTATGGAGTGTCTGTCGTGGTGACAGATTAAGCAGCATCCCAGCTCCAGAGCCCAGGGCTCATCCACTCCGTCAACTTTTTGTTTCTTCTTTCCTGGCTTTATTTTCCCCTCTAAGTTTTTGCTTCCACTTACATTAGATTCAATTCTCTCCAGTATGGAAACAGGCCCTTCTGCCCAGCAGGTCCACACTGACCCTTTGAAGAGTAACCCACCTAGACCGATTCCCCTACATTTACCCCTTACTAATATATGTAACACTATGGGCAATTTAGCACGGCCAACTCACCTGACCTGCACACCTTTGAATTGTGGGAAGAATCCGGAGGAAACCCATGCAGATACGGGGAGAATGTGCAAACTCCACACAGACAGTTGTCTGAGGCAGGAATCGAACCCAGGTCTCTGGCACTGCGAGGGATCTAATCTAATTTATTCTATTTTGTCCATTCCATTCCATTCTATGTCCACTGTGCCCCTTACAGGGCAGAATCCACATTGTAATTCTGGATGGAGGTCTTTAGCCACAGTGGGAAGCCAGCTGAGGAGGAATTTCCCTATGCAGGAAAATTCTGATGTAGTTATCAGAGTTAGACCAATCATCTTTCTTGATGATGCATACGATTATAGAACCTCTAAGGTTTCCTGGCATGCTCTCCTCCTTCCAGAAAAGGGAAATCAGCAGAATTTAATTGTGCTAATCGTAGATCTCTGCCATATCTTAGTTATTCAGTGAGGATTCCATCTGCTCCTCATACACTGTCATTCATTAACTACCTAAAGGCCTTTTCTATCTCATATTATTCTGGGGTGTGCTAAGATAATGGCAGGTAGCATGCTGTGAAATAAAGTTGACAATACTTGTGTTAAAGACAGAGTCTCTATTAAACAGATCGTTGAAGTGCTCCTTCTAGTGGTTCCAACTACTTCTCTCCCCTTCATGAACTTCTCTCCATTCTTAGGCAGCAGTAGAGTGGCTAGACTGACTGCAGTATGAATTCAAACACATCGTGACTATTGACTAACTGCTGGATCCCCTGCACTTTCTCCACTCACCATCTGTTCTTTAGGATGAGGGGTTTTTTTTGTGCTGACCTTAGTATTCTGCTACTTGCAAAGCTGCCTTCTAGTTCTCAAGGTAGGTTGTGTTTTCTGTTCAGAAATGCCTTGTGCATGCAGCTTCTGGTCCCCCTCGTCATTCACATCAGACTAGTCTTGGTATCCCCCTGGTCAAATGGCTGACTGTCTCTCACAGCATTGAAAATGGAGAACTTAAGGGTAAACCAGGTGCTGTAGATCCTATGTGTTATTGAATCCAATCCAGATCCAATGTATCATTGGATCCCTGGGTGTTGTCAGGTTGACAGTAAGTCACTGGCTCAATAAGGGTCTCTTATCAAGCTCTCAGCATTGCGTTTCCCTGTAGCATTGTTTCTGCTGCTGCTGCTGCTGCTGCTGCTTTGAGATGACATCGATGTTGATGACAGAATGAATTCAGCAGCAGTCCATTCAGCCAGCCATTGGCTCCTGTCATGCTATCGGTGATGATGTAGTCGAGCAGGAGCCAGTGCTTAGAGTGAGGATGTTTAGGTGAGGCCTTGCACTTGTCTCTCCTCTGGAACAAGGTGTTGGTTCTGATAAGGCTGTGGCCTCAGCACTTTGGCAGGAGCAGGGTACCATTCCTGTTAGAATGCCCTTCCTCCTCTCTGACGATTACTTTATCCAGAGCTCTGTGTTACTTCCAACTCTGGCATTAATGTCACCAGGGAGGATCAGCTTGCTGCCTATGGAGCTCAGGCTACTGACTTCTTCAGGTGAGCATCAAATTCCTCTTTGAACTCATCTGTAGCATTGAGTGTTATCCACGCAAAGGACTGCCACATACTGGTTCTGGGCAAGAGGCAACTGAGGTGCCTTGGGATATTCACTAACTCAGCAAGGTGGGTCTCTGAGATAGTCAACTAATTTGTTTTAATAACAAAGTCAAACCTGCAAAGATACTCTTCTTCTGATGAACTTTTCCTGAAGGAGTTGTAACTGCCTCATTATTCCTCGAGCTGTCCTTCCCCCTGCCCTGGCTCTGAGGTAGGCTGGTGAAGGCTACACTCGCAGAAATCAATGGCAGAATGTCAATCCAGTCAGTCTCTGTTGGCTTTGTCCATGTGGATGCTGATGTTCCATGTTCTCATTTTCAATTCGAAAGGTGGAAGATGTTTGTGCCTGAATCCTTTTGACATCAGGCTTTGACCCTTTTGACATAGTTGACACTACTTCAGTAAATGTTGTCAAAGCTAAGATAGTTTTTTTTGAACAATGAAGGAATTAAAAGTTACAATGAGAGGGCGAGTAAGCGGAGCTGAGTCCAGCCATAATCTTATTGAATGGCAGAGCAGGGTCAAAGGGCCAGACGGCCTACTCCTGCTCCTAGTTCTTATTGTCTTATGTAGGTTGCCATTGCACACCAGCTACCTCACCAGCTGAGAGAAACAAGGCCTTGGACCAGTGGTAAGGCTGTCCCAGATTACTGGAGTCCAGAATCTGCTGTGTGAGCTAAGGATATACAAATGCAGATACTCTTACTGTCCTCAACAGAATCAAAACAACATTACCTTAATGTTGATTCCTTTGGCAAGTTAAACCATTATGGTTAAAAAAAATCCTTTAACTTCTTAAACCCTTTTCCCAGCTCCAACTCAATGATAGGGAAGCCTCTTCTGCTCATGGCGCCATGCTAGTTGACTTAGGGCAATCTTGAACAGCTTGTGATTCCATCTACTTTTCCAGATTCAGGACTGCCCTAAACCCATGTGTATTAAAACCAGCAGTGGGCATTTTCAAGGCTCATCATATAGTAATATCACCCCGATACTATCATTTGATATTGTGAGTAACAGATGAAATTCTTATGACGGGCATAGAGGAATAAGGAAAACCCAAGCATTGATAAATAGTCCTTTACATGGCCAGGTTATTAGGGATGTGATACAATACTGTAAAATGTTTCATATATGTCAGGTGGTAAGAATACCTCAATATGTAATTGAACCAGAGTCAAAAAGTGTAGTGCTGGAAAAACACAGCCAGTCAGGCAGCATCTGAGGAGCAGGAGAGTCAATGTTTCAAGTATAAGGTTGTCATCAGGAATGTGATTCATCAGGAATTCCTGATGAGGAGCTTATGCTCAACATGTCAATTTGGTTCTGATCTCCAGCATCTGCAGTCCTCACTTTCTCCTATGTAATTAATCTAGCCCTATTAATATGAATTTTAGCTTACGAAGAACTATTCCGTCAAGTGTTCATAGATTTTGTAGAACCATTACCTAAAACCAAAGCAGGACACCAATATATTCTTAAAATTATGAATATGACAACTCAATTGCAAAGGTATTCCTTTGTCAATGAAAACTTTGCCCAAGAAAGACTACAATATTAAATTCAATAATTATCAATGGAAGGAAAGATGAGGTTTTGGTCAATTCAGAGGAAAACTATAATTATGATAAAGAAATGGCTATTCATTTAAAACAGACGAAATAAGTACTGAATCTGAATGTTATTCAAGGAATGTGTAACTCTGTCAAAGAAAGTTGGACAGCAAAAGTCTGCTCAGTTAAAAAAAAAGAAATATTTGTTCAGCGTCTGAAAGCCAATTCTATACTGTCAGGTTTAAATTTTGTTTGAAGTGCTCAAGAAATTCAGGTATAGCTGGTCATGCCTGCATCCCACAACTGAGTAAAGAAAGTAAAAGCCAATTTGAGTTCAGTGGCTGTATTTGTTAGCAAGGGTTAGTCAGCTCAACAACTGGCAATCTAGGGAGCAGGAAGGAACAGAAGATAGAAGAACAACTTCAGTCAACAGACCAGAAGACATAAAACCAGTCAGCTAGAGGTCACACGCTGCTATTCCATTGTGAAGTGATTGAATCCACTGTTTTTATTGACTATCATTCTTGTTTACTTACAAAGATAAACTTAATAAACTTGTGAAAACATACTTGGACCTGGAATGGTCAGTAACTAATCAGGAAGAGTAGACTTTTAGATTGTCTCTTCAAAAACTAAGTCTATAATTGTAATTTACTTAAGTCTTACAATTAAAGTGAACCAAATATCATAAAACTGAAACCTGAACATTCAATGGGATTTATAAGTGAAGGCATTGAGTACAAAAGTGAAAAGGTTTTGTTGCACTTACATGAAACAGTCTGACCCCACTGTGACTATGATTTACAACTCTGGTCACCAGAATGGTGTGAAGACTTTGTAGTGCATTCAAAGTGATTCACCAGAAAGTCTACACCAGGAAGTCCAGAATGATTGAGGTTGCTCTCTTTCAAGGCAAAGGGACCTGAGGGGAGTTCATGGAAGTAGATGGAAATAAAATGAGTTTAAATAGAGTATCTAAATTGTTGCTGATGGCTGAAGAATTAGGGTAGAATAGCCCAGATTTCATTTCATTTAAATGGATTAGCAAAAGAAACAGTGGAAAAAATCTCCACACAAACAGTGGCTAGGATTTGGAATGCATTCCATCCATGGTGTTGAGGCAGAGGAAGATTCCAATTAATGTTCAAAAGGAAATTTGGTAAATACTGGTAGAAGGCAAAAGGAAAGAATTGGTGAGGCAGAGACTGATACATCATTTCTCTTTGAAAAGAACTGGAGGAGATTCAGATGTGTGTGCTGCTCTATTTTACCCTGGTAGACACAACATGCTAAGTAAATCAAGGGTTAAAATTAGATGGTTATAAAAAGGAGCCCAAAAAATTGGACAAACACCAGGGCCCACGTTTTCTCTCCCTAGCCTTGAAATCAATGCATGGGAAGATTAAATGTCACAAACAATCTGTTTTTAAAAAACCTCAGGATCCCGAGGAAGACCAAAGCTTATATTTATTGGTCTCACTGTTTGTGACACTGAAAGATCTGGACTGTGGTCTATTTGAGGCACCCCTTTTGAAATCTAACATTCATAAAGCATTCTACCATTTTGTATGTTCATAATGTGCTGTTAGTCATTCACCCCTCAACTTTGTTTTAATCTTTTAATAATATCAGAACATGACCGACCTGCTAAACAACACCTTCCTTTGCTTGCTGTTGCCCAACTGCAGAGATCTATCGTAAGTGCCGAGTGAATAGTATTCAAACAAGTGCTGGCCAATTCTCAGTTAAACTGAGTTCAATGGGAAAGTTCAGCTCCTGATTAATAATCCAAATTCAATTTTCTCTGAGCTGTTCTTGCTCTGATGCCACACTTCCAACACAGCTTAGAAGGAGCAACAAAGAAATTCCAAGCTCAAGTACATCTGTGTATTTGAAAGAAAGGTTCAAGTAAGCCCTCACAGACTATGAAATATTTAGCATTCAGAACAGAGGCTGAATTCAGTGGAATTATCAAGTGAATCCAATATACATTTGCAATATTAATCAAGGACGGTGAATCAGCTTCCACTATGTGTGAGTAGATGCTTATTACATTGGGACTTCTATTATAGGATTATGAGTCATTAATAAGCAGGTTACAAGATGAAAGGAGTTAATGTCTCCTTAGATCAGTAACATGCATTGCAGCTGGAGGACTTTGGTTTATACATGAATAGTCTGCATTTATCAGCAGTGATATGTCTTCAAATGAGAGCAGCAGAGATTATCACCACTTGGTTAAAAATTGCTATTATCAGATTTCTTCTTAAATTGAATAGCATTTGCAAATGTGTATGTGTACTTGTGTGTGTAATATATAAGATTTCCTCTTGTGAACCAACCTTTCAATTTGAGTTTTATCTGTTCAAATGGAGAATGAAAATCTTACCTAAGGCAGCCTTTTGAAAAGGTTGAGCCTCTATTTGCAATTTCTTTTCTTGCTGCTATTTATTTGTTGATCGCTACTTATAAAGCGAAGGCTTGTTCAATAATCTGCTATTTCTAAACAATCCTGCATCTCTTTTTTTCTCCTGACCCTTTCTTGTTTATTTTTCCATCTAGGTTATTTTTCCATTTTTCATTCCTCTAACTGTACCCTTACATTCTGTACTGGCACTGTTCCAGGTTTCACTTGCAATGGAATTGTAGAATTGATTTTCTAAGTGCGGAATCAGAATCAAAGATCTCCCAGTGCAATACAGATTCAGATCTCCAAAAGTGCTACAAAATGAAAACAAGTTTAATATTTTACCAATTCTCAGATATATACTAATGCTTCTGCTGGCTGAAATTATCCAACACTATCAGAAAGCACTTCCACCTGATAAAACTGATCACTACTCCTGGATTATCCTGAAATGCAAAGATAACCATTGGCTTCTTTTCTGCATTATTAACTTTTCTCTTAAGTCCTTCCTTTTTCTCTTTATATCCTCAATTCCCACAATTGAAAGAAGCCCATGGATCACGTTGTCTCAACTGTTCAGATCATTAATTTAGCTGACTGTTCACCCCATGTTTGGAAATGCACACATATACCATTGCCTCCACTGAATCCAGAGGAATCAAACAAACACTAGTGTCCTTCTTGAAGACAGCGACACAAGCATTTAAGTAAAACTGCTGGAAAATCAACAATGAAGAACTAGTCACGGCTGAAAAGCATTTCTCTTCCCACATCCTTTTTATCAACTCTCAAATGGCCTGCCTTCCACAGGAGAATAAAGTAAATACTAAAATGACACTCAGCATTGATGTTAATGACTGTGAGGAGAATGCTGCAAATTGGCCCAAACACTAACTTGGGCATAAAGCTGTGTCACAGCTTGAGTTCAAACACCTTAATAATAAAAAAGCAGAGAGCAGCTGAAAAGAAAGGACAGAAAAGTAAACCTTGCCGTCTGGATTCCACTACCTTGTGGGATGATCTGCTTCATGTGTCTCCAAAAATCTCCAACTTGAGAATTGGCCTGTTCAGTCACATGACAACCCAGAGAAGATTGAGTGCATGTTATCATCAAATTAAGGTATAGCTCATGGCAATATATTCCTTCCCACTTTCCAAAGCGCTGAACTTGAATCTTTCGCTTCTCTACTTTCCCACACCCCTGTTGTCTGCTCCAAGATTCACCTCTTTATTTCTTTTCCCCAGTAAACAGCAGAGCTTCCAATTGCTTATCCTACCACTCCTATGCTGGTGATGAGTGGTGTTCCACGAGGTTCAGTGTTGGGACCACAACTTTTCACTTTATACATTAATGATCTAGATGAAGGAACTGAGGTCATTCTGGCTAGGTTTGCAGATGATACAAATATAGGTACAGGGACAGGTAGTATTGAGGAGGCAGGCAGTATGCAGAATGATTTGAACAGATTGGGAGAGTGGGCAAAGAAGTGGCAGATATAGTACAATGTGGGAAAGTGTGATGTTAGTTTGATAAGAAGAATAGAGGCACTATTTTCTAAATTTGGAGAAAATTCAGAAATCTGAAGTGCAAAGGTACCTGGGAGTTCTAATCCAGGATTCTCTCAAGATTAACTTATAGGTTGAGTCAGTAGTTAGGAAGGAAAGTGCAATGATGGCATTTTTTTGAGAGGAACTAAATATAAAAGCAGGGATGTACTTCTGAGGCTTTATAAGGCTCTGGTTGGACCACATTTGGAGTATTGTGTGCAGTTTTGGGCCCCATATCTCAGGAAGGATGTACTGTTCCTGGAGTGTGTTCAGAGGAGCTTCACAAGAATGGTCCTAGGAATGAAAAGCTTAACATATGAGGAACATTTGAAGACTTCATAGTTGATGGAGTTGAGAAGGATGAGGGGAGGATCTGATTGAAACGTACAGAAAACTGAATAGCCTGGACAGAGTGGATGTTGAGAAGAGATTTCCATTGGTAGTTCCACTGGAACTTGGGGCATAGCCTTAGAGTAAAGGGAAGACCTTTTAGAATGGAGATAAAGAGAAACTTCTTCAGCCAGAGAGTGGGGAATCTATGGAATTCACTGCTACAGAAGGCTGGGAGACTAGGTCATTGAGTATATTTAAGATTGAGATATAGGTTCTTGAGTATCAAGTGGATCAAGGCTTACAGGGAGAAAGCAGAAGAATGAGATTGAGAAACTCATCAGTCATAATTAAATGGTGGGGCAGTATCGATGGGCTGAATGGCCTGATTTCCGCTCCTATGTTTTACGGTTTTTTGCCATCAGCTCTAGAACTCTTCAAGGTCTACTATTTAGTTCTATTTCTCATCCAAATTCTGAAGATGAGACAGACATTCCCTCATGTATGCTGACAATATCCAGCTGCAACTCGACAATGTTTTCAACTTCCCATTACCTTGGTGTTGTCAAGCTGCTTGTCTGACATCCACTTCTAAACCAGATGAAACTTCCTCCAGTCATTCTGGTGACTGGATTCCTGCCATAAACTCAGTTCTCCAGCCATTCATTCTGTTCCCTTCTATGACCACTGTTTCAGGGTGAACCATCATTTTCAGAACCTCAGCATCCCACTCAACCCTATGGTTGCCTCCTTCAGAAATGCGTGCCCTATGAGATTGATAATCCAGTTTGGAGTCTTACATATCTCAAGTTATCATGTACAGCTTAACTTCACATTATTTGGCATTAGACAAAATTCCAAAGAAGACTATTCCTCAGTACAGTTCTTAGCTTTGTCTTCTCCTTGACCAGTTTGTTTTGAATCCAAAATCTTCAGTGCAAATATAAAATCACACAAGAAAATAAATACCTTGGCTGCTGAAGTCATTATCCACATCTTATTTACCTCCAAACTGAACTATTGCAATAGAGTTCAAAGAGCGGGCGATTCTTCAACTTTAAATAGCAAGGCTACTAGAATTAGTCATTAAAATAGTGATGGCAGTGTGTTGTGTTTCTGCTGTGGAATGGGGGATTTGCTGGACACCAAGGGGACCCAGGACAAACAAATCTGCAGTAAATGGTTGCAGCACGAGGGACATCGATTCTGAATTGAAGAGTTGGAGTCCATGCAGCGGAAATGACACCACATTAAAATGGCTGAAAGTTAACTTGATATGTTTGCCTCAGGAGTCACATGATGAGGTGTTCTGTGAACCTGAATAGAAAGGTATGAGCTCAGGTGAGGAAGGTATGGAGACCAAGGGATGAGCATCCAAGGAGCTGTTTTAATGGAATGGGCTTCACTCGAACCTTCAGGGACCAGTGTCCTGTCAAATTTAGGCGTGTAAAGATGGCCTTAAACTCAATAGACTGGGGAAGGATTCTGGGGCGCGGCGATAATTGACTAACAAAGTTGAAGGGTACGGCAACATTGCAGCTATTTAGGTAATGAAAGCAAAAGTGGGTCTGGAAGGGACAGTGTCTGCACATATTTTAAAATGCAGCAAATAGGGTTAAAGGGGGAGAGAAAAGATGAAAAAAAACAAAATGGCTCTTTAGTGAAATACATCTCCTATTAGGAACAAATAAATCATTCGATGGCACAAATGGAAGTTAATGGGCTTGATCTGATAGCCAGTATGGAGGCATGGTTACAAGGAGATCAAACAGCGAACTAAATGTGCAGTGGTTTCTGACTTACCAAAAGGGCTAGTAGGGAGGAGAGGGTCGTGGGTTAGCATTGTTAGTGTGAGATGGAATAAGTACCACAGCGAGAAATGGTCTTGGATCAGATGATGTAGAATTCATCTGGACAGAGTTAAGAAATAACACGGAAAAGAAGAAACTGATGAAGCAGCCTAGAGGGTCCCTAATGGTAGATATACTGCAGGACAGAGAATAAATCAGAAAATAGTGAGAGCAAGTGAAAAGTTAATGTCATCATAATCCCAGAGGGCCACAAGTTGCTCTCCATTCGAGACTGCAATGACTGGTGATAGTTCAACCTGAGGGTCACCACATCTCAGGCAAGGGGAAAGGTTCAGAAAGAGAATCCTTCATGATAACATCAGCCAATATGGGAATTGAACTCATACTGTGGTGTCACCGCATCGCAAACCAATTATCCAGTCAATGAAACTTTATGCTTCTCTCTGCTCTGGCCTGTCAGAATAACATTATCTGATACATTATAATCATTAGCATAGTCCTATTCCATAGGCGTACACATGACACCTCTGCTCTATTTCAGAATAGTACCATCGTTATTCACACTTGAGAAGGAGAAAAGGGGTTTGATCTAAATTCTTCATAAGATCATAATTAATTAGGCTATTCAGCCCATCATTCAAACATGGCTGATATGTTTCTCAAACTCATTCTCCAACTTTCCCCCATAACCATTAATCCCCTTATTAATCAAGAACCTATGGTCAATTTAGCATGGACAATCAACCTAATCTGCACATCTTTGGACTGTGGGAGGAAACCAGAGCATCCAGAGGAAACCCACGCAAACACAGAGAGAACATACAAACTCCACACAAACAAGTGACCTGAGGCTGGAATCAAACCCTGGTCTCTGGAGCTGCAGGGCTAACCACTGAGCCACTGTGCCACACTCTCTCTCTCACTTGTAGAAACATCTTCTCCACATCCACTCTATCCAGGCCTCTCAATATTCTGTCAGTTTCAATGAGATCCCCCCTCATCCTTCTAAACTCCTTCAGTACAGACCCAGATTCCACATTGCTCCTCATATGATAAGCCCTTCAACCCCAGCATTATTCTTGCAAACCTACTCTGGGGCCCTCAATGCTAGCACAATCATATGGGACCCAAAACTACTCACAATGTTATTAATTTTCATGAAAGGATGACTCATTTGACCTTGATGTACTCTCTCTGCATTGTTGTGAAAAGATTTTTTTTAAATATCCGTCTGCAGTGGGCTTGAACCATATTATTCTGTTGCATCGATGAAAAGGCTACCACTGAAACCCTCTATTAAAGTAATATTAATAATAAGCAGTAACCTGATCCAGCCAATCAATTAAAGGCTTACCCAAGTGCCAAGTTATATTTCAAGAAATAACATAGCCAAACAAATCATTTTTAAGTAAAGCAGTGGTTTGACCTTCTTTCGTGTGGATGAGTTATTGCAGGCTAATCTGTGAAAGTACAAGTGTTATTTTCCTTTTTTAAATAATTGCCTTCCAAGCCTTAAATGTTGCTGCTAAGAGAGCACAGCATGTTCTATGCTGCTGTTAACTATCAGCTTAAAGGTAGTTGAGGCTGCCCAGGAGTGTTCATTCTCCAATTTCTCCCTCCCCTCTGCTTCAAGGTAATGTTCGCTCCATTCATCTCCCTGAAGATCAAAGCCTTGAGCTACATTTTGGTCCTGGCTGTTACATTAAATTTTCCCCCTACCTTGGCACAAAATCGCTGTTATATTCATGGTTTGGTCATGTGACAGCGGATTCTGGGGCTTGACAATGCTGCATGCTGTTTAACAGGCAACTGGAGAGATAAACAATGGAGATCTCTAACACCGAAACGTATTTGGTTCCATTCCGCAGCTGGTATTGAAAATATCTTGAGGGTCTTTATTCAATAAAATCGTTCAAATTTCCTCCCCGCGAAACTTGTATCTTATTAATGACACATCTTCAACATACAAAGGCTTTGAAATTGCAGAGAGCAATGAAGTCTTTTGCATTCATTATTATTATTTTTGTGAGACTGACAGCAACATCTGACGTGAGCTCCATGAGCAATTAAATACAAAAACTCATACATTGCTGCCGTGATTGTCTGCTTTGCCAAAGAATTTGCTTTTGATATCCTTGCAGAAGGAATTTGATCAGAAATCAAAAGAATTCATGTGAACTTCCACTTTTACACAATTATACTCGTTGTTAAAACCACTGAAAGTATTAGGTCTCATTAAGTGAGGCAGAAATCGTTTCAAAACTGCTTTAAAACTCCTCTATCCTAAAAGAAAAAAAATCAGCTTGTGAAAGCTCTCTGGGATAAAAATATGATCACACAATTTTAATGTTTGTTTATGGTTTTTGAGCTTCAGTTATAAATTCATGCTATGTTTACATTTTTAATTTTATTTTCAGTAAAATTATTGGCCAGATCATGCAGTCAGAAACAAGGGTTTCCATCACTGTCTACATGAAAAGCTATGACCTTAGTTTTCTGTCACCTGCATTACAAACTTGCTCTCCCTACATTGTCCCAACATTGAGATGATTGGAAAGGCTTAAGGCATTGCCACAAGACACATAGTCAAAAAGGCTATGACTCATCAGATCTTGCAACATGCTATTACAATCATCATAAAGACAGACAACTTTTAAAAGAATATTTTAATTCCCAGTGACTGACTGAAAGATCACATGAAAGGATTTCAAGTCTTAAGATATTTAATGCAATAAACAAATGAAAAAGTCATACGAGCCACTAATTAATCGGCAATTTATATTACAGAAAAGATTCCCCTGTGACTTCTGACGTGACTGAAAATCCCAAGTCATTACATCATCCTTTAACAGACACTTTGTTCATTTGGAACTAGTCCAAAGTTATTCTGAACAACAAGAACAGAAATTGCTGGAACAAAACTCAGCAGTTCTGGTAACATCTATGGAGAGAAAACAGAATTAACGCATTGTGTCCAATGACAATTCTACAGAATGATTCTGAATAGCTTGTCTTCATAGAATCCCTACAACATGGAAGCAGGTCATTCAACCCATTGAGTCCACATCATCCTTCTGAAGAACATCCCTCCCAGATCCACCCCCCAACCCTATTCCTGTGACCTTTAATTTCCCTTGGTCAATCCACCAACCCTGCACATCCCTGGATACAATGGGCAATCTACCCAAACTGCACACCCTTACACATTATTTTTCCTTTCCCAATCAGGTACTTTCTGAACCCAAAAACCCAGGACTGACTTTCACCATGAGGATCATAATGGAAATTCCTTTCCTTTAGCTGAAGGTGAACAAAACTTTCAGCCTCTTACAATGTCTCATAACATGGTGTGTTCAGTCTGAGCATGAACTCTTGTGTGCATTCTGCATGGCAAACCATAAAGTCAGCACTTCCTCTGTTGGAGTTGCCAGGTTCTCTGGAAGTGTTGATAATATCTTAAAAATTATTTAATCTAATAATGCAACAGTTTGCTACAAAATCTTCCCTTCCAAAAGGGAAATATGAATCACATGAGCCTTGCATCAAGTTAGAAATCTGAATTTGTTACCTTTCTCTTCTAAAATAAAATAGACATTTCAAAGTATAACAATTTATAAAACTTGGTATTCCTAATAACTGTCTTAGCTCATTACAATCACTACACTTACAGAGAGCTCAATTCCCTAGTGGTATGTCTCTGCATTACGATCACTGTCGGCTTCTTCAGATCCCATCAGGCCACTACAGCCCCGCAATTTGAGTATGTGGGCTCTTCAAATCCAGTAGTGCTATTGCAGCACTCATTCCTGACAAAAGTTCCTGAAAAAGATCCATTAAAACTGAATGATAAAGCTTTCTTATTACTTTGTGATTTGCTCTCTATGCAAATCCCTCAATGTGATTTGTCCACCAGTTTCCTCATTTCCCCTCCCCCCACCTTAACCCAGTTCCAACTTTCCAGCTCAGCACTGTCCTCATGACTTGTCCCACCTGTCAATCTTCCTTCCCACCTATCCACCCCACCTTCCTCTCTGACCTATCACCTTTACCCCCATCTCCATCCACCTATTGCACTCTCAGCTGCCTTCTCCCCAGCCTCAAACCCCTCCCATTTATCTCTCCACCCCCAAGGCTCCCAGCCTCATTCTTGATGAAGGGCTTTTGTCTGAAACGTCGATTTTCCTGCTCTTCGGATGCTGCCTGACCTGCTGTGCTTTTCCAGCACAACTCTAATCTTGACTTATTGAGTCTACACCAACCCCCTCAAAGAGAATCCCACTCTATTCTTGTACTTCCCATTGTTAATCCACCTAACTTGCACATCTTTGGACTATAGGAGGAAATTGAAACATTTGAAGGAAACCCACAAAGATAATGTACAAATGCCACACAGTCACCCAAGAGTGGAATTGAACCCCAGTTTTTAGCACCGTGAAATAGCAGTGCTAACCACTGAACCACCATGCCACTTCACAAAGCATTGTTCCTGGGTGTAGATATCCCTTACATCTAATGCCAGAATGGAATTCGCTTTGGCAAAATGGAATACTGCATCACAGAGCTCACTCGATCTTTGTGAATAGCTTTCGTCAGCTGACTGTCCACTGTACAGGAGGCAATTATTCAGTCTACCATGCTTATATTAATATTTTAATGAATGAGCCCAATAGTGTGGTCCCCTGCACTATCCCTATGATCCTGTCACCTTTCCCTGATGTTTGAATACATAGCTGAAAATGTGTTGCTGGAAAAGCGCAGCAGATCAGACAGCATCCAAGGAGCAGGAGAATCGACGTTTCGGGCATGAGCTCTTCTTCAGGAATGAGGAGAGTGTGCCAAGCAGACTAAGATAAAAGGTAGGGAGGAGGGACTTGGGGGAGGGGTGTTGGAAATGCGATAGGTGGAAGGAGGTCAAGGTGAGGGTGATAGGCCGGAGTGGGGGTGGGGTCGGAGACGTCAGGAAGAAGATTGCAGGTTAGGAAGGCAGTGCTGAGTTCAAGGGTTGGGACTAAGACAAGGTGGGGGGAGGGGAAATGAGGAAACTGAAGAAATTGGAGTTCATCCTTTGTGGTTGGAGAGTTCCTAAGCGGAAGAAGAGGCGCTCTTCCTCCAGCCGGCATGTTGCTATGGTCTGGTGATTGAGGAGTCCAAGGACCTGCATGTCCTTGGTGGAGTGGGAGGGGGAGTTGAAGTGTTGAGCCACGGGGTGGTTGGGTTGGTTGGTCCGGGTGTCCCAGAGGTGTTCTCTGAAACGTTCCGCAAGTAGGCGGCCTGTCTCCCCAATATAGAGGAGGCCACATTGGGTGCAGCGGATGCAGTAAATGATGTGTGTGGAGGTGCAGGTGAATTTGTGGTGGGTATGGAAGGATCCCTTGGGGCCTTGGAGGGAAGGAAGGGGGGAGGTGTGGGTGCAAGTTTTGCATTTCTTGCAGGGGAAGGTGCCGGGAGTGGAGGATGGGTTGGTGGGGGGTGTGGACCTGACGAGGGAGTCACGGAGGGAGTGGTCTTTTCGGAACGCTGATAGGGGAGGGGAGGGAAATATACCCCTGGTGGTGGGGTCCGTTTGGAAGTGGTGGAAATGACGAAGGATGATACAATGTATATGGAGGTTAGTGGGGTGGTAGGTGAGGACCAGGTGAGGTTCTGTCCTGGTGGCGATTGGAGGGGTGGGGCTCAAGGGCGGAGGAGCGGGAAGTGGAGGAGATGTGGTGGAGGGCATCGTCGATCACGTCTGGGGGGAAATTGCGGTCTTTGAAGAAGGAGGTTTGAATACATACCCAATTTCATTTTGAACATTTTCACTAAATCTGTTTCCAATAAACTTTCAGACAATGCAATCCAGGTTATGACAATGGATATAAAAAAGCTCTTCATCTTCTCCTCCAATTCATTCCAATTATCAAAAATTTTGGTTGATAATTCTCCTTTGAAATCCTTGTGACATTGCATTTTGTTAAAAGCTGTATATAAACATAGGTATTTATTGTTGCTATCTATTGCCTCTGGTTACAACTCAGTGATCAATAAATGTAGTTTCTTCTTATTTATTTTTAAAAATTGCCTTATAGCTTTAAACACTTTGATTAAATCATGTTTCTCCTTTATGGAAAACACCCCAGCTTCCATACTCACAGCACAAAAGTGATGTCACTAGTTCTGTGTATACTTTCATAAACTTTATTTTTCTTTGCTTTGTTCTTGGGAAGTGGTTATCACTGGCTGGGTCAGAATTTATTGTCCATCCCTAGTTGCTCTTGAGCAGGTACTGTTGAGCTGCCTTCTTAAACCACTGCAGTGCATTTGGTGTAAGTACACCCACAGTGCCATTAGGGAGGGAGTTGTAGGGTTTTGAACTAATGAGACTGAAGTTTCCAAGTCAGGATGGTGGTTGGCTTGAAATGGAACTTGCAGTGTTGGTGTGTCACAGTTACTGTTATAGCTGTCATTTGAAATGATAACGGTCATGGGTTTGGAAACTGTTGGTAAATTTCTGCAGTGGATCATGTAGACAGTACACATTACTGCTACTGAGTGTCAGTGGTTGAGGGAATGGATGCTTATGGATGTAACTCCAATCAATCAGCTGATTTTTCCTGAATGATACAAAACTTCTTAGCATGGTTGGAGCTACACTCATTTGGGGAAGTGGACAGTACTCCTCCACACTTCTGACTTGTACCTCTTGAACTATGAACAGGCTTTGGGGAGTCAGGAGGTGAGTTACTCATTGCAGGAATTGTGACTTCTCACCTGCTCTTACAGGTATGGTACTTTTAAGGGGAATTCAGTCAGTTTCAGGTGAATGGTAACCCCCAAGATGTTGATAGTGTAGGATTCAGCGATAGTGATGCGATTGATATCAAGAGTGATGGTGAGATTCTGTCTTGTTGGAATGGCCATTGTCTGGCATTTTTGTAACACAATTGTTTCTTGTCACTTGTCACTTATCAGCCAAGTACGGATATTGCCCCAGCCATGTTGCATTTTGACATCAACTGCTTCATTATTTATTGAGTCGGAATGGTGCTGAACATTGTTCAATCATCCATGAACATTCCCACTTCTGACCTGACGATGGAGGGTAGGTCATTAATGAAGCAGCTGAAGGTGACTGGGTGTAGGACACTGCCCTGAGGAACTCCTGCAGAGATGTCCTGGAGCTGAGACAGGTCACTTCCAACAACCACAGCCAAGTTCCTTTGTGCCAAGTATGACTCCAACCAGCAGAAAGATTTCCCCACTGAGTCCCGTTTTACTGGGGCTACTTGACACCAAACCTCAATCAAACATGGTCTTATTATTGGTTGTCACTTTCAGTTCACCTCGGAAATTCAGATCTTTGGTCCATGTTGAACTCACTCCGTAATTAAATCAGGGGTGAATGGCCCTCCTGGATGCCAAACCGAATGTCAATAAACAGGTTGTAGAGTCATAGAGATATACAGCGTGGAAACAGACCCTTCGGTCCAACCCATCCATGCTGACCAGATATCCCAACCCAATCTAGTCCCACCTGCCAGCACCAAGCCCATATCCCTCCAAACCCTTCCTATTTATATACCCATCCAAATGCCTCTTAAATGTTGCAATTGTACCAACCTCCACCACTTCCTCTAGCAGCTCATTCCATACATGTACCACCCTGTGTGTAAAAAAGTTGCCCCTTAGGTCTCTTTTATATCTTTCCCCTCTCACCATAAACCTATGTCCTCTAGTTCTGGACTCCCAGATCCCAGGGAAAAGACTTTGTCTATTTATCTTATCCATGCCCCTCATCATTTTGTAAACCTCCAAAAGGTCACCCCTCAGCCTCCGACACTCCAGGGAAAACAGCTCCTGCTAGGTCAGCCTCTCCTATAGCTCAAATCCTCCAACCCTGGCAACATCCTTGTAAATTCTTTCTGAACTCTTTCAAGTTTCACAACATCTTTCCAAAAAGAAGGAGACCAGAATTGCATGCAATATTCCAACAGTGGCCTAACCAATGCCCTGTATAGCCGCAACATGACTCCCAACTCCTGTACTCAATACTCTGACCAATAAAGGAAAGCATATCAAACACCTTCTTCACTATCCTATCTACCTGTGACTCCATTTTCAAGGAGCTTTGAACCTGCACCTCAAGGTCTCTTTGTTCAGCAACACTCCCTAGGACCTTACCATTAAGTGTATAAGTCCTGCAAAAGATTTGCTTTCCCAAAATGCAGCACCACACATTTATCTGAATTAAACTCCATCTGCCACTTCTCATCACATTGGCCCATCTGGTCCAGATTCTGTTGTAATCTGAGGTAACCCTCTTTGTTGTCCACTACACCTCCAATTTTGGTGTCATCTGCAAACTTACTAACTGTACCTCTTATGCTCGCATCCAAATCATTTATGTAAATGACAAAAAGTAGAGGGCCCAGCACCGACCCTTGTGGCATTCCACTGGTCACAGGCCTCCAGTCTGAAAAACAACCCTCCACCACCATCCTCTGTCTTTTACCTTTGAGCCAGTTCTCTATCCAAATGGCTAGTTCTCCCTGTACTCCATGAGATCTAACCTTGATAATCAGTCTCCTATGGGGAATCTTGTCAAATGACTTACTGAAGTCCATATAGATCACATCTACTGCTCTGCCCTGATCAATCTTCTTTGTTACTTCCTCAAAAAATTCAATCAAGTTTATGAGACATCATTTCCCATGCACAAAGCCATGTTGACTATCCCTAATCAGTTCTTGCCTTTCCAAATACATGTACATCCTGTTCCTCAGGATTCCCTCCAACAACTTGCCCACCACCGAGGTCAGGCCCACCGGTCTAGAGTTCCCTGGCTTGTCCTTCTACCCTTCTTAAACAGTGGCACCACATTTGCCAACCTCCAGTCTTCCGGCACCTCACTTGTGACTACTGATGATACAAATATCTCAGCAAGAGGCCCAGCAATCACTTCTCTAGCTTCCTACAGAGTTCTAGGGTACACCTGATCAGGTCCTGGGGATTTATCCACTTTTACCCATTATTGCTAAGTGCTGTTTGATTGCACTGTTGATGTTGACACTTTCCCTTACTTTACTGATGATCGAAACCAAACTGAAGGAATAGTAATTGGCTGTGTTGAATTTGTCCTGCTTTTTACCTACAGGACACAATGGGCAATTTTCAAAATTTTGGGGTGGATACCAATGCTGCAGCTGTACTAGAACAGCTTGATGAGGGACATGGCAAGTTCTGGAGCACAAATCTTTAGGACTGTTGCCAGAATATTGTCCGGGTCCATAGCTGTAAATACATAGAAAATAGCAGCAGGAGTAGGCCATTCCACATTTCAAGCTTGCTCTGCATTCAGTATAATCATGGCTGGTCATCCTACTCAGTCCCTTGTTCCTGCTTTTGCCTTATGCCCTTTGATCCTTTTAGCCCTAAGATTCATATCTAATTCCTTTTTGAAAGCATTCAATGTTTTGGCTTCAAAGACTTTCTGTGGCAGAGAATTCCATAGGCTGCTTACTCTCTGGGTGAAGAAGTTTCTCCTCATCTCAATCCTAACAGGACTACGTTGTACCGTTAGACTTTAACCCCTGGTTTGGACTCCCCAGTCATTGTGAACATCCTTCCTGTTTGCCTTGTCTAGTCCTGTTAGAATTATATAGGATTCTATGAGAACTCCCCAGTTTCATTCTTCTAAACTCCAGTGAATATAGCCCTAACCAATCCAGTCTCTCTTCATTGGTCAGTCCTGCCATCCCAGGAATCAGTTTGGTAAACCTTTGTTGCATTACCTCCATAGTCAGGACATCCTTCCTCAGATAAGGAAACCAAAACTGTACACAATGCTCCAGGTGTTATGACACTCCTATTCCTGTTCTCAAATCTCCTGGCTATCAAGGCCAACACATCATTTGCCTTCTTCAATACCTGTTGCACTTGCATACTTGCTTTTCATGACAAGGAGACCCAGGTGTTGTTGCACGTCCCCCTTTCCCAACCTATCACCATTTGGATAATAATCCAACTTCCTGTTTTTGTTACCAAAGTAGATAACCTCTGATTTATCCACTCTGCACTTCATCTGCCATGAAGTTGTCCACTCACTCAGCTGTCCAAATCACACTGAAGCATTTCAGCATCTCCCACGTAGTTCACCTTCTGGCCCAGCTTTGTGTTGTCTGCAAGCTACGAAATGTTACATTTAGTTCCCTCATCCAACTCATTAACATCTATTGTGAATGGCTGGGTTCCAAGCATCAAACCCTATGGTACCCCACTGTCACTGGCTGCCACTCGGGATAATTACCCATTTATTCCTACTCATTGCTTCCTGTTTGCCAACCTGGTGGCTATCCATGTCAATGCACTAGCCCCAATCCCATGTGTATTAATTTTCCATGCTGCTCCTTTATTTAGAACCTTATTGAACACCAACTGAAATCCAAGCAAACCACATATACTGGTGACCCCTGATGAACTCTACTGTCTACATCCTCAAGAAATTCCAACAGAATTTCAATGATTTCTTTTTCATAAATTGATGTTGACTCAAGCCTGTCATTTGATCCCTAATACTGATGTCAGGCTAACCTGTCTATAACCCCTTATTGCTTTTTATCTTTGTTGTTGAGTAGTGGGGTTACATTAGCTACTCCCCAATCCATAGGAACTGTTCCATTGTCTATAGTATCATTAAATATGATCACCAATACATTCATTATTTCTGCAACCACTTGCTTAAGTACTCTGGGGTAGAGATTATTGGGTCCTGGGGATTTAGTGGCCTTTAATCTCATCAATTTCCTAAATATTATTTCCCTTCCAATACCAATTTCTTTCACTGAACCATGTGTTCCCCAACATTTGTGGGAAGTTATTTGTACCCTCCTTTGTGAAGACAGAATCAAAGTATGTATTTAACTGGGCTACCATCTCTTTGTTTCCTATTATAATTTCCTACGTTTCTGATTGTATTTGGTCTTCGCTAATCTTTTTCTCTTCATATATCTGTAGAAACATTTACAAGCAGTTTCTATCTTCCCTACAAGATCACTCTCATGCATCATTATTCCTCTCTTAATCAATCACTTCATCTTCCTTTGCTGAAATCGAATCTATTCAAAATTCTCCAGTCTGCTGCTCTTATTGGCCAATTTGCATGTCCCTTCCTTGGATCTAACACTATCCTCAATTTCTCTTGTCAGCTATGGCCAGGCCATTTTCCCAATTTTATATTTCTATCAGACACAAATTGTCAATTGTTGCAGTTCCTTCATGTGTTCTTTCAATGTTTGGCATTGTCTATCCTCCATCGTCATTTCAAGTAACACTCTCCACTTTATTACAATCATCTCAAGCCTCTTATCTTTGGATTTTCCTCTGCTTAGATTTAGGACCTGAATTTCAAAATCAACAATGTCATTCTCCAATGTTTTGAAGAATTCTGTCATTTTATGGTCACCTTTTCCTAAGGGGCTTCACACAGTGAGACTGCCAATTATTCCTTTCTCATTGTATAATATCTGGTCTAGGATGCCTGTCTTGTAGTTGGTTCCTCAACATGTTGATACTGAAAGCCAACCCTTCCACACTTTCGAAATTCTTTCTTGACAGTATTGCTACTGATTTGTCCCATCTATATGCAGATTAAAGTCATCCATAATTGCAGCTGTACTTTTATTACTCGTGGCTCTAATTTTGTATTTAAAGCCTTCCCCAACATTGGCAACACAGTTTTATATAAAACTCCCACTCTCATTTTCTGTCACATGGTGTGTGTAAGCTCCACCCATTCAGATGCTCTTCACCACAGAGCTAATACCCCACCTCATTGTTACCTCATGCCACCTTTTACCAGCAATGCTACCCCACCTCCTTTTCCCCTTTGCCCTGTCTAAAAAGTGTATACCCCTGGATATTCAGATCCCATTCCTGGTCATTGTGCAGCCATGTCTCCATAATCCCAATTGTGCTGTATTCATTTGTATCCATTTAAGTGTTATCTTCCACCTCTAGCTATTTCTTGATATCACATGGAGTGAACCGAGTTAGCTGAAGACTAGCAAATGTGATGCTAGTGATGCTGGGGGAGGTCAAAATGGGTCATCCATCAGCACTTATGACTGAAGACTGTTTTAAATGTTTCAGCTTTATCTTTATCTTTTACACAACTGCATTGAGCTTCCTCACTATGCAAGAATGGTGATATTTGTGAAGCCACCCTCTTCAGTGAGATGGTTAATTTCCCACCACCATCCACAACTGTAAGTGGCAGGACTGCAGAGCTTAGATGTGATCAGTTGTTTGTGGAATTGCTTAGCTCTATCTTTTACTTACTGCTTATTCTGTTTGGCACACACGTAGTCCTGTTTGGTAGCTGCACCAGCTTGACACTTCAATTTTAGGTATGCTCTTGCAAGCTCTCCTGCACTCTCCATTGAATCAGAGTTGAACCCCGAGCTTGATGGTAATAGTTAAGTGGGAAATATGCTGGGCCATATGCCGAGGTTACAGATTCTGCTGGAGTATAATTCTGCTGCTATTAATGGTCCACAGCATCTCTTGGATGTCTAGTCCTGAGAGTTGCTTGATTTGTTCAAAGTCTATCACATTTACCGGAATGATATTGCTACATAATACGATGGAGCATATTCTCAATGTGAAGGCAGGACTTGGTCTCCACAAGGACTGTGCAGTGGTCACCCTTACTGATACTGTCATGGATTGATGCATCTGCAGCTGGCAGGTTGGTCCGGATGAGGTCAAGTGTATTTTTCCCTCTTGTTGTTTCCTTCACCACCTGCCTCAGAGCCAGTTGAGCAGCCATGTTCTTTCGGACCCAACCAGCTCAGTCAGTAGTGCTGCTGGTGGACATTGAAATCCCCAACCCAGAGTACAGTTTGCTTCCTTGCCATTCCCCAGTGCTTCCTCCAAGTGTTCAACATGGAGGAATACTGATTCATTAAACAAGGTGCGCTCTGTCCGTGGTAAACAGCAAGAGATTTCCTTACCCAAGTTTGACCTGATGTCATGAAATCTCGTGGGGTCCAACATCAATTTTGAGGATTTCCAGGGCAACTCCCTTTAGACTGTAAACCACTGTGCAGCCACCTCTGCTGGGTCATATCCAGGGATGGTAATGGTGTTGTCAGAACATTGTGTGTGTAAGATATAATGCTGTGAGTATGGCTCTGTCAGGTTATTGTTTCACTAGCCTGCAGGACTGCTATTCTAATTTTGGCACCAGCCCCCAGATTTTAGTAAGATAGACTTTGCAGGATTGACATGTTTATGTGTGTCATTATTGCTTCTGGTGCCTTAGTCAATGTAAGGTGGTTCTTTCAGTTTCAATTCTCCTTTCTAGTGGTTGATGTAGCTGATGGTTTGCTGGACTATTTCAAAGGGCAGTTAAAAATCAATCAAGTTGCTATTTGTCTGGAGTCAAATCTAAGTCACACCAGATACGAAGCTCTGTTTCCTTCCTTGTCCACAACCACCTGACGAAGGAGCAGTGCTCCGAAAGCTAGTGCTTCCAAATAAATCTGTTGGACTATTACCTGGCATGGTGTGATTTTTAACTTTGTCCTTCCCTAAAGACATTAGTGAATGAGGTGGCCATTCACAACAATCAACAATGATTTCATGGTCATCATTAGACTTAACTATGAATTTTTACTGAATTCAAATTCCACCATTTGTTGTGGTGGAATTCACATCTAGGTCCCCAGAACCATTAGCTAGACTTCTGAATTACTAGTTCAACAATAATACCACTAAGCTGTCACGTCCCCAATTTATGTTGTGTCAAAGGCTTTCACATCTTCTCCAGCCAATGGTCCCAGAATTGGACAAATGCTCAAATATTCACAAATTATAACATGGTGATACTTTGGATCTTTAATTAGTCAAATATTAGTTAGAAAAGGGGAGAGTTTCTGAAATGTGTTTAAGAGAAATTTCTTAATCGATGTTTTTTTGTCCAGCTTGGAAGAATGTATTATTGAATTTAATACTGAGAAGTGAGGTAGTCCACATGTACCAAGTGTCTGTGTGAAACACTCTCATAAGCTTACTCATAATACTCTAAGATTTAGATTAATAATGGAAAACAAAGAATAATCTAAATATGAAGTTATAAATTAGAAAAGGAATAACTTCAATGGGACGATTGGTTAGCTAAAGTTAAAGTGAAATCAAGTAGGAAAAATGGAAATGGAATAAGACATGGTTTTTAAGGCAGAGATGTTTCAGGCACAGGCTGGATAAATAGCAACAAGAACGAATGTTCGAGAGACAAAGCCAATGATGTTTGGAAGATAAGCTAGAGAATCTGATAAAACAAACAAAAAGATGTACGATGCATTTCTGGTGAATTCATCAAGTGAGAATGAGGGCAAACATAATAACTGGAGTGGTAGTGAAGACAAAGAGACAGCATGAGAATATAATGGCAGTTAACATAAAAGGGGACTCAAAAGATCTTCACCTATTATTTGCATGCCAGTAGGATTGTTAAAATGAGGATACATCCTATTAGGAACAAGCAGGGTTATATATGGTGCAGGAAAACTAGAGTACTTCATTAGTATTTTATATTGTTGCTTAAAAAGACAAGAGTTGGATGTGCTGGTGTTGAACTGGGGTGTACAAAGATAAAAATCACACAACATCAGGTTATATTTCAATGGGTTTATTTGGAAGCACTAGCTTTCAGAGCGCTGCTCCTTCGTTAAGTGGTTGTGGAGTGTAAGATCTTAGAACACAGAATTGGTAGCAAACATTTACAGCGTGATATAACTGAAATTACATATTGAAAAAGACTTGGATTGTTTGTTTGAGATTAGATTAGATTCCCTACAGTGTGGAAACAGGCCCTTCAACCGAACCAGTCCACACTGACCCTCCCAGATCCATTTCCCTCTGACTAATACACCTAACACTATGGGCAATTTAGCATGGCCAATTCACCTAACCTGCACATCTTTGTGACTGTGGGAGGAAACCGCAGCACCCAAAGGAAACCCACGCAGACATGGGGAGAATGTACAAACTTCACACAGACAGTCACCCAAGGCTGGAATTGAACCAGGGACCCTAGTGCTATGCGGCAGCAGTGCTAACCACTGAGCCACCTTGCCACCCCCCAATTCTCTCATCTTTTAGAATAAGCAAGTTGGTTTCAGTTCTTTCATTTTTAATTCCAGAACTTTCTTAAACTTACATTTTCAAGTGAACTTTAACAATAGGTGTCATGCTGACCCAGATAATGCATTAAAAAAACCTGGATTGTTTAAGTCTCTTATTGTTTAGAATAGGCATCTTCAGAATGTCACTTGTCCTTCTCTCCTCCCAAGAACATTTTGAGACCGAGAACAGCTATGTAAGAATCCTACTCATTGACTACAGTTCAACCTTCAACACACTATTATCCCCTCGAGACTGGTTACTAAACTTAGTGATCTCGGACTAAGCCCCACTCTCTGCAACTGGATCCTCAGTTTCCTGAACCACAGTCCACAACCGGTGAAGACTGGGGATAATATTTCATCCTCCCCAACACTTAACATTGGAGCCCCCAGAGGTACGTACTCAGCCCCTTACTGTACTCACTGTATACCCATGACTGCAATCACCAAATACCAGACTAATGCCATTTATAAGTTCGCTGATCACACCACCATAGTCGGTTGAATTTCAGATGGCGACAAAACAGACTGCAGACCTGGAAAAATGGTGCAGTGAGAACAACCTAGTTCTCAATGCTGGAAAAACCAAGAAACTCATTACTGACTTTCGGCGAGATGGTATTCATGCCCCCCTACACATTAACAGCACAGAGGTGGAACGAGTGGAGAGTGTCAAACTCCTGGGAGTGGTCATCCACAACAAGCTTTCTTGGACTCATGTGGACATGAAGAAGGGCTTATGTCCGAAACGTCGATTCTCCTGCTCCTTGGATGCTGCCTGTCCTGCTGTTTTTCCAGCACCACACTTTTCAATTCTTCATGTAGATGCAGTAGTTACAAAGGCCCAACAATGTCTCTTCTTCATCAGGCAGCTGAGGAAATTTGGCATGATGGCAAACATTCTTGCCAACTTTTGTAGTGTGCCATCGAGAGCATTCTGTCTGGATGTATCACTACCTGGTATGGCAACTGTACCATTCAAGGTCAGAGACAGTTACAGAGAATGGTGAACGCGGCCCAGACAATCACAAAGGCCAACCTCCCACCTATAGAATCCATCTACCAGGCCCGCTGTCAAGGAAAGGCCACCAGCATTCTCAAAGATCCATCCCACCCTGACAATGCTTTTCTACAACCTCTACCATCGGGGAGAAGGTACAGAAGCCTGAACACATGCAACAGCTGGTTTCTACCCTACTGTTGCTAGAATACTGAATGTACTCAGAAACTCTTAATATTCTTCTGTACCTGTATTTTTGTTTTTGCCGGTTTACCTATTATTTACTTATCTATGCAATCTGCTCATGTTGCTCGCAAGACAAAGCTTTTCACCATGCCTCAGTACACGTGACAATAAATTCAATTCAATAGGCATGTTGGTTTCAGTTCTTTCATATGTAAATTCCAGAACTTTCTTAAAGTTACATTCTCCCCACACACACATGAACACACTACATACAAGTTTGTGGGGTGAATTTGTACATGCAGAATTACATTTTATTTTGCTCAAAAACTGCGTAAATCCATGCAAGATTCTGTCAATCCCTTTTTTAGATTAGAATCAGTCTGAACATTGGGGCACAGACAGCCTCACACAGTGCACCTCACACCTTCAATGCATTATCTGGGCCGACATGGCACCTATTGTTAAAGTTCATTTGAGAATGTAAATTCAAGAAAGTTCTGGGATTTACATACAAAAGAACTGAAACCAACATGTTCATACTTGGAGATGCTGCTGTTGGACCGGGGTGTACAAAGTTAAAAATCACATAACACCAGGTTATAGTCCAACAAGTTTAATTGGAAGCACTAGCTTTCGGAGTGCTGCTTCTTCATCAGGTGGTTGTGGAGTACACAATTGTAAGACAGAACTTTGCTATAAATTCTGTGTCTTAAGATTGTGTACTCCATCACCATCTGAAGGAGCAGCACTCCGAAAGCTAGTGCTCCCAATTAAACCTGTTGGACTATAACCTGGTGTTGTGTGACTTTAAACTTTATACTTAAAGCTGAGAGACTTAACAAACAAACCAGGTCTTATTCAATATATAATTTCAGTGTCACCACACCGTAACCTCTTGCTATAATTTCTGTGTCCTACAATATTGTACTCCACAACCACCTGATGAAGGAGCAGTGCTCCAAAAGCTAGTGCTTCCAAATAAAGCTTTTGGACTACAATCTGCTGTTGTGTGATTTTTAAACTTTAAAAAGACAAGCAATGCTGAAAATAAAAACTCAGTAGAAGTGGAAATGGTAGAGGCAATGCATGAATGGAAGTGGATAGGCTAGCTTTTTGAGAGAGTGAATATCTTATTTTTTCCTGATTGCTTCTATCCTGGGTTACTAAAGAAAGTGAAGGTGCTGCTAGCAGAAGGATTTACGATAATCTTCTCATCTTCCCTGCATTTGGGGAGGTGCCAGAGGGCAAGAAAGCAGCAAATGTGACATTGTGATACTCTTTTCTTGAATAACAATGTTCACTGTAATGATAGGAGATCACTTCAACATCACCAGTCAATAAAGTTTTAGCAAGTTTAATTAGAGAACAAACAAAAGACACTTGGAAAGGATTGTGTTAATTAAGGAAAGGTGTGCAGAATTTTAAAAGGCAGATTGTGCTTGACTAATCTAATTAGAATTTTTTGATGAACTAAAAGAAAAGCTTCTTGGAAGCAATTCAATAGATCTAGTCTGTATGGATGTTGAGAGAACATTTTCGAAGGAATCACTTAAAAGGCTGGTTAACAAAATCTTGGCTCATATGAACGTCAATGACAGTTTGAATAAAAGTATGGAATAATTTGTGACCTTTAAAGGAGGGGTTATTTCAGGCATGGGTTGGATAAATTGCAAGAAGAGTGAATGTTAAAGAGACAAAGACCTGGAAAATCAGCCAGAGAATCTGATAAACAAAATAAAAACAATACATTTCCAGTGAAACACCTACTTTGATTGAGAGGGGAGAGGCTGCAGCTACAAGAAATGGGATATTTTGTACAAATGTAGACTTGAGTCTACAAATTGCTGTCATGATGTTGGAGAAAGGGGTTTGGTGGGAAAATGAGACCTTTCACTTCCCTTTCTGTGCAGATACCCTGAAGGTGGTAGTGGAGCCACCAGAGTGTAAGCCATCAGTAGATGAGAGTGAGGGAGATAGACAGACAGAGGGAAAGAGAGGAGAAGAAAGTGTGTAAAAACAAAAAGGGATGGAATATGTGAGGAAGCGACTAATTGTTTTGATCTTCACTCACACTCTGAGTGTGGCAGTACAGGAGGGAGAGATGGTGTATGTGTGAGTGAAGCAATGTGAAGGTACCTGTGGAAGGAAGAAATGGGAACATGTAAATGGAAGATGGCACATTTGAAGTGCCTCGATAGTTAATCGAGGAAGGCAACACTGTGTGCACTAGTGAGAGGGGGTGGTTAATAGGGAGAGGAAGAAGGGGTATGTGTGTAGGAATATGACTGAGAGAGACAGTGTGGATGAAAGCTAAGACAAGGCTCCTTCTCCCTCTCACTCACTTCTACACATATGCTTACTCTCTTCCTCTTTCTCTTCTCAAAGCAGGCTGAGAGAGAAGAGAAATCCAGGCTGAAAGGTAATCCTTTTCAGACCCTGACCTTTGTCTGAATTCTGTCACAAGCAGCTCAGTGTGTATAACAGCAGAGGTGACCACAAGTTTGTTAAACCTAACTCCTTCACTCAGACCCTGTCCTCTACACCATTTTTAGATTAGGTTTTTTGGGTTTGGATTTGAGACATATTCTGCCATTTTAGCCATTCTACATCATAACTGGGACATTAAGCATAACAGCAAGTGGAGCTTTCTGGGGTAGAGTATTACATCCAAGTTCTAGATTAGAGTAGTGCTGTAAATGCACAGCAGGTCAGGCAGCATCCGAGGAGCAGGAAAATCAATGTTTCGGGCAAAAGTCCTTCATCATTCTTGACCTGACCTGACCTGCTGTGCTTTTCTAGCACCACTCTAATCTAGACTCCGGTTTCCAGTATCTACAGTCCTCACTTTTGCCTATTACATCCAGGTTCCTGGAGGTCCTGTATTGCAAAGATTTCCTGAGATTTTTGTAAGGATGAAAGATTTTTGCTGCAAATTTAGGTTAGAGAGATAGAACTTGTTATTCTTGGAGTAATGGAGATTGAGGGGAAATTTGATAGATGTTTACAAGACTATGGTAAATTTGGATAAGATAAACAAGGATAAGTTAACATGCAAAGTCAGTTTTAAGATTTTGGGCAAAAAGAAGCAGGGAAGTTGAGAAGAAGGGTTTTTTTTAAAAACAATGAATGGTAATCATCTAGAATGCACAACGCACAAGGATGACGAAAGCAGAAACAATCAATGATTTTAAAAGTAAATCAAATGGATATTTAAGGAAAATAAGCTTGCAGGACTGTGGGGAATAAAGGGAGGCATGGGACTGACTAAGTTGCTCTATGGACACTCCCATGAATATGATGGGCTAAATGACCTCTTTTTGTGCTGTAATGATTCCATGACCGAACCAGTGATTTATAACATTTCAGCATTACTTCTAGCTTGGGTCTCTTGTAGAGACCATGGCTACCTCTTAAAAATCATAAATCCTAAAGTAGTTTTCACAACAAATTTGCTTGCCTTGCCACCTTCAAAAGGATTGTCAGTGTGAAACCCAGTACCCTCTGCTCTGGATTTTTAAAAGATATTATACTTTTCACTCATATTGTCTCACTATTCTTCCTCACAAACTGCCCTGTACTTCTCTGCATCAAATTTCATTTACCTTTAATGAACCTATGACTTTTCTTCATTGTGTACAGCCTGTATAAATGCAATTTATCTTTAAACCTTTTGCATGGCCCTACATTATGTCTTCAATGGGACAGGTTATAAAGGTCTACATGAAACTTTCATGTCTGCTGCTTGGGCTTCTTGAAACATTTCTGCCATATATTGGCTCATTTCACTTATCTATGTCCTCTTTAGGTCTGCTACTATTTTTCTCATTCTAACTACTTTTTTAAATGAAATGCTAACTGTAAACATTGAAATAATGCCCTCTATAACCCAAAACATGATTATGTACATCAGAAAGAGAAATGGTGTTAATGCTGACCCTTGGGAACATTGCTGTATGCTTGACTCCAGTCTGAAAAATAACCGCTCACCATTAATACAAAACCATAACTCTACAAATACTATAGCTGAAATAAAAGCAGAAAATGTTAGAAATGCTCATCTTGACTGCCAATAGCTGTTGAGAGAAAAGAAGTTAACAGCTCAGCTCAATGATCTTTGATCAGAATTAATTCCATACCTATATTGCCAGCAGCTGTTAATCCCAAAGGATTCTATTTTATGGCAATATTCAAGTGCCCTTTGAAAGCAACACATGCAACATCGACTGCAGTACGCTCATCAACCTTGCCAACTCAGATGTACAATGAAGTTTGTCAATGATGATTGTCATTGTCAAACTTATATTCACCTTCTGATAGTCAAGCAAGCACCCATATAAGTCTATTTTAAGATAACAAATAACTAATCCTGGAGCAAGCTGTAATTCAATAGAGTCTGATAGGGTTGACCAAAAGAGGAAAGAAAACTTGTTAACCTATGAGTAGAGATAGCCAATATGAATTATTTCCCTCTTAGTGAAGTATGGTGAAGTTAGTTGTGACTATAATTCTGTACATTCACATACTCACTATAAAGTAGCCATTTATTATTGATCTCAATAGAGTATTAATCAGTCCACCTGGAGGGTCATTGGCTAAGTGATAAGGATGAGTGTTTATCTTAACAAGGATGTACTACTCTGGAACATTTTTCATTTATCTTTATTAGTTAAAAATGCACAGAAATTTGAACTAGTAGAACCAAAAGTGTTTTTTTTTAAAACCTCCAAATCATTGGTTCAAGTTTTACTTAAGAAGTTGAGCAGTACAGTATCATCAGATGCATCAACTTTTGGATGACATGCAAAATTAACTGTTTATTTAGGCAAGTATAAAAAAATTCCATGCTATCATTCAAATGTTATCCTTGCCAACATTTATCTTTCAACCAGCAAATTAGGTTATATGTTAATTTATGTTATTTGTTTCTACCACAATGTGTAAAAACTTGTGGCTCCTGTTTATCTATAGATTTCTCTTCGTAAGTAATTATTTGGCTGCGAAGAGATATGGGATCCTTGTAAAATGTAAGATGAAACAATTAAAAAACTATCTCCAGCTGGTTCCTAGAGGGTTAGGGCCAAGATAGAAAATGTCTGTATTTTCATTCAAATTGACAATCTTACTGAGAAAAGATTGAGTTACGTGTAATTCTAAAAGTTACACAGATGAAATTGGAGTGCAAGCATGCTGTTCAGAGTAAAACATCAGACCATTGCCATCATTGATCCAGGAATACACACTAATAATTAGGTGGAAGATATTCCATTTCAAAAGCTTAAAACAAAATAATTGATCAAAAGCTCGGCAAAAAAAAGACAGAATTGTTAGAAGTAGACTTACTGCATTATGAACTTTGGGAAAGTGTGGTGTGCAGTGTATGTACCATTGCCGGGTTAAATCATTTTTGTTTTGAAATATATTGGCATTGCCTCATTGTCCTTTACAAGCATAATCATTCCACACTAAAAAGGAATATTATGAAGAATGTAATGAGGTAGTATGGGTCACATGTTATATCCCTACAGAATCTAATTCCATTCTCATGCGAATAGAAACAGACATTTTTTGTTAAATGAGACACTAGGTCTTGTCATGTCTCCTGGCCAGCCTTCCAACTTGCAAACTCTGTTTGCATAAGCTAATCTCTTTTCCTTGTATCCTAAAGTGCACCAAGGCCTGTTCATTCATCAGTGACCTGCAGCAATTCCAGGTCTGGTAACTTTGGGGAAGTTGTGATGTAATAGCAGTGCCACTGAACTAGCAATCCAGAACCCCGGGCTCATGCTCTAGGATGTGGGATTGAATCTTTCTATAGCAGACATTGAAATTTGAACAAAATCTAGAATAGAAAGTCAGCCTAACGATGACCATAAATCAATTGTCATAAGGACCCATCTAGTTCAATAATGGCCTTTACGGAATGAAATCTACCAGCCTCACTCGGTCTGGCCTACATGCAACTTCAGACTCACAGAAAAGTGATTGTCTCTTAACAAACATCTGGACAAGTAGGTTTGGGTAATAAATGCCGACCTAGACAGGGAAGCCCACATCCCATTAACAAATTGTTAAAATCTCAAAGTTAAACTTCTTAATTGGTTTCACATTCTACCATGACCTGACCCAATCACAGCTCCTCAATCTTCTGAGAATTTTGGTTCCTTGCTGATCATCTAATTCTTTCGATCCTCCAATAGCAATCTGGCTTGCTGTTGACTATGCTCCAAGATCTAAATTGCTGTCTTTTGTATGCAGCTGTAAATGTAACTGTTTGTTGTAAACTGTTTTTGTAATTTGTTTAATAAAATAAAATATGCTCCAAAATCTATATTGCTCTCTCTAAATTTGTTTGCCCAACTCTGTCAAGATGCTCCTTGAAGTTTAACCCAAAGAGCTCAACTGCCCTCGTAGCTCCTTTTTTCGCTTGATCTCAACTTTTGTTGGATAATGCCTGTGAAGCACCTTGGAAATGTTTTACTGCATTAATAGCATTACAAAAACACAAGTTGTTGTGATGTTAAAATTGCAGCCAGAGGCAAATGATTACCTTTGGCTGCACTTAAGGAACATAATTACATCAAACTTTGTTTTAACAAGCGCCTTATCAATTGACATTTGATAAAAAAGTAAAACTAACATATCAGTTGATGGTCAGGTGTCTTTTCCCTAGGAAGGGGGATTTCAAGACTAGGGGGTACGTTTAAAGGCGAGAGGAGACATTTATAAAAAACATGAGGGGCAAATTTTTTTTAAACAGAAGGTTAAAGAACATTTGGATAACCATATAAATAGGAACGGTTTGGAGGGCTACAGGCCAGAAACAAACAGGTAGGATAAATTTAGTTTGGAATTATATTCGGCCCAGAGTGTTTGGACCGAAGCATCTGTCTCCACGCTATGAGACTCTGACCTCAAATACCGCACTCTGAGTATTTACACCATAATTAAAGTATAACTGTAAAATATATATCCCCGCATTGTGTTTCTATTATTTATGTGATTTTTCATAGTTTTGTTTGAGGCATGTTGATATCTTGAAGCTTTGCTTGGTCAGGGCTCACTGCGGGAACACATTACTCGATTATCCTGAATATTTGATAACTAATAGACACCAGAGCAATAAAATGTTTACTGTACTACATTTGCTTTGTTCAAAGTGGACATGTTTTTATGGATTTGTGAAGCAGTACAGATTTATCAGCTTTGGGTACCAGATGAAAATTGTAAAACGGGAACAGCAGCAGCAGGAGGCTGCTAGAGTTCTAATCGCCCTGTAGAACCATCTAGAAGCATCTTAAACCTGTGCGGTCTCAAAATACAATTGGTCAATACTCATGACTTTAAGGAAAGAGCATCATTAAATTATACATTTAGAGTAAAAAGGTATTGCTTAGAAATGTTGTAGAAAACAAGGACAATTTTATAGAAAAATACTGAAAATTACTATTTTCTCTCAAAAGAAGTTCACAAGATGAAGCTGAAAAGTTAGCAATTAGTAAATTGACCATAATGGCACTCAAGAAAAAAAAAAATGCATAGAAAGGCCTCTTTCCCCTCAAAATTTGCAAGAATGACAGGTGAATCCAAGTGAAGCAAAAATTCTTAAAGATCATGAATAAAGTGGGTGCTAGGAGGGTGTTTATCACAATAATGAAATTTAGAACTAGGTTTTAGTCTGAGAACAAAAGGGCTCAGACAGATGTTTAGGACAGATGAGGAGAAATTTCTTCTCACAGGGTTGGAAACAGATCAAGCCTGGTGATCAAATGGGCTCATCCTGCTACTATTTGACACGTTAGCAATGTAATAATTGCGATTAGTCTGGCATGAAGTAGTGTTTTGTGGGTATTCAATGATTTTTCTTTTACAAATCTTCAGCACATCCTTTGCCCAGTTTGCTTTAGATTAGTTTTTCACGTTTTGTTCCCTTTGATCGGCTGCTGAGAAGAAAATAATGACATTTTCTAGACTTCACCCACTTTCTCTTCAATGCTTCACTGAAAGATGCAAAAGGAAAATGAGTTGATCTGTTCCCTGCTACCAGTTTTTGGACAAAAATTATCACTGAACAGTAACTTGACTTTTCTCAAAATATTTTATGTATTTGTGTTTCAATATATTGTTATAATAGTATAAAGCTGCTACTTTCTGCTTTAAACATAGCAAATTGTGGAAACAATGTACTTGCTATTTTAGCAACCCATCCTACTGCTAAAATCTAGTCTAACTCCATATGAAAGAAATTATCCAACTATAAAGTACACTGTAACTGAATTGCATATTCCAATAGAATTATTAAAAAAAGTGTTTCCAACTTAATTGAAAGAGGTAACCTAATCGTCCCATATTTTCAAAAAACACAGAAGATTAGGTTTCATTTTTAGCTACAGTAGATATTTAAAAGTTGAAAATCATGTCATGTTGATAAATCAACTTTTCTTCACTTAGTCACTAGTTTGAATAAGATAATATTTATGAGTTCACAGAACATTTTAAAATGGAACTAAGTTCCAAAACAAAATTAAAAACTAATTGTAAACATTCCATTACAGCTTATACAAGGTCATAGCTTCTTATCCAAAGATGTTAAAAAGTAGGCTCAGGAAGAAGTGAATATATTTTAAAAATGTGTTGCTGGAAAAGCGCAGCAGGTTAGGCAGCATCAAAGGAGAAGGAGAATCGACGTTTCAGGCATAAGCCCTTCTTCAGGAATGAGGAGGGTGTAAGGGCTTATGCTTTTTTTAAGCTCTGATCCCCAGCATCTGCAGTCCTCACTTTCTCCTAGAAGTGAATATATTGCACATTAATGGCAATTATTGCCAATGTAATTGAACAAATGACACCACTGTTGGTTTGGGAGTTCAAAACGACGTAGCCACTTCAGAGTGGGCAGTGTTAAGATAGCTGGTTTGGTATCTATGTCCAGAAGCGTTATATGCCAATGAAGTTGCTTTAATGGGTCTCTGTATCACAGGTGGGTGAAATGAGGATCCTGTCCTTCCAGATTCTCTGGACAAAACACTTTCAGAAGTTTGAGATTCCAACCTGGTTACGTGGCCATACTGCCGAGGAGACTTTAAGGACTGATCCTGCAAAACTGAAGTGACTTCACCACTAGATGAATGCAGTAATGTTGTAGACATTGAAGAATAAGCAACCATTTGGCTCGGTTTTGAGTGTGAAGTGAATTTTCCACATTCTGTTGTTTGAGAGGTCAAGTTGTAATATGGGTTAGAACTGCAAGGCGTTTGGCTTTTATGACAGGGGAACACATCTAAATTGGAAAAGAAGGATAAAACACTTAGCTTCAAAATGTTGATTTTAACATTACATCCTAATAAAAAGGACTTTTAATAAATTATAAGTGCAAATGAAATGAGAATGCTAACTTAATTTTTCCATTTGGAAAATAATTTGCTGCATAATAAAAGATTGTAGGTTGATTAAACTAGCTTCAAATTAAAGTCACGTGATTATGATTAATTAACTGTTTACCATTTTGCTTTTGATCTATTATTGTATGTCCTTTTCTTGATCCATCACCACTCAAGTCAGAATCACTATCATTGAAGTCACTATCTCCTTTCCCACTGTCTTTTCCACTGAATACATCTTGTCCAGGATACGCGATGGTCCTGCAAGGGAGGAGTAAGGAAATGTTGAAAGGAAAATTTATTTTTAAAAAACTTTAAAGGCTTTTATGATTTTTAATCAGAGGTATTTTTCATTAATCATTGCTGGCTGCACAACATACTTACAAATGCATAAATATATACTACTTACTTGATATCTTGATGAAAGGCAACTGTACAAAAGGCTCCATGATTGACGCCAGGCTCTGGCATAAAGCTCTTAAAAAAACAAAATAATTTCTTATTTTATGCTGTTTGTAATTATTACTTCATTATTGAATTACACAACACATTGTTATAATACAATATCAATCAGCTTGTAGTAGATTTCTGGTACTATAAGATCACAGTACTGGTAGCGGAGAAAAGTGAAAATGATTACTTCTATAGGATATGCAGATAAATAGCTAAGAACTTGTTATTCCAAATATATATTCATGCTGTGCATAGATCAATAATCACACAATGGAACTGCATGACTTTCCATCAGTTGTCACTTTGATACTTTGCTGTTGGAGAGTACTAGATTATTAAATGAGGCATATAAAAGCGTCATTCATAAAAATTGTATTTTGTTCAGTGGATGGAACTTATTTTCACTATTATCTAACATAATATTGTTGCTAAATATTAATTCAAATATGTATTGATGAAATACAGGTCCATCCACTGAATGCTCTTAAGCTGGTCTCCTTTATAATATTGAATGTCTGATGGAATGCCCTACACGTTATCACGTCTTATTTGATTTTAAAGCAATCAGTATAATTAATGGCCATGCCATTCAGAAGGAAAAATCAAGAAGTTTTACATTCTACAAAGGGTAGCAGATATTTGGAAACCTCGCAATATTCATTCACCTTCTGGAGCAACAACAGGAGCTTTAAAGATTGAAAATAGATTTGAGTCAAGCAAGATTTAAAATATGAGGAATTTGAGCAAAGTGCATAAATTGGCATGGAGCAGCAATCACCTACTTGAAATGGGACAAACATCGGAGGGATTGAATACCCTGGTCCTACATTCCAACATAGAAAATCTAAACATATTGAAAACTGCAATTTTCATTACACAATAATAGTCCAGATTGTGCTGTACCAATGTGGCTATTTACAAATAACATTATTTAGCTTTAAATCAAACACCCAATTCTAGTGACAGCACATGTGCAGTTAAATGCAGAAATCCAGATATACTGGGATGTTAAAAAGTGTGGTGCTGGAAAAGCACAGCCAGACAGGCAGCAACTGAGGAGCAGGAGAATTGACGTTTCAACCATAAGCTCTTCATCAGGAGTTCCCGATGAACAGCTTATGGTCGAAACATTAAATCTCCTCTTCCTTGGATGCTGCCTGACTGGCTGCTTTTCCAGCACCACACTTTAACTCTGATCTCTAGCATCTGCAGTTCTCACTTTCTCCCTGTGCTACAGCTGTCCTGCCTTTCAAGTTTTGATACACTGGAAAATCACCTGCAGATTTGACATTGAGAAATTCAGAATTATGTGATGTCACTGGACTGGTGATATATACACTTCATTTGCCAAAAAGTAAGTTAATTTCCCCTTAAATTATACAACTTAATTGCTGCCAAACAAATCTCTGGCACTGAAATTTTGTTTTAAACAGAATTACAACAGTCTCATCTTTTCAGCTTTCACCAATTGCAGATTTAAGAATTTTCTCTTTCTGAAACTTCTTTAGGTCAGTTCCACTTCTTAAATTTCAAGAGAGGGATAAATCATGACCTGAACAAATATCCCACGCCAAGTGGCCTTGTGTGTTGTAAACAACAACACTGGATGGTTGACAAAGTGTTTTGGAATGTCCAAGATGCAGAAATACCTTAACTCTTACCCTAAAATTCAATACAAGTATGGCCAAATGTTAATGGGGTCTGGGAGAATGTGAAACTACATCTTAAAAAAAAAAATTGATGGGTTTCTGAAATTGCAGTGTTTCGCCAACTTTTTTTTTAAAAAAAAAAGGTTTGTTGTATAGTTTGCTTTGTCCCAAACCCTAATGTCAACTGGCCATACCTGCACCTCATTTGAGATAAACCCTCCAACAATTCCGGTTTGTGTTGTTTCATATTTCCAATATTCACTTTTTTAAAAAAAGAACTTTGGTGTTTAACAAATCTTAGCATTGCCCCGAATGGCTGTGGATGACCTCTGTTGTTGTAAAAAAGAAAATGCACAAAAAAAAAAATGCAGAAATGCTGGAGAAACTATCTGGCAGCATCTGGAGAGAAACAAGTGTTAAACAAATTCAAGAAGGAATCTGAGTTAATGTTTGGAGTCCTTCATCAGAAGGCTCTTGATCAGATGTTGATTTTGCTTTGTGCACTTCCTGTGCAGTGTAACCTTGGTCTGTGCATTGGACTGGGGTTGACAAAGTTAAAAATCACATAATACCAGGTTATAGTCCAACAGGTATATTTGGAAGTACTAGCTTTCAGAGTGCTGCTTTTCCTGACAAAGGAGCAGCGCTCTGGAGCTTGTACTTTCAAATAAACCTGTTGGACTATAACATGGCCATAGAGATGTACAGCACAGAAACCGACTCATCCATGCCAACCAGATATCCCAACCCAATGTAGTCCCACCTGCCAGCACCTAGTCCATATCCCTCCAAACCCCTCCTATTCATACACCCATCCAGATGGCTTTTAAAGTGTTACAATTGTACGAGCCTCCATCACTTCCTCTGGCAGCTCATTCCATTCATGTGCCACCCTCTGAAAAAGTTGCCCCTCAGATCTCATATCTTTCCCCTCTCACCCTAAACCTATGTCCTCCAGTTCTGGACTCCGCCAGCCCAGGGAAAAGACTTTGTCTATTTATCCTATCCATGCCCATCGTGATTTTATAAGCCTCAAAGGTCACCCCTCAGCCTCCAACACGCCAGGGAAAACAGCTCCAGCCAATTCAGCCTCTTCCTAAAGTTCAAATCCTCCAACCCTGGCAACATCCTTGTAAGTCTTTCTGAAACCTTTTAGGTTTTACAACATCCTTCTGATAAGAAAGCGACCAGAACTGTACTCAATATTGCAAAACTGGTCTAACTAACATCCTGTACAGCCTCAACATTACTTCCCAACTCCTGTACTCTATACTCGGACCAATAAAAGAAAGCATACCAAATGCCTTCTTCACTATTTTATTTATCTGTGACTCTAAAGGAGCTATGAACCTGTACTCAAAGGTCTGTTTGTTCAGCAACACTCCCCAGTCCTGAAGGGCTTATGCCCGAAACGTCGATTCTCCTTCTCCTTTGATGCTGCCTGACCTGCTGCACTTTTCCAGCAACACGTTTTTAAGCCCATACCATTGAGTGTCTAGATTAGAATAGTGCTGGAAAAGCACAGAAGGTCAGGCATCATTGGAGCAGGAAAATAAATGTTTTGGGCAATAGCCCTTCATCAGGACTGAAGACGGATTCCCCCTGCCTGAGCTGCTGTGCTTTTCCAGCACCACTCTAATCTGGACTCTGATTTCCAGCATCTGCAGTCCCTCACCTTTTGCAGTAAGGGCGTAAGTCCTGCTAAGATTTTTTGGCGGTGTGATTTTTAAACTTGGTCCAATCTAGGCACCCTGGTTGGCTCTGATCTGTGGGTACTGCTGGCAAAACAAAGCTCTTCTGGGACTGCAATAAAATCAAATCCAAACCAGGGAACTCAGAACATCAGCTCTGCTTTCTCTCTCTCTCTCTGCAGACCTGCTGAGTTACTCCAGCAATTTATGCTTCTGGTTTCAGACTCCCAGCCTTCTGCAGTATTTGTGCGTGTGTGTATTTTGGTGTTAAGTTGACATTTGGAGAGTGGGAGGTTTAGAGTTGGTTACCTCCTGAGTGTTGGCAGTGAGTTGACGCTGTGTTTCCAGGAGACACACGCCCTTCGCCGCCTCTTCCGAAGCTCCATCCGCTTCCAATTCGCCCGGGGCCGGGGCCGGGGAACGGGCAGCGTCCGCCCGCGGCTCCAAGACGTCTCCCTCCCGGCCGGGCTTGCCGCCGGTGCCGCAGCTCGAGGCGATCCCGACGATGGCCAGCAGCAAGGCCACGCAGCCGGCGGCCAGCACCGCGATCACGGTGAAGGAGGTGTCCCAGCTCCGCTGTCCCGGGCCCGGGGAGGCGGCCGGAGCTGCCGGGGGAGGCTCGGGCCCCACCGTGAAGCTCAGGGTGACGGTGGAGGACAGGGAGGGCAGGCCGCCGTCACTGACCGCCACGACCAGGCGGAGGGCCCCGGGCTCGGCCCCGGCCCCGGCCCCGGGGGACGCGGAGGGCGGCAGCGGGCGGCCCAGGTACACCTCCCCGGTGTCCGAGCGGATGGTGAACAGCCCGGGCGGATCCCCGCTCACGATCCGGTAACTGAGGCGGCCGTTCGGCCCCTCGTCCGGGTCCTGGGCCCGCACGCGCGCCGCCAGGTAACCGCGGGGCGCGCCCCCGGGCAGCGCCATCTTGGCGGCGGCGGAGCGGTTCCCGGGAGGAGCCGGAGCCGGAGCCGGGCCCGGGAGCGGGGGCGGGGGGTGAGTGATGAGCGGCGCGTTGTCGTTCCGGTCGGTGATGACCAGGCGGACGGTGGTGGAGCCGCTGAGCGGCGGGGAACCGCCGTCTGTCGCCTGCAGCAGCAGCTCGAGCTCGGGCAGCTCCTCACGGTCCAAGGGCCGGAGCGCGAACAAGGAGCCGCTGTGAGGCTCCACAGCGACGGCAGGAGGCTGCAGGCCAGGCCCCGGCTCCGGCTCCGGCCCAGGCCCAGGCCCCGGCTCCCGCTGCTGCAGCAGGCGGTAGGTCAGGCGGCCGTTAACGCCCAGGTCAGGGTCACGGGCCCGGACGGTACCGAGCTGGGCCCCGGGCGGGTTGTTCTCCGCCAGCGACAGGCGGTAGACGGAGCGGGGGAAGGCGGGCGCGTTGTCGTTCACATCGGTGACGGTGACGGTGAAGGGCCGCACGGTGCGGCGGGGCTCCGGGCCCTGGTCCTCGGCCACCAGCGTCACGTTATAGTCGCTGTGCCGCTCCCGGTCGAGCCGCTCCGCCGTGACGATCATGTGGTGGTTGCTGCCGTAGGCCGGCCTCAGCTCGAGCTGCCGGGGCCCGAGCAGTGACACCGAGAGGCGGCCGTTAGCTCCGGAGTCCCGGTCCCACACACTCACCAGCGCCACGAAGCTGCCCGGCTCCGCCGCCTCGGTGATGGACGCGAGGCCCGAGGCCGCCGCCGCCGCCGCCTGCGCGCCCCCGGGCCCGGACCCGGGCCACAGCGCGCTCACGCGGATCTCCGGCGCGTTGTCGTTGACGTCCAGCACGCGCACCGTCACCCGGCAGCTCGAGGCGCGCGGCCTGGCGCCCATGTCGCGCGCCTCCACCTCCAGCTCGAAGCGGTCGCGCGCCTCGTGGTCGAGCGGCGCGTGCAGGCTGAGGCGGCCGGAGCGCGGCTCCAGGCGGAAGAGGCGGCGAGCGGCGGCCTCGAGCCTCGGGCTGAAGGTGTACCGGAGCTCGCCGTTCACGCCTTGGTCCGGGTCCCGGGCCTCGAGTTGCAGCAGCACCGAGCCCGGGGCCGTGTCCTCCGGCAGCTCCAGCTCCAAGGAGCCGCTCTCGAAGGCCGGAGCGTTATCGTTGTCGTCGAGGACGCGCACGGTGAGCCGCGCGTCCCCGCTCCGAGGCGGGTCGCCCCCGTCCCGGGCTCGGAGCAGCAGCTTCAGCTCGGCCTGACTCTCCCGGTCCAGGGGCTTCACCAGGAGCAGCAGCGGGAGCGGCTGGTCCCCGGCCCCGGCCCCGGGCCCGGCCCCGGGCGGCAGCTCCAGCTCCAGGTGACCGTTCACCGAGAGCTCGTAGCCCCGCACCGAGTGCGAGCCGGTGTCGGCGTCCAGAGCGGCGGGCAGAGGGAGCCGTGTGCCCGGGGCCGAGCTCTCGGAGATTTCCAGCTCGATCTCGGCCTGGGGGAACTCGGGCCAATGGTCATTAATGTCCAGCACTTGGATCTCCACGTGGATCAGCAGGAACCTGTCCCTGGAGAAGCTGACCACATCCAGGAGCAGCAGGCACGGTTCCTGCTGACCGCAAAGCTGCTCCCGGTCAATGCGGCTCGCCACCGTCAGCTCGCCGTCCCTCTCCCTCACCGTGACCCTGACCGTGACCGGTACCGAGCCGTTACACTCGGGCATCAGGCGGAAGCCGCTCTGACCCCCGCCGGCCGCCTCCAGCTGCAGATCGGCGGCCAGGTTCCCGATCACCGAGCCGGCCTCTTGCTCCTCGTACGTGGAATATCTGACCGTCTTACACTCACTCAGGATCGGAGCGAGAAGGAGCATAAGGAGCAGGAAGCAGGGCTCCCTGGAGGGACTGCACACCGGGACAGCAACCCTGCTTCGACTTCTCCCAGGGCTCATTCTGTAGAAACTTCAAAACAGTCCGAGCTAACTTTCTTTGGTGCGCTGAAAACTCGTCCCTCTTGTTACTGCCTGCAAAGAATTACATTGACTGTCAAAAAGTCCTCCTTGTGTAACCCCCCCAGTTCCTCGGGGGTCGTTTTATTGGTAATATCATGCAAATAAGAAAGTCAGTGGCCAATCCCCTCCTCTCAAAGGCCAGCAAATGTTGTCTTTGATGTTCAGGACATTTGCAAATTTAACTCGCCCCAACAAACTGATGACAAATTTTGTTTAAAGTAGCAGATCACAAATGTTCAGCTTTGATGAGGGGTCTATGGTTTCATACTGACCATCGCGTGTTTTTGTTTTACTTTCACCAGCAGTTAGAAACATGAACTCCACGATCTTCAGACTCCGTTCTGTGAAGGCGGTTTTCGCATAGATTTCTCCTGTTGTAAAATTCTGTACTTCGCTGAAAGCCATTGTCTATTTAACGAAATTTAATCAACATACCCCAACGAGAAGATAAATTGCTTGTATGGTTAGGCAGTTGTCATAATCGCCTAATGTCCACTTAGAGCCATAGAGCATGGAAACGGAGCCTTTGATCTAACTGTCCCAAACTGACCATGTTCTTAAATCAAATTCGGCCCATACCCTTCCAATCTTTTCCTATTCGTGCACTAATCCAAATCATTTCGTTATTTGAGTTTACAGGTGATCAGAGCCAATCGCAGCACTAGTTTAGGAGATTCAATTTCGGAGTTGTGTGTTGGTCTCCTCTTTACATTATTTGTACTGATCTGTGGGCACTATATTTTCATTGTTGTAATACAATTTTTCTTCACAGTTGCATTTGAAATAAAGATCTCTTGATTCTAACGATTTGAGCTTTTAAAAATCTCTGACTTTTGATGATAGCATTGCTAGGTTTCAGAGTTTAAAAGATCGCACATCTTTAAATTGCAACAAGTGTCTCCAGCGCAGTAAAGCCTTATAATCTTTTTAAAGGCGATTTTAGAAAGTGAATCGTTAGTCACATTCAAGGGATTCAATAGAGTATGATTGTGAAGGGAAGGAACTGCTCATGGCTGTCAACAAAATGGATCTTGTAGCTTGAAGAGTCATTGAAGTTTTAATACTAATAAGCTGTAACAAAATTGCATTACACTTTTTAATGTTCGCGTTCAGTCAGATTTTAAGTATTTAATTAGCCGTGGTACCAAATCTCGTTAAGATTAGCCCAGCTGATCCTCACAATAGGCAGAGATAACTAAAGAACAGAAATCTGTCATTTGGAATGTCCGGGAAAGACTTCAGACCAGATATTAACCCTCAATCAGTCTGCACAAGTCTCTGCTGGCAACCTTCCTGTGCGCTGTGTTAACTAAGCGCAGCATCATAGCAACAACCCCGATTTATTTATTTTGGGGATGTGGGCGTCGCAAGTTTGCCAGCATTTGTTGCCATTGGGAAGGTGATATGGGTTACTTTCTTGAACCACTGCAGTCCACCAGGCGTGGGATTTGTTGGGGTGCAAGTATTAGAATAATATGACAAATAATTGGAATAAATTGAGAATCCCACGATTTATCCACCTTTTAATTTCTCTCGCCCAATGCAGTTTGTGATCAACATTTCACATCTGTGGTTGATGGAAGAACCCGGTGGCCATTGTAGAAGTGATTGTGTTCACCGATTAACTGTCTTAATGGACAGCTCACAGCAGGATAACTTGATCAGATCTAGTCTGCTTTACGAATGAAGCAACTCCATGCGTTTTTTTCATAAATAAAACTCCTGTGCTATCAACATATATGAGTTTACTTTTATTTTGAAAAAAGACTTCCAGCTACGCAAGAAAATTGAAGTGTGTTATCGAATTAAACAATAATAAATGTGAATATTTGAATATGGTCTCCCGGTCCCTGACGTGCTGTCTTATGCTCGCAGGTTGCAGAAGAGTTTAGTTTTATCAACTTCAAATATTACAATTTACGAATTAGATCCCGCAGACTGAAATTGATGTCTTTCCCTGAATGTGAGAACTAAGAATTTCTGGAGGTTCTGTTTTATTGCCACATTTGGCAGGTACGTTCCTGCCATTGTTTGTGTTCTTTCTATAATACATCATCATCAGGTGGCGATTGCTGGCTTTAGCCATTTGTGAGCAGAGGAGGCAGGAACATTTGTGTCTGCTGCGAGGTGTGGGCTCACTCTCTGCCTTTTAAGGAGGGCCGGGGAGGACACGCGAGCGAAGTGAGAGTCGTGTATTCGAGGCGATGGAGCCTCCTTGAGGGGGGCTGGGAGTCGAATGGCGCTCTCCAGCGGCTGAAATCCTGCTGAGAATACTTTTGTCACTCATATGCAAAACACCAACAAACGGATAATCTCCCTTGTTACAATCCCTAAACATCGGAACGACATTGAGGCGCTGTGGGGTGGGGGCTTTCCAAAGCATTTCAAGAAAATGCCACGGTTGAAAATGAAATAGACGACTTGTAATGTTTACCGGATTGAGCCACGTTTTGACTTAGAGTGAACAGTATATTCTGCAGCAGCCTGCAGTGCAAGTCTACGTTAAAATAGAATTGTTTGGAGCTGGAGTCGTATGCACATGTCTCCGAACAGGGAACTCACTCGATGAACCTAACACCTGAATAATGTTTTCTTTCAAACAAAAACTGTTGGTAGTGTGACGATCCCGCTCCAACCATTAGAACAAAGAAACGGTCGCAATATGTTCAGATATATTTGATCTTTGCCGTGTCCCTTTATTACTTGACAACAATAAGGGCCTTTGACCTGTCGGGCGCTAGTTAACAAATACAATGAGAATTTCCGCTAGGTTAGCCAACATTTCCTTCTTCTACACACCACAGTACCCTTAGGAGTGCTTTGTTATATGCTGTGTTTAAAATGCCAAAACACTAAACAAAACTTTCACGGAGAAAATCCCCAATGCCATTTTTTTTCTCTCTCTCTATCTGGCAGAGGTGTACACGTTTGGCTAACGTGAGGTTGAGTAGCTTGCTGTATGGTTCCCAGCACAGTTCAGTGAAATAACACCGAAGTCGTCTAAAAACGGAGAGCTGGATGGTTTCAGCGTGTCCTTCATCTGTTATATCGTTTATTGGGTTCAGTAAAGGTTAATGGCTTCTGAGTGCAGAAGCAGTAACATTCGTTGGCTTTCAATCGATCGGAAGTCTATTAGTATGGAAGCTCCGGCGGTGAAAACTAGTGCAGAAATTCGCAGTCCCGCTCCTGGTACACGGTGTAAGGCGGGAGGACAATAAGTGAAGACGGTAGTTGTCATTAACTATACTCTCCTCCATTAATACATTCGCACTGAATAGCAAAACAGCCCATTGTGGCACGCTCCAATGGTTTCACTCACGACAATAATGTTGAGAATTTTCCCATTTATCACAAAAGCTTTTACTGAAGAATGTCCCAGTGTTTTTTTTTTTGCTTAATTCCAATCACTCAGTGAAATCAAATGTAAGGTGGTAAATACTATTATTGTCAGAAATTATTCACCCTGTCTCATTTGTTATTTTCTGGTCAGAAGACCTGACAAAAGGAGACCTTTCTCCTCACTTGGCATGCAGTTTCCAACAGATTTTAAGGCATAATTGGCCAAAACAGCTCGAAAGATCGTGGAATTTCCAACTTGGGTGAAGTGCTCCAAAATGTAAGCAGGAACTTGAAATGTAACCGAATCAGTGTAATTTGAAATACCTTGTTACAGAGCTTTCCTGATTCCCCAAAGCGGAAACTTAGCCTCGTGGTTTAATATCTGACATTATTGTAAACTTTGTATTGTCAAAGTGTTTGAATCAGATGAAGGGCTTTTTGCCCGAAACGTCGATTTTCCTGCTCCTCGGATGCTGCCTGAGCTGCTGTGCTTTTCCAGCACCACTCTAATCTAGAATCTGGTTTCCAGCATCTGCCGTCATTGTTTTTACCTCGGAGAGAAATAACAAAGGCAGAGCAGCAACCTGGCTGTCACTACTAGCATGAATATTCATTTAAAACCTCTTGAAAATGCCCATAAAAATGTGGTAATCTTAATGAAGCTGATTCGTCACTAACCAAACAGGTGCAAGCATTGACTTTCTGATAGGACTCATGCCTCCGAGTTAAGTAGGCTTCTCTACAGTAACGAGGAAATACTGCACTAAGTATATGAAAACAATGCCCTGTCAGCTGTCTTACAGAGATTCGCTGTCCCCCATGCACTATTCAAGGACAGGTTCCGCTCTGCACCTTTACCAATATTCTGTCTCTCCCCTACCCCATTTCAGCGCTGCGTCCCTCAACCCACGCACTTCTCCCATCCAAACCTGAAATGGATGACCTGATTATTGTCTTACTGTTTCTAGGAAAGTGCTGTATTTTGGAATGCCTTAAATTCACAAATGGTGCATAATGTGTATACACTCATGATTGCATCTGCAGCATTTGTCCATTTTTTAAATCTTCAAATCAACAGGCATCAACTTCAAATAGATCAACCCTGTATTCTGGAAGTTTACCAAGACCGCTTGCTTATAACAAAGACAACAGAAACAGCAAAAATATTGAAGATGTCAAGTAATTAATTACCATAACTTATTCAACAAAACATTAGGGGAACAGAATCTACAGGAAGTAAAACTCCACAGAAAGATTTTTAAAATGTTCTCTTCCTCATATCTTTTAGGGGAATTTGAAACTTTATTCTACCATAGCTTTAAAAGCATTAACACTATGTATGAGGATAAAGTGTGACAAATAGTTAATGTAACACTTCAAATGTACTGTACAAATCTTAAGATGCCACGCAGTGACTTAAACATTGGTAATAAATATTCTTGACTACGTTCACATATTAACGATAACAAAGTAAACTAACAGCATCAGAACTTCTCAGCTGAATCTTGTTTTAGACTGCAGTTTCACAAAATCTTTCACAGTGTCACAAACTTTCTAATATGATTGTATTACTCCAAGATCCAGAACTATTTGATTCAAAACCATAAAATTTCAAGGAGTTATGACTCATACTTTTGACATTCAACAGTAAGCCAGGTTTAAAAATCATCCGAAAACTTAAAAACATACACATTTCATTCACCCTTCCAGAAAACTTTTACAAAAGCATTACCTATTTTTTATGAATTCTGTGTCCATAGCTTCATTTAGTCATTGTTTTTTGAGAATAAAACATTATTGAAGCTCTCCCCGACTGAGAAAAGGATTTGTAACCAGTCAATATAATTATACCACTCGGTTTCTGGAATCAGCTGGAATTATTGATGGAAAATTCTTCTGTAACAGCCATTACTGGTCAACAACCATAGAATCAGCTGGAAATATCCTGGGTACAGGTATTCTTCAGTTAAGAAATGCCTTATTGTCTTATAAGATGGTACTGGCTTTATACCTGAATAATAACCAATAGTTTGCATAGTCAGCACTAAATTAACTTAATGATCTTTGATGGTTTTGCATAATGCTCAAGACATCAAAGGAATAGGAGAAATACGTACAGCTATGTTTGGGGGGTGGGGGTCGGCCGGGGCCATCTGCTTTCAAATTAATATGCCATTGTTGCAGAACAGAGTGAGAGCACTGATTGATTGACTCATAATGCAATAGGTGTACCAGCACCACATATTGTTGATTCACTGAATTACCTCTGTCTGAGGCTTTTTTAAAATGTCATTGAGTTATGAGTTGGAAGGTGAACCATTATGGTATCAACTCCATTTAGACTGAGGTGCCATTGTAGTGGTAGTATTTCAGAGGGTGAGGCCTTCACTAGTTGTCAAAAGGTCCAGGTGATGGATGTGCTATGTAGATTATAGTTCTTAAGTTTTTTAAAAATCAGCCTATTCAGGCATATTATCACACAGCTCCTGAATGTCTACCTTTGAAACACATTATACATGGTAGCTTCTGGGTTGACAGCTCTCTGGGGAAGGCCTTTACTGTGGGACCATCTCCCAGTATCCTCCCTTGCACTACTTAATTTCCATTTACTCCAATATTGGGTGCATTCCAGCCCTAACTAGAAGTTAATGGCATGTTTTAAAGTTACCTGGACTCAATGATCATCATTTCTATTTTTTTAGCAGTGAGCACTGGATCTTTGCTGAAATTTAATTTCAAATTTTTGGACATCTCTGGGCATCATGACTACATTGCTTCATGGAAATACACAGTCACACTGTGATGGCTCTGTTCTGCTTTTCAGGTGCCTGACTTTAAAGTTATCATTTTTTACAGCATATTCCCTATCATGACTCTTCCTTGCTCAGTTTCTGATTGTCCTAGAGGAGCTGAAGAACTGATGTACTTTGCTGAACAAGAAGTAAACTTCCTGGGTGGCAGTCCATTTTCCATTACCTCTGCATCAAATAATGACTTCAAAGCTCCACCAGAGTTTCTCTGCCCCTCAACCAATTCTGAGCATCTGTTTCTTCATTTCTACAGGAGTATGTTCTATACTGAGACCACCAATGCTTTTCTGATAGCTTTAGATTCACTGCCCCTCTGACTGGTTAACTTTACATGACAATATACAAGGGTGACATCAAGTGGCTACCCATTCTACACCTAATATGTCAATCTGTTGTCTTCACGAGGAACATTAGGCATGGCGTATAATGGATAGCTAATTTCATATCAATCATTTTAAATACGAAGAAGTTTTTTCTGGTACAGAATAAAGGAACAGGAATAAGCAATTTCACCCGAAGGGCTCGGTTGCTGCCTGACCTGCTGTGCTTTTCCAGCACCATACTCTCGATTCGAATCTCCAGCATCTGCAGTCCTCACTTTCGCGTATTTCACCCCTGAGTCTGCTCCATCATTAATTTAGATCAGGGTGATTTGTGCATGCCATTATTCCATTATCTTTGATTCTTTTTCGTCACAACAGAGTATTAATCAATCTCCATCTTGAAATGTTAAATTGCCGCAACATTCATAGCCTTTAAGGAAGTGAGTTTCTCATTTCCTGATTTGTCCTAAAATGACTTGTACAAATTCAAATGTTTGTCACACAGCTTTACTTTTACAGATTAAGCTGCTGAGTTAACGGTTCTTATACCCTTTCTACTCTCATATAAGGACAACTCTCAGAGTCCTAAGGTGGCATTTAATGTCAGTGGCCTCTTACACATGTTGCCTCATGCACAGTGAAACCTAGACTCCTCCCTCACCTATTGACAAGCAGAAGAAGGCTACAAGCATTCGCATTGCAAATAAGATGACAACCACTTAATAAATGAATAAATTCACCAAACCAATTTAATGAAAAATAATTATTATTTGGAACTTGCAGAGTACAAGCCTGGAGTGTCCTGGTGCAGTTTCTGATGCACTTTGTTGCAGCCTCTGTGGCCAAGGTGGAGGCAGCTTGTTGATTGTGACTGGGATGATCTTGGTTTCTTGAAGCCCAGAGGATCCTGGCATACTGAAGGCTTCCCGGCCACAGGTATTGCTGCCTCTGATGCTTGATTCACCTTCCCTCTGTACTGTTTCACCTCCATTCAGGGATTGAAAAGGACTGGATACATGAGTCCCAAATCTGTTTCAGGCTCCACTTTACTGATTACTGTCCTTGTGGAGAATGTGCTCCAATGTGCCCCTGTCTTGTCCACATAAGTGGTGCCCAAACATGAATGTCTATTTACCTTACTGAAACACTCACAACTACAAGTGTTTTGCATTGTCTCTCAACTCTTCTGAACTGCTTGTCACAACTCCTCAGATTGCCATGGCTTCCTCTACCTTTTCAGCAGCACTTTCCATTCATTGGAAAACAGCTAACCATTGCAGAATCCAAACCCTCACCTGAATACTGAAGCCTTCAGTAGCCGGTGATCTGGCAACCCATGATTTCCCTTGCACTGCACATTTTATTAACAAGGTTGCATTAAATTCCACTCAGTTACAGGCAAATGATACATAAGTACCTCAACAAGCACAGTTACCTTTTCTCTATTCAATTTTCTCTGTTATGGCATTAATCAGCCCAAAGTCCTGTCCTCTAACATAGCACCATCCATATCATTCTACAGACCCCACTTCACTCGTAGCATCTCTCCCATCTGGTTCCATTAGATCTCAGCTCCTTTAGGTGAAAAGCTCAGGTTTCTCCAATCTTTCAAAGATAACTATAAGTTTGCGACTTTTCTATTCTAAGCAGAATATAATGTAATCCCATAACATGAACAGTGTAAATTATTTGGCAGCAGGACACCATGATGAATAATACTTAACAGCTTCTTAAGTTGGAAAACAGTTCGTTATGAACTACAAGAGGTAAATATATGTTTTATATTGAGATTCCCAAGAGCTAAAATCTCCCCAGTTGTGGAAACATGGATCAAATTAAATCCCATTTGATAACTACCTGCTTTCTTTGTAAATAACAACACTCAATGATGGAAGGGGGCACACATTTGTTTTTATTGTGGCCTCAGGTTGAGTAAGTAATTGTCTTGTGGGTATTAGAATTCGAGATTCACAATTGCAAATAAATTTAAGACATCAAATTAAGAGCTGCAATACACAACCTTTGAAATAAAGAAAATTGCACTCTCTGAAGTGCAATACTCTCAATTCTTTACACATGAAAACTGAAGAAAACAACAGGTTAGACAGCCCCAGGTCTGACAGCCCCAGTAGGACACTGCAACAAAAACAATAAAAAAGACCGCAAGAACTTAAAAAACAACAGCAATAGAAACTTGGCGAAACATTATATTGAAAATATTGTTACTGGCGGTATTGCTCACTCTGCAGGGCCCATTTCTCATGGAAGGCCTGCACCCTACTGGTGGATATTACACACTTCCATTCCACAGACACTCCAGTATGGATGTAACCATGAAAGACAGACAGTGATTCAGGTATTATGACCCCGTGACACGGTTGCTTGGACCTGCTAAGGGTCACATTGGTCAGACTCAGGAGCAGACCCATGATGAGGGTCTTGCAATCAGTCAGCCCCCCTCCACACAGGATGCCCATAGATCAGGAGCATGGGTTTGAAGTGCAGCTGAACACTTAAAAGTAGCCCCTTTACATCAGTGATGGAAATGTGTTGCTGGAAAAGCGCAGCAGGTCAGGCAGCATCCAGGGAACAGGAGAATCGACGTTTCGGGCATAAGCCCTTCTTCAGGAATGTTCTTGTTTCCTGAAGAAGGGCTTATGCCCGAAACGTCGATTCTCCTGTTCCCTGGATGCTGCCTGACCTGCTGCGCTTTTCCAGCAACACATTTCCAGCTCTGATCTCCAGCATCTGCAGACCTCACTTTCTCCTTTACATCAGTGAGCAAAGGCTGCAAAACCGATTCAAAATAAATGTGAAGAAAAGTATTTCCTCTAAGTGCCAAAGGCTCCATTTAGCCTCGTACCCAGTAAAAGTGCTTACCTATTGTACAGGGCAGCTGCATGCAACATTTTTCATCCCTCGTCTCCTGTGGAAAGGGAGTCAACCACTGAAAGGTCAGACTTTACACCAAAGCATATCTGAGTGGCAACGATGAGGAAATGGAGAGTGCGCAGTAACAACCCATCCAGGAAACTCCCCCAATCTGCACCCTGCACCCCTTCATCCTCACCAACACACCATTTTATGTTCAAAGGACATAAATGAATTTCTTTGAGACAGTGAGGCATCCCATGGGAGAGTTCGGTCTTTGGTGCCAACATTGAATTCTGGATGCACAGGAATCTGGGCATTCAAAAGTCCATGGCATGCATGAGCTGCCTTGATACCAAGTAGCACAATCATGAGACTCTGGATAATTTTGGCCACATAATGGGATGTTAATCAAATGCTTTAACTGCTCATTTTCCCAGCTATATCTGGATTGCTGCTCTACCAACCAGCACATCAGTGTAGCTTTTTGTTCCAGGGAAATCCTATGAGTTTTACCTTTATTTTTGTGTTATGACAAACTCTAGGAGAGGGACCAAAGTGACCACCTGGCACCACAATATTGTGTAAATCCACTGGCTGGAGACTGTAAGTCAATGCTCAGTGCAGTCCTATCCAGTATCCTAAATGAGTGGTCACCTTGGTTCCAGCACATACCAATTCACTGACCATGATTCATCAGCAGGACAAAAACGGAGCCCCCAAATAGAAGTGAAAGGTACTCCATGTGAAGCATCGAACTTCCTCTGGAGGGGGAGGGTGGAAGTGGGTGGTTCCAGACAGAGCAGAAATCGAGAACATTTATTGCCATTGATCTTGCAAAGAAGACAAAAGAATAAATCTTTTGGCACTCACGTCCTCAAGTGAGCTAGATCTGCTAACAAGTGGAGCTTACCATCAACGTAAGCTGAAAGAACCACCTCTATCTCCAATGCCGCCAAACCAAACCTGACAACACCTTTCATAATAAGTGCAGAAGGAATTCCATGCAAATGGCAACTAATCAAACAGGAGGAAGCCCTGATGTCCTCCTCTTCCAGTGTGAAGAGGCACCTCCAGGAACCAGTTATCTTTCATTAGACATTCTATGGCAGTGTACACACCAGATCCAGGTGACAACATGCATCCCAAATCTGCAATCTTGCAATGTCTGGAATGATCCACCCTGACAAATGCCTTCTCCTGAACCAGGGAGAAATAGGCTCTACAGATCAGTCCACTGGGAAGGATGGGTAATATCCTCGGCAGGTGAATATTATATATACACTTACTTGAGACTATTAGGATAGGTCTAGGTGAACCATGTGTTTCAGCATGGTGCCAATGTGCAAAGACAATGCCCAAGCAAAGATGTTTTAATAAAAACTAAATGCTGGAAAAACTCAGGTCGGTAGCATCTGTGGAGAAAGATAAACAGTTAACATATTGATTCCAATGACTCTTCAGAATAGAAGATTTTATCATTTCTGTTGAGGAGGTACCAGACTTTTTTTAGCAATCAGAGGACCTTCCTTTGGACAGCAAGGCAATGACAGCTCTGTACCAGATGCCCATTTCCCCAGTGACAATCCATTCTTTCAGGCACCTTGGGTAGTCTTTCCCAGGGATGTCCCAGAATGTGTGGAGGAATTCCACAGTCAGCCAGTTCAGCACTGGGAACTTGTCCCTGCAGGGTTGATTAAGAATACCATTTGGATCCTCTAAGCTCAGTGTAAAATCTGAACTTTGCTTTAGTTGTGGTAAGTCTTCCCACAGCAACTCATAAGCATCCTTGCAATATGCTTCCAGAGAAAGAAGCGTGGAACATGATGCCCTTAATTGGGATCTAATGCCCTGTAGATTCAAGGCAAGAAATTATTTGATATCCATCAGTACAAGGAGCTGTTGACAGACCCATGCCTTTTTTCAGGAAAGATCACAGTCTGTCTCTCTCATCTCCAGCCAACCATAGACAGTTCAATTATTCAGTAAATACTCTTTATAGATGCTGTTGCAACCACCAGCACAAATGGAATTTGAACCTGGGTCTCCTGGCCGAGAGATAGGAACAGTCTGCGGCTGGGCTGTTCTTTCAAACAAACAATTCAATAAGTGTTGTTGTAGCTGTTTAATTAAACAGAATGTGTCCAGCCACTGCTACATAGAAAACAATGTCTGTCTGCTGCTCACTTTCTTCTGTACTTACAGTTTCCAGAAGCAAAAATCCTCTACACAGGTCCAGTCACTACTGAGAAATGGTTGGGCAATGTCTTTCAGTTTTCCCCAATGGTTGTAGAAAGACAGATACAATGCAATCCCATTTGAAAGCTACCTGTTTTATTTGTATTGTAGACAACAACAACAGGCAATCATGGCTTTTGTTGTGGCTGAAAAATGTGTTGCTGTAAAAGCACAGCAGGTCAGGCAGCATCCAAGGAGCAGGAGAATGGACATTTCGGGCATGAGCCCTTCTTCAGGAAGTTTGTTGTGGCCTCAGGTTGAGTGAGTAATTGTGGATACTGAGAGGTACACAATTGTAGATAAACTTACAGCTCATAAAATTAAGTGCTGCACTATAAGACCATTTATTTAAAAAACCCTGCACTTTCTAAAAAGGTATATTTTCTGTTTTGTGTTCCATATTGTTAACTGCTTCAAAAGCTTTGATTCAAACTCTGCAGCTGAAAAGAGGTTTAATCAATGGCCTTCCAGCTTCACAATGATGACCATTTTTGCAAAGTAGGCATTTACCCCTTATAAATAAGACAAACTATTTGGATTCAAATTAAGATCTTACCCCTGAAGAAAGCCAAACACCTGTTCTGATTAAACTTTCCATGCTTAAATCTGCATATATTATTCTGAACAATTTCTTTGAATTCACCTTTTCAATTATAATTTATGCATATTGCAAGAACTTATGTCAATCAATGACTTTTGTCTTGATTGTTTTAAATATTCACATAACAATTGACAATTCGAACATCACACCTTCACAAATCTATAATGTGGAGGGATACCCAACCAACAGCAGCTACCAGACAATTAGATAAAATTAACCTGTCATCGGTATAAAATATATGTTATTCATGTTTTTTCTATCTATATTGTCTGCCAGTTTCTGGGTTTTTTTTGTTATACATCATAAAACACAATCAATATTAATTGGTTCTTTCAGTATAGAATAATAGAAACATACAGTTCAGAAGAGGCTTTTGGTCCATCAAATCTATACTAACAATAAATCGACTCTAAGTCCAAACTAGTCCCACTTTCCAGCACTTGGGCCCACAGCCTTGGGTGCTATGACATTTCATGTGGACATCCAAGTACTTTTTGTAGGTTGTGAGGTTTCCTGCCTCAATGACCTTCCAGATTCCCACCACCCTCTGGGTGAAAACATTTTCCTTAAATCCCCTCTAAACCTCCTGCCTTTCACTTTAACTATGGGGAACACATGTTTTCTATCCACTCTGTCCATGCACCTCATAATCTCACAAAACCTCAATCAGGCCCTCCCTCAGCCTTCTCTGAGAACACTGAGCAGCATCGGCACGGTAGGTAGTGTTCAGGCTCCGGAGTCCGTCTGCTCCAGCCCATCCATCCATATCCCTTTCTTTCTCTCCTTTCTCATCTTTATCTTTGCTTGCTTTTTTTCATCTTCTGACATCATGGGGAAGCCAGAGTGATGTGAGCAGGTCTTCAGCCGCGGTGGTGGCGATGCATGGGGGGAGGATCCCTGGCTCTGGGAGGCCTGAAGCATGGATTTGTGGTCTCAGCAGGTCATCATCTGCGGTAGTGCTCGGCAGGTTGTCAGCTGCAGGAGTGATGGTGCCTGGTGTGGGGGACTCTTCACGACCATATTGTTGTGGCAGAGGGATATCCAGAACAGGGACTCCTAGCCGCAGTAAGCCTGAAGTGCAGGGACTCCTCGAGGCCTGGGACACCTTGCAGATGCCCTGGAGTTGTATTTGAAGACCCTTTGTACAGAAGATGAACTCTATTTATAAAATTTCATTTTGTTCATTTTGAAACGTGAGATTGTGGTGACAAAACACTTTTCACTGAGTCTTCCTAGATAAATGTGGCAATAAATAACTCATAATAACCTCTGTTCTAAAGAAAACAAGCTGAGCTTGTCCAGCCTCACTTCATAACTAAACTATCCCAGGCAATCTCTTGGAGAATCTCCTCTGCACTCCCTCCAATGCAATCACATCCTTCCCATAGTGTGATGACCAGAACTGGACACAGGGCACAAGCTGTGATCTTACCAAAGTCCTGTACAGCTCCAATCATTTCTGAAATGCAAGCAAATCCATTCTGTTATTTCCTAATTTCTGAATTTTCTAATTAGTGTATCACTTTCTGCAAAGATGACTAAATTTGTTGGCTTTTTCTAGTTTCATGGATATCCCATAAATGCAGTCATCGAACACAAAAGTTTAAAATAGACATCAGAGTGTATACCAAACGTATGCCACTGCAATGCTACAATCTTCATCTACAGTTCAGAGGGAGGAATAATGCAAATCTAATTACTGTCATATGTACTTTTAGAAATCTCTTAACAAGTCCTTTATAAATTTGATTGATGAAATATCCAGAATCCAGGAAATGACTAATTGAAAACAGATACTGATATATAAAAAAGGTCCTGTTCAAATAAGTGTGCTTAGGAGTCTCAGGTGTGTATATTTGAAAATAATTGATAGTTTGGAACTCTGGAAAGAGACATTATATTAAGTGGCCCTTAAATACTGTGGGTAAATTAAGCTTGCACGTTAATAACATAAAAATCAAAAAGAAGCAGTCTCATTTTAAAGTGTTCTTTAAAACAAGTTTAATGCTTGGAGCTGGAATGTTATTCTGTTGTCTATTAGAGGCATTGGATAATTTTGTAAAATGATACATGTGATGGCCCTTGTTTAGTTGTTCATTATTTTGTAAAAACAGTTCTTACCTTTTGTTGGAGAGGGATTTTAAAGAGGAGTCCGAGTCCCGTATTCAGTGGCACAAATCGATCGTCATTCGGAGCCCCTTACCAACACAGCATGGGAGAGGTCTTCAGGACACTGTTCCTCTTGCAGTAATGTTCAGGATGTTTATGCATTCTGCCTAACGATGATTACGTGCAAAATTGACATTAGTGATAACCACATCACCACATGTGCAGGTGGAAAGTGCTTTGAGAATGATTGCAATATAATTAAGGCTAAGAAGTATCCAAAAAAAAGACAAAAACCATAACAATGGTGAAAGAACCATGCATATGCTCTGAAAAAAGTGTTGTTTATTCAAATAAATCTCCGAGTTGGTCTGCTACCTGAAAATGAAGCACAACAGACAATATTTCCAGAGGATCGACATCATAAGTTTCATTACTAACCACCAATAAACAGGAATCAACAATTCAGTACAAGATTGGAATTTAAATGGTAGTTCAACTTACTCAAGCTGCAGAATCATTGTAACTAATGTCACCCACTTGAACTACTGTTTTCTAATCCTTCCTGCTATCAAATGAAATTTTGAGATACAAACATGGAAAGCATGACAAAACATAAGAGTAGAAGAGGTAATACATTCATTGCATTTAACCGAATTGTTGAATTTACCCACTAAGTAGAAAATAAAAAATATTCAATTCCAAGAAATACAATACAGCACAAGAACAGACCCTTTGGCCCACCAAGCCTTATTGGCATTAGGAAGATCATTATGTAATTAATTTTATTCCACTGTCAAAGGAATTAAAATACAGTACACTTGTTAACTGTTGAATAAACTTACCAGATCATGATCACCGACTATTGATCCATTTGATTTACAGCTATGTTTAAACAGAAAAATTACTTTTACCAATAGGAATGTAGATTTCAGGAGTTGGCTCAAATTGTGTGCTTAAATTGGTGATGTATGCAATAAAATCTTTTATTTCAAAATGTTGAAATCTATTATTGACAATTAGATCATAAAAATAGATATTAAATAGTGTTTCAAAGTACCGTTGCATAGACCGACAGCTAACCTGCCAGGTTTTATTATAGATTTGATAACCAGCTTGTAAATACTATGTCCCACTCCCATATATCAGTCCACAATCTTTTTAAGAACATAGATAAGAATTTAATGACAAAATAATGGAGATGGTAACAGCACTTAAACCTTATTTATGTGCAAATAGCACAACAACTTCAGGCAAGAAATAGCTACATGGTTATCTGGAAATAATTGTCAAGTTGTTCTACACTGCATTTAAGTTATGAAAGGACATCTCACTGTCTGCCTCACCATTTAAATCCATTTGAGTGATGTGAATTTACTTTATTTATGTGGAAGATCTGATCTAAATTGTGACTGCAAGTTCAAAAACCTCTTTGAAAAGAAAGAAAGAAATGTATTAATTTCTCTGATATCAAAAATTATTGGCTGCAAATTGTGAAGTTTCATTCCTTCACATTTTAACTGGTGAAGGTGTTAAAATACTGTCAAAGTTTAAATTGTGAGCAGTTGTAGTCTACCTTACCTAGGAAAAGATGCACTTCCTATAGAGGGTGTACAGTGAAAGCTTTCCAGACTAATTCCTGGAATGGTAGGTTTGTTGTATGAAGTGTGATTGTATCGACTGGGTCTGTATTCACTGAAGCTTAAAATGATGAGAGTGGATTCCATTGAAACATAGGAACTTTGGATACAACTGGATAGAGAGATGTAGTGATGAAGGTTCCCCTGGCTAGAAGGTCCAGAGCACAGGGTTACATCTCAGGATACAGAGCAAGCTATTTCAGATTGAGATGAGGAGAACTTTCTTCATTCAGAAGATGGTGAACCTGTGGATTACTCCATCACAGAAGGCTGTGGAGGTGAAATCACTGCATATATTTAAGAAGAAAATAGATACATTTTTAGAATCGAAAAGGTGGCAAGTAGTATGGGGTGAGAGCAGGAGTAAACCATTAAGATAGAGGATCAGTAATGATCATGTTGAATTGTGGCATAGATTCAAGTGGCCTACTCCAGTTACCAGTATCTATATTGAATGTTTCACCATTATGATTTTCTTGTCATTCCTCCAGTACCTTGCTAGGTTGCATTTCTTGGGGGGGGGGGGGGGGGAGGGGGGGAGTTGAAGGAGAAAAACATGCAGGTAAGATGTGGTGAGGAAGGAGGGGAGGGAAGTTAGAGGTGTTTGCATCATGCACAGCTTGCAAACCAGAATGTATCATAGGATGAGAGGGAGGTGGTATTAGATTAGATTAGATTACTTACAGTGTGGAAACAGGCCCTTCGGCCCAACAAGTCCACACCGACCCGCCGAAGCGCAACCCACCCATTCCCCTACATTTACCACTTTACCTAACACTACGGGCAATTTAGCATGGCCAATTCACCTGACCTGCACATCTTTGGACTCTGGGAGGAAACCGGAGCACCCGGAGGAAACCCACGCAGACACGGGGAGAACGTGCAAACTCCACATAGTCAGTCGCCTGAGTCGGGAATTGAACCTGGGTCTCTGGCGCTGTGAGGCAGCAGTGCTAACCACTGTGCCACCATGCCGCCCGTGGTATGTTGCAAGGTAGATTAGATATGGGGAGAACCTAATCTGTTTGAGTAATCATCATCCCTTTAATCACCAACTGTATTTTCTTTATGGAGATTGCCTTGTTGTCCCCTGGTTCTGCAATGTTTTGTCCTGCACAAGAGGCACAAAAGTGTTAGTAAGTGTGGTACAATCTGTCTGGATGATCTAGTTCCTATGTTTGAATGGCTGGCAGTTTGTTTACACTTTACAATGTGGATGTGAGGGTTTCAGCAGTACAAAATATCAAAGGATGCAGTAAAGAATATGAATGTCAGTTATAAGTCTTAATTGAGATAAACTGTTAAAAGGTGAGTGATGGGAATGTTGTGAGTTGAGCAATGTCTGAATCTCATAACAGTTAGTAGGATATAGGTTTGGAAGTTGTAATTACCTGTTGACTATGGTTTGGAAACTTTGACCAGTTTATGGATTAAAAACACTTTGTTTAGTCGACTGCCACATCTCTTTGAGGAATGCCTACCATGAAGAAATTTTACTCTTCCCTCACTTCAACTGTGATGAAGAGTCATCCTGACTCAAAACATTAGCTTGCTGTCTCTCTTTGGATGCTCTCAGAGTTTTACATGAATCCATGCTGTTTTCTGTGAGCAGACAGGAGTGTTCCCTCCCAGTTGGGGAACACTTCAGTGGTCCAGGACATTCAACCTCGGACCTTTGGATGACCATTCTCCAAGGCGGACTTCGGGACAGGCAGCAGTGAAAAGTGGCTGAGCAGAGGCTGATAGCTAAGTTTGGTACCCATAGAGAGGGCCTCAACTGGGACCTTGGGTTCATGTCACATTACAGGTGATCACCATTGCACTATACACACACACACAGACACTCCTAACACACACACACACACACACTCATGGACACACATATACACAGACACTCACACACACCCTTACAGACACACACACACCCCACAGGCAATTTCTCAGAGACTTAGACCACTCTACACTCATGCACACACATATACACTTTCTCTCACAGAAATTCACAACCCCCCACCCCAGACACACACACATACACACTCCTACACGCACCCCTTCACAGACTTAAGACACTCAACACTCACTACACACTCATATACACTCTCTCACACTCACAACCCCCAATCTAGACAGACAGACACACAAATAGACACAAAGACCCACATGCACACATATATTTTGTGGGGTGAATTTGTACTTGTAGAGTTACATTGTACTTTGCTCAAAAACTGCATAAATTCATGTAAAACTCTGTTATCTCGCTTTTTAGATTAGAATCAATCTAAACATCATGGCATAGACAGAGAACACAGAGGGCTAACACCTTCAACATATTGTCTAGCTAACATCAAATGTTACAGCTAACCTGAGAATGCAACTTTTAAAAAAGGTTTTGTGATTTACACATGAAAGAAGTGAAATTATCATGGTATTCAAACAGATAAAAGACTCAACAGACAATGTATAATTTCAGTTACATCACACTGTAAATTTTTGCTATAAATTCTGTGTGTTAGGATTGAGCCCTCCACAATTGCCTGATGATGGAGCGGCACTCCGAAAGCTAGTGTGCTTCCAATCAAACATTTTGGACTATAACCTGGTGTTGTGCGATTTTTAACTTTGTACACCCCAGTCCAACACCGGCATCTCCAAATCTTAATTGGAAGAGGCCCACTTCACACTGGGCTGAGAATGGATTTGCCTTATGTTAATGAGAATCAAAGATTGGTTGTCAAAATTGTAATAGACCAATGCCCAGCCTTGAAAGAGGTTATGGTTCAAGTATAGTCAAGGTACATCTGAAAGGGTCCAGTGAGAATGAGAAACCTAAAGACATCAGTATAAGTGAGTGAATAGTAGTAGAAAACTATGGCATTAATTAATTTTAACAGGTTCTACAATTTGCATTCTATGGGTTTAAAAAGTAATTGCAGAGATTGTACATGCATTTGCCTTGTCCTTCCAAAATTCCTAAATCGCGAGAACATTTTCAAGGCTTGCAAGGTAGCAAATGTAACTACAATTTAGAAGAAAAGAGGGAGAAAACAGAATTCTTAATCAGTTAGCTTAATATTGGTTGTGGGTTTTGAAGATGTCTAAAATGCTTTGGAGAAATTCTGAGGTGCATCTTGCAGAAATGGTAGATAGAGTACAATGTGGTGAACTTACCTACTTCGATTGAAAAGAGTTTTTTTTTAAAATGTGCAGCAATGGAAATGTTTACATTCAAGGACTTCTCCCTGTAACATGAAGGTACAGCAAGTCATAAAGAAGCCAAATGGTACGTTAGCTTTTGTTGTAAAGAGATTGGAAAATAAAAGTAGAGGTCTCATTGCAATTAAAGAGGGAATTCGTGAGGCCACACTTGGAATACTTGCAGGTATACTTGGAATACTTGCACACTTGCAGGTTTGCCTCCTTACCCAGTGAAGGACATACTTGCCCTCGAGGAGGTGCAATAAGGGTTCATTCTGTAAGGGAAGTGGAAGTCATGAAGGGTTTTTACATTTTTATTATTTTTGCCTGGGTAAGGTTTAGCACAATAAAACTCACCCTATTCTTCTTTATCTCAAAAAATTCTATCCTGGCTAATTGTTTATCATCTGCATATAAACAGAGAAATACACACTCAATTGATAAGTATATCCTTTCTAAACTCAAAACCCTGTTACAATCAACTGAGGAGTCAGAAAAGGGAGGAAGTTTTCCACCTTTCCTTACCTGGTCATTATTATCACAATATGATCTCAGAATTACAGTTACACAACATTTGCTTGGTTCAGCATAAACAAAATAAGTCAGTTTCAATATAATGCATCAATAACTTTCCAGTGTAACATTGTCGAACAGTACAATCCAACTTTGAGCACAACTGACTTAAACAGGAGGCTTATAATTTCTATTGGTTATAGCAATTGATTCTATTGGATATAACAATGCAAAAACTAGCAATTGCATACTTCTTTACGATGATAGTTGGCTAATGGTTTAAAGATTATACACTTCTTGGATTAAATAGTAAATAATTAGATATTAAGGGAAACGAAATATGGGAATGATGTAGGAAGGTGAATTTGAGGTAGAAAATTGGCCATGAATATCAGAGCAGGGAGAAATTGCCAATTCCTTCTTGTTATGCTCACCTAAGGCACCCTATTACAGAATCAACACTTTAAAGTGTGTAGATATTTTTGAATTAATCTGTTCAGAGATGTTATTGCGTGCCTCTGAAGCAGGTGGAACCCAAACCAAGGTAACACTATCACTGCACCACAAGAGCTTCTTTACAGAGTATATGATTATGTGTGTACTTTAAGCTGTAAAACACAAATTAAGTACTTCATCTTATCACCAGTAAAGCACTACTTGGGATCAATCTACTGCTCTTTATCAAGATTCACAACTATATATTTCAGCTGTTCAGCTGATTCTATCTCCACATTATTCACATCAGCACTAAATTAGAAGTTAACAAGGTAAATGTTATTGTTGCTAGAAATAAACTAAATCGTTATCGAGCAGACCATGAGAAAGAAAACTCTTAACTTGTACATAACTATATGTAGAAGTCAATTAATGTGTTAATTTGTCTTGTCAGCCTAATATTGTGTAAAAAAGCTTAACTGCATGGCTCTATTTACTACAAATTAGTTTTTGTTGGTTCATTGGCTATCAGGGTGGTTAGTGCATGTGAATTTCCTTGATTACATGTCCCTTGTGGACTGTTGCCAAAATGGTTTTAGGATAAAGGATATTAGAGGAAAGGTTAGACAGGCTAAGCCTGTTGATATTTTCTGAACCAGTCTGCTTAGAGGTTGTGTTAGACCAGAAGACCATAGAAATCGGAAAAGAAATAGGCCATTTGGCCCCTCGGGCCTGGTCCAACATTTAATAGATTCATGGCTGATCCGATTTTCCTCGTGTTCTGCTCTTTCTTCAGCACCCTTGATTGCCCCACTGATTGAGAATCTATCTATCTCTGCCTCAAATATAAACAAGGACTTTGGCCCCACAGCTCTCTGTGACAAGGAGTTCCAAAGATTCACAACCCTTTGAGAGAAGAAATTCCTCCTCACCTCAGCCTTAAATTGGTGCTCCTTTATTCTGAGCTTTTTCCCACTGTTCCCAAATTCTCCCATGAGGGGAAACTTCATCTCTTAAGCTCCTTCAGAATCGTATGTGTTTCAATGAGATCACTTAACATGCTTTTGAAATCCAGTGAGTATAATCTCAGCCTGTTTAGACATTGCTCATGAGACGTCCATACTAGGAATCATCCAAGTGAACCTTCTCTGAGCACTGTCCAATGAAATTACATCTTTCCTTAAATAAGGGAACCAAACTCTTATACACCTCTGGAGCAGATGGGACTTGAACCTAAACCACTTGGCTCATTGATGGGGACAGCACCACTGCGCTACCAGAGCTGTAGGCTCAGCCTGGAACCTCTGGAGTTCAGAAGAATCAGAGGTCACTTAATCAAAACACATAAGAGCCTGAGAGGACTTAACCTTGTGGATATTAAAAAAGGTATTTCCTCTTGTGAGATACTTATTTAAAAATACCTGGTGGCCAATATTAGATAGATGTGGAAGCACTTTTTCTCTGCGAGGGTTGCAAATCTTTGGAGCTCGCTTCTTCAAAAGACAGTGGATTCAGAATCTTTAAGTATTTATAAATCAGAGGTGGATTACCAAAGGGATTATGATTATTGGGGATCTGCAGGAATATCAAGTTGAGGTTCGAATCAAATCTGCCATGACCTTAGTGAATAGTGCAGCAGACTCAATGGACAAGTGACCTACTCTTGGGTACGTGACATTATGGGTGCAGAATATTTTGAGAACAGCTAGAATTCACGGTCCATGTGAGACTTAGGGAGGAAAAGTATTGAGGGCTTGTAGATAAAATCTTCTCACAGAGTTGTTTTTATATTTAATATTGGTTAGAGGTCTTCTCTTTGAATCATTGTGCTAAATGGATGTATTTCAAGGTTTATAGACATACTGTAAAAATGATCATTGAAAGTTAACTCTGGACTTTGGTGACTTTATTTTAACAATGCCTCATAAAATCACATAACTGGTGTTAACTGCTTACTTTGCTGAGGAACCTCTGGGGCTGATTTTTAACAATCATTGGCTTGGAGGAGTTTTTTTTATTAGGTTCAGTTAAGAGAAGCATGCTGAGTGGGAAGAAACATAGCTAAGAACAAGTTAGCTAGCTGATCTTGCTTTCTCACCTTTGGGAAGAAAAACGCCACGCCTGATTAGGATGAAACCAATTTAATCTTTTGAAACACTATCTCAAGATTGTATTTCGTGAGCAGGCTGTGTCTACAAGACTTCAGAGACAATCATGCGTGATTAGACACTTGACAACACGTATGAAATCATTAAAGCAACAGACTGAAAAATTCTCCACTTTATTCTTTTGCATTCAAGAATAACACAGTGATAAATGTGTTTTATTTTGAAAGTCAATCTCTGCACAACAATCTTTTTCCTTCTTTTTCTGAAGTATTTATATCAATGATTTGCATGTGAACATAGGAGGTATGGTTATTAAGTTTGCAGATGACACCAAAATTGAAGGTCTACTGGACAGCAAAGAAGGTTACCTCAGAGTAAACAGGATCTTGATTAGATGGGCTAACAGGCCAAGGAGAAGCACATGGCATTTAATTTTGATAAATGTGAGGTGCTGCATTTTGGAAAGGCAAATTAGAGTAGGATTTATACACTTATCGGTAAGGAGAAAGTGAGGACTGCAGATGCTGGACAGCGCTGGAAAAGCACAGCAGGTCCAGCAGTATGCAAAGTGCACGAGAATCGACGTTTCGGGCATCAACCCTTCATCAGGAATGTGGAGTGGGGGAAGGGGGCTGAGAGATAAGCAGGAGATTGGCGGTAGGATAAGGTAGCTGGGAATGCAATAGGTAGATGAAGGTGGAATGTAATAGTGATAGGTCTGAGTGGAGGGTGGAGCAGATAGGTAAGACAGTTCAAGAGGGCAGTGCCGAGTTGGAAGGTTGGATCTGGGATGAGGTGGGAGGGAAGATGAGGAAACTGGTGAAGGTGATGATGCTGTGTAGTTGGAAGATCCCAAAGTGAAAGAGGAGTTGTTCCTCTAGTCATTGGGTGGCTTGGATTTGGTGATGGAGGAGGCCCAGGACTTGCTTGTCTTTGGCAGAGTGGGAGGAGGGTGGTGGAATTGTTTGTTGTATGTGTCCCAGAGATGTTTCCTAAAATGTTTCATGAGTTGGTGTCAAGTTTCCCCAATGGAGAGGAGAGCACATAGAGAACAACAGACACAGTAGATGAGGTGTTTGGATGTGCAGATAAGGTCCTGGGGAGTGGTCTCCAAAGAGACCTTGGAGTGCAGGTTCATAGTTCCTTGAAAGTGGAGTGGCAGGTAGATAGGATAGGATGAAAGTGTTTGGTGTGCTTGCTTTTATTGGTCAATGCATTGAGTGTAGGAGTTGGGATGTCATGTTGCGATTGTACAGGACATTGGTTAATCCACTTTTGAAATATTGTGTGCAATTCTGGTCTCCCTCCTGAAGGAACAATATTGTGAAACTTGAAAGGGTTCACAGAAGATTTACAAGGATTTTGCCAGGGTTGGAGGGTTTGAGCTATAGGTAGAGGCAAGTAGGCTGGGGCTATATACCCCGGAGCACAGAGACTGAGGGGTGATCTTATAGAGGTTTATAAAATCATAAGGGGTATGGATAGACTAAATAGGCAAGGTCTTTTCCCTGAGCTGGGGGAGTCCAAAACTAGAGGGCATAGGTTTAAGGTAAGAGAGGAAAGATATGAAAGGAACCTAAAGGGCAATGTTTTCACGCAGAGGATGGTGTGTGTATGGAATGAACTGCCAGAAGAAGTGGTGGAGGCTGGTATGATTACAAGTTTTAAAAGGCATCTGGATTGGTATTTGAACAGGAAGGGTTTAAAAGGGTATGGGCCAAATGCTGGCAAATGAGACCAGATTTAAATAGAATACCTGGTCGGCATGGATAAGATGGACGAAGTGTCTGTTTCCATGCTAAATATCTGTATGCCTCTATAAACTTTGGCAATGTTGTGAGGGTTAGACATTTATGCCACCATAGTATAGACACCATATGTTAACCAATTCTTCAGAATAAGTTTTCTTTTGTTTTTGTACTCATTAAGAAACCTGGTCAACAACCCTTGTTGTCTTAAACCTGATCATAGATTAATTGTTTCATTGATCATCTTTGTCAGTGGCAAACATATTTTTGTTTTATGTTGAAACCTGTATAGAACTGGGACCGGAGCAACAATGCATCACTCCAGGCTTGGCTGCAAAAGCCTCGGAAGAGGAAGTTAAAAAAATGCCGGAAGGTAGTTTTCTTTGGATTATAATTAATGTAGGAATAGCAGTATAAAACGAGATACTATACTGATGTAGAAACTGTGTGGAAAGAATTAAGAAACCTTTGAGGATAAAAGACTCTGGTGGGCCTCCTAGCAGTAGTCAGGATGGGGGAAGAAAATAAATCAGGAGATAGAAAAGTCATGTAAGAAAGGCACTATTACAATAATCATGGGGAACTTCAATATGCTGGTGGATCAGGAAAATCAGAAAAGGAATTTGTGGAATGTCTACATGATTTTATTTTTGGAGCATCTTGTGCTAGAGCCCACTAGGAAACAAGCAATGTGCAATTAGGCAGACTTGATTAGGGACCTTAATGTGAAGACCCTATGGCCTATGACTGTTGGGCCAGTGACCAAGGCCAGTGGCTTGGATTTGGCGATGGAGAAGGCCCAGGACTTGTGTGTCTTTGGCCAATTGGGAGGAGGGTGGTGGAATTGTTTGGAGTATGTGCCCCAGAGATGTTCCCTAAAATGTTTCATGAGTTGGCATCCTGTTTGCCCAATGGTGAGGAGACCACATAGAGAGCAACAGACATAGTAGATGAGGTGTTTGGATGTGCAGGTAAGGTCCTGGGGAGTGGTCTCCAAAGAGACCTTGGTGTGCAGGTTCATAGTTCCTTGAAAGTGGAGTTGCAGGTAGATAGGATAGAGAAGAAGGTGTTTGGTGTGCTTGCTTTTATTGGTTAGTGCATTGAGTGTAGGAGTTGAGATGTCATGATGCGACTGTACAGGACATTGGTTAATCCACTTTTGGAATATTGTGTGCAATTCTGGTCTCCCTCCTGAAAGAACAATATTGTGAAACTTGAAAGGGTTCATAAAAGATTTCAAGGATGTTGCCACGGTTGGAGGGTTTGAGCTATAGGTAGAGGCTGAGTAGGCTGGGGCTATTTACCCCGGAGCACAGAGGCTGAGGGGTGACCTTATAGAGGTTTATAAAATCATTTATAAACACACATACACACCCAATCCTAGTCTGAAATTAAACCTTTGTTTCTTCATCATCATTCAGTCAAAATCCCATAAGTCCCTCCTTAATAATTGTGGGAATCCCATCGCCAAATGAACACAGTAGTTCAAGGAAATAGCCTGGCATCACCTTGTCAAGGCAGCTGCAGTCTGGTAATAAATATCACTGTCGCCAGCAGTGCTCACATCCGGAGATAAATTGGAAAGACAAATTCTCTGGCTGCACATAAACAAACTAGGTTACATAGCAAACTACCATTGAGTTAGTTGGTCAGATTCTCCTCCCTCTTGCTCCGGAGTCCATGCGGGGTCAGTTGGTTCTGTAGACAGAAACGTCGATTCTCCTGCTCCTTGGATGCTGCCTGACCTGCTGCGCTTTTCCAGCACCACATTTTTCAGCTCTGATCTCCAGCATCTGCAGTCCTCACTTTCTCCTAGTTGATCTTAACCTACTGCGAATTCTCTTGCAAGGATGCCTTCCTTGAAGAAGCTCTCTTCCTCCCTCTACAAGGATTTCAGTGAGTCCTTCTCTCACTGCACACCCCAGGTCATCTCCTCTGGCCGGAAGCTCTTCAGCCACGTCCTCAAACAGACTTGCTACCACAGCCACATCTCCTTCCTCAGCATCTGTCTACGGAACAGACTGACCCCGCATGGACTCCGGACTACGTTCAGGCCAACAAAATTTGGACCCAACCAGGACAACCAGTACCTACAACAAATCCGAAGCCTCCAGCAACAGACGTCCCTCCAGATCCTTCGCTCCACGCTTGCAGCCATGCGCCGCTACCTACATTCCCTGCAGTCAGCCCTACCCCAGCTCAGGGCATCACTCTCACAGACCTGCAAAGGACCTTTACTGTTCTTCATCCACAGAAGAATCCATACGCTAAACAAACAGTTCTTCCTAGCCATATCGGAAATTAAAGACAGTAAGTACCAAAAACTTTCATCTACTTACCCCCACACTCCGGATTCCTCAACCGTTCCAGTATCTTCCATCAGCCTCCGGAACGCGCCATTACCCATGCAGCCGCTGCAGCAACCCGCTGCCGCGAACCATGACTTCACTTCCGCCCCCACCGACCATGCAGCCTCCGCGATCGCCGTCCAGACAACCGCCTCCACAATCGCCAGGAAGACCATCGCCGACAGATTCGCGGCCTCCGCGGGGTCCACAGCCACCGGGAACAACACCGTTTCTGCCGTCACCACAACCACTTCCGCCCCCGGAGTTGCTGTCGCCACACCTACGTCAGCCCCCAGTGACGTCACTCACCTGCACAACGATCATGCCGCATGCGTCTCTGCCTCCACGCCGATCTCCGCCCCCACGCTGAACCCCACCCCCACACCTAACCCCACCCCCATGCCCAACTCCGCCCCCATGCCTAACTCCACCCACACGCCTAACTCCGCCCCCACCCCAGCTCCAGCCCCACACCAGGTCCTAGCTCCCAGCCCTGCTGTATTTTCACCATCCCTCCAGACCTCCCCCTCTCTGAGGATGAACGATCAGTCCTCACCTTCATCCCCCTATGCTCCCGGATTAACGAGTTCGACACACGGTGAGACATCAAACAATTCTTCCGCCGCCTTCACCTCCGCACCTACTTCTTCAACCATGAATCTCTGATGACCCCTTCTCCCGCCTCCAACACACCCCATCCTCGTGGACAGCCTGTGCTGGCCTCTTACCTGCCCTCAATCTCTTCATAGCTAACTGCCGCCGCAACATTAAGCGTCTCAACCTGTCCACCCCTCTTACCCATTCCAACTTCTCACCCTCACAGCCCTCCACTTCCTCCACTCCAACCCCAACCTCACTATCAAACCGGCAGACAAGGGAGGCATGGTGGTAGTTTGGCGCACCGATCTTTACATTGCTGAGGCTAAACACCAGCTCGCGGACACCGCCTCCTACTGCCCCCTTGACCATGACCCCACCTCCCACCACCAAACCATCATCTCCCAGACTATCCATAATCTCATCACCTCAGGGGATCTCCCATCCACCGCCTCCAACCTCATAGTCCCACAACCCCGCACCGTCCGTTTCTACCTCCTGCCCAAAATCCACAAATCTGACTGCCCCGGCCGACCCATTGTTTCAGCCTGCTCCGGCCCCACCGAACTCATCTCTGCATACCTCAACACGGTCCTGTCCCCCTTAATCCAAGAACTCCCCACCTACATTCGGACACCACCCACGCCCTCCGCCTCCTCCATGATTTTCGCTTCCCCGGCCCCCAACGCTTTATCTTCACCATGGACATCCAGTCCCTGTACACCTTCATCCCCCATCACGAAGGACACAAAGCCCTCCGCTTTTTCCTTTATCACCGACCCAACCAGTACCCTTCCACTGACACCCTCCTTCGACTGACTGAACTGGTCCTCACTCATTCCAACTTCTCATTCCAATCCTCCCACTTCCTCCAAATCAAAGGAGTAGCCATGGGCACCCGCATGGGCCCCAGCTATGCCTGCCTCTTCATCGGATATGTGGAACAGTCCATCTTCTGCAGCTGCACTGGCACCATCCCCCACCTTTTCCTCCGCTACATCGATGACTGTATCGGCGCTACCTCGTGCTCCCACGAGGAGGTTGAACAGTTCATCCACTTTGCTAACATCTTCCACTCCGACCTCAAATTTACCTGGACCGTCTCAGACTCCTCTCTCCCCTTCCTAGACCTCTCCATTTCTATCTCGGGCGACCGACTCAACACGGACATTTACTATAAACCGACCGACTCCCACAGCTACCTAGATTACACCTCTTCCCACCATGCCCCCTGTAAAAACGCCATCCCATATTCCCAATTCCTTCGCCTCTGCCGCATCTGCTCCCAGGAGAACCAATTCCAATATCGAACAACCCAGATGGCCTCCTTCTTCAAAGACCGTAGTTTCCCCTCAGACGTGTTTGACGATGCTCTCCACGGCATCTCCTCCACTTCCCGCTCCTCCGCCCTTGAACCCCGCCAATCGCCACCAGGACAGAACCCCACTGGTCCTCACCTACCACTCCACCAGCCTCCAAATATATCGTATCATCCTTTGTCATTTCTGCCACCTCCAAACAGACCCCACCACCAAGGATATATTTCCCTCCCCTCCCCTATCAGCATTCCAGAAAGACCACTCCCTCCGCGACTCCCTCGTCAGGTCCACATCCCCCACCAACCCAACCTCCACTCCCGGCACCTTCCCCTGCAACCGCAAGAAATGCAAAACATGTGCCCACACCTCCCCCCTCACGCCCCTCCAAGGCCCCAACGGATCCTTCCATATCCGTCACAAATTCACCTGCACCTCCACACACATCATTTACTGCATCCACCGCACCCGATGTGGCCTCCTCTACATTGGGGAGACAGGCCGCCTACTTGCGGAATGTTTCAGAGAACACCTCTGGGACACCCGCACCAACCAACTCAACCGCCCCATAGCTGAACACTTTAACTCCCCCTCCCACTCCACCAAGGACATGCAGGTCCTTGGCCTCCTCCATCGCCAGACCATGGCAACACGACGCCTGGAGGAAGAGCGCCTCATCTTCCGCCTAGGAACCCTCCAACCATCCGGGATGAATGTAGATTTCTCCAGCTTCCTCATTTTCCCTCCCCCCACCTTATCTCATCCCCAACCCTTGGACTCAGCACCGCCTTCTTGACCTGCAATCTTTTTCCCGACCTCTCCGCCCCCACCCCCTCTCCGGCCTATCACCCTCACCTTAACCTCCTTCCACCGATCGTATTCCAACATCCCTCCCCCAAGTCCCTCCTCCCTACCTTTTATCTTAGCCTGCTTGGCACACCTTCCTCATTCTTGAAGAAGGGCTTATGCCCGAAACGTCGATTCTCCTGCTCCATGGATGCTGCCTGACCTGATGCGCTTTTCCAGCACCACATTTTTCAGCTGCTTCTGGTGATAGATAGGATAAGCTCATGGAAGATTTTGTGTCCGAAGTCACTAACACAATACGGGTGACCCAGAGTACAACTTTATGGGGTGAATTTGTATTTGCAGAATTGCATTTCATTTTGCACAAAAACTGCATAAGTTCATGTAAGATTCTGTAAGTCCCACATTAGAAATAGAACCAATCTGACTCAACACCAGGACACAGACAGCTTAAACCTCACACCTTCAATGCATTGTCTGAGCTGAAATGGTACTTATGGTTCGAAAAGCTATCTTGAGAATGTAACTTAAGAGGAGTTCTAGGGTTTACGTATTAAAGAACCAAAACTAGCACATCCCATTCTAAAAGATGAAAAGCTTGATCTAAATTTGTTTAATATGTCATGACAGTTCCATGACATTGTAACCCTTTTGCTGTAAACTTGGTGTCTTATGGTCCTGTTCCACAACCACTTGATGAAGAGGCAGCACCCCAAAGGCTAGTGCTTCCAAATAAACCTGTTGGACTATAACCTGTTGTTGTGTGAGTTTTAGCTCTCTGAAGTGTGATATTGATCATTTAAGAGAAATTTGAGTGGAAGCCTTTCATGTTAAGTCACATGTTCTACGGCAGTCAGTAGACTGGCTAAGTAGGACTTATTACCAAAAGTGCTCTGTGCTACAACAGAATTACACCTTCTGTTCAGCTTGGAGGATGGTTCCACTGTTGTTGCCAGTGACCTTTGCCAATTATCTTTCAAATACATTTTCATTCCTCTGAGAAGAGGATACAATATTTGGAGCGTTTGAAGAAGTTGGACTTTTACGAACATTACTTAGCAGTAACAATCATGGGTCTGAGTTAAACATGTTTCAGTCAAGTTCCACTCCTGAAGACCTGAGCATATAATCTAACCTAAGTAAAAACCGAAAGATCTTATGGATGTTGTAAATCAGAAACAAATTGCTGGAAGAGCTCAGCAGGTCTGACAGCATCTGTGCAGAGAAATCAGTTAACTTTTCGGGTTCACTGACCCTTCCTCAGTTCTGACAGATGCTGCCAGACCTGCTGAGCTTTTCCTGCAACCTCTGCTTTTGTTTGTAACCTAATCTAAGGATATGCTGCACTGTTGCAGGTACTGTATTTCAGATGAGATCCTGTCTGCCTTTCTCAGATGGGCATAAATCTCATGACACTATTTGAAATAGACCAAGTGAGGGTTCTTTGGTGACCTATCCTTCAATATCTAAAACAGATTATCCTGTCCTTATCTCAGTCTAGTGGGACCTAGTTAACTACAATATTCGTTGCTGTGCTTCCTCATTACACTGTGATTGCAAAGAAAATATGAGCCATTGGTTATATGTTTTGAGCCATTGTGAAGTCATTAAAGATATTATGTAGTTACAAGCTATTTCTTTAAAACCTGTCCTGCCTTCAAACTTGACAAGATTACATCATTTTTCTTCCAGTGAAATGATGTATAGTTGCTGGCTAAATTCAGAAATGGTAATCAAGGTTGTTGAATGGGAAAGGCTAAAAATACATATGTGTAATTATTGTTAAATGTTTGGAATGTGTTAAAAGCTGAACTACAATGCCAAGATTCAGTTTGATGTTATTGTATTTAATTATGCATGTAAACTGTGTTATTTGAGAATAAGGTCTACAAAACTGCATACCCAAGTATTTCTAGTTTCAAAATAATGCAGGAAAATAGACATATCTAACTTTATTACTCTAGAAGTAGCAAGTCATTTCAGCAATAAGGTGAACACTTCTAAATGTGGCATATCTACATATATAATTAAAATGATTTTTCAGATCTGAAATAAAAGTATTTCAAGCATCCCTGAAGAAAATATATGTATTCCCATTTATAATAAATGCCTTCAAGTAGACGTCCTTCTGAATTTTGCAATAATGCCATGCCCATACTTTTTCATAAGAAGTGACTTACAAGAAGTTATCTAAATTTATAGTTATTATAAATCATTGACTATATTTCTTATTCATATTAATCTTAGTAGCCAGTTGATTATTTCCCATAGCACGGAGTGCTGTACTTTTCTTGTGTAGCTACTAAAGATTTTAAGATATCCCTTAGCTCTTCATTTAATCAGTCTGGGGAGCTCTACAATACTTCCATCTTTTTCAAACATATTTTCATCAATGTTGTGATTTTGCAAAAGGATAAAGCAAAATAAATTAAATATAGATGATTATGGAATAGTGTCACTAGAATTTTAACAGATCACTTATGTTGCTTTTCAACTGTGTTTTTTTAATTGATCATTATTAAATTGTGATAACCTATGAGAATGTCTCAACCACAAACTTCCAAGTCAAGTGTGATAACTGATCTTGCTTATCTGAATTGCATATTTTTCCAGAACTTTGCACATATTCAATATTCTGTTTCATAATGGCATCAAAGAGTTATTGATGTATACCACTTTCATTCACATTCCTGCAAGACATCATGCTGTCATCTCTCTCTCTCTCTCTCTCTATATATATATATATATATATCTTTGCATTTCTTTGTAGGTGAAGAATTTAAAAGGTTGTACTCATTGTTTACAGACGTGATGGTGGCATTTTAAGACTATCCATGACCAGCAGATTGTCTCTCAGTAGGATAAGGTGAAGATTCATGAATGTGCACCATGCAGAAGGTTGGTGAGGACTATAGCTGTGTACACTTTGAATTTGGTTTGTGTTTGAAAGCTGTTGTTGCTTCACACTTGTTTGTGGAATTGAACAATCATGCTGCCTGCTTTCTAAAGCCTGTAGTCCACTTCTATGTTTATGGTGTCATCAAATGAGATTACACTCCTCAAACAGAGAAATGGCTTGACAGCATTCAGCAAGGTTCCCTTGATGACAATGCTTGGGGTCTATAGTCTTCTTGAGGTGAAGGCTTCAGTTTTCTTTAAACTGCATGTTAGCCCAAAGAGTTGTGCTACCTCAGAAAATTTGTTATTGTATGTTGCAGGTCTGATTGACAATGGGCCAAGAGACCAATCATTGGCAAAAGCAAGTTCACAATTAAGGTTTTCCTGTATCTTTATATCAATCTAAAGATGTCTTACCTTCTTATATGTGCTTTCTATAATTACAATTAAAATGCATATATTTACTTGAATTGAAATTCTTTGATGAAATGTGTTTTCCTTTGATGCACCAACAGGTTTTAGTCTTTTATTTTGAGGAGTCTGAGTGCCCATTTCTGACAAGTACCAGTTATACCAGCTGTGAGTGGCATGTTTATACTGACAAAAATAATTAAAGAAGTGGGTGCAGAAAATAGATTACATAAATTTAAGCAGTAAGGAAGGCAGTAAAAGAGAGCACTAGACATGACGACAGAAAATAAGATCTTAAATAAAACAGCAAGAGTCCTTTGAAAAATAAGGCAACATGACCAAAGAATTACAGATTAAATTGAGAACAGGAACAAAATTATTTTCTGTTTTTCCCTGAAACCTTTTCCACGGAGGTATTTGTTTTTTCAAGAAGGAGGCTGAAACATCTCGTCATGAAGAAATAACTGTTATTGTTGAATATTTTACATCCACTTTGATAGACTGATGGGTTCAGTGGTAAATCTCTCATTTAAAGTTTTATCTGAAAGACAGCACTTGCAACAGCCCAGCACTCTTGGTATTGCACTGGAGCATCAGACCTTTATGCATTCCAGCCTCTAGAGTGGGGCTTGTGCATACTCTCTAGGTAAGAAGGCCACCAAGAAAGCCACGTTTTACACCTAAAAAATATGAACAGGAGCAAATCATTCAGTCCTCAAGCCCGATCCACCATTTCATCAGACCTCTAACTATACTGCATTAACATACTCTAACATCATGTCACTTTCATTTTGTCAGTGGATATTAGTTTATGATAATTCCTGTACTTGTTCACACACCAAATCTAAATACTTACCGCTACAAGGTCAGAGTATACAGTACTTCCAAGGAGAAAACACTTTTACAGGACTGCCCAGGATGCTTATGATTGAAGATCTCCTAATCCTTAACAGGGATAAATTATTAAATTACTACTGTACTAACTGTAGTGATTGTTCAAAGTTTGTGAGAAGATTTGTAGCTCGGGTGCTCGTTGTTGTGGTTCTGTTCGCCGAGCTGGGAATTTTTGTTGCAGACGTTTTGTCCCCTGTCTAGGTGACATCCCCAGTGTTGGTGAGCCTCCTGTGAAGCACTTCTGTGATCTTTCCTCCAGCATTTGTAGTGGTTTGAATCTGCCGCTTCCGGTTGTCAGTTCCAGCTGTCCGTTGCAGTGGTCGGTATATTGGGAATTCCTAGAGGCATGGCACTCATCCACAGATTCAATCAATAAGCACATCGACCTGGACCCAATATACCGACCACTGCAATGGACAGCTGGAACTGACAACCGGAAACAGCAGATTCAAACCACTACAAATGCTGGAGGAAAGATCACAGAAGCGCTTCACAGGAGGCTCCCAAGCACTGAGGATGTCACCTAGACAGGGGACGAAACGTCTGCAACACAAAGTCCCAGCTCGGCGAACAGAACCACAACAATGTAGTGATTGTAACGAGGTCAGGCAGGTGGACCTCATGAAAAATGTGTTCCCTGATCGGAGTTGTTAATCTGTCCAATCAGGGAGCCCTGGCTGACAGATATAAACAGGAGTGTCAGAGTTCCTGTTCATTCTGAGAGTTGACTCTGAGTAAGCTGGTCCAGTGTCAAGGACTTCCCACATATAAGTAAAGGGTGACTTGATGACTTGATGAATTAATTCATGACCAGTAACTGAATATTCTTTTAGCTTCCATGCTGACTGACCATCAATGATTGTATCATCAATTATAGAGATAAATGAAATGGTGGGACCTGCTGCATTTAGGTTCAATTGATCTGAATTCACTCTAAAACAATTTTGCCACATATGACTAGAAGATAACACTATTTTTTATAAGATTGATATTTTTTCAATGGTATTTACAGAATAACTTTCATATTGCCAGCTTTTGCACAATAACTCATAAGCATTACTGAGTTGTAAAATGTCATTTAGAGGGATATCAATTCATAACACAAAAAAAAACTCAGCAATCTGGTTAGAGATGTGGCTATAAACCACATTGTAGGGGAAAGTAAATACAAGCAGAACAGTTTGCAGGTAAAGCTTGCAGCCAGTAACTGGGGTGGCACGGTGGCTCAGTGGTTAGCAATGCTGCCTCACAATGCCAGGGACATGGGTTGAATTTCAGCCTCGGGTGACTGTGCAGCATTTGTATGTTCTCCCCCTGTCTATGTAGGTTTCCTTCGAGTGCACTGGTTTCCTCCCACAGTCCAGAGATGTGCAGGTTTGGTGGGTTAGCTATGGAAAGTGCAGGCTTATGGGGTATGGGGCCTGGTCTCAGTGGGAGGATCTTTAGAGGGTCGGTTTGGACTCAATGGGCAAAATTGCCTCCTTCCAAATGTAGGGATTCTATGAAAACTGGCCACTGAATTTGCCTGCAGTTATACACTTATAAAATCAGACCAAAAATGGACAACTTTAACTATAAAATGTTTTGGTGAAAATAACCACACAAAATATTTGAATCTTTAAAACAATACTGGGTTGGAGATTTTGCTGTTTCAATAACTACAATTTTTGAGATGACCTTAGGATCTCCAAATCACGTCTCTGTGCTTGGAAATGGTTGTCTATGCTGATGGGAAAAGGGAAGTACAGCTTTTATTTTCTTTCAGTTGTCAACTATATAATTGACATTCTCCCTGTGGTGAAGGAAATGTGTTGCAAATTCAATAATCTCAGATGTGGAAGGGATTGGCTAGTGACAAAGCATCTGGTCTTTTACCTCATGCAGTTGGCCTGTGACACAGCCTGCCAAATTGATAGAAGTCTCCTCATTGATGACAGTCTTAAGCAAAATGGATTCAGGCAATCCAAGCCTAGTTTCTAATGACCATGAATTAATAGCACATAGCTTTTCTACAGCAATAAATCACTTTCAGTGATTTGTTCCATACAGTTAAATTCTCAGAAGCCAACTAAGACAACTCAAAAAAAATTGCATTTGGTAAGGTTTTTTTTATTCAGTTCATCACACAGACATAAAAATATATTTAGCAAGGAGTTGTAAAAAGCAAATATATATTTGAAGCAAAGTGGAGCTTTACCTGCATGCTTGATCTAAAAGATGAAAAATGTAAAATGCTAATGAAGTGTGACAATATTTTATGGGTCTAATGTTCAGTAGAATTGTAGCTCTATTAAGCACTATATATTTACTTCAGTGAGGGAGCATTCTTGTTAATTATCAGTTAGACAACTAGTTGACTGGCTCATGTGGGTTTAATTCTTTCGGGGATGTTTGTGGTAAATATGAAATTGTGACTACATCTTTGACAGCCCATTACAATCCGTAAAGATTCAAGTAATCAGTGTGGTGTTTTCAATCTGGCAGCATATCAGAGAGTCAAGAACAAGGGATGTAAAAGCTGCAGATCTCAATTCATCATTCTACAGTAAAGTTGCTCTGTAAGACTTGCGGTATAAACCTGATCTCCTAACTTGACATTTGCAGTTTCAGCATATTTCTTCTAATTGGCAAGTAGAGATGCAGGATGGCACATTGTGTTTTTTAGTGTCATAATGGAGAGAACTGCTTTGACCTATATGCACAACATGTTGAATCATTCATGGATTTTTCCTCTTGTTATATTTACTACTGTCGCCAGCTTGACTCAAGTTCCCACAAACAGAAGTATAAAGCTAACCACATAACCTCTTTAGTGATGCTGGTTGAAAGATAAATATTGACGAGGATATTTGGAGAACTTCCCTTTCGCTCTTGTGTGGTGTCCTGGCATCTGGGCTGTGAGAAAGACTGTTTCAGATAATGATGCCCACCATAAGTATTGCAGCTGGGAATGTTGCTGACATTAAGTGTTGAATCTCTGGACTGGGTCTGAAACACAGACCTTTCACATTCAAAGGCCTGTCTAGTGAACCAATGCTAGTTCTGTTTCCTTGTGAATATCCAATAGATTGTGTATTCAAATCTTTGTAGCCAATAATAAACTTTAAATAAACAGTGCCCAACAAACTGACTATGTTGATTCTTAATAATTCTATTAGTCTGAACCTTAATGTTGAACTAGTGTCAATGCAACATAAAAGCACACAGATATATGAGTAAATTACTGAAACTGTAATAGTAAAATCTTCCAATTCTATCTCAGATACTTTGGTACAATACATCAGGGAGCAAGGTTGTTTGAAGTTCTATTCTGAATATGTACAATATAGGAAAACTTCAATCACCCACTTATCAAAGAATTAATGCATTTATTTTCCCCATATTCTCCTTGGAGGCTGCAAATTATGCACTTGGCACAAATGTACATTGACAGGATTTCTCCCAAACACCATATGGTGAGAGAAAAAGAAACCAGTAGAGGTCAGAAAATAAGCAATTAAATACTCTTAGTGCCATTCCCCATTTGACCCCACACCCCGATCGATATCATATAACAAGAGTCGGTTATGGTGGCTACAGTAACTACTGACTGACGAAATGCTTTTAAGGTAAAAGTTGGTTTAATATTCACTGCACCTGATTGAAGGAATGTGATTTTACAATTATATGTGGATTGACTTTCTGACAGCTACACTGAATTTGACTGATGCACTTTAATAAAATCTTCAAAACTTGTACACTTCTGTGGAAGTGATCATTTTACAGATTGTTTGTGTTATGGTGTTTATTTTCTATTGCAATGAAAGCTACACAATCTTTATGTTTCTTTTAAAATCATAGAATGTTACAGTACAGAATGAGGCCATTTGGCCCTTCATATCTATACTGGCTCCTGAAAGAGTGACCCACGAGTCGCATTCTCCAGCCCTCTCCCCATATCACTCTAAATTCATCACTTTCAAAAAATAACCAGCTGTCTTTTGAAACTTACTATGGAACCTATTTTCACCACACTTCCAAGCAGTGCATTCCAAATCTTAATAACTCTCTGAGTAAAGAAGTTTCTCCTCATTTCCTAGCCCCCTTGCTGACAATCTTGAAATTGTGACCCCTGGTTACTGACATACCAAGTAATAGAAACAGGTACCCTTCTTTACCCTGTCAAAATTGTTCATAATTTTGAACACCTCAGTTAGGTTACCTCTGAATCTTCTGTGTTCTCAGAAGAATAATACAAGAAGACAAGAAGATATAGGTGCAGAATTAGTCCAATTAGAGTCATAGAGATGGACAGCACAGAAACAGACCCTTCGGTCCAACTCACCCATGACAACCAGATATCCTAACCTAATCTAATTCCATTTGCAAGCACGTATAGAGTCATAGAGTCACCGAGATATACAGCATGGAAACAAACTATTCGGTCCAACCCGTCCATGCCGACCAGATATCCCAACCCAATCTAGTCCCACCTGCCAGCACCCGGCCCACATCCCTCCAAACCCTACCTATTCACATACCCATCCAAATGCCTTTTAAATGTTGCAATTGTACCAGCCTCCACCACTTCCTCTGGCAGCTCATTCCATACACATAGCACCCTCTGTGTGAAAAAGTTGACCCTTAGGTCTCTTTTATATCTTGCCCCTCTCACCCTAAACTTATGCCCTCTCTTTCTGTGCTCCCCCACCCCAGGGAAAATACTTTGTCTATTTATCCTATCCATGCTCCTCATGATTTTATAAACCTTTATAAGGTCGCCCCTCAGCCTCTGATGCTCCAGGGAAAACATCCCCAGCCTATTCAGCCTCCCCCTGCAGCTCAAATTATCCAATGCTGGCAACATCCTTGTAAATCTTTCCTGAACCCTTGCAAGTTTCACAACATCTTTCCGATAGGAAGGAGACCAGAATTGCATGCAATGTTCTAAAAGTGGCCTAATCAATGTCCTGTACAGCTGCAACATGATCTCCCAACTCCTGTACTCAATGCTGTGATTAATTAAGGAAAACATACTAAACGCCTTCTTCATGATCCTATCTACCTGCGACTCTACTTTCAAGAAACTATGAACCTGCACTCCAAGGTCTCTTTGTTCAGCAACACTCCCCAGGACCTTACCATTAAGTGTATAAATCCTGCTAAGATTTGCTTTCCCAAAATGCAAAACCTCACATTTATCTAAATTAAACTCCATCTGCCACCACTCGGCCCATTGGCCCATCTGATCAAGGTCCCGTTGCACTCTAAGGTAATCTTCTTCGCTGTCCACTACACTTCCAATGTTGGTGTCATCTGCAAACTTACTAACTACACCTCCTATGTTCACATCCAAATCATTTATATAAATGACAAAAAGCAGTGGACCCAGCACCGATCCTTGTGGCACACCACTGGTCACAGGCCTCCAGTCTGAAAAAACAACCCTCCACCACCACCATCTGTCTTCTACCTTTTAGTAAGTTCTGTATTCAAATTCTCCCTATATTCCATGAAATGTAACCTTGTTAACCAGTCTCCCATCAGGAACATTATTGAATGCCTCACTGAAGTCCATATAGATCATGTCCACAGCTCTGCCCTCATCAATCCTCTTTGTTACTTCTTCAAATAACTCAATCAAGTTCGTGAGACATGATTTCCCACACACAAAGCCAGGTTGACTATCCCCAATCAGTCCTTGCCTTTCCAAATATATATACATCCTGTCCCTCAAGATTCCCTCCAACAACTTGGCCACCACCAATGTCAGGCTTATCGGTCTATAGTTCCCTGCCTTTTCCTCACTACCTTTCTTAAATAGCGACACCACATTAGCCAAACTCCAGATTTCTGGCACCCTACCTGTGACTATCGATGATACAAATATCTCAGCAAGGGGTCTAGCAATCACTTCCTTAGCTTCCCACAGAATTCTCGGGTACACCTGATCAGGTCTTGGGGATTTATCTAGTTTTATGTGTTTCAAGACATCCAGCACCTCCCCATTTGTAATATGGACATTTTTCAAGATGTCACCATCTAATTCCCCACATTCTGTATCTTCCATGTCCTTCTCCACATAAACACTGATGCAAAATACTCATTTAGTATTTTCCCATCTCCTGTGGCTCCACACAAAGGCCACCTTGCTGATCTTTGAGGGGCCGTATTCTCTCCCTAGTTACTCCTTAATGTATTTACATAATCCCTCTGGATTCTCCTTAACCCTATTTGCCAAAGCTATCTCATGTCCCCTTTTTGGCCTCCTGATTTCCCGCTTAAGTATACTCCTACTGCCTTTGTACTCTTCTAAGGATTCATTTGATTTCTCCTGTCTTTTCCTGACATGTGTTTCCTTCTTTTTCTTAACCATAACCTCAATTTCTGTAGTCATCCAGCTTTCCCTACACATGCCAGCTTTTCCTTTCACCCTAACTGAAATATATTGTCTCTGGACTTGCGTTATCCCATTTTTGAAGGCTTCCCATTTTCCAGCTGTCACTTTACCTGTGAACATCTGCCCCCAGTCAGCTTTTGAAAGTTCTTGCCAAATACCCATCAAAATTAGCCTTCCGCCAGTTTTAATCTTCAACTTTTAGATCATTCCATCCTTTTCCACCACAATTTTAAAACTAATGGAATTATAGTCCCTGGCCCCAAAGTGCTCTCCCACTGATAGCTCAGTCACCTGCCCTGCCTTATTTCCCAAGAGTAGGTCACGTTTTGCACCTTCTCTAGTCGGTACATCCACATACTGAATCAGAAAATTGTCTTGTACACACTTAACAAATTCTTCTCCAGCTAAACTCTTAACAGCATGGCAGTCCCAGTTTATGTTTGGAAAGTTAAAATCCCCTACCGTAACCACCCTATTATTCCTACAGATAACTGAGATCTCCTTACAAATTTGTTTCTGAATTTCCCGCTGACTGTTCAAGGATCTATTATACAATGCCAATAAGGTGATAATCCCTTTCTTATTTCTTAGTTCTACCCAAATAACTTCCCTGGATGTATTCCCAGGAATATCCTTCCTAAGCACAGCAGTCATGCTAACTCTTACCAAAAATGCCACTCCCCCTCCTTTCTTGCCCCACTTTCTATCCTTCCCATCACACTTGTGTCCTGGAACATTAACCTGCTGCCAGTCCTGTCCATCCCTGAGTCTTTTTCTTCAATTGCTATGATATCCCAGTTCCATGTCCCTAACCATGCCCTGAGTTCACTTGCCTTCCTTGTTAGGCCTCTTGCATTGAAGAAATGCAGTTTAATTTTTCAGTCCTACATTGTTCTCTGCTTTATTCCTGCCTGCCCTGACTGTTTGACTTGCCCCCTTTCCCAACTGTACCAGTCTCAGATCGATCTCTTTCTTCACTATCTCCCTGGTCCCATCTCTAAGGATGTGGAAAGCTCCTTTGGGGCCTTAGACGGAGGTGAGGGGAGAGGTGTGGGTGCATTTTTGCTTTTCTTATGGTAGCAGGGGAAGGTGCCGGGAGGGGAGGATGGGTTGGTGGGGCACATGGACCTGACAAGAGAGTTGTGGAGGGAATGGTCTTTAAGGAATGCAGATAGGGATTCCGATCTCCAGCATCTGCAGTCCTCACTTCCTCCACACATTCACTTGCTTTATCCTCCTATTCCTGCCCTCACTTGCTCGGAGCACTGGGAGTAATCCAGATATTATTACCCTTGAGGGCCTCCTTTTATAATTCCTGCCTAAATTTCTATATTCTCCCTTTATAATCCCATCCATTTTCCTTCCTATGTCATTAGTTCCATTGTGTATAATGACTTCCTGACTTCCCTCTCCCCTTTGAGAACATTCTGCACCCTCTCTGAGCCATACTTGACCCTGGCACCAGCGAGGCAACACACCATTCTGCTTTTTCGCTGCTGGCCACAGAAACATCTGTCTGTGCCTCTGACTAGAGAGTCCCCTAATACAATCAATCATTTGGAATCTGACGTACTCCTCATTACATTAGAGCCGGTCTCGATACCAGAAACTTGGCTGTCCGTGCTACATTCCCTTGAAAGTCCATCACCCCCTACATTTTCCAAAACAGCATACTTGTTTGAGATGGGGATAGCCACAGAACACTCCTGCACTACCTGCCGACCCCTCCCACCTTTCCTGGAGCTAACCCATCCACCTGACTGTATCTGCCGCTTTTATCCCTTCCTATAACCACCATCCATCATACCCCCAGCTCTTGTAAATTCCTTTTTGCCTCTAACTGTCCCTCCAATTGATCCATGCAATCTGACAGGATTCACAACCAAAGACATTTCCTGCAGACGTAATCATCAGTAACATGGAAACTCTCCCTAAACTCTCACATCCGACAGGAAGAGCATGTCACTCTACTAAAGGCCATTTTTGCTCCTTTTACCCAGGAAATAGCACTGTCTTTTGCTCTAAAGAACAATACTCCATGCTAACATAGTGCTTATGGTTTATATTTTTAAAATGTAATCAAGAGATAGATCTCAATGAAACATATGATAAAGAAAGAGCCCACTCTGCTCACTACTGTAGACGTGGCAAGGTTACACTTAAAAACTATGCACTTATCTGTTCCTGTGCTGTGAGCTTGCCCATCCAGGTTCCTCCAAGTTCAGCTGTGAATTTCGCTGTTTGTTAATTTTTCCTCGATGCACTCCCATGTCAGAGATACATGAACTCAAACAGCAAAGGCAGTAATTGTGCAGATTCACTGCTGTTTTAGTTAGCAGTGTAGGTTTCTTTCTCTCTCTGTCTCACTGACCATGTGGTTGCTGCCTTTTGCTTGTCTTTTTCCTTTTAAAAGTGCTGTTGTTTTGATCCTTTTTCCCAAAAGTTTCAAAACAATGCAACAACATATAAAACAGTAATTGCTGCTCTTGGACTTCAAGGAATTCACCTCCAACACCTGAAATACCTCAAAAAAGGAGCAGCTCTTACAGCCACAATGTTTTCCCATCCTCCATTTTGGATTACCCAGGATCTTTTTTTTTTGGCCCATTGAGTCTGCTCCCAATCAATAATGGCTGATATATTCATCAACCCCATTCTCCTGCCTTCTCCCCATAACCCTTGATCCCCTTACTAATCAAGAATCTATCCATCTCTGTCTGAAATACACTCAGTGATTTGGCCTCCACAGCTTTCTGCCGCAATGAGTTCCACATTCACTATCTCCATTGGAAGGAATCCCTCCAGTCTGGGTCTATGCCTCTATTCTTCCTTCACACATTCCCAGATTATATTCCATCTGCCACTTCCTTCCCCACTCTCCTAACCTGTCCAGGTCCTTCTACAACCTCCCCACTTCCTCAATGCTTCCTGTGCCTCCACCTTTCTTTGTGGGATCTGCAAACTTAGCAATGATGCCATTGTCCAGATTGAATAAGCTTGATTTCTCCATTGTTTCCTTGTATCTAAAATCCCTCATTCCTGGTTTCATATTAGATACTGTACTATGGAGCATAGCTAACAGGCTGAAGGATATGTTGCTGAGGTGCCATTGTTGGACTGGGTTGGACAAGGTCAAACATCACACAATATGGCACTTGATAAGAAGTTCATCATAGAATCCCTATAGGGCAGATCGAAACAATTCAGTCCATTAAGTCAACACTGACCCTCAAAAGAGTATCCTACCCATACTCAATCCTATCCATGTAATTCCACATTAGCCGTGGCTAACCCACCTAGCCTGCATATGCCTGGACACTATCATGTCCAATCCACCTAAGCTGTACATCTTTGGATTGTGAGAAAAAACCAGAATACCCAATGGAAACACACAGACATAGGGAGAACGTGTAAACTCCACATAGACAGTCACCTAAGGGTGGAATTGAGCCTGGGTCCCTGGCACTGTTAGACAGCAGTGCTAACCACTAGGCCACCATTCTCCCAGCGAGTAAGATGGCTTGGGAAAAAGGATAACACACATGTCAGCTAGTTGGAGGACAAAGTTACACATGAGTTCTGGTGCAGAAATCTCAGCTGAAAACTTTGAGAGGTGGTCAACAGAATAAGATTGATATCTGCAATGTGTATTGGCAGCAAAGACAAAACTGCTGGAGAAACTCAGCAGGTCTGGCAGCATCTATGGAGAGAAAGTAAAGTTAATGTTTTGAGTCCAGTGCCTCTCCTTCGGAATGAAAAGTATTCAGCTCTCTTTAGAGAAATAGCTTCAGGGACCTCCCTATCAAAATGATTAGCAGTTGTTATACTGTAACCACTCCAACCTGGATGGAGCTCAATACATAAAAGGTCTTTATGGTTACCTTCATTGATTATGTCATCCTCATCCTATTTGACTTTGCAACTCAAACTACAAGAGGTGGAAGATTTCAGGGAAAGGCATCTTCTTGGTGACACACTATTGCTCACTCTGATTATGCTCTTGGGTAGCTTTAGCCTCCTACTGAGAACACATCACCCTCCTTTGACCCAATCTCCAGCAGCTTTTAGTGTTCTGTATTCCTTCTTCACCCTATGATGTACAGTCTAAGAGGACTAGAAACAAGCACTACTCAGTTTGTGTAGAGCCTTCAAAGTCTGGGCCCAAACCCTTCAAGTATGTCACAAGCCATTCCCTGTAAACTTCAGCATCTTTACAAAGCAGGGCAACTTTCAAAATACTTCTCATACAGCAGCAGCCAAGTTAAATCCATCAGCAACTAAGGTCAGGGTAGTTGATATAACCAAGAGTGTGGTGCTGGAAATAGAATAGAATCCCTACAATGTGGAAACAGACCATTTGACTCAACAAGTTCACACCTAGTCTCTGAAGAGGATCCCACCCAGACTCACTCCCTTCCCCTATAACCTTTCATTTCCCATTGCTAATCCACCTAAGTTACACATCCCTGGATACTATGCAGTTTAGCATGGCCAATCCACCTAACCTGCATATCTTTGGACAGTGAAAGGAAACCAGAGCATCTAGAGGAAACCCACACAGACAAAGGGAGAATATGCAAACTCCACACAGACAGTCAACCACAGCTGGAATTGAACCTGGGTCCCTGGCACTGTGAGGCAGCAGTACTAACCATTGAGCCACCACGCTGCCCAAATCTCAAATCTCATTTTGCCAGAGCGGCGAGGAGAGAAGGAGAGGTGAAGCGAGGGCTGCCGGGAAGGGTGAGTTTTCCCGCATTAAAAGGGACTTACCTCGGGAGTCGGGCCTCCATTTGCCGAGAGGTGCGAGGGAAGAGCGAAGGACTTGTGGGAAATCATATATTTGTGTGGTTGAGTTATCCGAAATACTATTTGGGTAGTGTCTCCCACCCAGCCACCTCCTCTAACCAAAACAAAATGACCTGTGTGCCAGATTGATAAGATAACGAGTTTTTTTTATTCCTTATTTTTACAACAGTCTCTTTGGGAATTTAGAATAGTGGGAATGGAGGTTAGGGCAGTTGAATGTTCCTTGTGCAGAATGTGGGAGTTAAGGGTCACCACTAGTGTCCCTGCTGACTACATCTGCGGGAAGTGCACTCAACTCCAACTCCTCGAAAACCGCATTAGGGAACTGGAGCTGGAGCTGGATGAACTTCAGATCATTCAGGAGGCAGAGGGGGTTATTGAGAGGAGTTACAGGGAAGTAGTCACTCCTAAGGTACAAGAAAAAGGCAGATGGGTTACAGTCAGGGGACAGAAAGGGAAACGGCAGACAGTGCAGGGATCCCCTGTGGCCATTCCCCTCAACAATAAGTATACCATTTTGGATACTGTTGGGGGTGGGGGGACTTACCAGGGGAAAGCAGTGGGGTACAGGGCTCTGGCACAGAGTCTGTCCCTGCTGCTCAGAAAGGAAGGGGAAGAGGAGCAGAGCAGTAGTCATTGGGGACTCCATAGTTAGGGGGACAGATAAGAGTTTCTGTGACGACGAGAGAGATTCATGGTTGGTGTGTTGCCTTCCAGGTGCCAGGGTTTGTGATGTCTCTGATCGTGTTTTGGGGATCCTTAAGTGGGAGGGAGAGCAGCCCCAAGTCGTGGTCCACATAGACACCAACGAAATAGGTAGGAAGAGAGATGGGGATTTAAGGCAGAAATTCAGGGAGCTAGGATGGAAGCTTAGAGCTAGGACAAACAGAGTTGTTGTCTCTGGTTTGTTGCCGTGCCATGTGCTAGTGAGGCAAGGAATAGGAATAGAGAGGAGTTGAACACATGGCTACAGGGATGGTGCAAGAGGGAGGGTTTGGGATTCTTGGATAATTGGGGCTCTTTCTGGGGTAGGTGGGACCTCTACAAGTAGGATGGTCTTCATCTGAACCAGAGGGGTACCAATATCCTGGGGGGGAAATTCACTAAGGCTATTGGGGTGGGTTTAAACTAATCCAGCAGGGGGATGGGAACCAAAATTGTGGTTCAAGTATAGAAAAGGTTGAGAGTAGGGAGGTCCAAAATCAAGTTTCAGGGATGCAAGATGGCACCGGCAAGCAAGAAGTTAGTTTGAAGTGTTTCTACTTCAACGCCAGGAGCATCCGGAATAAGGTGGGTGAACTTGCAGCATGTGTTGGCAATTTAGATCAATAATTGGTTTGCTGAAAGAAGACAGAGGGTGGTGGTTGATGGGAAACGTCCATCCTGGAGTCCAGTTACCAGCGGTGTACTGCAAGGTTCGGTATTGGGTCCACTGCTGTTCGTCATTTTTATAAACGACCTGGATGAGGGCATAGAAGGGTGGGTTAGTAAATTTGCAGACGACATTAAGGTCGGAGGAGTTATGGATAGTGACGAAGGATGTTGTAGGTTACAGAGAGACATAGATAAGCTGCAGAGCTGGGCTGAGCGGTGGCAAATGGAGTTTAGTGCGGACAAGTGTGAGGTGATTTACTTTGGTTGGAGTAACCGGAATGCAAAGTACTGGGCTAATGGTAAGATTCTTGGTAGTGTAGATGAGCAGAGAGATCTCGGTGTCCAGGTACACAGATCCTTGAAAGTTGCCACCCAGGTTGACAGGGTTGTTAAGAATGCATACAGTGTTCTAGCTTTTATTAACAGAGGGATCGAGTTCCGGAACCATGAGGTTATGCTACAGCTGTACAAAACTCTGGTGCGGCCGCACTTGAAGTATTGTATACAATTCTGGTCACCACATTATAAGAAGGATGTGGAAGTTTTGGAAAAGGTGCAGAGGAGATTTACTAGGATGTTGCCTGGTATGGAGGGAAGGTCTTACGAGGAAAGGCTGAGGGACTTAAGGCTGTTTTCATTAGAGAGAAAAAGGTTGAGACGTGACTTAATAGAGACACATAAGATAATCAGAGGGTTAGTTAGGGTGGACAGAGAGAGCCTTTTTCCAAGAATGGTGACGGCGAGCACGAGGGGGCATAGCTTTAAATTGAGAGGCGATAGATATAGGACAGATGTCAGAGGTAGTTTCTTTACTCCGAGCGTAGTAAGAGTATGGAATGCTTTGCCTGCAACGGTAGTAGATTCGCCAACTTTAAGTACATTTAAGTCGTCATTGGACAAGCATATGGACATACATGGAATAGTATAGGTTAGATGGGCTTCAGATTGGTATGACAGGTCGGCGCAACATCAAGGGACGAAGAGCCTGTACTGCGCTGTGATGTTCTCTGTTCTATGTTCTAAAGCCGAGAATGCTGGAGAAACTCAGCAAGTCTGGCAGCATCCGTGAGGAGAGAAACAGAGTTAATATTTCCGGTCCAGTGACCCTTCTGAAGACCTGAAACATTAGCACTGCTTTCTGTCCATAGATCCCTCCAGACCTTTTGAGTTTCTCCAACAATTTCTGTTTTTGTTTAAGGGCGGTGATAGTGCAGTTGGAGATTGATGTCCTTTCTGCATGTGAGTGCATAGTCAGCTGTACAAGATGATGAGAACCCTTAGTTGGAAGAGCTACAATTAGAAGCACGACACCAAGGTACTTTGCTCAGCCTTCCAATCAGCCTATTTTCTATCGCCTAAACCACCAGCCTGAATGGCACCCAATGTGGTGAGCATCAGGTGTCAGTGGTACAGACACAATTTTGACATAAAGAGCCTCACTCCTACTCTAATTTTGCAGCCTATGACTAATATTTCCCACAAGATCTATTTTTTGTAACAAAGTGGCTGTGATGAGGTTAGAAAGCCTTTTATAATCAATACCGTCAATAGACCAAAAAAAATCAAGCTATTTGATTGTAAAATGAAACTTCACAAAGGAGTAATAGAATCTCATTTAACTTTGTGTCAGTAATTGGAATCCATTACCAGCTCAATAACAGGCTGTTCGATTAAACGAGATATGAAGACAAATCTGTCATTAACACCTATTTTGTACAAGTTCCCAGGGATAATCGGTGTTAAAATTTAGACATGTCTGATGAGTGGGACGGGGAACAGCTTGGAATAGTTTTCTATTTCTAGTGGGATTTGGCCTCTTTAGTTTCTCAAATGTAACAAATTTCTGTCTTGGTTTGAGAATCTTTCTGGAAAATAGAGGAGAGAGTCCCCTGCTGGCAAAAACGTCAATGAAATGCAACAGAGTGCTTCATAATTTTCCTTTTTGTCATTACTAAGTAAATGTTTCATGCAGATATAATTCTTCATTTCAAATGTGCATGAGGCAAATAAGGATCAATAGTCTGTCTGTATCTGGAACTTGGTGCAGAATACAGATACATGACCTCATCGGTAAATAATTAATGCACAGTCTGGAAATGATCATCGAAACTGTACTTATTAATAATACGGATAAATCACTAAAAGATGCTGCTGCTATTAATTAATGACAAGGAATTAATTAATGAAAATGTTAAATTAAATCTCACCAGAAAAGTCAACCATGTAATAAAAGATTATTTCTGAGTTTTGTGTGGACATGTTAGGGGTTGATTTCCCCTTATTTTGTATTAATTTGCAATTGGAATTTGGAAATGTGTGAAATCATTTGACCCATAATGGTTTGTTTCCTCTGTTTCCCAAGTGAACAATCCTTTCCATGTAAACAAACCAGAGAGGCCTCGAATCTGCCTCGGCTTGTTTACCCTCTCGAGTTGAGTTGGTTTACATGTGAAAAAAGGACAATATTCACCCATCCTAACTTAGTAAATGAGACAATTTGTTAGATGAGAACCAGTCAGCAGAAGGGAAAAGTGTATGTACAAACACAGAAACATTGGGAATAGGGTCAGGAGTAGGACACTAGGCCCTTCAAGCCTACTCTATCATTCAATCTGATCATGGGAAAAGGAGAGGGTGGATCCAATCGAGCGGTTCCCTGAGCAGACTGTCAAAGCCATTTGGCAGAATGCCTCATCGCCAGAACTTTCCAACAAGCACCAAGACATGGCTTGGCTGGTGGTGAGAAGGCCTCTGCCTGTGAGATCCTTTATGCATGACCAGACTCTCAGCAGCACTGCACGCTGCCCTCGAAGCGGCTGCGGGGGGGACGAGACTGTCACACACCTCCTTCTGGAATGTGCCTACGCAGAAGAAGTCTGGAGAGGAATGCAGTGGTGTTTGTCGAGGTTCATCCCGAGCAGCACTGTGACGCGGGACTCCGTGCTCTATGGTCTGTTCCCCGGGACACACACTGAGACGAACATCAACTGTGCCTGGAGGATCATCAACTCGGTGAACGATGCAGTCCGAAACCTGTTGATCTTCCAGCTGAAGGAGTTGACCCCGACTGAGTGTTGCAGACTGGCACATTCCAAGGTCCAGGACTACGTGTTGAGGGACGCGCTGAAGCTTGGGGCAGCTGCCGCCAAGGCGCGGTGGGGAAAGACCACCATGTCCCGTCTGCCTGCCTAAAGAAGAACCAGGGGCCCATGCAGTCATTTGGGCTCTGTTGATGCCTCAGCTAAATATATGGACATCTGATTGATAAACATACAGACCTGTACATAAAAATGATAAATTCTGATCTCTGTATGTAAATGTTTACGTATGTATGGCATGACCAACTGTATGGACTATCAAATTGTTTTATGAATAAAGTATATTTTTGAAATAAAAAAACGATCATGGCTGATCAATCAATTTTATAGGTTTCCATGAGATCCCAACTTGTTGTTCGAAACTGTAGTGAATCTAGTCCTAACCAATTATCACTTTTCATAGATCAGAACTGTTCAGCTAGGAATTGCATTTTGTGCAGTTTTGGTCAGCATAGCTGAGGGAAGATCTTCTGGCAATGGATTGAGTGCAACAAAGATTTCCCAGACTGATTCTTAAGGATACAAGGTAGGGCTAAGAAAAGAAAGGTCTAAGAAGACATGAAAATAAGTTTCTTCACCCAGGGAATGGTGAGCCTGTGGAATTCTCTGCTACAGGAAGCAGTTGCAGCCAAAATATTGAATGTTTTCAAGATGGTGTTAGATATAGTTCTTAGGGATAAGGGGATCAAAGGGTATAGGGAAAAAGCAGAAACGGGGTACTGAGTTGGGTGATCTACCATGATCGGCATTTGGAATATGATGAGCAGCTCTGAGCCCTGTAACTAAGAAAGGACATGTTGGCGTTGGACAGGGTCCAGAGGAGGTTTGCAGAAATGATTCCAGGATGATGAGTTTGACATTTGATGCGCAGTTGAAGATTCTGGATCTAGACATGATGGAAGTATGGGGTGATCTCATTCAAAACTTACAGAATATTTATGAGTCTAGACAGAGTGAATGTGGAAACAATGTTTCCACTTGTAAGTGAGACTAGGGCCCAGGCTAGGGCACAACCGAGAGTGAAGGGATGATTCTATTGAACTGAGATGAAGAGGAATGTCTTCAGCCCGAGGGTCGTAATCTGTAGAATTCAATACCACAGAAAGCTGTGGAGGCCAAGTCATTGAGTTTATTTAAGACAAAAATAGGTAGGTTCTTGGCTGATAGGAGATCAAGCAATGCAGGGAGAAGGCAGGAAAATAAGGTTGAGAAACATATCAGCCATGATCGAATGATGGAACAGACTGGATGGGTCAAATGGCCTAACTCTGTTCCTATACCTTGTGATCCGAGGTGTTATGATTGGAACAGGCTCAAAGGGCTAAAGGACTAAATGACCTACTCCTGCTCATAGTTTCTGTTTCCTTGTTCTTAAAATAGTCCAGGTGTGGTCCTACTGAAGGCTGTGGAATCGCAGCAAGACATCCCTGCTCGTGTACTCTCATCCTCTCGCTAAGATGCAAAATGCCATTTGCCTTCTTCACCACCTGCTACCCCTGCGTGCCTACTTTCAATGGTGTGCATAAGAACACCTCCCCAGGTGTCACTGCACCTCCACCTTTCCCAATCTGTAACCATTCAGCTAATAATCTGCCTCTCTCTGTTTTTGCTATTAAGTGGATAACCTTACATTTACTCACATTGTACCTTATATGACATGCATTTACCACTCTCCCAACGTATGCAAATCACACTGAATCACCCTTTACACAGCTCATCCTCCCACCAGTCTTGTGTCGTCTGCCAGTTTAGAGATAATTCTCTCATCTGAATAGCTGGGATTCAAGCACTGATCACAGTACCCCACCAATGATCAGCTAGAACTTAAAGAAAGACTTGTTTAATCCTGCTTCTTGTTTCCTAACTGCCAACCAGTTCTTTATTTCTGTCAGTTCTCTGTGGAAAAGGATATGGAAGATATAGACTGTAGAGAAATAGATGGTGACATCTTGCAAAATGTCCAGATTACAGAGGAGGAAGTACTGGATGTCTTGAAACGGTTAAAGGTGGATAAATCCCCACGTCCTGATCAGGTGTACTCGAGAACTCTGTGGGAAGCTAGAGAAGTGATTGCTGGGCCTCTTGCTGAGATATTTGTATCATCGATAGTCACAGGTGAGGTGCCGGAAGACTGGAAGTTGGCAAACGTGGTGCCACTGTTTAAGAAGGGTGGTGAGGACAAGCCAGGGAACTATAGACTGGTGAGCCTGACCTCAGCGGTGGGCAAGTTGTTGGAGGGAACCCTGAGGGACAGGATGTACATGCATTTGGAAAGGCAAGGACTGATTCGGGATAGTCAACATGGCTTTGTGTGTGGGAAATCATGTCTCACAAACTTGATTAAGTTTTTTGAAGAAGTGCAGAGCAGTAGATGTGATCTATATGGACTTCAGCAAGGCTTTCGACAAGGTTCCCCATGGGAGACTGATTAGCAAGGTTAGATCTCATGGAATACAGGGAGAACTAGCCATATGGATACAAAACTGGCTCAAAGGTAGAAGACAGAGGGTGGTGGTGGAGGGTTGTTTTTTCAGACTGGAGGCCTGTGACCAGTGGAGCGCCACAAGGTGCAGTGCTGGGCCCTCTACTTTTTGTCATTTACATAAATGATTTGGATGCAAGCATAAGAGGTACAGTTAGTAAGTTTGTAGATGACACCAAAATTGGAGGTGTAGTGGACAGCGAAGAGGGTTACCTTAGATTACAACAGTATCTGGACCAGATGGACCAATGGGCTGAGAAGTGGCAGATGAAGTTTAATTCAGATAAATGCGAGGTGCTGCATCTTGAGAAAACAAATCTCAGCAGGATTTATACACTTAATGGTAAGGTCCTAGGGAGTGTTGCTGAACAAAGAGACCTTGAAGTGCAGATTCATAGCTACTTGAAAGTGGAGTCGCAGGTAGATAGGATAGTGAAGAAGGCATTTGGTATGCTTTCCTTTATTGGTCAGAGTATTGAGTACAGGAGTTGGGAGATCATGTTGCAGCTGTACAGGACATTGGTTAGGCCACTGTTGGAATATTGTGTGCAATTCTGGTCTCCTTCCTATCAGAAAGATGTGAAACTTGAAAGGGTTCAGAAAAGATTTACAAGTATGTTGCCAGGGTTGGAGGATCTGAGTTACAGGGAGAGGCTGAACAGGCTGGGGCTGTTTTCTCTGGAGCATCGGAGGCTGAGGGGTGACCTTATAGAGGTTTACAAAATTATGAGGGGCATGGATAGGATAAAAAGTCAAAGTCTTTTCCCTGGGGTTGGGGAGTCCAGTACTAGAGGACATAGGTTTAGGGTGAGAGGTGAAAGATACAAAAGAGACCTAAGGGGCAACGTTTTCACGCAGAGGGTGGTATGTGTATGGAATGAGCTGCCAGAGGATGTGGTGGAGGCTGATACAATTGCAACATTTAAGTGGCTTTTGGATGGGTATATGAATAGGAAAGGTTTGGAGGGATATGGGCCGGGTGCTGGGAGGTGGGACTAGATTGGGTTGGGATATCTGGTCGGCATGGACGGGTTGGACTGAAGGGTCTGTTTCCATTCTGTACAACTCTATGACTCTATGACTCTACCCCCATCCCCTGTGCTTTAATTTTACATGACGATCTCTCTCATGGGACTTTATTGAAAGCCTTCTAAAAGTTCCAGTAAACTACATACATTGGTTCCCCCTTATCAATTCTACAGGTTAGATCCAAATAAAATTCCAATAGATTCGTCAAAAATGATTTTCCATTCATGAATTCAATTAGCTTTTGTCCAATCTTGTCACTGTTTTCCAAGTGCTTTATTGCTAAATCTTTTATAATGGTCTCTCGCATTTTCCCACAAACAATGTCAGGCTAATGTGTCTATAGTCCCTGTTTCCTTTTGTTAAAATAAGGGACTTCATTAGCTATCTTCCAATCTACAGTATAGGAAAATGTTCTGTAGAGTATTAAAAGATGATCACCAAAGTATCCACAATTTCCAGTGCTACTTCCTTAAAAACTCTGGGGAGTTATCAGTTTATAATCTCATCAATATTCCAAATACCATTTTTATTCTCATACTGATTTCCTTTAGTTCCTCTCTCTCACAAGATCCAGTGTTTCCAAATATTTTTGGGATGTTATTTATGAAGACAGAACCAAACATATATTTAATTGGTCTGCCATCTTTTCATTTTCCATTATAAATTTCCCTGTTTCTGACTGCAACGAACTAAATTTGTATTCATTAATATATTTCTTTTCAAATACCTGTAGAATCTTTTACAATCAATTTGTACATTCCCTGCATTCTTACTGTTGTAAACCCTGTTTCAAATGATGCGGTTTCTACATTTATATATATATATATATATATATTTACAGGGTGTGGGTGTCACTACAAGGCTAGTATTTATTGCTAATTGCCCAGAGGGCAGTTAAAAGTCAGCCATTTTGTTGTGGGTCTGTAGTCACATGTAGGCCAGACCAGGCATGGGCATTAGTGAACTAGTTGGATTTTTTCCAACTAAATATACAATAGTTAACTCCAGATTGAAATTGAATTCAAATTCCACCATCTCTTATAGCAAGATTTGAACACAAGTCCCCAGAATATTACCTGAGTCTCTGGACCATTAGTTCATCACCTCTCCTGTAGTCTGTTTCAGCATCACTCAGCTCACACTACTACCAGAGATGTGCTGCAATACATAATTCAGACAAAAGATACATTTCAGTTTTATTTTCCCCTTCAGGGTAAAAGATAACAAACAGTCTTTCGGTAGAACAGAAATACAAAAAGAAAATCTGAACACACTGGGCAGGTCAAGCAACATCACTGGAGAAAAAAAGGTTTTTTTTCAGCTCGAAGTGCCCTTTCATCCAAACTGAAGAAACATAGAAATTAAGATTTGGAGGTGCCAGAGTTGGACTGGGGTGTACAAAGTTAAAAATCACACAACACCAGATTATAGTCCACCAGGTTTATTAGGAAGCACTAGCTTTCGAAGAACTGTTCCTTCATCAGGTGGTTGTGAAGTATAAGCTAATACTCCACAACCACCTGATAAAGGAGCAAAATTCCGAAACCTAGTGCTTCCAAATAAATCTGTTCGACTATAACCTGGTGTTTGATGATTTTTAACTTCAAAGTTAAGAGTTATTAAACTGGTGGAATGAGGATGATGGCAGGAGGAGCAAAGAGAAAAAGATGTTTAATATTATGTTTTTGGAGATTCCTCTGATTAGTTGTTTAATTTCATCCTTTCAATTACAACTGAATGTGTGTAGAACTGCAGCTAAAGTGATTTGATCTGATCTGATTTGATTGGGAGACATAGTCACAATATCAGAGTCAGACCTTTCAAGAGGTGAAAGAGGACACAGGTCTATCCACAAAGGGGAGCAGAAACTTGGAGCTTTCTTTCACAAATGTAATATGATGCAGTATCAATTGATAGTGTAAATCTGAGTTGATGGATTTGTGTTATCTAAAGGTATTCAGGCTATGAAACAAAGGCAGAGATATGGAGTTAGATGAAAGATCAGTCATGATCTTGAGTGTTGCAACGGGCCCGAAGGGCTAAATAGATTACTCCTGATCCTTGACTTGAATTTGGGGCTGAAAGAATGAGATTCAATGAGCTAAATGACCTTCCTGACTCCTTGACATTTTCTTGGCTTTAATAGCTATATTTTGACATCTCAAGATCCTGTCAAATATTGGAATGTTTATAGTTCTATGTGTTTCCATGTACCAGTGATAACATACTGTATAGTCTATCTATTCACTCATGCCTTTTCAGCACAACTCATAAAACTGATAAAAAGCATGCTTCGTTTTTGATCTATTTTCTTTGAAGCAAAACAGTAATGATGTGTTTCTCTCCCCGAAAGTATCATTTTTTTTCTTGGTTCAAATATTGTATATTTACAATTCAGTGCATGAAATGAGAGCTAGAGTAGACATTATGAGTTAGAGAAAGATGTGATGAATTTTTCCACATATACTTCACAATGTCAAGATATGTAAGGCTGGATGTTAGTGGTGGTTCTTCTCTTAGAGAATACAATACCTCTGGAAAAGACTGCCAGCTCGTATGATTACTGTTGATACATTAAATTCTTTCAATTAAGAACTATCCTGTTTCTGGCTAAAACAGGGATCACCTCATAAATGGTATAAATATGAAACATTAATCAGAGGCAGAGTGATCTACTAGACCAAGTTTGATCACCTAAAGAGTGAGAGAGATATTTCCTCGACTTGCCCCTAATTGGCTGAAGCTTTACTTGCTTTTTCCATTTCTCTCAACAAATTGTATGTTTTTGTTTGAGTATGCATTATATATATTATGCCTAAGGAACAGCAGTTGGGTGGTTCAGCTTCAATAGACTCATTGGGTCTTTTCCTTTCTGTCATTGCAACATGTCTGAATACAGGTTGACCATCTGTAATGAAGGAGTGGACTGAATAATCTCAGCTCTTTGGGGATCGGCAGGAAGGCAGCAACTGCTTGAGATATGGCACAAGAAGGTATAAGGAAGGGGCACCCAATATCTTCCCAGGACCATGACATATTGCCATTGTCAGGAATGTCAGTGGCATAGTAGTCCACCAGTTAAGGTTAGTGTATTTAATTAATGAATCAATTAACCATCAGATAGAGTCTCTGGATATAGGAACCCTCTTTGTTGGTTGTTTAGTGGGCCAAGGAGAAGCTCCGCCCCTCAGCTGAATGGCAAAGCTTTCCCACATGCCGAAGAAGCCTTTAGTGCAATAATCATTCTTCCCTTTGATTTCCAGAGTCTGCCTGTTCCCAGTTTTCTCAAACAAAATGTGCTCAACTCCACCTTCCCCTCTTCTTTGTGATATAGCCTCAACACTGGTCATTACTAGCCATTACTGGCTGTCCGATTGAGCCAACAACTCTAGGGAGTTGGCGACTATCCTTGATCCAGGTGGAAACCAGTAATTGGCTGCCGCTGGTAAAATGCTACTCAAAGATTATGCTATATGTTAGACAGATCCAGTGGTTGAGAATATACAGTAAGTGAACTCTGATCATCCTCAATGGAGGAGACATTAATCTTTACCTTCTGCTGGCCCTAATATATCGTCCTGATAGAGGGAAAGTTTTTGCCTTAGTTTCCGCTGCATTTGTGGCCACAATTGGATGGCAGAGTAGGCACATTGTTAAGTTTTATCAAGTTTCTTTGATTTTCTTTTGATTTTTTTCATGATTTTCAGACAGACTTGAATCCTATCGACCATGGTCTACAAAAACCAAGAGCTAACCATCCTCTGTAATATTTAAAAGGATTCTCAATTGCTGTTGGGTAAAGCTAGATATCGATTTTTGTGACAGTTGCTGGAAAGAAGAGACTATTTTATGATCAAATAGCAGGTTAGTGTCAGTGGATCATGAAAAGGTGGCTTGATCAAAAAGAGTAATCAGTTTGCCTTATTTTAACTGCCTTCATTATTGCTGCAAGATGGCAATCAAAAATCAAACCTAATTTTTTCTGAAACTACTTTGAACTTATTTTCTTTAATCAGTGCCCTGTGCTGTGGTTTCACTGTTCTGATAATGGAAGTGAACCACAAAAATTATTTGGGATCCCATGCTGACCCCTTTGGGCATTAACTGTGCATGGTCAGCCTATCACTTTCCTGTTTACCACACACACACAGCAAAGGAATTATCCCCTACAAGTCTAAATTAGAACATTTAATTAAAGTTTTTCCTGTGTAATGTCATGCATGTCTGATCTAGCTTAATTTCAAATTCTTGTGAGGATGCGTCCTGCAAGTGCAATTGATGCACACTTAATACATAACAGTACAGAAAATGTCATTTTCCATTCTGATTGTGCTTTACTGGATCCTGTAATGAAGTCAGTTATGAATTCATTTGGTGAAGATGACAAAACTAAGTCTAGTTTGCAATAGGCAGGACACCCAGAAATACCTGAATTGTCAACATGTCTTAAAGATTATCACAAAGTGGAACTCATGCTACCTTATGTACAATTTGTGTTTCAGAGACTTGAGCATAAAAATTTATTGACACTTTAGAATCCATATAGTGTGGAAGCAGGCCATTTGGCCCATCAAGTTCACACTGACCGTCTTCAGGACATCCCACACAGACCCACCCCCCTGCCCTATAGCCCTGCATTTCCCATGGCTAACACACCTATCCTGCACATCCCTGGACACTGTGGGCAATTTAGCTTGGCTGATCCACTTAACCTGCACATCTTTGGACTGTGGGAGTAAACCGGAGCAAACCCATACAGACGTGGGGAGAATGTATACAATCCACACAGTCAGGTGAGGGAGGAATTTTGCATGCTATTCATAGAGTCATGGAGTCACAGGGATGTATGGCATAGAAACAGAGCTTTCGGTCCAACTCATCCATTCCGACCAGATATCCTAAATTAATCTAGTCCCATTTGCCAACATTTCACCCATATCCCTCTGAACTCTTCCTATTCATACACCCAAGCAGAAGCCTTTTAAATGTTGTAATTGTACCAGCCTCCACCACTTCCTCTGGCAGCTCATTCCTTACACACACCGGCCTCTGTGTGAAAAGGTTGCCCCAGAAGTCCCTTTTGGGTGGCACAGTGGCACAGTGGTTAGCACTGCTGCCTCACAGCGCCAGAGACCCAGGTTCAATTCCCACCTCAGGCAACTGTTTGTATGGAGTTTGCACATTATCCCCGTGTCTGCGTGGGTTTCCTCCAGGTGCTCTGGTTTCCTCCCACAGTCCAATGTGTAGGTTAGGTGAATTGGCCACACTAAATTGCCTGTAGTGTTAGGTGAAGGGGTAAAAGTGGGGGAATGGGTCTGGGTGGGTTCCTCTTTGGAGTGTCGGTAGTGACTTCTTGGGCCGAAAGGCCTGTTTTCACACTGTAAGTAATCTAAACTAAATCTATCCCCTCTCACCTTAAACCTATGTCCTCTAATTTTGGACTCCCCCATCCTGGGGAAAAGGTCTTTGATATTCACCCTGTCCATGTCCCTCATGATTTCATACGCCTCCATAAGGTCATCCCTCAGCCTCCAATGCTCCAGGGGAAACAGCCTATTCAGCCTCTCCCTATAGCTCAAGCCCTCCAACCTTGACAGCATCCTTGTAAATTTTTTCTAGACCCTTTCAAGCTTCACAACATCTTCCCATAGCAGGAAGACCAGAATTGCACACAATCTTCTACAAGTGGTATAACCTATGTCCTGTACAGCTGCAACATGACATGATGTACACAATATGCTGACCAATAAAGGCAAGCATACCAAACACCTTGTTCACTATCCTGAAGCCACCACCTTCACTGTCTTCATTATTCCTTGAAACTTGCTTCATCACCTATGCACCACTCCTCTACAGCAGTCCATTCATCTTCTCTTAACTCTTGCCAGAAGTGGAATTTGCTGCCACTGCCAGGACATCCCAGAATTCCTGAGTAGGTGCTATTTTTAAAGCCCAGATGTGTAACAGGTCAGCACTACCAGACAGGAACAGCCAATCACAGGGTACATATTGGGCAGGGTATCACAGCATACAGGTGACATGACTGACACTTTATTGCAAAAACAAGTACATCTTCATAAAGGTACTGCTGTTTAGGAAGCAAGATACACAAGATATAGTAGCCTCAACATATCTTAGAATCTTGCCTAAGGGACTGTTATTTTTCCCCGACTGCCCAGTGTAGCCTGCCACTTATTCATGCCAACCTTATTGCCACACTGACACCCTGTGGAAGCCAAGGTGGTTGTGACTGTCCATAACCCCTCCCTGTGGTACCCCATGCCTTTTTATCCTCCCATGCCCTTATTTGTTGTGTTTCCCACCTTTACTCTGAATCCCAGCATATGACTTTTTCTAGATCAGCAGTGGCCCTTAATAAACTCCCTTGACCGAGGTGACCCCTAGGACTGACTGTGGCCCAACCCCAGAACTGACTGTGACCCCACCCTGACCCCCAGGACTGACTCTGAGCCACACCCTTGACCAATTTGGATAAGTGCCCCTGACTAATGCCTGACCAGAGCGCTCGTTGGTCCAGCTGTCTTAACGCACATCCACAGACTGACCACACTGGATTGTGGCCACTTTAGCGGTACAGATCCCTGATCTGACTGCTCTGAATGTCTAGATCCCTGGATAGATAACAAACAATAACCTACTGTGCTGGAACCCCTTGACTAATGGCTGTTTTCCTTGGCTTGACTGAACACAACTCCCCTTGGACTTGGAGACATGGCCATTTAGTTGATACAATGAAGTGCGTTTGCTGAATGGCACATATGCAATTGTGAGACTAACATGGTGCAACCTGTCCACCCCTTCAACTGACGACTGCTGACAAGGTTGAGAAACTGCCTGGTTTTGTGTCTGCATTAAACACCAAGGCAAGACTGAAGAACTGTGAGCTTTTAAGCTTTTAAGAGGAGGCAAAGCACAGAAAGGCAAAGCAGAGATGCTGTGAGCATTGAAGTATGTACACTAATACAGCAAGTGCAGACACCTGAGATGCACCCTGTTCTGATTCTTGTGTTGGGTGTCTGTCAATTTGCACAAAGTGTCCCAGGCAAAGAAAGATGTTAGTGCACCCAGAGTGACACATCAGCATGCAGAACTATATAATAAGTGATTCAGAATGTGTCATGATCTTGGGGTGGGACTGTTACCTATCCAATGCTAACATCTGAGGAGGGGGGCGAGGGGATGTGGGGTCGGAGTGGGTTCAGGCGGTTGCTGGCCATGGAGCATGCCCTGAGCTGTTGGTGACTGTTGTCAGTGTTAGAAACCTGCAGGAGCTTTGCTCTTTCAGGTCAGGAATTGTCAACATTTAATTTCTACCAGGTGGGAGGAAGAATGGGAAAATGCATATCAATTGAAGTAAGGTTAGATAATAGTTCATGCTAGTTCATACAAATGGATGTAAATAAACATCTCGCCATTGCAAACATGAATTCTCTCACCACGCAGCCTCCACACTGCAAGACTCAACCTCTCCCACTGCACCAACATGTTTTTTTTAACTGTTTTTATTCATTTGTGGGACTTGGGCATCACTGGCTTGTCGGCATTGATAGCCCATCCATGAATCCCTCATCCATCCTGAGGGTGTTATCGTGGCAGCAACCATGGCACGTGCTGCTGAGATCCAGAGAGGCTGGCCTATGATTGGGCAGGTGCTGCTGAGATCCAGAGAGGCTGGCCTATGATTGGGCAGGTGCTGCTGAGATCCAGAGAGGCTGGCCTATGATTGGGCAGGTGCTGCTGAGATCCAGAGAGGCTGGCCTATGATTGGGCAGGTGCTGCTGAGATCCAGAGAGGCTGGCCTATGATTGGGCAGGTGCTGCTGAGATCCAGAGAGGCTGGCCTATGATTGGGCAGGTGCTGCTGAGATCCAGAGAGGCTGGCCTATGATTGGGCAGTAGCTCTAAACAAGTAGGACCTCCTCAACTAGGACTCTAATTCTGATCGAAAAACCACTGGTGACCAATGGAGGTGCTCCATTGCCAGAAGACCCAACAGACTTTCAGATGCCAAGAGGGAAGAGGTTTCTTCTGCTAATCTCTGCTACAAATGGCATGATTTTGTCCATAGGTTGGAAAACAAGTAACTTGAGTTTAACATCTATAAATAATAAGCCCAGGCAGGAGTATTGTATCAAGTTCTCAGTACTGCATTTGGGAAGGATGTCAAGACTTCAAATAGAGTGACGAGAAGATGTATTAGAATGGCACCACTTGTTGACGAATCAAAGGAGCTGGTGTTGTTTTCCTTAGAACACTGAGAATCACGTGAATAAATATTCTGGAGGTGTTCAAAATCACGAGCAATTTTGGTGGAGTAAATGAGGAGAAACTGTTTCAGTTCCATAACCAATGAGCACAGTTTTAAGGTAACTGGCGCAAAAGACAAAATATGACAGGAGAAAAATACGTCTTATATAGTGAGCAGCTATAAATCTAGAATGCAAGCCTGAAAGAATGGTAGCAGTAGATTCAATATTGTTCAAAAGTATATTCAATAAATAGTTGAATTGTGCAGGAGTTACAGATTGAATGGCCTCTCTGTTATGGGACGGATTCAGTCACTTTATGATTTTATGATGATCCATCTTGGGAAAATATTATTCTCTCATTGCCAATGGTGCAAAAGTTTTCAAAGTGAAACCACACCTGATTGTGGCAATTATTTTCAGTCAAAGCACAATGTGTTCTAAGTATGTGATAACCAAACACTTGTTTATATTCTACCACATTTATCACCCTTATTTCAGTTAATCTCCAACAAGAATGCTGGACCTCACTGAATTTCCAGTGGTGAATAATACATTTTTGTGACAATAGCTTCAACTCTGCTGAAATGGAAATATGATAAATGGGTGTATTCTATAATCATTATAGTTAGAACCTGATGCAGTAGGACAAAATGGTTGTAATTTTTGACCTTAGAAAAATACTTCTATTTTTAAATTGCAGCCCAATGTGTAGAGGATTAGTGCCTGAAATCTGCTGACTTAATATGGAAGAATGTACGATTGGATATAGCTTTACTGAAATGTTTTCTTGTGTTGCTACAGTACTGAATTTGTGCTGTGAGACTACAGCTTTTTCTTTTGATTGTTTCATTATTGTTCACAGGTTACTACCTCTGATATCTAATATTCTCGAACTGGATGGAGTGGCAAGGACTATGAATTATAATTGAGTGCAGGGTAGAAAGGAAATAGCAGATCAAACTCCTTTGTTAGTCTGTACTCAGCACACAATTGATATCTGCTGTCTGATTCCACTCAAGGGTCGTGAGTATTTGAGGACACATATGGTTTCACATCCCTTACATCTCTGTCATTCTTCCCACTGGGAGTAAGTCTGGTATTTCTGAAATTTAAAACGCTGCTCTGCTCTCCGGAATGTGTGCTCAAAGTAATATTTTATCACTATACATGATATTGCTTCTTTGTCCTCTGAGTATAATGAATTCTATTACTGAATATATAACCCATGGAGCTACACAGACCTGAAGATCTGAACTCAATTTTTCTGTTCTATCGTGCGTGATGACTTCAGCTAAATTACTTAAGTTTTTGTTTTGTCTTATTCTCATTTCTACTTCTTAGTGAATTTCATTTCCCCATTCTCCCTGAAGATCCTCTTGGATACATGTCTTCTTCTGTCCCATTGAAAAGTCACCCGATAAGATCTTGTATATCGGTTAATCTGGCTTCCAAGTCACTTTTTAAAAAGTGAAGTGACTGTCTAATAAAGAGATAATCCCTTGTCTTTCTGAATCAAGCCTGTTTGCTTGTATTGGTGGACATCTGGACCAGAGCATCTCCATGTTCACTCTTGCTGAAGTATACAGTATTAAGTAGAGTTTCTACCCTCATGATATGATCAAGCCCATTCTCAATCCAAACAAATCTGTATTGAGGTCTACATTCATGGCAGGGCAGCACTGGCACCAGCTGATATGGAGCTCCACTAACAGGCTGCCAACTCCCCTGCAGTCTGCTATGGATGAAAGCCTTAATCTGATGTTGTGCTACCAACATCAAGTGAAGGGGGCCCATTGGGCAATGAAATGTGCATGTTGCTGAGACTAAGGGAGGTGCTCTATAAAAACAGTTGTGGACTGACAGCACATGATAAACGGCCTTTCCCAGAGTCCTCAATTTCTCAGCCTTTCCTCTCAGTTGAGGTGTGGTGACCCTCAGCTTGAACCACCACCACTCACCATCTCTCTGTAATGAGAGGACGGCCCTTTGGTCTGGTAATCGGCATTTGGCACTGAATTCATTACAGCAGCATCCAGTGCATGTTTGCATGAATTATCTCTCAAACTATGCAGCATTTAGCTCAAGATTTCACATTAAGTTTTGGAAGTAATTCATTACCAGAGTGATTTTGAGCTTCCCACCTCCATGTTAGGTGAGTGTTCATCTAATGAAACGTGAAAATACTCTCACTTCTTTGCAGCCTCTCTGTCCCCCTTTCAGCCTCTTCACTGTCTTTGAAGCCTCCTACTTTTTCCCTTAAGCCCTCAATGCCTTCTCTTCGTTCCAACTCTCTTGCTCTGCCAGTGTGTAACACCCAGTCCCTTGTCCTGCAGCCTCCCTCCGATCCACAAGTCCTCTCGCCTCCTAATCCTGGCAAGCAGCAGCTGCCCAAGTAAAAATGTAGCTCTCGGTCTACCCCTCCAGGTCTCAGGATTCCAATGGTTGACTCCCAGTGATCTCACTTCTCTCAGTGACTCTCTTACTGCCGCAATTACTTATTGAGCTTCTTCAAGATTAGAATATTGACACTTGTTATTGTAGGGTAATAAGTGACAGTGCGCAGAGTGGCAAGCACCTGAGACCATCCTGAGGTCACTCGCTACTCACTGACCATGTGGCAATGTGACCAGTACCTAAGACAACCCAGCATCCAGCTGCTCCCATGCGAGATACCTGACCAAGACAAGAAAATCATCAACAAAAATTGTTGGAAATGCTCAGCAGGTCTGGCAGCATCTTTGGAGAGAAATCAGAGTTAACATTTCAGGTCAGTGGCCCTTCTTTAGAACAGTTCATATGAAGGGTCACTGAGTCCAAAACATAAAGTCTCATTTCTCTCCAGGATGCTGCCAGACCTGCTGAGCTTTTCCAGCAATTTCTGTTTTTGTTTCTGATTTCCAGCAACTGCAGTTCTTTCAGTTTTTATTTAAGAAAGTCTTCAAAACTACCCTAACCAATTAATTTGCAAAGAGCTTAGATTGCATTCTTGTTATGGGTGCAATACTGCACTCTACCAGTCTTTTGCCCAAATAGAAAATCTAAAACTAATACAACAATTGAAATTAGATGATGCAATGATAGTACGCGAGTGTGTCAAGAATAGACTCTTAGGTCAGCAACTCTTATTGCTAACCAGGGCACAAACCCTTCCAGAGTCACGTCCTCTGAGACACAATCCTCAGGTGACAGCAATTGTAACATTACTGAGTTTCACGTTCAATTTGATGTGAAGTTTGGTTTTTAGACCAGCACTTAAGTGTAAATAAAGGTAACTATAGTGATCTGAAACCTGACTTGGGTAAAGAATACTGGTAAACTAGGTTAGAAGATAAGACAGCATCCGAAGAGCAGGAAAATCGACATTTCGGGCAAAAGCCCTTCATGAGGAATGAGACTGGAAGCTTTGGGGGTGGAGAGATAAATGGAAGGGGGGTGGGGCTGAGGAGAAGGTAGCTGAGAGTGCAATAGGTGGATGGAGGTGGGGTAAAGGTGATAGGTCAGAGAGGAGGGTGGAGCGGATAGGTCTGAAAGAAGAGTGACAAATAGGACAGGTCATGAGGATGGCGTGGAGCTGGAAGGTTGGAACTGGGGTAAAGTGGGGGAAGGGGGAATGAGGAAACTGGTGAAGTCCACATTGATGCCATGGGGTTGAAAGGTTCACAGGTGGAATTTGAGGCGAACTTCCTCCAGGTGTCAGGTGGGAAGGGAGTGGTGAAGGAGGAGACCCAGGACCTGCATGTCCTCAGCAGAGTGGGAGGGGGACTTGAAATGTTTGGTCATGGGGCGGTGGGGTTGATTGGTGCTGGTGTCCTGCAGATGTTCTCTGAAGCACTCACCTCCATCCACCTCTTCCACTCTCAGCTACCTTCCCCAGTCCCACACACCCTCCCATTTATCTCTCCATCCCCAAGGCTCCCAGCTTCATTCCCAATGAAGGGCTTTTGCCCGAAACAGCGATTTTGCTGTTCCCTGATGCTGCCTGCCCTGCTATGCTTTTCCAGCACTACTCTAATCTTGACTCTAATCTCAAGTATCTGCAGTATCCACTTTTGCCTCGAAGATAAGACAGCAGAAATGCTGTGATAGACATTTAAGGATTCCCAGCAAGTATATCTCCCAAAGATTCTTCAAGACAGATATGTCACTCAGGGCTAAATGAGGAAATTAAGCTGAGAATCATATTGAAAAGAAGACTGTACAAATTCTACAAAGGTTAGAGTGCATCTGAAGATTTGACAGGTTTTAAGAACCACAAAAGAATGACTAAAGGGGAATAAAGTTGCCACCCAGGTAAATAGTGCGGTGAGGAAGGCATATGGCGTACTGGCTTTTATTGGTAGAGGAATTGAGTTCCGGAGTCCTGAGGTCATGATGCAGTTGTATAAAACTCTGGTGCGGCCGCATCTGGAATATTGTGTGCAGTTTTGGTCGCCATACTATAGGAAGGATGTGGAGGCACTGGAACGGGTGCAGAGGAGGTTTACCAGGATGTTGCCTGGTATGGAAGGAAGATCGTATGAGGATAGACTGAGACACTTCGGGCTGTTTTCATTAGAGAAAAGAAGGTTTAGGGGTGACTTGATTGAGGTGTACAAGATGATTAGGGGGTTAGATAGGGTTGACAGTGTGAACCTTTTCCCGCGTATGGAGTCGGGTATTACAAGGGGGCATAGCTTTAAATTAAGGGGGGGTAGATATAGGACTGAAGTTAGGGGTAGGTTCTTCACTCAGCGAGTCGTAAGTTCATGGAATGCCCTGCCAGCAGCAGTGGTGGACTCTCCCTCTTTATGGGCATTTAAGCGGGCATTGGATAGGTATATGGAGGATAGTGGGTTAGTATAGGTTAGTTGGGCTTGGATCGGCGCAACATCGAGGGCCAAAGGGCCTGTACTGCGCTGTATTCTTCTATGTTCTATGTTCTAAATTAGAATATGAGAGATAGCTAATTAGTAACATAAAAACAGATTGTAAGAGTCGCTGCAGGTATTTAAATAGGAAAAGAGCCTCTAAAGCTAGTGTTATTCTCTCGAGAGTGAATTTGTGAATTGTTAATCAATGATAAGGAAATGGCAGAGAACATGAGTCTCTGAAAGTTTGCATTTCTGAGCTGCTCATGCATATTGTGTAAATATCAACACATTTACATAGGGAGACTTGTAAATATCTCAGCAGATTTGAAATAATTTTCCTTATATCTATTTTAGCTGGCACAAACACTTGACATTTCAAAGCTATTTTTCTCATCAGTCTGTCCTTTTTCATTAGTAATACAGGTGATTTTCCAGTATTTTACACTGTCTCCTCTACTTACTGTGTGAACATTTTGCTCAGATCTGAGATTTTCATGAACGATTACATTTGCTGTGGTTTTGATTCAAACATATTGTACAAAAGTTATAAGGCCACACAGACTTTGCATACTGGTTTGTTTCAAGGAGCGAAAAGATGCCAAGTTTCCAAGTCATCAAAACCTTAAACTATCTATCCTTACCTTACACCAGCAGTAAACACTCTTCATCCTCTGCTGTTGAACTCTTGCTAAATATTGTTACATCCTTCATTGGATTTTTGCTCACACCAGCCCTTACGCAATGTCCCCAATCATAACATTGGCCATTCTCTTATTACTGTCACAATATGCCTCACCAATTCTAAGGTCAGAGTTACTGATGAATCTATTCCAGCCACCTTGACAACTTTTTCATTATCCCAATTCCTTTGTCTACCTCCAACCTTTCTAATTTCATATTTCATAATGCCTCAAGTATTTTGTGACCCCCCAGTCCTTTTGTTTTTCCTTGCTACTTCCATAACATTAGCCTTTAATCTATAATCTGCTCAACAACTATATTTAGTCCACTATCAAATTGTTTTCTTAAACCAATGCAAACCAGATTCCTATTGTAATAGCCACAGTTAGTAGCCATCTTTGGTGGTTCCTCGCAGATGAGGATGACTCTCTTCCACTCTCAGGATGAGTCCGTATGTGGCTGTACAGTCCAATGTGGCTATTGTAAGCTCTGTTACACTTGGGGCAGGTGCTGGCCACAGGATGGGGTGGGTGTGATATTGGTGTGGCAGCACGGTCCTTTCCCTATTTTTGCTTGGCTTCCAATTTTTCCTAATGGCAAGTCTTGAGATGCTTGACATCATCCCAGATGCTCCTCCTCCACCTTGGATGGTCTCAGGCCAGTGATTCCCAGGTGTCTGTGAGAATGCTGCACTTCCCCAGTGAGGCCTTGAGGATATTCCTGAAGCACTTCCTCTGTCCACCTGGGACTCGCCTGCCGTTTCGGAGCTGGGAGTAAGGCATGTGCTTGGGGAATCTCGTGGATGATGTGCCAAGCCCATCACAGCTGATCAAGAGTGATCAGTGCCTCAGTGCTGGGGATGTTGGCCTGGTTGAGGATTCAGGGCAGGCAGCATCAGGATCTTGTGCAGACGGCATTGCTGGGACTGCTCCAGTGCCTTGAAGTGTCTCTTTGGTAGAACAGCTACTGTTGCTATTATTAAATTGAAATGGTCTTTGACCAACCTCAGTCTTTACTGTGGAATTTTGTTCAAATTGCATCAAAGGATACTATTTCTTCCTTTTTTGTAGCCAAATTAGGCTGTAAGACTATAAGTAAAAGGGGCAGGAATTAGGCCATTTAGCCCATCAGGTCTTCTCCGCCATAGCTGATAAGCTTCTCAACACCTTCTCCGGCTTTCTCTCCTCAACCCTTGATTCTCTTGATACTCAAGAACCTATCTAAATTATTTAAACACTCCAAGATTGACCTGGAAGGTAAAGAAAATTCCATATATCCCCAGTGCTCAAAGGCCTCATTGACTGATCCATATACAATAATCAGCATTATCTTCCCATTAACCTTACCCTCATTCAAAACATTTCAAGCAATGTCCCGATAATGTTATAAGAGAATATACATCCCAGCATATGAACGATTCAATGCAGCACTGATTGTACTGTTTACTAAAAGACTTAATCCAGATTTGAAACATGGTTGATTGTTGTTTTTAGGGTGGCTTAATGGTCTGTTGGGCTCTAGGCCTCAACTGAAGATGTTGTTAAGTAACAGCTGAAATTTTGTGAGAAATACAGCAGGTTTTGGAACATCTATAAAGGAAGAAACAAGGTTAATACTCCAGGCCTAATATAACTTCTCTTCAGAACTGAAGACTTCATTGTTCATTTTTTGAAAAATTACAGAAATATTTCTACCTGTATTTGTTTTACTTTTTTAAACTTATGGTCAATTTACAACAATAGTCTGTCATTTTACAAGATGCACATTTCTCATCCTTAACCAATGCAGTCGTGACGGACTGAATGACTTCCTTCTGTACCTTAACCATTCTGTGATTTAATGTCAGCCCAGATTCCATCACTAATTCCATTCTGCTTCACTCTGGTTTTGACACATTGGGCTAGATTTGCTGCAGAGTGGCAATGTCATGCAGATTGCCACTCTAGCCGATCTTTTTCATACAAAAGAAGAGAGTTCTGTCTTTCTGAGAGGTTGTCCCACTTAAAGCTCCAACAGAAATGCAGAGCCATACTTCCATTCTAACAGTTACTTTGTAGCTTAGAACTGTTGGGGGAAAGCAAATTATGCCCCCTTTTCACAATAGTCAGCTGCTATATTTTGACATTTAAAGGTCTTAACAATCACTTTGACAGCTGCTGACAGATAATGTGTCTCGGAAGGTGGAAGCTTTGGATCAGCATTTGGGGGTGTAAGTGGTTTGGGGGAGTTGGGGGGTGTGAAGTATGTATTCAGTCTGTTAAATAGTTACTCAGGACTTTGAACATGTACTTCCAAAGCTAACTTTTCCTGAGTAATTACTTAACTCAGTTTCATTGGAAACATCCGAAGTGTGCAGTTTAAATGGAGACCTTCAGAGGATTCCAATGTAGAGGATTTGCCCAGCAGCAAATTCAATTTCCCAGACAATTCCTTTGGGGTCTGCTTCCACAAGGATTCCACCATGCACACCTCCCATCTACACTGGAACAGTGACTGTCTGGTCAGTGGAAAATTCAGTCAATGTTCTGGGTGAACTTAAAAGATTTTCAGCTAAAATGTACCAGCAACTATGGAGCCATACCAAACCTTTCTCCATCTCAAATCCTTTAGAAACTAAATCCAAATATTAGTTGCAAGAGTACCATTAGCATAATGCTTAATATAATACTACACATTAACATAAAATCTGGATTTTTTTCTAGAGGGAAACATTAAACACTGTACATTTAACCTATCTCTAAGACTGCCTACTTCTAGCTGCACAACATTGTCAGCCAATGTCCTGCCTACCTCTATTTGCCCTTGTACCTTTTATCCTTTTGGTCATCATTCACTGGCTATCTTATGAAAATTAATTAAAATATAGTATTTATTTGGATTGTAGAAGTAATATTATTGTTTTGTGGAGTTAAATTGTACTGAAAAATATAGTTGCAATGAGTTGAAGCTGATAAAGTACTTTTTGACCTAATTGTTGTTCAGTGGCCCTTGAGTATTTCAAACTTTCCATTTCTAATCCTTTCATGGAGTTTTACTCCATATTACCCCTCTTCCCACAGCTCCCTTCTACATCTGGCAAGACCATTAATTACTTGTTTATTCAAGATTCCCTTCCTGAATTGTTTTGGACTGCTATCTTTCTCATCACTTCTAGAAGCAATGTAAAGCATATAGTGTTCATGAATTCTGAGGAGGGGTCACTGGACCCGAAACATTAACTCTGATTTCTCTTCACAGATGCTTCCAGACCTGCTGAGATTTTCCAGCAATCTCTGTTTCTGTTTCTAATTTACAGCATCCACAGTTCATTTGGTTTTTATATATCTTTCATGTTCTTTTGAACACTCTCGACATCTCCTCAGCTATTAAGTGTCTACGTCGTCTCTCAGAAAACACTTCAGGTTTTCATTGCACAATAGACAATACAGAATTATAAATTTTGGTGTTTAACTTTATAAAAAATTGTTTTGCAAAAATATTTGTGAGCTATAGATTGCAAGTGCCTGAGAGTTACTGAGCAATAATTAGGTTAAAAAACACATTGTTTTACTTTATCAGCTTCAGTCCATGTTATGTAACCATATTCTTCAGTTCAATTTAACTCCACAAAACAACAATATTCTTTCTATGATCCAAATATATGTTTTGTTTAAATGGATTTTCATGGTAACTTTCACCACAAGATGTTCAGTCCTTTGTTTGAAAGTTCTTTTTTTCTAAACTCTAGAATTTCTTCCTTTTAGTTTGCACCTCCCAAATCTTTCCTGACAGAAAGCCCCTTCACAGTACAGGAATTGTGTTGTATTGTATGAATTCTTCACAGGATTCATTGTGTGAAGTACTTTGAAACATTTTGACAACATGATGCCACGTAAATATCTAAACAGTTTGTTAATGTCACCAGTGCCAAACCTACTCACGGGCATGAAAACTGACTCGGTTAGCTTGAGGTTATGAGTCAACTGCTGGTGTGGAACCTTTTCAGTGGGAACCGATTGGGAATTCGGGCTCCAGTATGGTAACCCTGGTCGTGCACCCCATGCCCACATCTGGTGTGTCATCAACACCTGCAGTGCACCCTCACAACTTCTACTCTAAATTCTATCCTTTCCAAAAAATACTTATACTTTTAAACCTTGCCCTGCAGCTTCAAGTTCTCGATTATTCCAACTATTTTTGTATCCTATCCTCTGTACCTTAAGAACAATGAAATTTTTCAGCTTAGGTTTCCATTATTTTTCATTAGTAGCAAAAGTTAGATTAAAAATGTGGAAGATTAGCTGCAATAACCTAAAGTTATATCTTCTGAATTAACTTACTATAATTAACCCCTGTTCTTGAATGACATATGTTCTGTACACGTTATGATTTACCATAGTTTGAATTGTAATTAATCTGGCTTTCTATTAGAATATAACATTTGATTTGGCTTAATTAATAGAGTTAGCACATCAATTAATTAATTAATATGCTGAGTCTTAAATGACCGTAAGCAATGCCTGTGGGAGTTGAATGAATAAATTGGCCAAGCAATTTCTGCTCTTCTTAAAGCTTTTAATTCTAAATGAATAAATAATGTATTGTATTGTTTTGTTAATGAGCAATAGAAGTTTATATTGCCAAGGGTAGCACAGTGACTCAATGGTTAGCACCGCTGCCTCTTAGCATCAGGGACCCAGGTATATTTCCGCCCTAGGGGGTCTGTCTGTGTGGAGTTTGTACATTCTCCCTGTGTCTGTGTGGGTTTCCTTGAGGTGCTCCCCTGACTAAAGCACAAAATGCCAATTCTTCTGCTCCTCAGAATCTGCCAGACTGGCTGTGATTTTTCAACACCACACTCTCAACTCTTTCTTCCCACAGTTTAAACACATGCAGGCTGGGTGAACTGACCATGCTATGTTGCCCATAGTGTCCAGGGATGTGTAGATTAAATGGATTAGTCATGGGAAATGCAGTGTGAATGGGTAGGTCTGGGTGGGATGATCTTCGGGATGGGCTGAATGGCCTGCTTCCACACTGTAGGGATTTGATGAATGAATGTTTTCAAAAGGATTTTTTTTCTCTCTCAGCCTTTGATCATTCATTTTTGATTTGCTATGTTTAGGTGGTGAGCAATGAATCCTGCACTGAGTAACTCACCTGCTATTTTTTCATTCAATCATGGGGTGTGGGCATCTCTGGCTGGGTCATTATTTATTGACTGTCCTCAGATGCCCTTGAGAAGGGGCAGCGAACTGCTTTCTTGAGTCACTGTGGTCCATGTGCTGTAGGTAGACCCAGAATGCATTTAGGGAGAGAACTGAAGGATTTTGATCCAGTAACACAGAAGGAACGGTGATATATTTCAAGAATGGTGAGTGGCTTTCAGGGGAATGTGCATTTGGTGGTGTTTCGATGTATCTGTTGTTCTTATCCTTCCAGTTGGAAGTGAGCGTGAGTTTGGAAAATGTTGTCTAAGGGCCTTTGGTCAATTTACTGCAGTGCATCTTGTAGAAAGTGCACACTGATGCTACTGAGAATCAGTAATGGAGGGAGTAGATGTCTGTGAATGTGGAGTCAATCAAGTGGACTGCATTTCACTGGATGGTGTCAAGCTTCTTGAATGTTATTGGAGCTGTATGCATCCAGGCAAATGACCCTTCTTCATCCAGTAAATCTTTCATGGGCTTTACTGCTCATGGGGCTTCCAAATCTGGATTGAGAAAGGTATTCCATTTTTGAATTCCTTGAGGAGAATGACCTCCATAGCTCACCACAGTTTGCCTCTATTTTAAGTGCTCATTCTCTGGTCAGAGGGTAGCTGCTTACAATGTTCAAATTCAGGGTATGACTGGTCAGACTCCGGGTACACATTTAAAACAACCCCTCTCACTTCCTCATAGTCAGCGGCACATTCCTCAGCCCAAGAGACAGCAAAGCTTGTGAACTTTTGTGATATTCATTGTTGGACTGGCGATCTTAACTACTATGCTAACCATGCCAAAAAGAGACGGAAAAGGCATTCATCTCTTCCTCATCAAACGTAATGATTAAATCAGTGAATTTGAATACTTCCGCACTTAACTCTGTGTTAAATATTGTTCCCTCGCCAATGTTGCCTTCAGTGAACTTCTGTCTTTACAGCTTGAGCTGTTTTTACTTAACCTTTCTTTCCCTTTCCTGAAATTTGCTCTGTTTTTCCTTTTCCTGCCTCTCTCTTTTTTCTCTTACCTGCCTCTTTCCCTTTTTCCTGAAATTCTCTTTTCCATTTTCTCTCCTGGTATTCCAGTTCTAATCTTAACTGTTCCAACATTATCTAAATGGGTTCACTCTTCTGAGTTAACACCTTGAGATTTTATTGCTATCCATTTTGACATTTCTGTTTTCCTGGCTTTTTGATGGAATTCCACCTCTAAGGGCCCAGCTATCCCTTTACATTCATCCACAGACAATACTTTTTCAAGAGGCTGAAAAAGACAGGGAGGTGTCAATAGTGCATAAGAAAATACAACACAGAATAAATAATGGAAGTAACCCTCGACCTCTTCATTTCCAACTGCCGCCGGGACATTAACCGCCTCAACCTGTCTATCCCCCTCCCGCACTCCAATCTCTCACCCTCACAACGCGCAGCCCTCCAATCCCTCTGCTCTAATCCCAACCTCACCATCAAGCCAGCGGATAAAGGGGGTGCAGTGGTAGTCTGGCGCACTGACCTCTACACCGCTGAAGCCAAACGCCAACTCGAGGACCCCACTTCCTACTGCCCCCTCGACCATGACCCCATCCCCCATCACCAAACCATCATCTCCCAGACCATACAGAACCTCAACACCTCAGGAGATCTCCCACCCACAGCTTCCAACCTCATAGTCCGGGAACCCCGCACTGCCCGGTTCTACCTCCTTCCCAAGATCCACAAGCCTGACCACCCTGGCCGACCCATTGTCTCAGCATGCTCCTGCCCCACTGAACTCATCTCTACCTACCTCGACACGGTCCTATCCCCCCTAGTCCAGGAACTCCCCACATACGTTCGAGACACCACCCACGCCCTCCACCTCCTCCAAGACTTCTGTTTCCCTGGCCTCCAATGCCTCATCTTCACCATGGATATCCAATCCCTCTACACCTCCATCCGCCATGACCAAGGCCTCCAAGCCCTCCGTTTTTTACCTCTTCAGACGTCCCCAACAGTACCCTTCCACCGACACTCTCATTCGTTTGGCTGAACTGGTCCTCACCCTTAACAATTTCTCCTTTGAATCCTCCCACTTCCTCCAGACCAAAGGGGTAGCCATGGGCACACGTATGGGCCCCAGCTATGCCTGTCTCTTTGTTGGCTACGTAGAGCAGTTGATCTTCCGTAATTACACCGGCACCACTCCCCACCTCTTTCTCCGCTACATTGATGACTGCATTGGCGCCACCTCGTGCTCCCGCAAGGAGGTTGAGCAAATCATCAACTTCACCAACACATTCCACCCTGACCTTAAATTTACCTGGACCATCTCTGACACCTCCCTCCCCTTCCTGGACCTCTCCATCTCCATTAAGGACGACCAACTTGACACTGACATTTTTTACAAACTCACCGACTCCCACAGCTACCTGGATTACACCTCTTCCCACCCTACCTCTTGCAAAAATGCCATCCCATATTCCCAATTCCTCTGCCTCCGCCGTATCTGCTCCCAGGCGGACCAGTTCCACCACAGAACACATCAGATGGCCTCCTTCTTTAGAGACCACAATTTCCCTTCCCACGTGGTTAAAGATGCCCTCCAATGCATCTCATCCATATCCTGCACCTCCGCCCTCAGACCCCACCCCTCCAACCGTAACAAGGACAGAACGCCCCTGGTGCTCACCTTCCACCCTACCAACCTTCGCATAAACCAAATCATCCGCCGACATTTCCGCCACCTCCAAAAAGACCCCACCACCAGAGATATATTTCCCTCCCCACCCCTTTCCGCCTTCCGCAAAGACTGTTCCCACCATGACTACCTGGTCAGGTCCACCCCCCCCCCCCCCCCCCCCCACAACCCACCCTCCCATCCTGGCACTTTCCCCTGCCACCACAGGAACTGTAAAACCTGTGCCCACACCTCCTCCCTCACCTCTATCCAAGGCCCTAAAGGAGCCTTCCACATCCATCAAAGTTTTACTTGCACATCCACTAATATCATTTATTGTATTCGTTGCTCCCGATGCGGTCTCCTCTACATTGGGGAGACTGGGCGCCTCCTAGCAGAGCGCTTTAGGGAATATCTCTGGGATACCTGCATCAATCAACCACACCGCCCCATGGCCCAACATTTCAACTCCCCCTCTCACTCTGCTGAGGACATGGAGGTCCTGGGCCTCCTTCACTGCCGCTCCCTCACCACCAGACGCCTGGAGGAAGAGCGCCTCATCTTCCGCCTCGGAACACTTCAACCCCAGGGCATCAATGTGGACTTCAACAGTTTCCTCATTTTCCCTTCCCCCACCTCACCCTAGTTCCAAATTCCCAGCTCAGCACTGTCCCCATGACTTGTCCGGACTTGTCCTACCTGCTTATCTCCTTTTCCACTATCCACTCCACCCTCTCCTCCCTGACCTATCACCTTCATCCCCTCCCCCCTCACCCATTGTACTCTATGCTACTTTCTCCCCACCCCCACCCTCCTCTAGCTTATCTCTCCACGCTTCAGGCTCACTGCCTTTATTCCTGATGAAGAGCTTTTGCCCGAAACGTTGATTTCGCTGCTCTTTGGATGCTGCCTGAACTGCTGTGCTCTTCCAGCACCACTAATCCAGAATCTGGTTTCCAGCATCTGCAGTCATTGTTTTTACCTAATGGAAGTAAAGTCAATCATTACATTGCTCTCTGGTTTAATCGCATCTGCTATATAATTGGAATAAGTGCTTATGGAAATATATAACTTCCTATTGGGTGTAATGTACATGTTCTATTTTTGCTAATGAAAGTGTCAGTCCATCTCAGCATTGGTAACAATGGCTTCTAGTTAGTGGAAATGCAGCAATATTCATTGATGTCAGACTATTTGATTGAAGTCTGGTCTGCATAATGGATTATTACCAAGCTTCAAATAACATTGGGTCAGCCATTCCTATGTCTATTTAATGATACATAAGTGGAGGATGTGTCTGTGACAGTGAGCTAACAGCATGTCTCCATAAGTACAAAAGGCACATAATTCATAAGTACTCCATTCACAAGTGAGTTATGAGGATCTTTTGCTGAATTGAAAGAACACCTGGAACTCACTGTCATCTGTTTATTTTAGAAGTGAGTGATTACTTTGATTTCAGTGCTGCATTTAATCTCTAATATTCCATACTGCTGCTGGCTATTAAGTGTAAATTCCCATGTAAATTATCAATTTATCTTCTCGCCACTGGGATTTAGCACCTCACTAAATGCTGAAAATATAAACCTGCTCATTGATTTTGTCCAGTTGCTCAATATGTTGCATATAACTGCACATTGAAACTTGCATTAATAATGGATTTATGCGATAAGTTTGTAAAATAAAAACATTACCTTTTAATTTTACAAGAAATTCTTAGCTGCAAAATGTCTGGAAGTAAAATTGTTCATAAAATGTTGCTTCAAAAATTTTGTTTTAACAAGGTCTGTGTAAACACAAATTGCATTGATTGATTGTTAAAGATTTATTTAAGGCTTTCATTTAAAATAAACCTGTTCGAGAAACATTTATGTGTAGTTTCTAATTTGGGAAATATAATATGTGTTGACATTTGACAAATTGCTACTAATATTGAGTTGGTGCTGCTCATTGAAGCTTGGTTTCTGCCTGCTGGAAAATACTGAGCATTTCAAATCCTTTTTAAAAAGAATTTAGGCTGCATAATTCCTTGCATAATGAAACCGGATCCTGCCTGCTCATAATGATTGTCATAGAATTGTCGAAACAGATAGAGAAAGCTTACAAAAAGGCCATTTGTGCTATTGTCATTGTGCTGGCTCTTTGAAATTAGTTCCACTCCCCTGCTCTTTTCCTATCAACCTATGGTTTTCTGCTTTTCAAATATATAACCAAATTCCTTTTTACAATTTATGAATCAACTGCTTCTACCACCTTTCCACATCATAAAACCAGCTATGTAAAATAAAAAATCTCTTCACCTCCATTTTAGTCTTTTGTCATTAATCTTAAATTGAATCATTTGCCTAACAGACCCACTGTCAGTGGAAGTCGTTTCTTCTTAAATCTTCCATCAAAGCCTCAAAATATTAAACATCTCTGTTAAATCCCTCCTGCATCCAAGATCCTCGACACTTCAATACTGACAATAAGAGCTTTAAACATGTATAAATGAACAGAAAGGTCAAAGTGAAGCTAGGATCATAAAAGAGGGAGCTACAGAGATAGTGGGTGCATTGGTTGTAATTTTCCAAAAATCCTTTAATTCTGGAAAAGTACCGGAGGATGGGAAAATTACCCACGTGACACCAGTATTAAAAAAGGAGGGAAGCAAAATGAGTTTAAATATAGACGGATAATCTGAGCATCTATTGTTGGAAAAATATAGGAATCAATCCATCCTGAATCCAAGATTCTCTAGACTTTCCACATAACTGATGTCCATTATCCCGAGTTCCATTCCGGTAAATGCACAAAGGCTGTAACATCATTCATATGGTAAGGTCCCCAAAATTGGTTACAATAGTCTAGCTGAGGCTGAATCAGTCATTTATAAAATTTATCATGACTTCCTTCCTGTTATAATATTAGGCCTCAATGTTTCCAAAGTTGTGAAAACAATGAAGGGAGTACAAGAATGGCAGTGAGAGATGCAAAGATCCTGCTCAATTTGATGACTAAGCACATTCATTTTCCTCATCTGTTAGTCAAATTGATGGCTGTTTCATTATCCAAGTGGGAAGTGAATGACCACAAACTATTGCTGGGAACTCTTTCGGACAATGCCCAGCAATGCCTTCCTTAGTGTTGCTTCATATGCATTGAGGACTGTTTTGGGTGAACAGAGTGAAAAGTGTTGGTTTGGTGAATGGTTTAGAGTTTGCCGATTGGCTCTGACCATGCTGTTGGAGAATAAGCTGATTGCTAACTGGTAGGTTTTCCTCGATGTAATAGTTTTTAAAATGTGGGAATGGCAAGTCAGCTCGGCCAAGTGGAATGCATGTCCTGTGGTATAATGGACGCATCATGAAGAATATATCAACAGGAAGTGTCAGTGGCTGCACAGGTTTGAGCTTCAAGTTTTAGAATTCTATTAGTGTCTGTTGTGCATCCATGAGACAGAGAACGACTTGGAGAGTCCATTTAGGGAGGTGGTCACACTGCAGGTTAGTAACAAAGAGGTGTAGAAGGAATGGGTCACTGAGGCAGTGCAGATAGCTTGTTTGCCAATTGGTTTTCCATTTTGGATACTGCTAGTACTTAATGATTCCTTAGAGGAGTGCAGTGATCGTGTCATCTGTGTTACCATGGGTGACTCAGCTGTATAGAAGGGGAGGAACTGGCATGGAAGTTCAATAGTGATGGTAAATTCCATGGTTAAGGGATCAGACAGATATTTCTGTAGAAATATAGATCACTCCAGGATGGTTTATTGGCTCCCTGGTGCCAGGCTTAGAGGTGTCATGGGGTGGCTGGAGGCCATATTTTTGGGAGAGGGTGAATGGGAGATGTCCATATTGGTACCAATGGCATTTTTGTAAGTTCTTTCTTTTAGCTTTCTGTTATCACTTTTTCTTGAGTTGTTTTTGCTGTGTTTTTCTCCCTCAGAGGTATAAACGAGTTTTGTAATGTTTCTTTAAACATCCTCCACATTCTTCAATTGTTTTACCTATTAGAAAATTTTCCCAATTTAATGTGGATAGTTTGTGTCATCTCATTAAAGTTGGCCTTACCTAAATCTAAAGCTTGTAGCTAATTCATGCTTTTCACTTTCAAATGCTACCTTGAACTTGATCATGTTATGATCACTATTTGATAAATGTTCATTAATTCTATAGGGGATGACTTCCTAGAGAGTTCAAAATGGTTTTCTGCACCGATTTATTGAGAAACTGACTGGACAATGTATTATTTTAAATCTAATATTATGTAATAAAATGGGCTAATTTATTGTAAAGGAACCTTTTGGAAATGAGTGACAGTTAAATAATAGAATTTTACATTATGCTTGAAAGTGAGATATTTCAATCTGAGCCAGATATTAAAGTTGAACAAAGGAAATTATCATGATGGGAGGGCAAATTGGCTGAGGTAGACTGGGACAAACTCAGCGATAAAGTCAGAATCCTGCAAAAGAGGACTAAAAATATAATGAGAGGAAAAACAAACTAAGAGGACAAACTAGCAAGGAGTAAAGAAACTGACAATAAGAGCTTCTTTAAATATATAAAAAGTAACAGAGAGGTCCAAATGAACATATCCTCTTGAAAAGTGAATTTGGGAAAATGGTTTTATGGAACAAGGAAATGGAAAAGGAATTGAACAGATATTTTCAATCAGTCTTTACACTGGTAGATACTTTAAATGTCCCATTAATAGTGAAGAATATGGGAAAAGAATTAAATACCATCACTAAAGAAGTAGTATTAAAAAATGAGTGGGAAACAAACAGATAAGTTCCCAGGCCCTGATGGCTTGCATCCTAGGATTGTAAGGGAGGTAGCTACAGAGATAGGGGATGAATTGGTTGTAATTTTCCAAAAGTCCTTTGATTCTAAAGAAGGAATGGAGGATGGGAAAATCGACCATGTGTTTCTCCTGTTCAAAAAGTGGGGAAAGCAAAAGGCAGGGTAACTATCGACTGGTTAGCTGAACATCTATTGTTGGAAAAATATCGGAATCAATTACTGAAGAAATAATAGATAAGCAATTTGAAAACCATAATCTCATCAAATAGAGTCAGCCTGAAAGGAAAATTGTGTTTGACTCATTGATGAGAGCTTTTCAAGAAAGTCTCAACCAGAATGAATAGAGGGCTCCCAGTAAATGTGTCGTATTTGGACTTCCAGAAGTCATTCAATAAAGCGCCTCACAAAATGTTAAGGCAAGAGTCTGTAGTGTTGAAGGTAGTATATTAGCATGGATAAAGAAATGACAAATAGATAGGAAACATCAAATGGGGATAAGGGATTCTTTTCCACGTTGGCAAACTATAAACACTAGGGTTGCACAGGGATCAGTCCTGGGACCACAACTGTTTGCAATATATATTAATGACTTGGAGGAGGGAAGCAAATGTACTGTAGCCAAATTTGCACACAACACCAAACAAATATGGAAAGGCAAGTTGCTAGAGAGATATAAACAGTCTGTCGAGAGATGATGATAGATTAAGTAAGTCAGATAAAGTTGGCAACAAAAGTAGGATATGAGAAAATGTGAATTGTTCATTTTGGAAGCGGGACAAAAGAACAGATTATTGTTTAACTAGAGAAAAACTGCAGAAACTGCAACACCAAGGGACTTCCAGGTACTTGCACATGAAACAGAGACTTCTAGTACACAGGTGCAGCAGGTAATCAGAAATGCTAATGGAATGTTGGCTCTTATTACAGGTTGGAATATAAGAGGCAGGAAGTCTTACTACAAGTGTGCAAGGTGCTGGTGAAATGATATCTGGAGTCTTGGGAGCAGTTTTGGTTCACTTATTGAAGGTAAGATGTCATTTAATTGGATGCAGTTCAGAGAAGGTTAACTAGGATGATACTGACATGAAAAGACTGTCTTATGAACAAAGGCTAAACAGATAGGAATTTATTCACTGGAGCATGGAAAAATGAGAGATGATTTCATCGAAACATTTCAGATTATTAAGGGCTTTGACATGGGAAATGCTGAGAGGATGATTCCCCTCATGGGACAGTCCAGGACCAGAGGGTATAGTCTCAGAATAAAGGGGCACCAATTTAAGACAGAGATGAGAAATTTCTTCTTTGATGGGTGAGAGTCATTGGAACTCTGTGCCATGGAGAGCTGTGTGTGTATGTTTAAGGCTGATGTAAGTAGATTCTTGATCAATCGGGGAATCAAGAGTTATGGAAAAATGCAGGAAGGTGGGAATATCAGATCAGCCATGATCCTATTGAACAGCAGAGCAGGTCGAACAGTTAAATGGCCTACTCCTGTTGCTATGGTCTTACAATACACTGAAAGCTATGATGGCACATGGATAATGGATAGCCTTTAAATAATTATTACATGCTTTCTCTAACTATGTATTACTGAAAGACACAATACCCAAACATATCAGTTAATCATACCAACAAAAGAAGTTATGACTTGTATAGGATTTAAAGAAGAATCTGTAAACTTGTCAAAAATTGGAAAACACTGGAAGATTGGAGGATTTGTGGAAAAAAAATCAAAGATGGATAAAGAACCTGATACCAAAGGGATAATAAAATATGAATCTAAACTTGCAAAAAACATAACCATTGACCGTGAGAACCTCTGTAGATACTCAAAATAGAAATGTTTGGCTAACACAAATGTCAGTCCACTACACACAGAGTGATGAGAATTTGCAATAAGGAATATGACTACTTTGAGTTTGTCTTTGCTGAAAAAGATAAAAATGCATCTTGCAGAAATCAGGGGTAAGTGTGAAGTAATAGGGTGGGGAATGGGTCTGGGTGGGTTATCTTCAGAGGGTTGGTGTGGACTTGTTGGGCCAAATGGCCTGTTTCCACACTGTGATTCTATGATTCCATGATACTATGAATTAGAAATCCAAAGGAGAATGAGGAATTGAAGGAAATTAATAACAGTAAGAAAGTTGTGTTGGAAAATTAATGGAACAGAAGGATGTGCTATTCTCTCCCATTGGATGTTGAGGAAGGTAACTCTGGAAATAGTCAGTGCATTGGAGATCATCTTCCACAATTTTATAGATTCCACAGATTGGAATGTAACAAAGGGCATGCCATTATTTAAAAAGGGGAAGCGAGAAGACAGCAAACTACCTACCTGATAGCTTTGTATCATTCGTAGGTAATTTGCTAGAACCTATTTTGAAGAATATGAAAAAATTGTGTAAAATTGATCTGATTGGGCATAGTTATCATGTATTTGTGAATGGCTGATCATGTTTGATAAACCTGTTGGAATTTTCTGAGCTTGTTACAAACAGATTTGATGAAAGTAAGCCAGTAGTTGAAGTATAGTTGGATTTTCAAAATCTTTTGAAGTCCCCCACAAGGGCGTGGATGAGCAAAATTAAGCCAATAGGAAGAGATAGGAAATAATGTACTGGTATGGATTTAGGATTGTCTAACAGCAATCAACAGAGGAACAACAAGCAAGTTATTCTTGTGTAGACAGGATTTGACAGGTTGGGTATTATGATGAATCCACCTTTGGGTGACTGTCTGTGTGGAGTTTGTACATTTTCCTCGTGTCTGCATGGGTTTCCTCCGGGTGCTCTGGTTTCCTCCCACAGTCCAAAGATGTGCAGGTTAGATGGATTGGCCATGCTAAATTACTCACTCATAGTGTCCAGAGAAATGTAGGTTAGTCATGGAAAATGCAGAGTTACAGGAATAAGACAGGGGAATGTCTCTGGGTGGGATACAGTTCAGAGGGTTGGTGTGGACTCGATGGGCTGAATGGCCTGTTTCCACATTGTAGGGACTCTAAGATGATCAGTACGTGCATCCTGACTGTTCACTAAAAATAATTTGGACGTGGGTACCAAATACTCTGTAAATTTCTAAGTTCACAGATTACATTTAATAGATGGTAATGTGCCATGAGGCAGATGCAAAGCAGTTTCAAGAGGATTTAGACAGACTTAATGAGTAGGCAAGAACAAAGCAGATGGAATGTAATGTAGGAAAATATGGTAGGAGTAACAAATGTGCAGAGCATTTCATATTTGATAAGAGCTTAGAATGTGTGGGTGTACAAAGGGACGAGGATGTCCTCAATCAGGCATAGAAGTCTAATATACAGGTGCACCAAGCATTTATAAAGGCTAATTGTATATCAGCCTTTATTGCAAAAGGATTAGAGTACAGGAATGGCAAAGTCTTGCTTCAATTATATAGAATCTTGTTTTGACTGCACTTGGAGAACTGTTTGCAGTTTTGGTCCCTTATCTTAGAAAGGACATTATTGTCAAAAAAGGACTGTAACACAGGGTTTTCAGACTTATCCCTAGAATGGCAGGAATGTGCTTGAAGCAAGAATGGGGACACTGGGTCCGTGTTCTCTGATGTTCCAAAGAATTACAAGAGATCTAATTGGAACCCACAAAATATTTAAAGAGGTGGACAGGGTAAATATTGGTTAAGATGTTTCTCTGGGTCAAGGGACACCATTTCAAAGTAAAGGGGAGTCACTTAGGTCCTTAATCTTTGGAATATGAAGGTTTAAGCTCAGTTAATGAGTATGTTTAAAACAGAAATTGAAATGTTTTAATTATCTTTTATCTACAGGAATCTGGGAATAATGTAGAATAAAAAAGTAAAGGATCTGCTATAATTTTATTGAATATCAGGGCAAGCTCAAGGGGTTGTACCTATGTTTGTCATGATGGAAGGTATCTTTTCCCATCTGACTTTTTCCCACTATATGCAGCTTAAAATCCTCCAAGTTTATTACAGTGTGCTTCTGACAACCCCTCATTATTTCTGATGTTGTAATTTATCCGACTATAATGGATACTGTTCGTGGACCTGGACAGTATTTCTCCAAGTGACTTATTCCTTTATTTCCACCCAGGATGGGTCTAGTTTCCTGAACTTCATTCTTCCCTCTTATTGTAAATTGGGCTCCCCTTTAAACTTGTGTTCTCTTGTTATTTAATGTTCAGTATTTCCTGTGTAGCCTAAGACCGCATTCAACCGTGTTACAGCAGTAAAGATTTAATTGGGTATCACTCTACCGGAGTACCAATGTATTGTTTTTCAAAAATAAGGAGGTTTTGTTCTTGGAAGGAATGCAACTTAACTTCTATATGGAAGTGAACAAGGGGACAATGGTCATTTAATGTTATGAGCAGCTGTCCATTGGCCAGAAGGATTCAGACAACTGCAAGTTACCAGCCCCTAGGAATAGGCTGTATCAACAAATTCTCAGGGTTGTCCTCATCAGGCAGTCTTTGTAGGCAGCAGTCCTTATTGGGCACCCCTCATCAGGCAGGCCTCAGAGACTGTCTTCTCCAGATGGAAGACGGACTGGAAGAAAAAAAAGGAGGAAGACCCAGGGAAGAGTTCCTGAACACCTTGGCTGGAGAGCAGGATGCTACCTTCGCAACTTTAACGAGACTAACACATTTTGCATCAACAGCCTATTTGTCTTCTGGTATCAGTGAAACATCCCTAATTGTCACGATTGTATGTTTTTCTTTGTTTAATTAACCAACATATCATAGCTAAACTGCTGCTTCTTAATTAACTCAATGAACTATCAGAAAATCTCTATTGTGCTAATACCATCATGAATTGACAGAGTCACTCCTCCACCTTTTTCTAGCTCCCTGTCCTTCTAAATGTTTTGTAACCTTCAATATTCAGGTCCCAGTCTTTGTCATCCTCCAACCATGTCTCTGCAATGGCTTTGTGATTGAACAAATTTGCATATTTGCGTTATCAGTTCATATGTTTTGTTCAAATGTTAAGTGCATTCGATACAGAGTTTTTTATTTTTGTTCTTTGTAATATTTTGTACCGTCCAGCCTTATCTGTTAATTTACATTTAGATTTGTACTTTGTCTCCCTTTGTGTCATGATCTGTTTATCTTTGCGCATGTAAGTGCTGTAGCATTGTCTCTACTCATTGATATACTAGATTTTCCTCAATGTGAACTCTTGCTTTCCCACTTAGTCTAAACCTTTCTACATTCTGAGTTAGGTGGGTCACTAGAACACTAGACCTGACACAGTTCTGGTGTACACTGTCCCAATGGACACAGATCTGGTTTTCCCTACATCTGATGTTAGTGTCCCACAAGCCAGAACTCACATCTCCAACACCAATTTCTGAGCCACATGTTAATGTCTTTACTTGGATTTGCCAAATGTCAGTTTGTCCCTCTGTCTTCTTAACTCCCTCATTTACATTCATACCCTCCTAGAGAGAAAGTGAGGGCTGCAGATGCTGGAGATCAGAGCTGAAAATGTGTTGCTGGAAAAGCGCAGCAGGTCAGGCAACATCCGAGGAACAGGAGAATCTACGTTTCGGGCATAAGCCTTTCTTCAGGAATGAGGAAAGTGTGTCCAGCAGGCTATGATAAAAGGTAGGGAGGAGGGACTTGGGGGAGGAGTTCTGGAAATGCGATAGGTGGAGGGAGGTCAAGGTGAGGGTGATAGGCTTATTACCCTCACCTTGACCTCCCTCCACCTATCACATTTCCAAAACCCCTCCCCCAAGTCCCTCCTCCCTACCTTTTATCTTAGCCTGCTGGACACACTTTCCTCATTCCTGAAGAAGGGCTTATGCCCGAAACGTCGATTCTCCTGTTCCTTGGATGCTGCCTGACCTGCTGCGCTTTTCCAGCAACACATTTTCAATTCATACCCTCCTAGCCTTGACAACTGACCAAAGAGAAAACTCTATCCTAAGGGGTATGACCAGCTCCTGGATGACAATACCCTGGTAATTTCCCCTTCCCCACTGTATCACCATATCAACAGTTTGGACTGTTGTTCAAACTCCCCAGTGAAGATCCTGTAGCTACTGACACTTATTTCAGACGTGTTTGTCTTGGATCACAGTGCCATCCAGCAACTCCCATGTTTTGTAGATGCAACACTGGTATATGGGACCATTCCCCTCTTTAGCTGGTATCAATTATCTAGGCCTCTATTCTCATGAGCACAAACACACACATACACACACAAAATGATCATAATAATTCATTCTGTTTAAAAAACTTGCCTCACCTCCTATTTTGTTCTTTTGTTCATTTCCTTAGAACCTTTTGTGCTGAGAGCGCTGTAGGATTATCTGGCTCATTAATTAGTTTCAATGACTCTTTAAATTATGCTGAACACCTTTATAGCTGTTTTACAACTTGAGATGAATGTTCTTTGTAGGTAGAAAGGAGAGGGAGCTGCATCATTAAGTGATGTAGCAATGTGTGACTAGAGGAGATCTAGCAGGGAGAGGTGGTTCTTTCTTGAGTAAGGACTGATCTGCAATAAAGAGTTTCACAGGAAGAATATGGGTGGAGCTGATAGAGTAAAAAACTCATACCTTGCCTATGGATCAAAGTATAATTTAAGATTGCTATCATGTGACTTGAAGCACTTATGATTTTTGGTATGACTGATTCAGAAGAATGGAACAAACACAGAAAGTGCAGGAGAAACTCAGCCCATCTGGAATCATCTGTGGAGATAGAAACAGAGATAATCCTTTGTGTCCAGTATGACTCTTCCTCGGAAAGGTTTTCTCTCTCTCTCTGCAAACGTTTCCAAACCTGCAGAGATTCTCCAGCAATCTCCGTGTTTGTTTCAGATTTCCAGCATCTGCAGTGTTTTATTTTTATTTCGGAAGCATGGATTCAGTTTACTTGAAAGTCTGCTAAAGGTTTACTTACCAGCTCCGACTACAACTCCTAGTCGGCGATAGCTATGCATGCATGTGCTTCTTGCTTGTTGCGCAGTCAGTGGTGGGGCGTCAGGGAGGGGGTCTGTAGAGTGAACATCAAGGTGGGCTTGTGGGGAAACTGCTGTGATGGAGAAGCACTCTGTACTGAGGACCGGGGCAGCAACTTGGAGATACAAATGCAACTCGGGAAGACGGTACAAGACCTGGACTAACTCAACATGACTATTCTGTATCTCTTTTACTGCATTTAGTACCTTAATAATCACCAGGAAAAATACTTTGTGATTTTCATGTAGGATTTCCAATTGTGCTGTTGTACATTGAATTCCAATGATACCTTTCAGGATTCTGATTGGAAGGATACTTGTACTAAGTCTCGAGGTGATTTTAGTTTTGAGGGTATGTCAATTTTCTTTGAGCATATGGTGTCAAAATTGACAAAAGCTTCCAATTGTTTGACAACATCCACACAATGTGTCACATACAAAGGTGGAAAGCATGTTCACCTTCCGATGAAAGGTTCTTCCCCTCTGAGTCTTCCCTCTGCTCAGTTTTGCTGCAAACCTTACATTCATGCTTGTGATTATGCAGGTCTCTGGTGCACTCTCCATTGTTATTTCCAGTCTGCTGCCTTTGTTCCTTTTTGGTTACATTCCATTGTAGCCTCTGATTGCATTTCTGCAATGTGATTTCTTGCATGCGCAAGTCCCAGTGTCCTTTCCCACTGCATGAGCTGCAAAGATCTTCCAATGCAGGACAGCTTTGTGATGGCTTGGAGATAGTCAGTGATGCAGATATTAGAAAGTCAGAGTTGATAAAGAGTGGAGCTGGAAAAACACAGCAGGTCAAGCAGCATCACAGGAGCGAGACGGTTGACATTTGGGTCAGGATCTTTCATCAGGACCGACACTGCATTTTCCAGCCAGCTTACTTGCTTTCTGCGATTGCATCATTACTGGTAACTGTATCTGATACTTACAGATATTATTATCTCGATACAGTAGCTTCACATTAATCCATCTTTAAACAATAGGTTGCGTCGTGACTTTTTTCCTTCAAGATATCCTTTTGGAATGTTTTGACATGCATTGAGGTTTAACCAGCTCCATTATCCAATCAGACAGCGCATAATCTGTAAAATCTCAGTCCTTGTCCTTGTCATGACAATGACTGACAAATTGATCAATTGTTTCTTGGTCTGTAAGACATCACCTCTACAGGGCGAATTCTGAAGTTCACTTTTACATCAATATGATTTTTGTTCATTTGTACCAACTTAGCAGGATCTCTTTAGTCTTCTTTAAGTAGGCCTAGTGTTTTACTTATGTGCAAGCCCTTATTTTAAATATCTATTTTTAGTTTTGCTGCTTGCTTGTTGGGTTCTATAACAGCTATAACTCTGTTCTCTGTTTAAAAAAGTCTCAATTCAGATAGAAAGCTCATAGTCTTTCAGTTCAGCTTTCTGATGTTCTCTGTCTTTTGAAAATGTTATTAATGTCAAGTGGATTTTATAATAGACTTGGTACAGTAAGGTTATAGTGTGTAGAGATTCAGTCACGGAGTTGCTGTGTTTCTTTTACTTTTTACACATTCTGTCATGTATTGTTTTCAGCTGCAGTTCAAGCTTGTTGTTTTGCTTTTCATGCTTTTACAGCCCAACGTGGAACCAGTTCTCTGCCCCACCAGACTCTCAAATCAAGTATTCACTGTTTCTGTAGTGATTTTTTTTCTCTCTGTATTCCCAGTATAAATGTAACTTCTGCACTACTTCAAATCTTAACTAGCACTCTTTTTCCTATGGCTTTCAAGCTTGCTTCATCATTTTATTTTTTTAAAGAGAAAGTATCACTGATCACCATCTCATATTTCCTAGTGTTTCAGGTAACACAATTTTAAATAATGTGAATTGAGTTTACTTCAAAACCTCCTGCAAGGTTTTAATTAACTCAGGATAAAACCTGCAATTTTGTATAGCAGTGTATAGAACCTACTTCTAATGTTCTTCTCATGGCACACAGCAGCTGGTCTTTCTGGTCCTTGACTTATTAGCATCCTTGACACTTAAAGTAGCACAGCTTTTTAAGCCATATGACAATTAGGAATACATTCAAAAATGTTGGAGATGGAACAGTGCTTCAGCAAGGATATAGTGGTCAAGGGCAAGGTACCCATGTTTTACCATATTTGGATAATTTATTTAAATGCACATCCACTTGAAATGTTTATACACAACAGCCTGTCATCAATGCAACCTCTTGTCACCCACTTAACATGTCAGTCTAGATTCTCTGATGAAGTTACTGGAGTGGGATTTGGTGTGAATGAGCTAATGCTGATTCCCAAATAGATATGTGCAACACCACACAAAAAAAAATCCATGAGGATAGATTTTAAAGAGGAAAAGGCAAAGACAACACCATGGTGAAATTCATCTTTCACAATAGTACAAAGTACGTGATAGCAGATTGACAGCTTGTTTTGCACCCCACCTTTTCCATTGACATTGGCAAAACAAGGTTTTGCTCTTTTATTCCCATTCTGCATTTTGGCCCAAGTCAGTTTCAACCTCCAAAGGTGATCTGAAGGTGGTAGAGTGTGAAGGGAAGTAGGTGTAGCAGACAACGATAACACAATTTTCCTGTGTTTGCACTGTCCTGCTGGTTAATGTAACTGAGCAATTGTTAGCTCTGAATCAAATTTAATTCTCTCACACTATGATTCTGAAATACATATTTCATGACTTTAGTCATTATTTCAGTGGTCATTTCATGAACAGTGCCTTTTAATTTCTGAATCTTAACAAGAGTATTTTCTTGCACTCTGATTGTTTGACCATAGATAATGAATAATATTTTGTTCTTGTTACACTGAATAAATATTTTGTGTTGAATTTTACTTGTTTACATGATTCTGTATCTTGTATTCCATCTTCATTCTTTCAAATATCTTATGTCTTGGTTTGTCATCAGTTTAATGTACTCATCTTGTCTTCACGTTTTTATAGTTTCATTGCTCCCTTTTGCTATTTGCATGCTGTCAGTTTAATTTCAATCCTCACTTGTACCTGTCACAATCAAGCCATGTAATATCAATTCCTCATTGTTTTGTTTTACTGAATCTCTGCCAATGTTGTGCACCTGACTGTCTCTGTTATAAAATATTTCATCTGCTTTTTTTTTCTGACCTTATTTCTTTTTCTAGTCAGGGAAATATTTCCTCCAACTCTTTGCTATTCTTCTTGAATTTGCTGGACTGTATATGTTGTCTACATTGGCTGTATAATAAATAGAAATGTGCAGACAAGCATGTCTGGTTGTTCTTATTTATTTCAAGAAACAACATGTGCTTGACTGATGATAGACTCATGTAATAAGGGAGATCTTAAACCAGTAAGAACACATCCACTTGTCCAGAGTTAAAGACAGGACCATAGTCCCAGACATACATGAGTCTATGAGGCAATCAAGTTTTCAGATTGTCTGTGGTCACGACTGCTTGAGTTTTAGTTACATTCAGGAAAATTGAGTAAATTAAGGTAAACATCTAACTGTTTATTAGCAGTGCTTCTTAAGTGCACTGCAAGTTACCATTTATCATTCTCCATTGTGATAATCTCTATAGTTTAAAGAAGCATAATATCACAGTACTTTAAAGAGCCAAGTGCATTAGATCTAATTTTCAACTTTACAGTTTAGATAATGACCTGGAGGTCAAAGTACATTGTACAGTGTTACTTAGCATTTACAAAACAGGGATTTGACACAGCATGTCTATGGTGGTGTTATGTACCACACATCTTATTTCATCTCATCATATCACTAGAGATTTTTAGGTTTTCTAACTCATATTTGACTGGCTTCTCCTGAATTTAATTTAGATTAATCACCTCAACAATTCCTTATGTTAGTGAGTTATATATTCTTACCACTCCCTGAGTGAGAAATTGTTCCTGAATTTCTTACGGAATTATTTCATATTCATGTCCACCTGCCTGGACTCCAGCACAAGGAATATCAACTTCAGTATTTCTACCTCCCCTCACAAGCAGTTGCATAAAATACCCAGAAAGATAATATCAGAACAGAGATGTTGCAACAATCAGGAAAAACCTCTTTTCTTCATAGAAGAGGAGATTTTTATCAGGGTCATCACTCAATCTTCTCTTCAGTCCTCAAAAACAACATTTTTTGCACTTTTTCCACTGTTTCAATGCCCTTTATATTATGCACTGTACTCCAAGTCTAGTCTGACTAAATTTCAGTACGGAATCACTGCAACCCCTCTAATTTTCAATTCCAATAATCAAGAAATAAATCCAGAAAGGTTGTATGTTCAATCTCCAACAAGGATTTCCATTTCATTCAACACTGCTGTAGAAGCATTGGCCTTATTGCTCTGGTTTGATAAAAGGGAGAACATCCAGTTTGCTTTGAATAATTATTTCATGCTACATGATGGAATGCCTATAAATGGGAATGCAGGATGAGGAATCATGTGACAATCAATTCTAAAAGGAAATCGAAATCAGAGATGTAAAAGAGGCTGTAAATTTGCTATTTCTTATTTTACGTTATTAGAATTACCCCATAGTTTGTAAAAAAAACACCCAGATTGATTTTATAATTTTACCTTCAAGACAGCAGCAAGCCAGTAGCAGAGACAGACCTGGTAGGGAGTTGCTGGAACCAGCTATAATAAAAATATCAATAGAACTTGCAAATAATACATGTTGGTTCAATTCATCTTGAACTCAAGAAAATTACAATCAACAGGGAAACAGTAGTAAGTAAACAGCTGGAACTGCAGGCTTAAAAGTCTCTGAATCTTGATGGACTTCATTCTTGGCTCCAAAACACATTTGACACGGTGCTACATTAAAAGGTTACTGCAGAAAATAGAAGCTCATGGTGTTGGGAGACGCATATTGACATTGAGAGAAGATTGGCTAGCAACAGGAAACAGACAGTATGCATAAATGGGTCATTTTCTGGTTGACAAGATGTAGCAAATGGCGTGTCAAAGGGATCTTTGCTGAAACCCCAACTTTTTACAACTTATCTGAATGATTTGTGTGAAGGGCCTGAAGGTATAGTTGCTAGCTTTGCTGATGATGTAGAGATAGGGAGCCAAGTAAATTGTAAAGAGCAAATTAAAATGCCACAAATTGTTTTAGATAGATTAAGAGAGTGAACAAAGATTTGTCAAGAAGTAAAAAGAAATTCTGGAAGGATGAATGCGTAGAGGCATATTATCTAAATGGTGAGTGATTACCGAACAGATACAGAAGGATTTGGATGTCTGAGTGCATGAATCACAAAATGGCATGATGTAGGTGCTGAAAATAATTAGGCAAATTAACATCATGTTATTGTTTACTGCAATTTAATACAAAGTAGGGAGGTTATGTTTCTGTTGTTATTAGGAAGGCAATTCAAATGTTGCCTTTTATTTCAAGAAGAATGGAATATCGGTCCCTCTGGCCATTCCCCTCAATTACAAGTATACCACTTTGGATACTGTTGTGGGGGGGATGACTTACCAGGAGTAAGCCATGGGGTACAGGTCTCTAGCATAGAGTCTTTCCCTGTTGCTGAGAAGGGAAGGGGAGAGAGGAGCAGAGCATTAGTCATGGGGGAATCCATAGTTAGGGGAACTGATAGGAGGTTCTGTGGGAATGAGAGACACTCACGATTAATGTGTTGCCTCCCAGGTGCTTGGTTTGTGATGTCTTGGATCATGTTTTTGGGATCCTTAAGGGGGAAGGGGAGCAGCCCCAAGTCATATTCCACATGGGCACCAACAACATAGGTAGGAAAAGGAATGCGGATTTAAGGAAAAAATTCAGGGAGCTAGGGTGGAAGCTTAGAGCTAGAACAAACAGAGTTGTTATCTCTGGTTTGTTGCGCGTGCCACCTGTGAGTGAGGCGAGGAATAGGGAGAGAGGAGGAGGTGAACATATGTCTACAGGGAGGGAGGAATTTGGATATCCAGATAATTGGGGCTCATTCTGGGGTAGGTGGAACCTCTACAAACAGGATGGCCTACACCTGAACCAGAGGGGTGCCAATATCCTAGGATATTTGGAAGGCTCTTTGGGAGTGTTTAAACTAATACAGGAAAGGGATGGGAACCGAAATGGTAACTCTAATGTCCATGATGTTGAGGGTAGTGAGGTCAGAAATAAGATTTCAAGATCTCAAGAGTGCACCAGCAGTCAGGAAAGTAGTTTGAAGTGAGTCTACTTCAATGTCAGGAGCATCCAGAATAAGGTGGGTGAACTTGCAGCATGGGTTGGTAACTGGGACATCAATGTATAGCCATTTCAGAGGCATGGATAAAGCAGGGACAGAAATGGTTGTTGCAGGTTCTGGGATTTAGATGTTTCAGTAAGAACAGAGAAAATGGTAAAAGAGGGGGAGGTGTGGCATTGTTAGTCAAGGACAGTATTGCGTTGGCAGAAAGAACATTTGAGGACTCATCTACTGATAGTATGGGCTGAGGTTAGAAACAGGAAAGGAGAGAAACAGGAAAACTCCTGTTGGGAGTTTTCTATAGGCCTCTGAATAGTTCCAGAAATGTAGAGGAAAGGGTAGCAAAGATGATTCTGGATAGGAGCAAGAGTGACAGGGTAGTTGTTATGGGGGTCTTTAACTTTCCAAATATTGACTGGAAATACTATAGTTCAAGTACTTTAGGTGGGTCAGTTTTTGTTCAATGTATACAGGAGAGTTTCTGACACAATATGTAGACAGGCCAACAAAGGGTGAGACCACATTGGATTTGGTACTGGGTAATGAACCAGGCCAGGTGTTGGATTTGGAGGTAGGTGACCACTTTGGTGACAGTGACCACAATTCAATCATGTTACCTTTGCCGATGGAACAAGATAGGTATATACTGCAGGGCAAAAGTTATAGCTGGGAAAAGAAAATTATGATGCAATTAGGCAAGATTTAGGATGCATAAGTTGGGGAAAGAAACTGCAGGGGATGGGCACTGTTGAAATATGGAGCTTATTCAAGGAACAGCAAATGCATGTTCTTGATAAGTATGTACCTGTCAGGCAGGGAGGAAGTGATCAAGCAAGGGAGCCATGGTTTACTAAAGACGCTGAATCTCTTGTCAAGAGGAAGAAGAAGACTTATGGTAGGATGAGATGTGATGATTCAGTTACGGCACTTGAGAGTTACACATTAGCCAGGAAAGACCTAAAGAGAGAGCTAAGAAGAGCCAGGAGGGGACATGAGAAGTCGTTGGCAGGGTAAGATTACAGCCAGTAGTAGGACGTTGTCCATGCAGTCCAAGGAGATAGGAGAAGCACTAAATGAATATGTTTCATCACTGGAAAAATACAATGATGTTGAGGAGAATATTGAGATACAGGCTACCAGACTAGACAGGATTCAGTTTCACAAGGAGGAGGTGTTAGCAATTCTGGAAAGCGTGAAAATAGATAAGGCCCCTCCGATTTTCTGGGAAGCCAGGAAGGAGATTGCAGAGCCTTTGGCTTTGATCTTTATGTGTTATTGTCTACAGAAGACTGAAGGATAGCAAATGTTGTCCCCTTGTTCAAGAAAGGGAGTAGAGACAATCCTGGTATTTATTGACCAGTGAGCCTTACTTCGGTTGTGGGTAAAGTTTTGGAAGCAGTTGTAAGAGATAGGATTCATAATCATCTAGAAAGGAATAAGTTGATTAGAGATAGTCAACATAGTTTTGTGAAGGGTAGGTGGTGCCTCACAAACCTTACTGAGTTCTTTGGGATAGTGACCAAACAAGTGGATGAGGGTAAAGCGGTTGATGTAGGGTGTATATGGATTTCAGTAAGGTGTTTGATAAGGGTCCCCATGGTAGGCTATTGCAGAAAATACGGAGACATGGGATTGAGAATGATTTGGCAGTTTGGATCAGAAATTGGCTAGCGGAAAGAAGATAGAGGGTGGTGGTTGATAGGAAATGTTTATCCTAGAATTCGGTTATTAGTGGTATACCACAAGGATCTGTTTTGGGACCACTATTGTTTGTCATTTTTATAAATGATCTGGATGAGTACATAGAAGGATGGATTAGTAAATTTGCAGATGACACTAGGGTCAGTGGAGTTGCAAATAGTGCTGAAAGATGTTGCAGGTTACAGAGGGACATAGATAAGCTGCAGGGCTGAGCTGAGATGTGACAAATAGAGTTTAATGCTGAAAAGTGTGAGGTGATTCACTTTGGAAGGAGTAACAGGAATATAGCATACTGGGCTAATGGTAAGATTCTTGGTAGTGTAGATGACCAGAGAGATCTCGCTGTGTATGTACACTCGGTCCATGTACATAGATCCCTGAAAGTTGTCACCCAGTTTGATAAGGTTGTTAAGAAGGCATAAGGTATGTTAGTTTTTATTGATAGAGGGATTGAATTTTGGAGCCATGAAGTCATGTTGCAGCTGTATTAAACTCTGGTGCAGCCACACTTGGGGTATTGCTTACAGTTCTGGTCACCACATAATAGGAAGGATGTGGAAGCTTTGGAAAGAGTTCAGAGGAGATTTTCTAGGATGTTGTCTGGTTTGGAGGGAAGGTCTTATGATGAAAGGCTGAAAGACTTGAGGCTATTTTTGTTAGCGAGAAGAAGGTTGAGAGATGACTTAATTGAGACATATGAGATAATCGGAGAGTTAGATTGGGTGGACAGTGAGAGGCTTTTTCTTCGGATAGTGATAGTTAGCATGAGGGGACATAGCTTTAAATTGAGGGGTGATATATATAGCACCGTGTCAGAGGTAGTTTATTTACTCAGAGAGTAGTAGGGGCGTGGAACTACCTGGTTGCAACAGTAATAAACTCGCCAACTTTAAGGGCATTTAAATGGTCATTGGGTAAACATATGGATGAAAATGGAATAGTGTAGGAGAGATGGGCTTCAGATTGGTTTCACAGGTCAGTGCAACATTGAGGGCCAAAGGGCCTGTACTGCGCTGTAATGTTATATGTTTTATGTTCAATGTTCTATAAAGATTGACATATTTTTGTGTGATTTTTAACTTTGTACACCCCAGTCCAACACCGGCATCTCTGAATCATATTTTAAAACTGGCATTGATGAGACAACATCTGGAGTATTGTGTACAGTATTAGCCTCCTTATTTGAGAAATAATGTTAATTTATTGGAAGCAGTTCAGTTAAAGCTCAATCGACTGATAACTGGAACAGGCAGGTTGTCTTAAGATAAAAGTTGGCCAGGCTAGGTTGTATCTATTTGAACTTGAGAGAGGTAAAAGTGACTTTCTTGAAACATTAGCTTCCTGAGGGTTCTTAATTGGATGGATATGAATAGGATGTCGCTCTAGAAGGAAAATCTAGAACAAGGGATCACTGTCTTAAGAAAAGGTGTTCCCCATTTAAGATGAAAATAATGAGATTGTCTTTTTTCAGAGTGTTGAGAGTTTTGGAATGCTCTTCCTCAAAAGAGACAGTAAAATTACAGTCTTTGAATATTTTAAGGCAGAGGTAGGAAGAAGTTGAAAGGTTATCAGAGTATGTAGGAATGTGTAGAAATCAGCCATGATTTTATTGAACAGCATGGCAGACTCAAGGGTTAATCATCTACTCCTGTCTGTTCATATAATCTAACCTTGTCAATCATACCTCTTTTCATAAGACTGGAGAAGCTTACATGTTCCTATTTAGCATCCAGTTCAAACAACCAGATTTTTCATGGTTATAACCACGTCTCTGCTATTTTCAAAGTTGATTTGAGCTGTAACAATAAACTCTTGATCATAAAGCACACATAACTCATAGAATCCCTACAGTGTGAAAGCTGACCATTCAGCCTAATGACCTTATGAGGAGTATCCTATCCAGACTCATTCCCCTGCCCATAACACTACATTTCCCATAGCCAATCTACCAAACCTGCACATCTTTGGACTGTGGGAGGAAACTAGAGCACCTAAAGGAAACTTGAAAAGACATGGGAGAATGTATAAACTCCACAGAGGCTGTCACCAAACCCAAGTCCTTGGTGCTGTGAAACAGCAGTGCTAACCACTAAGCCACTGTGCCACCCATATATCATGAACATCAGATGATGATGAAACTGAGGTTGAGACAATATCCAGTACAAATCTGAACTGTAAAACAGTCTCCTCCCTCCAGGGAATTGTGTGTTTGAGGCTCTTGAAGTTCCTTCAGCTTCTTTCTATTATTTTGTTTCCATTCCTGTGTTTCCTCCTCTCACAATCAAAGGCCATATTACCACATCAGCTGCACCATTGCTGGCTGTCAGAAACTGCAAGTTCAAATCCTAGTGCTGAGATTTGAACTTTTAATTTTATTCCTTTATTTTCATTTAACACAAGGAAGGACTGTATTGTTAACTTTATTTCTTTAGTTTTCAGCTTATACTAAGAACTATGTTAATGCTTTACTTTTAACTTGTTCCCTGTGTTACAATTTGTACCGAAATATCTTTGTACCTAATATGGCAGTGGTGACATTGTATACTTTTCACTGTACTCCTGTACTTGAGTACATATGGCAATAAAGCTTAAAACTAAATCTAAAATCTAAACATAATCTAGACTATACTTGTGTCATGCTGGAACAGTTAGAGGAGTTGTCTTTCAGATAAAACAACAAAGCTCTCTCCCTCTTGGATTCTGTCGAACTATTTGAAGAACACCAGGAGGAATTCACCTGATGGCCAATATTCACTGACTTAAAGAAAACACACGCTTATCTTTTGGACTTTGATGTATGCACATTGGCTGCTCCATTCCTTACGTTAAATCAGTGACACATTTTAAAAAGCACTCCTTTGGCTATAAAGTGCTCTGGGACATCACCAGGTCTTAAAATGTGCTTTATAAATGAAAGTTATTTTTTCTGAATTGCATAAACTACCTATTGGCCCTTTCTGCTAAGTTTTATTTTACAATCTGTCTTGGTATTTATGAACAAGGAGAGATATACTTGGCAGCTGGGCTGCACTGCTGCTTGATGTGAAAGAATTAAATGCTGACATGGTGTAAAAAGTAAAAGGGAAAACACTCTGTTCTGAAGTGCCAACATTCATTACCCCAACAGACATCAACCTCTCTGAGAATACATATAAATGTGAAGATTTATCCCCAACTGTAAAGCAGCAGGTATTTTCCTCAGCTGAAAGAAAAGGAAGAAAGCCGATATCTCACCCAGTTTTTATTAGAGGCTATTAATACATGGTATTTCTGGAGGGTCTTGGGATTTGTCTTGTCATCCCATAAAAAAACAACATAAGCTCAAATGAGAATCAATGGCTTGGAGAAATAAAGGCAACATAATTGTCTTATTTTGTAATAATGAATTATATCAGATCAAGAGCTGGAGGAATGCTTTAAAATGTGTAGCTTATGTACTTACCAAAATTATATTCCCCAATGTTCCAATGGCCTGATGCTTGTAGCACAAATGGGAAGCATGCATGGGAATCCTGCGGAATCCCCATCATAGGAGAGTCATAGAATCATAAAGATTGTACAGCATGGAAACAGACCCTTCGGTCCAACCCGTCCATGCCGACCAGATATCCCAACCCAATCTAGTCCCACCTGCCAGCACCTGGCCCATATCCCTCCAAACCCTTCCTATTCATATACCCATCCAAATGCCTCTTAAATGTTGCAATTGTACCAGCCTCCACCACATCATCTGGCAGCTTATTCCATACACGTACCACCCTCTGCATGAAAAAGTTGCCCCTTATGTCTCTTTTATATCTTTCCCCTCTCACTCTAAACCTATGTCCTCTGGTTCTGGACTCTCCACCCCAGGGAAAAGACTTTGTCTATTTATCCTATCCATGCCCCTCATAATTTTGTAAACCTCTATAAGTTCACCCCTCAGCCTCCGATGCTCCAGGGAAAACAGCCCCAGCCTGTTCAGCCTCTCCCTGTAGCTCAGATCCTCCAAGCCTGGCACATCCTTGTAAATCTTTTCTAAACCCTTTCAAGTTTCACAACATCTTTCCGATAGGAAGGAGACCAGAATTGCACACAATATTCCAACAGTGGCCTAACCAATGTCCTGTATAGCCACAACATGACCTCCCAACTCCTGTACTCAATACTCTGACCAATAAAGGAAAGCATACCAAACGCCTTCTTCACTATCCAATCTACCTGCGACTCCACTTTCAAGGAGCTATGAACCTGCACTCCAAGGTCTCTTTGTTCAGCAACACTCCCTAGGACCTTACCATTAAGTGTATAAATCCTGCTAAGATTTGTTTTCTCAAGATGCAGCACCTCGCATTTATCTGAATTAAACTTCATCTGCCACTTCTCAGCTCATTGATCCATCTGGTCCAGATTCTGTTGTAATCTGAGGTAACCCTCTTCGCTTTCCACTAATTTTGGTGTCATCTGCAAACTTACTAACTGTACCTCTTATGCTCGCATCCAAATCATTTATGTAAATAACAAAAAGTAGAGGGCCCAGCACTGCACCTTGTGGCGCTCCACTGGTCACAGGCCTCCAGTACTCCAAAGAAATTATCCAAGAAACTGAAGATTTAACTGGGCAATTTATTTCTGACTGAAAGTTTCATTTTAAATTAGAGAATTCTGAGGGTTCAAGGAGCCATTTCAAATCAAAGTCCGAGTACTGCAATGGAAGGCCAAATTGAAGTCCTGCTGTGGATCTCAATCACTTTCCAACAACATATATAAATGAATATTGATGAAATTAATTAAAGTTGTTACTCAGGAAAAGTTAGTCTATTAAATACATAGTCTGACTTCTAAGTAACTATTCACACTGATCCAGAATCTATCTCAGTCTTAAATATACAGAAGGACTGTGACCTCACAGTTCACAACCCTCAAAGAATAAATTTCTCCTCATCTTAATCTTAAACTGTCACCCTTTTAATTTGAGACTGTGCCCTCTGCTCCTGGACTCTCCTATGAGGTGAAACAACTTCTCAGCACTTTCTTTATCACTCTCCTTATAAATCCTATATGTCTCAGTGAGCTCATCTCTCATTCTTCTAACCACCAATGAGTTTCAACCTGCTTCATTTTTACTCATATGACAATCCCTCCATCCTGGGGCTTACCCTCATTAACCTTCTCTGAAATGCCTCCAATGAAATAGTATCTTTCTTAAATAAGGGGACCAAAACTATTCTCAATATTCCAAATGTGATCTCACCGGCACCTTGTACAGTTGAAGTAAGGGCCTTCCTGAAGAAGGGCTTATGCCCGAAACGTCGATTCTCCTGTTCCCTGGATGCTGCCTGACCTGCTGCGCTGTTCCAGCAACACATTTTCAGCTCTGATCTCCAGCATCTGCAGACCTCACTTTCTCCTCCTATATTTCATTAGCCTTCCTGATTACCTGCTGCGCTTCTGTGCTAGCCTTCTGTGTTTAATGTGCAGCATACCCCCAAGTATCTTTGTGTTGCAGCTTTCTGCAATTTTTCTCCAGTTAAATAACTCCCTATTCTGTTGCTCTCCCTCCCACCTTCACATGTTCCCACATCATACACCATTTTCCACCTTCTTCCCACTTAACCTATCAATATCTCCATCCAATATTGAGTGAGCAACATCAGTTGTAGCTAGCCTAAATCTAACCTGTACCTCTTAAAGTAGGCGTGCATTGCGTCTGCTGCAGGTGCTGGGAATCATGATATCCCAAGAATGTTTCCATTATATCCCAAGAGTATATCCCTCTCATTGAAGAAAAGGATACTCATTCACATCATATGTCCCATGCTTGAAGAAGCAGTTTAGTTGGAAATCTGAGTGCTGCAATGGAAGGTCAAATTGAGGTCCTGCAAGTAAGAAATGCCAAATGCATGATCCATTTTAGCTCCCTTGAGGTCGTTGAGATCAAAGATGCCAGTCTTCGGCCAATTTGATTCACTCCTTGTGGTATTAAGAAATGTCTGAAACTACTGGCTAACAGAAAAGGCTGTGGATCCTGATAACATTCCAGCAATTGTACTGAATATGTGCTTTGGAAGTAGGCAGACCACTTGTCAAGATGTTCCAGTACATCTCGAATTCTGGCATCTACTTTTAAATGTGGAAAGTTTCCCAGTATGCTGTGTGTATGAAAAGCAGGACAAGTGTCCTCCTGATCCTCCCAACATGATGGAAAGGGTTAGCAATAGGGCTACCAAACAGCACTTGTTTAACAATGACCTGCCCCCAGATGAGAGTTTGCCTTCTGCCACAGCCAGTGTTGGAAGATGAATCCTCACCACTGCTCACCATAATGTATGAGCTATTTGGCAGATTGCTGCCACCAGCCTCCTTCCTCTCTGCTTGGTTTGAGGTGATAGAGGAAAACTATTTGGTATGCTAATGAAATGAGGCTCTCTTCTTAGCCAAAATATAGGGTTCTTTTTGCACAACAATGATTATGTGCAAGTAATGTTAATGACTATAAGGGAGACCTAGATGGTAGGACTTGCTCTTTCAACATTCTAAGCTGTTCTCCCACTGAGAAAGTGTGACATCATATTTTGGAATACTTAAGGCACTCTTCCATATTAATCCATTCAGACCCTTCCACCATCATATAACACTCTGTTCCTGATTGCATCGTAGCCTTGGTGAAAGTCACTGACCTTGATACCACAGTAACTTCTGATCAAGAATCGCATCAAGGAGCCAAACAAACCTGGAGTCAATGGAAGCCTCTTCATTAATTGGAGGATTTGGTTAGAGGTCAATCATCTCAGCCACTGTCATCATCAAAGGATTTCTGCAGGGGAGTGTTCTAGACCCAACTACCTTCTGCAGTTTTAATGCCCTTTCTTCCATCATGAAAGTTAGAAGTAGGATGTTGACTGATAATTGCACAATGTTCAGCACCATTCACTTCCCCTCAGATACTGAGGTAGCCCATATTCACATGCAGCAGATCTGGACAGCATGCTGCATTTGGCGGTTAAGAGATGAGTAGCAATCACATCATGCATGGCAATGACCATCTCCAATAAATGAGAATCTAAATTCAATACCAATTTCATTGCTAAAATCTATTCTATTAATATTCTGAACTGACTGGCCATGTAAAATACAATGGCTACAAGGGAAGATCAGAGGCTAGGAAGTCTGTGATGAGTAATTCAACTCCTGACTCCCAAAATCTACAAGGTACAAGTCAGGAAATGTGACAGAATAATCTCTATTTTCCTGATGAGTCTAGCTCTATTAACACTCAGGAAGCTTGACTTGACTGGCACCCATTCACCACCAATGTGCGGTGACACCAGTGCACACAATTTACAAAATACTGCAACTCACTCAGGCTCCTTCAATACTATCTTTCAAACACATGAATTCTACCATCAAAAAGGAGAAATGCAGCATTTGCACAGCAGCCACCACAACCTGTGAATTCCCTTCTAAAAAATATTCCATTCTGAAATCGTTCATTTACTGGCACTGAGTTAGAATCCTGTAACTCCCATCATAATAGCAATGTGGGTCTATCTAAACACTACTGCCCCAACCTCTATCCTATCGAAAGCCATGGACTGTGGAGTTAAGAAGCCAACTCATCGTCTCCTTTAAATGCAATTAAGGATGTCAATAAATTTTGGCATAGCTGTTTCCCTATTAAGGATATATTTTAATAACTCCCATGGAAAACAGCAAATTCTTCCTCTCAAGACATTCCTTCCTCATATCCTATTCCTGCTACCCTCTCTTTTTTTACTTTTCTCGATGCTTAAGGTCTCTCTTGCTCCATCCTCATTTAGGTTTCAATGCCTCATATATCATTCTCAGCCTTATCTGTTCTCATATCCCCATATAGCTTCCAGAATTAATCTGCATTAAGGAAGCCAAAACACAAAATGTTGACAGCAAATACTTGATGGATAGAAATTTCTGGTCATTGCAATGAAGAACAAAAGGCTTTTTACCATAAAGGAAGGAAAGAAGCAATTCAACATTAAAGATGGTGAAGTAAAAATTAGCATTGCTTTAGGATGATAAATTGTGATTTTTTTTTTTCCAAATTCAACAAGCTGGAAATGATCATGCCCCAGGAGAAAGTGAGGACTACAGATACTGGAAATCAGAGCCGAGAATGTGGTGCTGGAAAAGCACTTCAGGTTAGGCAGCATCCGAGGAACAGGAGAATCAACATTTTGGGCAAGAGACCTTAATCAGGAATGAGGCTTGTGAGCTGAGGGTGTGGAGAGATAAATGGGAGGGGGTTGGGGCTGAGGGGGAGGTAGCTGAGAGTGTGCTAGGTAGACGGATGTGGGGGAATGATGGTGATAGGTGAGAGAGGATGGTGGAGCAGATCGGACAGGTCATGAGGGAGGTGCCAAGTTTAAAGTTTGGAACTGGAATAAGCTGCGGGGAGGGGAAATGAGGAAACTGGTGAAGTCCACATTGATTCCGTGTGGTTGGGAGGATGCCAAGTCGGATGATGAGGCATTCTTCCTCCAGGCGTTGGGTGGTTAGGGAGTGGCAGTTGAGGAAGCCCAGGAACTACATGTCCTTGGCAGAATTGGAGAGGGAGTTAAAATGTTCGGTCACGGGTTGATTGGTGCGGACTCCTGGAGATGTTCTCTGAAGCGCTGTGCAACTAGGCTTCCTGTCTCCCCAATGTAAAGGAGACCAAATCGGGAGCAATGGATACAATAAGTGACATGTGTGGAAGTGCAGGTAAAACTTTGATGGACATGGAAGGCTCCTTTGGAGCCCTGGATGGAGGTGAGGGGGCAGGTGTGAGCACAGGTTTTGCAATTCCTGTGATGGCTGGGGAAGGCGGCTGGAGGGGAGGGTGGGTTGGTGGGGGGGCGTGGACCTGACAAGAGAGTCGCAGAGGGAATGGTCTTTATGTAAAGCGGATAGGGGAGGGGAGGGAAATATATCCCTAGTGGTGGGGTCCATTTGTAGGTGGTTGCAATGGTGGTGGATGATGTGATATATCACGAGGTTGGTGAAGTGGAAGGTGTAGATGGGGTAGCTGGGGGGCAATTCTGTCCTTGTTGTTGGAGAGATGGGGTTCAAGGGTGGACATGCAGGAAGTGGATGAGATGTACTGGAGGACATCATCGACCACGAGAGAGGGGAAATTGCAGTCTTAGAAGAAGGAGGCCATCTGGAATGTTTAATGGAATTGGCCCTCCTGGGAGCAGATGCAATGGAGGCGGAGGAATTGGAAATAAAGGATGTTGTTTTTAACAGGAGGCAGGGTGAGACGAGGTGTAGTCCAGGTAGCTGTGGGAGTCATTGGATTTGTAGAAAATGTTCATGCTGAGTTGGTCACCGTTGATGGAGATGGAGAGGTCCAGGAAGGGGAGGGAGGTGTCTGAGATGGTCCAGGTGAACTTAATGTCAGGGTGAAATGTATTGGTGAAATTGATGAACTGTTCAACCTCCTCATTGAAGCATGAGGTGGCACTGATACAGTCATCAATGCATCAATGTAGTGGAGGAAAAGGTGGGGAGTGGTGCCGGTGTAATTGTGGAAGACGGATTGTTCCATGTAATCAACAAAAAGACAGGCATAGCTGGTGCCAATGCGGGTGACTATGGCTACCCCTTTCATCTGGAGGAAATGGGAGGATTCAAAGGAGAAATTATTGAGGGTGAGGACCACTTCAGACAAACAAATAAGAGTGTCAGAGGAAGGGTACTGGTGGGAACGCCAGGAGAGGAAGAAACGGAGGGCTTGGAGGCCTTTGTCATGGCGGATGGAGGTTTATAGGGACTAAATGTCTATGGTGAAGATGAGGCATTGGGGGCCAGGGAATCAAAAGTGCTGGAGCAGGAGGACGGCGTGGGTGGTGCCTTTGCAGTTATGATAGAGTGTGGCCCTCAGCTGAGGCAGTTCACTTGGACCACCTCAGACACCTCCCATCCCTTCCTGGAACTCTTCTTCTCCATCAATAGTGGCCGACTCAACATGGACATCTTCTAAAAACCCACTGACTCCCACAGCTACCTAGACTACACCACCTCCCACCCTGCCTCCTGTAAAAACACTAACCCTTATTCCCAATTCCTCTGCCTCTGCCGCATCTGCTCCCAGGAGGACCAGTTCAACCAGATGGCTTCCTTCTTCAAAGACTGCAATTTTCCCTCCCACATAATTGATGATGCCCTCCAGCGCATCTCATCCACTTCCCACACCCCCGCCCTTGAACCCCACCCTTCCAACCACAACAAGGACAGAACTTTCCTAGTCTTCATCTTCTACTCCACCAACCTCCGTTGGTTAGAGAGTGACAATGGAGGAGGCCCAGGATCTGCATGTCCTTGGCAGATTGGGAGGGGGAGTTGAAGTGTTCGGCAGTGGGGTTGATTGGTGTGGGTGTCCTGGAGATGTTCTTTGAAGTGCTCTGCAAGTAGATGTCCTATCTCCCCCAATGCAGAGGCGACCACATCGGGAACAACAGATACAGTAAATGGCATATGTGGAAGTGCAGGTTTTTTCTGCCACCTACAAATGGACCCCACCACCAGAGATATATTTCCCTCCCCTCCCCATCTGCTTTCCATAAAGACCATTCCCTCTGCGACTGTCTTATCAGGTCCATGCACCCACTAATGCACCCTCCCCTCCTGGCACCTTCCCCTGCCACTGCAGGAATTGCAAAACCTGCACCCATACCTCACCCCTCAACTCCATCCAAGGCCCCAAAGGAGCCTTCCACATCCATCAGAGTTTTATCTGCACTTCCACATATGCCATTTACTGTATCCGATGTTCCCAATGTGGTTCCTCTACATTGAAGAGACAGGATGCCTACTTGCAGAGCGCTTCAGAGAACATCTCCAGGAAACCCACACCAACCAACCCCACCACCCCGTGGCTGAACACTTCAACTCCCCCTCCCACTCTGCCAAGGACATGCAGATCCTGGGCCTCCTTCATCGACACTCCCTAACTACCCAACGCCTGGAGGAAGAAAGCCTCATCTTCTGCCTTGGGACCCTCCAACCACACGTGCGTAATGTGCATTTCACCAGTTTCCTCATTTCCCTTGCCCCCACCTTATCCCAGTACCAAGCCTCCACTTGCACCGCCCTCCTGACCTGTCCTACCTGGCCACCTTCCTTCCTACCTATCGACTCCACCCTCCTCTCTGACCTATCACCATTACCCCCACTTTCATCTACCTATCACATTCTCAGCTACCCTCCATTCCAGCCCCACGCACTCCCATATATCTCTCTAACACCTCGGCTCACAAGCCTCACTCATGGTGAAGGGCTCTTGCCCAAAACGTCGATTCTCCTGCTCCTCAGATGCTGCCAACTGACCTGCTGTGCTTTTCCAGCACTACATTCTCAACAATGATCATGCCCCAGTCTACTTAGAGTCAGGGTTTGAAATGTGGAGTCAATTCTCACAAAGGAAGAGAATTGGGGTTCCCCATGGGAAAAAAACAAACTATTATTATGAGTTAAAATGAAAGGTAACAGGGAAAACAAATTTCAAAGGAAAGTATTTGTCTTTTCATGCACAGTATTGTATTTTTCAATGTGCAGTATCTTTGGATTGTTTGAGGCTTGTTGACAAATTAGCATATGCGGGAATGAACTGAAATTTATACAGTTGGTATCAACCAAGTGAATCCCAGTGGAAAGAATCCACACTTCCAGCAGGACGTACAAATGATGCAGGAATCCTTCCAAATTTAATCAGGATTAGCATGGGAAATGCTGTCTTGCATATTTTACCCCTTAATCTGTGCCAATAATTTTAATGAGGTATTCATTCCCATTTAAAATTTCAAAATTTCCTTTGGCTTCATTACTTCTGAAGCAAATTTCATTGTATCACCTGCTTTCTTTGTCAATGATATGCACTAGAAAATAAAATGATAATCTAATTTTAGACCAGAAATTATTATCAATTAAGATTTGCTCCACATGTGCTTTCCATCAATGTCGTTTTTCTTCTTCCTCCGCAATCTCACCTCCTTTCCCACAGCGTCGGATGCCCTAATCAATGTCATCATCACTTACTGTCCAACTTCTATAACTCTCCTTGCTGGCATTTCCACCTGCAATCTCGAGAAATTATGACTCATTTGCTTCAGTGACCAACATTCCAAGTAGCTGTAATGTCTGCAGTACCATACCTATGTCCTTTATAATCTCAGTGTCTCCAGTAGCACATTGTGAAATACGTTTGCCCTTACTTTTATATCTGTACGATTTCACACCCCCACACGGAACAATTATACTAATAAACGTGTCCCCACATACACCCTCAAACGTCTCAGTTCTGGTTTAATTCCATGGCCCAAATTATTACATTTCAAAAATCACAAATCACCGATTCATACAACACCTGCATCCGATGACAGTGAAAGTTCAGAAGAGAACCTCTGCCACTCACAGCCACAGTCCTGATAGTATAGAGTCCATATTAATGTCATGCTGCAGTTAACTCCTAATGAAGCTGAACATGGCAAATGAACCTCCAGCAAACTTCAACCAGTCCCAAAGCCTAACGTTTACTGCATTTCCTCATTACCCTGGGGATTCCTGCACTGTTAAAAAACATACAATCTGACTGGGAAAGAACACCAACAAGTTCCAGGATTTTGACCCAGTTGATGATGAAGGAATGTTATGCATTTCAAGGTCAGGTTGTACCTCTGAGATTACTCTAAGAAAATGCTATGGCATTAACGCAAAAAATAAAATGGGGCTATCAAAGAAGCAAGCTTGTCTTGCTAATTCCTCAGTCGACATCACTAAAACACATCATTTCACTTATTCTGGGATCCTGTGGTGTGCAAATTGTTTTTCAAAAAAATACTTTAATTAATCGAAAGCACTCAAGATGCTCCAAAGTCCTGTGTACTAATACAGTTTTCTATCTAACGTGTATTTATAATTTCCCTTTTTCTCTCTCCCTTTAAATCTCAGCAAAGTGACTATTCTCGACATACAACCAGAGACTGTGACTCTTGGCATGCAACCCAGTTCATTTTTAATTCTGTCCTCAGCCCGTATCAATATGTGCATTTCCAGAAGTCACTATATGTCAGTCAGGAGCAAGGATGGTGGCCCACTTTCCCCACTATTGCCTGACAATCCTGAGGCCAAATTGTAGAACTCTCTGTAGTTCTTTATCTGCTAATGAGCAACTAAATTAGAACAGAACAGAATGGCAAATGTTCCTGTATTAAGGGGCTTGCTACTACAACACATGGTGCAATTATCCTTTAATCATTGCAAAAGAATCCTCTTTCAACATTTTCTTTCACTTACCCTTCCTTATAACTGTCACTATTAATTAAAAGTGGCATTTACTTCCCCTGTGCTACTTTAAAAGCCAAAACTAAAATTGTAGATATCCAACTATTGAAAGGGAGCAAACTCTTCGCTACAGGCGTATATTCACCTGTGAGATCCAGTACGGAAGCCAGCAACTAATCATTTCAGTTCAATTATTTGTATTTAATCAAACGAGAGTGATGAGCGGTTGCATTCAGTTGAAGTTCTGAGTGGCTGAGTGCACACACAGACACATACACACATTTGGGTCTCAAAGCAGCTATTGCTGACATACTGAGCATGTATTGAGTCAGTCCAAATTAGCTGAAATATGTGTGGTTTTATTGACAGGATTGAGAATGGACTGCAGAGCATTGATTCTTAATTCCAACATAACAATAAAGACAGATTCTCAACTGACAGCATTGGTCTCTGATTTTCCTTAAGAAGATTTTCAATCTATTTATGTAATGGATGAAAGGATTATATTTTGGGCTTGTTTCTATGGTTACCGTTACTAATGCAGGAGACTTGCTAACAGAGGCAGTAGAAAATGCTGTCACCATAGAAGTAAAATACCACATTAGGTGACTCAGTGAGTCTCAGTATTCATTTAAATAAGCACTGTGGATGAAAATAAATAAATGTAATCAGGACACTTTAGCAGCTAATGCTAAGCAAGTTGACAGTCTGTACATGTGATTTATTTAGAAATAAAAAGAAACTTACATTTTTACAATCATTTCAGGTCGTCATTTTGCATATACATATTTTGTGATGCCAGTCTGTGTTGCGCCTGCATGAAGATTTGTCAATTATTTGCCAGTGAGCTTTAAATATGTTAGGAATGGAGTATAATTAAAGATGAAAGCAGTTTGTCAAGATAGTTCCCTTAGGTACAAGGTCTGGAGTTCCTGTCTCTGCACATGTTTGCTTGTTATACTGCAAAAATTTTAATGTCTAATGCTTGATGTTATATGGCTGCCTTATTTCCATGGATACAGACAGTCTGGTGGAAGGGTTGTAAGGTCCAGTTAACTTAATTAAAGTAGATGTTATTATCGTTTATCTCCTTTGCTCTAGGATTGCGAATGGAAGTCTGCATCAAGTATGGGAGAAGGTGGCTTGATCTGCCCAGGTGTGTCTCTCTCTCTCTGAATTAAAATACATTCCCAGACTTTATTCTCAGAATCTGACAGGAAATATAAATGTATATTTAACATGCATATTTAACTGTGCTAATATCAAGTCTATTTATAATATGTCACGCTGATTATTTTAAATGGATTTGATAATTTAATTGCAATCTAAAACCAAAATGTCACTAAAATCACAACTCAATTTCATTACTATGGCAAATCCAACAGATGTTGTCAGCATGACACAAGTAACCATAGCTTGATTGAGTGCCTGAAATTACATAAGAAATTCTCAAAGTATATTTCTTAATTTTAAAGAAAAGTGAGTTCTCAGAGATTCCGTTCCTGGGTACTTTGTTCTGGGCGAGTCCAATAGCAGTCCTGCAGATGAGAAATTAAAGCAACAATTATATTCAAACAAACCGTGCGACTCTTTAAATGCTCTCTACTTCCGAAATGACTAAATATCATGACAAGAGAGTGAGGGAAGAAATAATTGAACTGGATGCAAAAGAGCAGAAACTGGCAATATAAAAAAGATTGTACTTTTTTTGCCTTCTATGCTGTTAGGTCTCATCACTGATGAGAGACATATGCAATTTACAGAATCTCACAGCAGAAAGCAACCAAGAAAAAAAAAACAAGAGGCGTAAAACTAGTTACTGGCTTCCTGAGCATAAACCAAGAACATAAAAAATTCCATTAAATGTCCCCCAAAGACCTGAACACGTTTATTATATTTCATTTCTCTACAAAAAGGAGCAAGATATTGCACCTAGGATATTAACAAGGCACTTTAGTAGCATTGACAGAGGGCTAAAGAAACATGTTTATGATCATGTTATTTTTCACAAGCTATTGGCCTCATTTAACAAGGTAAGTGTGATAATGAAGAAGAATATCTTTTGAACAAAACAAGAGCAGCAAACCAAAACCAATTTGACGTATTAGCAGATTACAATGTTGATCGGCTCTGATTGTGGCTAAGTGGGTTGTCATTCTTATGATGAAATCACTCCAGTCAGGAGCACAGCATATTTCAACCTCTGAGTCAGATAAGTACACTGACAATTAATGTAGAGCAAGGTTATTTTTACAACTGCCCTTTGGAGGTAATGAATTTTAATAATTTAATGACAATTTATCAAAATAAAAAGTTGGTGAAAAGATTTTGCAGCCCAGAGAGTTGTGCAAGGAAGAAGGATTCCTAAACTGCTACAGCATGGAACTGTTTCAATAGCTGGCTGCAGAATTTTCGCAATGTTAAAGGTCTCTTAATCCTAAATGTTTGTCCATTTATCACAGGTTCCTAGTAACTCTTTTGTCTTTAAAAATATTGATTAGAGAGATCCCAGAAACAAAGTTCCTGTCATGAATCACAAGGTGGGAGTTAAATTGTTTCTTTTTTTCATTTTTAATTTGAATTATTGTTGTCATATGTACCAAGATACAGTGAAAAATATTGTTTTGTGTGCTAACCGGACAAATTATATTTTATCTAAGTACATCAGGGTAATAGAATAGACTGCAGAATATAATATTACAGCTACAGGGAAGGTGCAGAGAAAAATCAACTCTAATATGCAAGAGATCCTTTCTTAAGTCTGATAGCAGGAAGGAACAAGCTGTTCTTGAATCTTGGTATGTGTTTCCAAACTTTTGTAACTTCTGCCTGATCTAAGCGGATGAGAAAGAGTATAGCCAGGCTGGGTGGGGTCTTCGATTTTGTTGGCTGCTTTCCCGAGGCAGCGGGAGGTGTAACCGGAGTCAGTGGAAGGAAGGCTGGTTTGTGTGATAGATTGGGCTGTATTCCCAGCTCTCTGTAGTTTCTTGTGGTCTTGGACAGAGCTCTTGCCCTACCAAGCTGTGATGTATCCAGACAGGATTCTTTCTGTGGTGCATCTCTAAAAATTAGAAGTCATTGTGGATATGCTGAATTTCCTTGACCTTCTGAGGAAGTAGAGACATTGGTGTGCTTTCTTGAAAGTAGCATCAACGTGGATGGACGGAGGTACTTACCAAAAATGTCATTGTGACACCAAGGAAAATCTAGTCCATGTTGATTGGGGCAAAAACATCAACATGGACTGTTTGGACTGAATCATCTGAATATCTTGTATAATTCTATGAATAAAATTATCACAAGGAGAATTGTCACCCTTCACCACCATCAACATCAAGGATTAGAATGAATTCTTACAGCAAGAGATAATTTTACAGAAAATAAGTATTACCTTGCTCATTGGTACAATATACTCTCAACAAAATGTACTTTACCAATAATGCTTGGTCTATGCCATCTCCAGGATTGGATTTTGTTGCCTAAGGGGATTGGAGAGTAATGATCCTGGTTTTACACTCACCAACCATGGGAGACACTTTCCAAACATCTCGTGTATCATACTCTGTTAAAATTATACACATTTCAAAGAGATCACCTCTCATCCTCCTAAACTGTAGTGAATATAGGCTTAGTTGAACCAACCTCTCAAAAGAGGGCACATCTGCCATCACAGATATCAGGCCAGTGAGCATCTTCTGCACTTCCACTATACTAGGAATATATCTTTTCTTAAGTAAGCAGATCTAAACTGCATACAATACTCTAGGTGTGGTTATATCAAGGCCCTGTATATCTGTGATATGTCATCTCTCCTGAATTCAAGTCCGCATGCAACAAAGGTCAGTACAGCATTTGCCTTCCTAATTGCTTGCTAATTGCTTATTTTCATTGATTAGTGTACAAGGACACCCAGAACTCTTTGGAGACTCACATTTCCCAATGTATCACCATTTCAACAGTACTCCACCTTTCTGTTTTTCACAGCAAAGTGTTTAAACCAAGACAAATGAGAACTGTTAACTGGGCCCAAAGAACAAATGGACCAGTAGCGTATGTGAGTGTTGATTTGTATCGTTCATCGTGTCAGCATTCTCATCTCTAGCCAAAGTGTTAATGAAACTAGTTTTGGTATTTTTTTGTTCTCCTTCGTCCTCTTCTATCTGAAGAAAACAGCTGCTTTATGAAAAGTGCCCCCTTAATCCAAATGCACGTATTGATATACTTTATTTCTTGGACCCAGTTTTACTCTGTGTCAATCACTGTTGAATATTATGTCCTCAATAGTTAAAGAATGGGTAGCTGATGTGTAACCACACCTCTGTCTGTCTGTCACTTTGGCTGAGTTTATCTAACACTGGGTGCCATTTGTTAACTCTGCCAGACACTTGTACAAATAAGAGGGTCCACAAACTGCTACAAGAATTCTCCTTGGCCATTATTTTGTTTCACATCGGCCTCTAACTGCTGCGAACCGTTTACATGTTTTGCCAGAGAGGGAAGAGAATCAGCTTTCTGTCAGGTAGCCTCATACTGTGCCTGTTGGTTCTATAAGAATTGTAGAATATTTCTGAAAAGTGCTATTTCTCGTATCCTACACATCAAGCCCTGCAGTACCTCCTCTATCCTAACATTACTGCTCCACTCAGTAATTGTCAATTTCCATTTGGTCATAATTATTTATCCACTCCTCAAATTTAACCAAAATCCCTGCAGCTTTGAGCTGAACTATTCGGGGGAGAATTTGGCTCAGTATTGTTTCTAGGCTGGGGAATCGCAATGCATGTTTAACCCGCACACCATATCCATTTGATGAAGGCAGAATGCTAACTTCACGCGGCATCGTTATCTAAATAATTTCAGCAAACTGCCCAGCATAGAAAATGCTGCTGACTGCCTGCAGACTCAACAAAGGGTCAGCAAAGCACACAGTAAACAAGATTCACAGCTGGTCTGGTCTCTTAAAGAGGAACTGCACACATACAATACAAATTGTTGCTGACTTTCTGCAGAGGAAAACCACAATAAATAGAACATTAGCCAAGGGAGAGAATCCAGCTGTACTGTTGCAATCTTGTAGCATTTTGGTGATGGAGGTGGAAAGGAAGGAAGTGCAATGTTCCTAGAGCACTGAGAAGACAATATGAGCAATTTGTATGGAAGTCAATCCTGGCCCTGAAAACCAAGGTGTACTCAGGGAACATGATCATTCACCTCATGTGGGTTATCACATGATTGGATCTTTGCAAGGCACCTCCTATTTACTATTCAACCAACATCTCATTCTGCCCATTAATCACCGTCTCATGACAAATATGTTGGCAATTCAGCAGCGACGTCTAATATTCAGATACAACACCTCATCATCACATGGATGCTTATGCTGCCAGTTTCAGGGAGAATAGGGTTGAAAAACATATCAGCCATGATAGAATAGTGGAGCAGACTTAATGGGCCGAATGGCGTAATTGAGCTTCTATATCTCATGCTCATGTATCTTATGGTCTTCTTATTCACCTCTTCCTGCCTCCACACACCTCCAGCTGATCAGCAATGAGATGCACATCCGGCAAAATCATTGCAACCCATGCACTGAAGTTATTCCCTCCCATTTGTTGGGAAAGGTTGGCCATCAGATTAAAGAGTAACAGAGAATTGGCTGGGGCATTGGCGGAGCAACAGTGCTTCATCTCTCGAGCCAGTGATTACTCAGGTTGTTGCATCCTGCATCAACAAGTGTGTTCAGAATGATAGTATCATCTCTTCTCAATACCCACCTCACTCTCATTCTGCTCTCTGACATGGAGTGACAGCAGAGATGGAAAAGCATTGAAGCATGGACCTCTTGCTCTCAAACAAAAATCCCTACCCTCACTTCAACCCATGCCTTCTGTATATATGCTTTCCAAAGCCCAAAAATCAGATCCAGTCACTACACCCTGAACATGGGCTAAAACAGGCTGCTGATAAAGAAGCAGCAGCACTCGATGTGACACCCACAGCCATCAGTTTAGATACTGATGCTGAACAAACATGACAAGGTCGTGTAAACTTAGGACCAGCACATAGTGAGCTGCAATGATGAGTGGGCTGTAAACTTACAGAAAGAAAGACCAGTTAATCTGTCAGCTCACCCGTGGGCAGGATTTCAGAGTGATTTCATTGCATAGGATTAAGATAACTACAATGAGCGATAGGAGAATGCTGATGAGCATATCTACTGAGATGCTAAATGTATTGGCAAGTTCTGACCTGTCCTGGTAGCGTTAGTATTTATGTAATTGTTCCAGTTCAGTTTCTGAGTCAAAAAGTGTAGCGCTGAAAAAGCACAGCAGGTCAGACAGCATCTGAGGAGCAGGACAGTCGACGTTTTGGGCATAAACCCTTCATCGGGAATGTGGTGGGGGATAGGGCTGAGAGATAAATAGGAGGGTGAGGTGGGGCTGGGGGGAAGGTAGCTGGAAGGCAATATGGGGGTGGAGGTAGGGGTAATTGTAATAGGTTAGTGGGGATGGTGGAGCAGATAGGTGGAAAGGAAATGGACAGGTACGTCAGGTCAAGAGGGTGGTGCTGAGTTGGAGGGTTGGATCTAGGATGAGGTGGGGAGAGGGGAAATTTGGAAACTATTGAAGTCGATGTTTGTGCCCATGTGGTTGAAGAGTCCGAAGGCGGAAGATGAGGGGTTCTTGCTTCAGCTGTTGGGTGGTTTGAATGTTGGATGATAGGGTTCAATGACAGCAATGCAATTGAACATTAAGGGGAGATGGTCAGGTCCTCCTTTGTTGAGATGATCATTACCTTGGTGCGATTCCATTGTGCAAATAGGACATGCTACCAAACAGGTCGAGCCCGACATTTGCCTACATTTTGTCGCTGATGGGTCATGTCTACTTTATAACCGAAGGAGTCACAAATGGTACCAAAGACAATGAGCCTAAGACGCTGGGAGGCCACATAATGATGTTTACACACCCAGAAGACTGGCCTCCAACAATCACAGGCATCTTCCTTTCTGCTTATTATAATTCCAGCCAGTGAAAACATTTCCCCTGATTTCCAATGACTTTGATTTTACTCGAGTGCATTGATGCCACACTGGGTAAGATATACTATGAAAATGTATCATTAAAGATGGCTTAAAGCCTAAAGCTGAGTGGTCATGCCAAATCCAAAATTGAGCATTGGTGAGAAACGATTGGTGAGTATTTGGTGCTTCAGAACACAAAAAATGACAACTCCCATTGATTTGCTGATGGTTCAAAGTATTAGTTGTCCAGATAGACTTTATCTATTTTTTTCCATGGAGGAAATACATCAGTAGTTTCATACACTGCCAGGGAGAGGCCAGTGTTCCAGCTGTACTGGGACAGCTTGGCTGGAGGCACACCTAGATCCATAATACAAATCTTCAGGACTACAGCCAGGATCATGTTGAGGCGCATGACCTATGCTCTTTCTTGTGCACTCAACTGGTTCTTTAATTACATGAAATTAATTGGATTGTCTGTGATGGACATCTGTGATGCTGAGATTTTCAAGATGAGGCCAAAATATGTCATCAACTCAACACCCCAGGCTTCAACATTACCACTTTCATGTACTGGGGTGCTAGGTCAGCTGTCATTGAGGATGACAATGTCCATGGACTGTCCTCCTCCAATTAGATAAGTGAAAGGACTGCAGAATTTTGTTCTGACCTCATGGTTGAAAGATCACTTAACTCTGTCTTTAGCAATTTGCTTCCACTGCTCATATGAACTCCCACCTTATAGTTTCAGCATGTTCACTCCTTTTAGGTGATGCTTTTGAATGCGCTTTTCTACATTCCTCACTGAATTAGGGTTGATCTTCTGATTAATAGTAATGTTAAAGTGAGGTCAATGCAAGGCCATGTGTTCCAGATTATGGTAGAATGAGATTCCTCTGCTGCTGATGGCACATACATTAGCATTTGATGGATGCCCAGTTTTGAGCTACTGAGTCTGAGTTTATTCCACTTAATAAAAAGGAGGGTATCCTCAGTGTGAAAATGGGACTTTGTCTCAACAAGCCTGTCAAGGACAGAACGTCCCTGGTGCTCACTTCCACCCTACAAACCTCCGCATAAACCAAATCATCCGCCGACATTTCCGCCACCTCCAAAAAGACCCCACCACCAGGGATATATTTCCCTCCCCACCCCTTTCCGCCTTCCGCAAAGACCGTTCCCTCCGTGACTACCTGGTCAGGTCCACCCCCCCCACAACCCACCCTCCCATCCTGGCACTTTCCCCTGCCACCGCAGGAACTGTAAAACCTGTGCCCACACCTCCTCCCTCACCTCTATCCAAGGCCCTAAAGGAGCCTTCCACATCCATCAAAGTTTTACCTGCACATCCACTAATATCATTTATTGTATCCGTTGCTCCCGATGCGGTCTCCTCTACGTTGGGGAGACTGGCCGCCTCCTAGCAGAGCGCTTTAGGGAACATCTCCGAGACACCCGCACCAATCAACCAAACCACTCCGTGGCCCAACATTTCAACTCCCCCTCCCACGCTGCCAAGGACATGGAGGTCCTGGGCCTCCTTCACCGCCGTTCCCTCACCACCAGACGCCTGGAGGAAGAACGCCTCATCTTCCGCCTTGGAACACTCCAACCCCAGGGCATCAACAGCTTCCTCATTTCCCCTTCCCCCACCTCATCCTAGTTTCAAACTTCCAGCTCCACACTGTCCCCTTGACCTGTCCGGACTTGTCCGACCTGCCTTGCTCCTTTTCCACCTATCCACTCCACCCTCTCCTCCCTGACCTATCACCTTCATCTCCTCCCCCACTCACCTATTGTATTCTATGCTACTGTCTCCCCACCCCCACCCTCCTCTAGCTTATCTCTCCACGCTTCAGGCTCTCTGCCTTTATTCCTGATGAAGGGCTTTTGCCCGAAACGTCGATTTTGCTGCTCGTCGGATGCTGCCTGAATTGCTGTGCTCTTTCAGCACCACTGATCCAGAAGCCTGTGCTATGGTCACTCCTAATAATATTATCAATACCTTTGCATCTGAACAGGTAGATGGTGAGAATGAGGTCACCTAATGTTGTCTCTTACATTGGTTTGGTCACCACCCATTGCCAGCCCAGTTTACTTTTTCAAATATTTATCCAATTCCTTTTGAAAGATATAATTGAATCTGCTTCTGACATAATTTATGTGGATCAATTTACCACATGGAATAAAGATTCCTACCTGCTCTCAGATCCTTTTGCTAATTGTCTTCAGTTTGGCCAGCCCTCGATCCTTCAGGACTTAGCTAACAGAGTTAGTAGTGGTACCAATGAGGAGAAAGTGACGTCCGCAGGTGCTGGAGATCAGAGTTGAGAGTGTGGTGCTGGAAAAGCACAGCAGGTCAGTCAGCATCTGAGGAGCAGGAAAATTGACAATTTTGGCTTTGGCCCAAAACGTTGATTCTCCTGTTCCTTAGATGCTGCTTGTCCTGCTGTGCTTTTCTAGCAACACACTCTCGAGTGGCACCAATGAGTCATTCTTTGTGATGGACACTGATGTACTCTCCTCCATATTCTCACAATTCTCCAGGAAAATAACTGAACTCTGTGTTTTCTATTTTAACCTCATTGTAACCATAAACAATACTTTATTGATAGCTTCTAGTTTTGCTATTTCTTCTTCATGAATCAGTTAGTGAAACTAAAATTGAGAGAGACGTAAAACTGGTGTTTTATTTGTTATCATCCATGTTAGTCAAACAACCCCCAGTGTACCTGTGTTCAGACTAGCTGTGCCTGATATCACCGTAACCACATGCAGAATTCTAGAAATTAAGGAATCATGTCAACTTTGGAATTTCTTTTCTGTAATTCAAACAATATCAATGAGCAGTTTGATAGGTACTAAGCTCTATGGTGCTATTTGCAACTTTTGATATTCTGACCTCATAACTCAGTACTTGAAAATTTATTTGATTGGTATATAATTCCACTGTTGATTTTTCAGTGCTCTCCTTCCCTGATCATTCAGCTCCTGTTTATTTCCACCAATCATCGGTTCAACCTTCTGTTTTTTGCTTGATTATTATTGATTATTCAGAAAGCTGGATTTGACAGAATGCCATAGATTCATTTAGCATAGAAGGAGCTATTCATTACATTAAACCAGCTCCACAAAAGATCTATGCAAATAGTTCCAATCACTTCATCTCCATCAATAGTCCTGGAGTTACTGTTTTTTCAAATATCTATCCAATTCCTTCTGAAAGATTCAATTGCATTTGATTCCAACTTAATTTCTGTCAATCAATTCACCACATGGAATAAAGATTCTTACCTGTCCTCAGATCCTTTTGCCAATTGTTTTCAATTTGGCCAGCCCTCAATCTACACCATTTGAAGCTCTCATAATTTAAACACATAATTGTTTTTCCAGTTGATCCTACCGTCTTTTAGTTCAACTTATATTGTGCACTTATTCCTGACCACACCTACTGTTCAACACTTGCCTCTCATATAAAAGAATCATAGAATGACTACAGCACAAGAGGACTACGTTTTGGGAATTGTATCTAGGCTTGCTCTTCCAGGAACTAGTCACCTCGTGCCAAACTCCTGCCTTTCTGTCTGCATGATTCCCTATTCAAATAATAATCTAATTCCCTTTTAACTGCTATAATTGAACCTGCTTCCACCACTTTCCTAGACAATGTATTCCAGATCCTAACCGTTTGCTGTGTGAGAAAATTCCATATGAAACTTTATTCTGTGTACATTATTTGTTGTTAAAATTACTTATCAGTAAATATCAGAAAATATCATAGAAATCTAACTTTATTTAAGGCATGTGTTAATACTATTCCAATATAATTTGACGAAGCACTCAATGGGACCACCCTAAGTATACATCCTTGACCAAACATCAATTCCTCCTAAAAGTTAATAAGGAGAGAAGCAGAACTGTGTTTAGGAAATGATTTCTGATGCAGTTGAGGAACTTTAACCTTTACACACTTCTCTCCTGTGGACAGCCGATATTAAATTTCGTCCTTTCCTGATGAAGTGCCTTTGCTCAAAACATCAATTCTCCTTTTCCTCGGATGCTGCCTCACTGGCTGTGCTTTTCCAGCACCACACTCCCAACATTAGGTTAGATTAGATTCGCTACAATATGGAAACAGGCCATTTGGCCCAACAAGTCCACACCAGTCCCCTGAAGATTAACCCACCCAGATCCACCTCCTCCCTTTATTTAGACCTGACTATGGGGTAACTAATGCACCTAACACAATGGGCAATTTAGCATGACCAATTCATCTGACCTGAACATCTTTGGATTGTGGGAGGAAACCAGAGCACCTGGAGAAAATGCATATAGACACGGGAGAATGTGCAAACTCCACATAGACAGTCGCCCACGGCGGGAATCGAATCTGGGTCCCTGGCGCTGCGAAGCAACAGTGGTAACCACTGAGCCATTGTACCACCCACTCTGAGATTCATAGAATCCCTCCAGGGTGGAAACAGACCCTTCAGCCCACAAGTCCATACTAACCCTCCGAAAAGTATCCCACACAGACCCATTCCTCTACCCTATTACTCTACTTTTAACCCTGATTAAGACACCTAACCTACATATCTCTGAACACTATGGGCAATTTAGCTTGGCCTATTCACCTAACCTGCACATCATCAGAGTGTGGGAGGAAACCAGAGCACCCATAGGAAACCCACACAAACATGTGGAGAATGTGCACACTCCACACAGACAGTCATCCGAGGCTGGAATCAAACCCGGGTCCCTAGCACTGTGAGGCAGCAGTGCTAACCACTGAGCGACCGTGCCACCCCAAAATTAAATTTCATCTGCTGTCTGTCCACCCATTCAACCAACTGTTTATATCCTTTTCAGGTTTGAGACCACTCAGCTCATAGTTCACAATATTTCCAAGTTTGTAAACTTTGAAATTATGCCTTGTAAACAGGGTCTTGGTAATTAATATGTATCAGGAAGAGTGGGGATTCTAAAAATGAACTATGGGGAACTCCATTATAAATCTTTCTCAATATGAGAGATAACCATTCATCATCACTCTAATTAATTTCCTACATTTTTTTATCACTCAACTAATGTTACATCCAGGGGGCTACTGTGCCTTTTATTCCATAAGCCCTAACTTTGTTTTGATGACTGCTTGGGCTACACTTTAGCAAATAACTTTCGGCAGTCTATGTAAATCACATCATCAGAATTACCCCTATCAACCTTCTCTATTACCTCAACAACAATCTGATGCAAATGAATTGAACACAAATTGTCCTGAGCAAATCTGTACTGGATTTCTTTTAATTAAACTATATATTCCCATGCGAGTATTAAAATTGTACAGAACTATTGTTTCCAAAATCTTCCCCCTCATCCATGTGAAAGTAACTGGCCTGTCGTTGCTGGGTGTATCTTTGCACCATTTCTTGAACAAAGAAGTGACCCGTGTTCTTCCCCAGTTTTCTGGCACCATCCTGATCGAAGGAAGTTTGGAAAATCATAGTTAAAAATCACACAACACCAGGTTATACTCCAACAGATTTATTTGGAAGCACTAGCTTTTGGAGCACTGCTCCTTCATCAGGTGGTTGTAGAGTATAAGATCATAAGACACAGAATTTATAGCAAACGTTTACAGTGTGATGTAACTGAAATTATATATTGAAAAAGACCTAGATTATTTGTTAAGACTCTCATCTTTTAGAATGAACATGTTGGTTTCAGTTCTTTCATATGTACATCACAGAACTTTTTTAAAATTACATTCTCCATACCAGGCAACATCCTCGTAAATCTCCTCTGAACCCTTTCCAAAGCTTCCAGATCCCTCCTATAATGCAGTTACTAGAACTGCATGCAATATTCCAAATGTGTCCACACCAGAGTTTTGTACAACTGCAGTATGATTTTCTGGTTCTGAAACTCAATCCCTCTACCAATAAAAGCTAACACACCATATGCTTTCTTAACAACCCTATTAACCTGGTTGGCAATTTTCAAGGATCTATGTACCTGGGACACCGAGATCCCTCTGCACATCTACACTTCCAAGAATCTTAACATTAGCCCAGTACTCTGCATTCCTGTTGCTCCTTCCAAAGTGAATCACCTCACACTCCATCTGCCACCTCTCAGCCCAGCTCCGCAGCTTGTCTATGTCCCTCTGTAATCTATAACATCCTTCATCACTATCCGCAAATTTATTAACCCATCCTTCTGTGCCTTCATCCAGGTCATTTATAAAAATGACAAACTACAGTGGACCCAAAACAGATCCTTGTGGTACCCCACTAGTAACTAAATTTCAGAATGAATATTCCCCATTAACCACCAACCTCTGTCTTCTTTCAACTAGCCAGTTTCTGATCCAAACCATTAAATCACCCTCAATCCCATGCCTCAGTATTTTGTGCAATAGCCTACCATGGGGAACCTCATCAAATGCCTTACTGAAACCCATATACACCACATCAACCGCTTTACCCTCATCCACCTGTTTGGTCACCTTCTCAAAGAACTAAATACGGTTTGTAAGGCATGACCTACCCTTCACAAAAACATGTTGACTATCCATCATCAACTTAATCCTTTTTAGATGATTATTATTCCTATCTCTTTTAACCCTTTCTGACACTTTGCCCATAACCGAAGTATGGCTCACAGGTCTATAATTTCCAGAGTTGTCTCTGTTCCCCTTCTTGAACCAGGGAACAACATTTTCTATCCTCCAGTCTCCTGGTACTATTCCTGTCAATAATGATGACATAAAAATCGAAGCCAAATCTCCTCCCTGGCTTCCCAGAGAATCCTAGAATAAATCCCATCTGGCCGAGGGGACTTATCTATTTTCACACTTCCCAGAATTGCTAACACCTCCTCCTTATGCATCTCAATCCCAGCCAGTCTAGTAGCCCGTATCTCAGTACTCTCTTGTACCACATTGTCTTTTTCTAGTGTGAATACTGATGAAAAGTATGCACTCAGCACTTCCCCTATCTTCTCTAACTCCACTCACAATTTCCCACTACTATGCTTGACTGACCCTAATCTGATTTTCGTCATTCTTTCATTCCTGACATACCTGTAGAAGACCCTAGGGTTTTCCTTGATCCTACCTGCCAATGACTTCTCATGGCCCCTCCTGGCTCTTAGCTCTCTCTTTACGTCCTTCCTGGCTGACTTGTAACTTTCAAGTGCCCTAACTGAGCCATCGCATCTTATCCTAACATAAGCCGCCTTCTTCCTCTTGACAAGAGATTCAACTTCTTTAGTAAACCATGGCTGCAGCATTCGACAACTTCCTCCCTGCCTGACAGGTACATACTTATCAAGGATCCACAGTAGCTATTCCTTCAATAAGCTCCACATTTCAACTGTGCCCATCCCCTGCAGTTTCCTTCCCCATCCTATGCATCCTAAATCTTGCCTAATTGCATCATAATTGCCTTTCCCCCAGCTATAACTCTTGCCTTGCGATATTCACCTATGCCTTTCCATCACTAAAGTAAACATAACCAAATTGTGGTCACTATCACCAAGTGCTCACCTACCTCTAAATCTAACACATAGCCGGGTTAATTACCCAGAACCAAATCTAATGTGGCCTTGCCCCTCATTACCCTGTCTACATAATGTGTCAGGAAACACTCCTGCACACATTGGACAAAAACTGACCCATATAAAGTACTTAAACTATAATATTCCCAGTCAATATTTGGAAAGTTAAAGCCCCCCATAACAACTACCCTGTCACTCTCTCTCCTATCGAGAATCATCTTTACTATCCTTTCGTCTACATCTCTGGATCTATTTGGAGACCTCTAGAAAACCCCCAGAGGGTGACCTCTCCTTTCCTGTTTCTAACCTCAGCCCATACTACCTCAGTAGAAGAGTCCTCAAACGTCCTTTCTGCAACCGTAATATTGTCCTTGACGAACAAGGGCCCCCTCTTTTACCATCCTCTCTGTTCTTGCTGAAACATCCAAATCTCGGAATCTGCAATAACCATTCCAGTCCCTGCTCTACCTATGTCTCTGAAATGGCCACAACATTGACATCCCAGGTACAAACCCATGCTGCAAGTTCACCCACCTTATTCCGGATGCTCTTGGCATTGAAGTAGACACACTTCAAACCAACTTCTTGCTTGCTAGTGCCTTCTTGTGATCTTGAAATCTTAGTTCTAACTTCACTACTTTCAGCCTCATGTATACTCGAACTACAATTTTGGTTCCCATTCCCCTGCTGAATTAGTTTAAACCCACCCGAAATTTGATTGACAAATTTGCTCCAATAACATTTTAGCAGACAGCAGTTGAAACCACCTCACCTGAACAAAGATCTGGGAAAATAATACTCAGACAACAAAGTATGATCAACTCAGAAATTAATATATCAAGAAAAATAAAGTTAAATCGATTGCCTATTGAAATTCTGTCATTAATGCAGCATTTCTGAGGTTAGGTAGTTCTAAACTCACTCCAACCTTAAGCATTTATTTTAAAAATCAAATATATTGCTGCAAACTTATTAAAGTTTGAAGGTTACCTCACAGTGGCTCAATCCAGATCTATGAATACATATTAGTGCAGTTCAAATATTAAGAGCAATTTATAGTCATGCGGAGATCATTATTGCAATAATAAACATCTTCTCTGATCTACAGAAGCTTAGAAATAAGTTGAGCCATGTGTTCTTAACATTCAGAAATCAGGAGGGAATTCTGCTACCAAAGTGCTGAAATATATGCATCTTTAAGTAGGCCTTAATATGCTACAGTAGTGGATTTGATACTCTGTGAAGAATATACACATTTAAGAAGCAACTTCTTCCTGAGATTCTCAGCATCCCCAATACTAGCCTTCAACCAAATCAATTTACTCAACTCCACATGATATCAAGAAGCGGCTGAAGGCACTGGATATTGGGCTATGGGCTCTTTTGACATTCTGACAACGGTGCTGAAAAGTTGTGTTATGAATTGTGTTGTGTTCCAGTACAACTTGCAGTGCATCTACCTGGCAAAAGAAAAATTGCTCAGGTATGACTCTGTGCACAGAAATCCAATCTAGTTAATTACTATCCCATTAATCAACTCTCGATTTTCAGTAAATTCAATGAAGTGGTCATCAATAGTGCACATATTCAGCAATAACTTGCTCTCACCGATGCTACTTAGGTTCTGCAAAGACCACTAAGCTCCTGATTTCAGTCCAGCCTTGGTTCAAACATGAACAAAAAGCTGAACTCAACAGAGAAGTTGAGAATGACTGCTCTTGATGTCAAGAAAGTTTTTAACTTTTTCGGACATCAAGGAGGTCAAACAAAATGAGAGTCAATGGGAATCGGGGCTGGGGGAGGGGAACTCACTGAAGGTTGGTGTCATACTTAGCACAAAGACTGATGGTTGTTGGATGTCAATCATCTCAGTCACAGAAAACCAGAGCAGGAATTTCTCGGGGTACTGTCCCGGATTGCATAACTTTCAACAGCATTTGTGACTCCTCAGATACTGAAGCAGTCTCTGTCCATAAACAATAAGGCACAGACAACATGGAGGCTTGGGCTGGTGAGTTGCAAGTAACCTTTGTCTTCACACACGTGTCAGGCAATGACCGCCTCCATCAGGGAGAACCTACTTCACAACTGCTCATTCCCCATCACTAACATTCTGGGGAGAATCCTATTGATCAAAGCTAACCAGTCTAACCCAGTCATAAAATACGATGACTACAAGAACAAGTCAGAGGCTTGGAATTCTGTGGTGAGTAACCCAACTCTTGACTGGTCAAAACCTGTCTAAGACAAAAGTCAGGATTAGTATGGAATGCCATCTGGATAAGTATAGCTCCTGCAACACTCAGGAAGTTTAAAACCAATACAAAGCAGCCTGCTCGACTGGAATCCTGTATATCAACATAAACATTCACTCCTTTAATCACTGATGCAGAGTGGCAGCAATGTGTACCATCTGCAAGATAAACTACAGCAATTCACAAAACTTCCTTCAACAGCACCTTCTAAACATGTGACCTCTACCACCTCGAAATGCATGGACAAGAGATACATAAGGACACCACCAGTTATAAGTACCCTCAAAGTAACACACAGTCCTGCTACGTAACTATATTGACAATGCTTCACACTCACTGCGTTGAAATCTTGAAACTCCCTTTTTAACCAGTCTATGGATGTATCTAATTCCCAGGGCAATAGTAGTTTAAGAAGTCACCTCACCACCACATTCTCGAGAATGATTGATGCTTTTCTTTTTATTTATTCATTTGTGGGATATGGGCATAGGTCAGCAATAGCCTGTCTCTAGTTGCCCTTGAGAAAATGATAGTGAGCTGCCTTCTTGAACCACTGCAGTGTCTGTGCTCTGGATTGGCCTACAATGCCATTAGGGGGAAAATTCCAGGATTGGAGGGGAAGTTGAAGGTGGTGATATTCCATGTATCTGCTGTCCCTGTCCTTCTAGATGGGAGTGCTCATGGGTTTGGACAGTGGTGTCTGAGAATCTTTGGGGAATTTCTGCAATACATCTTATGGATGGTACACACTGCTGCTACTGAGCATCGGTGGTGGAGGGAATGGTTGCTTGTGGAGATAGTGCCAATCATGTGGGCTGCTTTGGCCTATAATAAATTCTGATATACCCAATCGTTCTCGCATTCTGCAAACTACAAAAACAGTCATGATTTGGAGATGGCGGTGTTGGGCTGGGGTGCACAAAGTTAAAAATCACACAACACCAGGTTATAGTTCAACAGGTTTAATTTGAAGCACTAGCTTTCTGAGCGCTGCTCCTTCATCAGGTGGTTGTGGAGCATAAGAGTGTAAAACACAGAATGTATAGCAATCGTTTACAGTGTGATGTAATTGAAAGTTATAGTTACATCACACTGTAAACTTTTGCTATAAATTCTGTATCTTACAATTTTATACTCCACAACCACCTGATGAAGGAACAGCGTTCTGAAAGCTAGTGCTTGAATCAAACCTGTTGGACTATAACTTGCTGTTGTGTGATGTCTAACTTTGTACAGAACAGTAGCATTTTAACTAAGGAAAGAGGAAGGATTTATTGCTGTCCCTGTGGATCATGTGAACTTCATAATACAATCAAATTGCCCACTTAACTAGCTTTTCCACAGGCCATCATTTTCAAAGCAACACATGGTCCTCTCACAAACTGTTTAGTTGAATGAAATTCTTCCCCATCAAATCTTCCCTATTTGTACAGGAAGAAAATATTGGGGTAGGTGCAATAAGTAATGTTCACACACCAACAGTGCTAATAAATATTAGGCAGTTCTATCCCATTAACAGACATGTTAGTCCAAAGCCATACATCACAGAAGAGGCCCTTTGGCCCATCAAGTCTGTGCCAACCTATCTACACTAATCTCACTTTCCAGCATTTGGTCCAAGCTTCAAGTGTTATGACTCATTAATTTGCTTGTTAAAGGTTGTGAGGTTTCTTGCCTCTATTGCCCTACCAGATAGTGCACCCCAGATTCCCACCACCTTCTGGGTGAAAACATTTTTTTCAAATCCCCTCTCAACCTCCTGCCCTTCATCTTGAAACTATGCCCCTCTTTATTAACGTTACTTAAGGGAACAGCTGCTTTTGATCCACTTAGTCTTCACATCTCTAGACACTACAGGTAATCTAGCATAGTCAATCCAACTGTCCTAGAACTATGGAAGGAAACCTACATAGACATGGGGAGAATGTACAAACTCCACATAGACAGTCACCTGAGGTTGGAATTGAACTCGAGCTCCTGGCATTGTAAGGCAGCAGTGCTAACCATCCAGCCACCATGATACCCAATATCGATTATAACAATTTGGTTTCTAATTAAAGGAGACAGTTAAAACATCATCATTATATAAATACCAGCTTTTGTTAACAATGTTCTGAAAGCCTTTATGATAAAAAAACACTCCAAAGCACTTTACAGAAATCAAAATTTTGGGGGCAATACAGAGAGCAAAATCAATAAAATATATTTTAAAATATCTTTTGAAGGAGGGAAGAGAGAAGCATTGCAGTATCTAAGGCTATGATACTAAAAAAAATCAAAGGGTGTGGCTGTATAATGGAGTATGAAATCAGAAGTGCAGATATTTATGTACCTAAATACGATTGTAGAGGCACAGAGGGTGGAACATACAAATTAGGATAATGATATCATAAAAGCCCAAAGCCTATTGATGATGGTTAGAGATTTGGATAACATGATGAATAACAGAAAGGTTCTGTTGTCTGAGAGTGAACTGAGATTATGATTGAAGATTTCCAGTAATGCTCTGCACTGTAATTAACTGAAGAATTGAATAGTTGTTTTGAGTTTTACACTATGACAGCACTAAGCTAAATTAATAGAATCATAGAATGGGATTCAATCTATTAAATTGTCAAGTGAACAAAGCTAAAAACATCAAGTTTGATTTACAGAAAATTCTGATTTCAGCAACAGTCAATATAAAATATAATCTATTTTTGTTGGTGCCGATTTTCCACAGAGATAGCAAATTCAAGGAGAGAGATTTGTTATTTTTGAGGAGCTGACCATCTTATTGCCTTAGATTTACCTGATGATAATATTAACAAAAGTTTCATTCTAACAGTGATACGCCAGCAGTTTATTAAGCAGTCCTAATCACTCAAAGAACTCACTGTAATTAAGTGTTGCATAAAATACTGTTCCAGGTGGGTTAAATGTTTTGAAGAATTATATTAATTTAAACAAATGAGTAACAAAGGGCTGATTTCTACTCAGACAAATGAACTATATCACAGTGCCCTTGGTGAATGCGATCAAATTATAACTCGAGTTAAAATATCTTCTTAAAATACCTTTATAGTGATCAGCTTCAACATATTCTGACCGCACACAATGTAAATACAAAAAAGATACATTGAACAGGACTGCTCATTAATGGCTTTTTGAATGCTGAAAAATACCGAGAAACAGGATTTGGCCATTCAGGCCTGACAAGCCTACTATATCTTTTAATATGGCTGATTTAATTTTTCAATGCTTTTTACCCATAACCCTCTCTGCCATTGCTAATCAAAATTGTATATCAACCTCTAGTTTAAATATACTCAAAGACTGAGCCCTTGAGGGTAGAGAATTCAATAATTCACAAACCTCTGAGTGAAACTTTTCCTAAACTTGATTCTAATTAGTAACCATTTTCTGTTTATATTCTGCAGACTATCCAAACAGTGGAAACATCTTACCCACCCAGCCAGTGAACACCTTTTAAGTATTTTGTAGGTTTCAATGAAATAAACTTTCACTCTTCAATACTTTGGAGAGTATAGGCCCAGTTTACCTAAACTCCTTTCATAGGAAATGTTGATTTCCTGAGGCAAGGAGACCAAAGCTGCACACAATACTCCAGGCACCGTCTCACCAAACCCCTGTACAATTAAAACAATACTACACAATTCCTGTGCTCAAATCTTCTTTGTGATAGAGGCTAACCTTCCATTTGCCTGCCTAATAACTAGCTGCTGCTGCATGTTAGCCTTCAGTGACTTATTGACAAGGACATCCAAGTACCTTTGTATGTCTACAAATTCCAACCTCTCATCATTTAAAAAATAATCTGTATATCTCTTCTTGTGACCAAAGTGGATACATGGATATGGAAACTGCCCAATGAAAGGACTTAGAAGCTGCTCCTTCTTGTCAAACTTAAGTTTTGGTCAATGGGTTAATATATGAACTTGTTTTGTTTGCTGTTTTAACAGATAAGTTAACATGTGCAATATTAAAATCTAAATTTGCCTTGTCATCTGCTTTTGAAGAGCACCCTCTACTGCACTTCTGTGCAATTTTCATACATAAACTTCATCCTTCTGGCATCTCTGTTGCCTTTTGTTACATTCGAGGCTCTGGCAGAAGTGAATAATGCTGAACGAGACTGAATTAAACCTTTAACCACATAAAGCAATCACCAAACAGAGATTATAACTGAAGAGTCCCACTAATATGGTACTTTATCACAAGTAATGAACCAAAGAATGGAATATTAACATTGAACTTTTCATTAGGACAAATGGCAGCAAATCCATTATTATCAGGAGTTATTTCCATCAGCTGCAAAAACCATCAATTGGGGGACTGAAAATTTTCTATTTATAAATGGCACAACATCCGTGCCTGAACAGGATTAAAATTTTTACTGAACTACATAAATTTGTCAAATTAATCAAAATATATTTGCATTCATCAGAGGCAATTTTCAGCAATGGCAGAAGTGGGAGAGATGTTCATCATGGCGAGTTTTGAGAAGATTTGTAACTCATGTTGAGGTTCTGGATGTAGGTTTGCTCACTAAGTTAGAAGGTTCGTTTTTTCGGACATTTCGTCACCATACTAAGTAACATCGTTAGTCTGCATCCGGATGAAGCACTGATGGCATGGCCCACTTTCCATTTACGTGTTTAGGTTTCCTTAGGTGGCCAATGTCATTTCTTGTGTGATGTAATTTCCTGTTCTTTTTCTCAGGGTGTGATAAATGGGGTCCAAGTCGATGTGTTTGTTGATAGAGTTCTGGTTGGAATGGCAGGCTTCTAGGAATTCTCCTGCATTTAACTTGTCGTGGGATGGATGTGTTGGCCCAGTCAAAGTGCTCTCCTTCCTCATCTATATGTAAGGATACTAGTGAGAGTGGGTCATGTCCTTTTGTGGCTAGTTGATGTTCATGTATCCTGGTGGCTAGTTTTCTGTCTGTTTGTCCAATGCAGTGTTTGTTCCAGTTCTTGCAAGATATTTTGCAAATGACAAAAGTTTTGCTTGTTTTCTGTGTAGGGGCTTTCAAGTTCATTAGCTACTATTTTAATGAGTTGGTGGGTTTGTGGGCTACCATGATGCCAAGAGGTCTGAGTCATCTGGCAATCATTTCCAAGATGTCTTTGATGTAGGGGAAAGAGGCTAAGGTTTCTGGATGCATTTTGTCTGCTTGTTGGGGCTTGTTGCTGAGAAATCAGCGGACTGTGTTCATTGGGTACCCGTTCTTTTTGAAAACACTGTATAGGTGATTTTCCTCTGCTCTGCGTAGTTCCTCTGTGCTGCAGTCTGTGGTGGCTCATTGAAATTATGTTTTAATGCAGCTTCGTTTGTGGGTGCTGGGATGACTACTTCTGTAGTTCAGTATTTGGTCTGTATGTGTTGTTTTCCTGTAGATGCTGGTTTGAAGTTGTCCATTGGCTGTTCGCCTACTGTGACATCTAAAAATGGCAGTTTGTTGTTATTTTTCTCCTCTTTAGTGAAGTTTTTGCCAGTAAGGGTATTATTGATGGTCGTGAAGGTTTCCTCTAATTTGTTTCATTTAGTGATGACAAAGATGTCATCCACGTAGCAGGCCCAAAGTTTGGGTTGGATGGTTGGCAGAGCTGTTTGTTCGAGCCTCTGCATTACTGCCTCTGCTACGAGATCCCATGGGTGTTCCATTGGTTTGTCTGCAGGTTTTGTTGTTGAAGGTGAAGTGGATGGTAAGGCATAGGTCCACTAGCATGATGATACTGTCCTTGCTGATGAAGTTGGTGGTGTTTGGTATATGATTCTTTGGTTTTTCTAATAATGTCATCAGTATTTCCTTGGTCAGGTTGATGTTGATGGATATGAACAGGGCTGTTACGCCAAAGGAGACCATTATATCATCTTCTTCTATCTTGGTGTCTTTGGTGGTCTTCAAGAATTCTTAGGTGGAGTGGATGGAATGGCGTGAGTCTTCTACTAAGCGTTTTAGTCTTTCATGTAGCTCCTTGGCCAATCTGTAAGTTGGTGTTCCAGGTAGCGAGACTATGGGTCTGAGAGTGCAATTGGGTTTGTGAATTTTGGATAATCCGTAGAATTGTGGTGTGTTGGATCCACCTGGTTTCATTTTTTGGAAGTTGGTCTTATTTATTTCTCCAGATTACTGAAGTTTTTTGAGTAGAGCTGTGATTCGGTTCTCCAGTTGTGGGGTTGGGTCTATCACCACTTGTTGGTAAGTGTTGGTATCTGCAAGTAATGCAGTTGCTTTCTCAATATAGTCTCCTTGATTTAAAACGACTGTCAAGCATCCTTTGCAAGTATGATAACATTGTTTTTATTTCTCTTAGTCTTTCTAGCGCTTTCTTTCCTTGTGTAATGAATGTGTTTCCTTACTTTTCCTGCTTAATGTTGATGGGACTGTCTGTCTGATGGTTTGCTGGCTTTCCTCTGCAAATTGTGTTCACAAAGTTGTCTATCAGGTTTGCTTCTGCGAAGAAATCTTTCTTGTCCACATCTTGGAAGTTGTAACTTAATTCTCTTACAAGACAACTTTTTCAGTGTCTGTTAAGGGTCAGTCAGATAAGTTTTCTATCTATGTTTCTGTGCTGTCAGTGTTGTTATATTGTGTAAGTTTGTCTAGTTTTTTTTTGCAGATCTAGTTTTTTTTTCATTTTCTGTGTCTGTTGCTGTCTAATGTCTATGATTTGTTGTATTGTGTCTGTCCATTCATGGTCTGTTGCATTAGTGAGTAAAGTTTTTGGTGTGAAATTACCCGGTTGTATTTGCAAAGGCTGTTGCGGGGCATCATTAATAATTTCTCAAATCATTTTGTGGCTGTTTTACTCAACTATCCTTTTGGCTAGTGGGGTGTTTTGGGAAGTTTGAACTGAAGACATTTAGGTAGTCCCTGTTTCCTTGCGCATTCATGCTGGACGTACAGCTGTTCGCAGGTGGTGCTTTGTCGGATGGCATTGGTTTCCCATTTTCAGGCCAGTTTTAGCATATTGTGACCATAGGTGTTAATGGGTTTTGAGAAGATTTGTAGCTCAGGTTGAGGTTCTGAATGTAGGTTTGCTCGCTGAACTGGAAGGTTCATTTTTCAGACGTTTCATCACCATACTAGGTAACATCATCAGCTCACACTGGTGGTGTAGCCCACTTTCTATTTATGTGTTTAGGTTTCCTTGGGTGGGTGATGCCATTTCCTGTGGTGACGTCATTTCCTGTGATGATGCCATTTCCTGTTTTTTTTTGCAGGAGTTGGTAAATGGGATTCAAGTCAATGTGTTTGTTGATAGCGTTCCAGTTGGAATGCCAAGCTTCTTGGAATTCTCATGTTTTGTCACTAACAAATTTTGAAAGAGGACCTTAAACAGAGATTAATTTCCCTGATGGACAAGCCAAACAGAGACACGCACGAGAATTCCTAGAAGCATGGCATTACAACCAGAACTCTACCAACAAACACATTGACTTGGATCTCATTTACGATCCCCTGAGATACCTAATCACATAAATAGAAAGTGAGCCATGCCACCAGTGCTTCACCCAGAGGCTCATTGATGATGTTACCTAGTACACTGACAAAATGTCTGAAAACAAGCCTTCTAGTTCAGCGAGCAAGCCTACATCCAGATGTTCATCATATTAAGCCCAACAGTTCCATATCTTCACATCACCACCCGCAGTGGGAGAGTTGAGGTGCCATTGGAAGAGACGCAAGTTGCTTTCAGGATGAAAGGACACATAGTCTCTTGTCAGCTCCTAGAATTGTCCCCATGCAGTCTCGGCTGGGAGACTGCAAATTATAGGTGAGCCTGGAGGAAGAAGCTTGTCAATGTTGCCCATTATGATCTCCTCCAGTACCCACAATGAATAAGCAATAGGTTCCCATCTTCCAAGTTATAGCCACAAGTATGGCACCTTGTAGACACAGGAAATTGGGCAACAATGTGACATTGGGTTTTTGTACAATACCTGTGCTGTAGCGCAATATTTCAAACATGTAACTCTGGGACAACTTCTTGCATTAATGTGCCTGAAACAGCTATTTGCCTCTTGGAGTATGTAAATAGGGAAATTGATCTCTCTTTGACGTCCCCTTTCTAAACTTTGTTCGTGACTAACCACAGAAATACTGCGATCAATATTCTCAGGCAGTTAATTGACAGCCTGTGCAGTCATCCTGAAGGATTGCTGGAAGCTGCCTCCTGAAGAGACGTAGGTGTTTTTTAAACTTCCCTTGTTGTAAGTCTCCTGTTGACTACATATTTGATTCTAAGCAGCTGCCATTCACTGTTTGTATTGACCTCCTCCTCCCCAGTATTCCCACTTAGCCAATCGATATCTGTTCCTGCCCGGAGCCATTATTGAGACAGAGTCTTCAAGATCCACCTGGAGTGGCTGGAAGAAGGGAGGGGAAGCTAAACAGCGCACATGCCAAATTTCAGATTCCCATGGCATTAAGGTTTTGGCAGTAAATTAGGAAAACATTTTAGGTGTCTTTTGGTTGAGAAAATCTTTTGCAATGGTATGACAATCACAACCTGGTTCGTAATCATCAAGAAAAAGATGCTTTCTGAAACCTGGCCTTTAATATGAGGTATGTACCTGGCAGGGAAGACATACCCTGGACACTCAGCTTTGTGCTTCTTCATGACAAACCATCTGAATGGCATGTATTAGCCATGATTGAATGGTGAAGCGATTGAATGGTCTAATTCTGCTCCTTTATAGTCTGGACTTATGGAGCCTGTAAACGTGCTGTCAAGTGAAAGATTGCTGGACTGTGTTGCAGTGCATCATAACGGCTCCCAAGAGTCCATACGAGTTTGGTCATTCATGCATTGATTGTGGTGGAAGGCATGTGGCTCCAATTCCTTGCACAGGGCTGCATGAGGGAGAATATGAATGGTCAGGATTCATGCAGGATGGGCCTCACCATGGTTCGAGAGGGTGGACCACAATTCACCAAATGTATGAACTAGCTGATAAGGACCAAAAGACCAGGGGAACAAAGGCAAGGTAGCAGGAAAAAAGCCAACCATATTTTAACTGATTTGGAGATGCTGGTGTTGGACTGGGGTGTACAAAGTTAAAAAAATCACACAAGAAGTGAAACTATCACTGTATTCTAACAGATGAAAGGCTTAACAGACAATCAATTTTTCAATGTATAATTTCAGTTACATCACACTGTAAATTTTTGCTATAAATTCTGTGTTACAATCGAGCCCTCCACAATCACCTGATGAAGGGGGGTCGCTCCGAAAGATAGTGTGCTTCCAATTAAACCTGTTGGACTATAACCTGGTGTTGTGTGATTTTTAATATTTTAACTGCTATTTGTTTACAGATCCACACTTCCACTCGATATGCATGCCAGCTGAACCCATTAGTTCTCTTGGATTTGATGTGCTTAAAGAGATGCAACTGAAGGCATGAATAGGAACACAAGGCTCAGGGAGCTGCAGCTCTGAAGGAACAAATGGCTCCTGAAGAGGAGTGCCTGGGTCTGCAGTACTGTCGGGCAGTGCATCAAGAGTTGGTCCAGTGACGATAATGTAGCTACCCGCAAATGAGCAAAAGGCAACCCCAGAGGTAGCTTCATATGACCATGGACACTATCACTGACATTAACCATTTGTGGAAGGAGGATGAGCAGCTGCACGTTTTAGGAGAATACACTGAGCCTGAGGCACTGAAAATCGAAATGTCTAAATTGGCCATCCACAGGAGTTTATGGATGTTTTCTCTGGAAAGTGCATCTGTTTGCAAAGTTCAATGTGGACCCAGCAAGCCATGCTGCCTGTTCCATGAGATTTGCCTGGGTCAGTGACTTCCTTCATATCTAATGGCTCATTGATAGCCACCATGTGGTGCACAGAGCTCACTAACATCACCCAACAAGGTTCCTAAACAGGTTACAAATTCACTCCCTCATGCCAACTCATAAAATCGGATAGACTATGCTTTATTGTCAAATGTGCTCCAGTACAGGAGTACAGTGAAAAGTCTTCACAATGGCTGTTTCTGATGGCACCATCTCAGGTACAAGTACCTTGGTACAAATCCTGGATACAAAAGAGGAAAAGTAGAAGCATTGCTAACAGTGTCGAAAAAATAAGTTAGAAGTAAGATAGTTATAACTTAGTTAAAGGATTGACAGTACAGTCTGGTAAAGAATTTCATATCGACACTACATTGCAGCAGCATTGCAGCTGCTGAGTGAGTATGTGGTCTGACAGCCTGTACCAGGCCCCAGATGTGTGATCACAGGTGACAACTCTTACAGATATCCAGGGAGCTATTACAATGCCTATAATGTGCAAAACTTCCACAAAAGTTCACTTTCCCTCATTTACCCGCAGTAAACGGCAGAACCCTGAGCAGCGTTGACATACAGAGGGATCTGGGTCACAGATCCCTGAAAGTGGCAACACAGGTGGACAAGGTGATTAGGAAGGCATACAGCATTTTTGCCTTCATCACCCAGGGCGTTGAATATAAAAGTTGTCAAGTTATGTTACAGCTGTAAAACAGGTCACATTTGGAATATTGCATGCAGTTCTGGGGCGGTACAGTGGTTAGCACTGCTGCCTCACAGCACCAGAGACCCGGATTCAATTCCCACCTCAGGCGACTGACTGTGTGGAGTTTGCACATTCTCCCCGTGTCTGCGTGGGTTTCCTCCGGGTGCTCCGGTTTCCTCCCACAGTCCAAAGATGTGCAGGGTAGGTGAATTGGCCACGCTAAATCGCCCGTAGTGTTAGGTGAAGGGGTAAATGTAAGGGAATGGGTGTGGGTGGTTGGTGCTTCGGCAGGTCGGTGTGGACTTGTTGGGCCGAATGGCCTGTTTCCACACTGTAAGTAATCTAATCTAATCTAATCTAACCACACTGCCAGGTGGGTGTGGATGCTTTCAAGAGCATGCAGAGAAGATTTACCAGGATGTTACCTGGTCTGGAGGGTTTAGTTATGAAGAGAGGTTGAATAAATTCAGGTTGATTTCATTGGAAAGATGGAAGCTGAGGGGTGACCTGATAGAGGTCAGCAAAATTATGACAGGCATAGATAGGGTGGATGGGGCTTTTTCCCAGGGTGGAAAGGTTAGTTACAAGAGGGAGTGAGAGGGGGCAAGTTTGGGGAGAGATGTGGGGAAGATCTTTCACCCAGAGGTGGTGGGTGCCAATGCAGGTGGTGGAAACAAGCACATTAGCATTGTTTAAGGCATATTTTGATAGACCCATGAATGTGAAGCGAATAGAGGGATAGCTTCCACACATGGGCAATAAATAGCAGATCTAACTAAGGACTAGGATTTGGCACAGGCCTGTTGTGTATTCTATTTCTGCTCGCTCATGGGAGACAAGGGCTATGCCCAGAAGACATGGCTCATGAGCTATGTCTGCAACTCACAGATTGATGCTGAACATCAAGGCAATGCAGCACATATATCAACAAAGGGCTATCATTTTGCAGATAACTGATTTACTTACAATGAGGTTCTCTTGTGTGGATCACTCAGGCACCACACTCCAATATTCTGAGTGCTGTGCCTCCAGGTTAGTGATTGTTTGCTGTATCCTCCACAGCCCAGCTCAACAGAGAACATCTCAGAGGGGAGCATGGATGAGCCTCATGTCTCTTCAGATGAGAAAGAAGGGGATGATGATGTTGATAATCTTGCTGAAGAGGCTAAGGCACTAGTGGGACATGACAGATCCAAGAGAACTGAACAGCAACTTGATTTGAGGCTGGGTGACTTTTCATAAGTGCACAAAGACACTCCGAGTTAGGTGGCCATGGTGAATGAGAGCACTCTTGTCCTCAAGGAAATGATACAACATTCATTTAGCAAAAAAGACCATTTTTCAGTACAACACGTTGTTCTGCCTTACATTCCTAAACTGGGAAGCAGTTAGGGGAGACAGTGGCATTGAAGAAATATCAGCGAGCTAGTAATCCAGAGCTCCAGGCTAGTGGGCTAGAGGCATGGGTTCAAATCCCACCATAGGAGCTGAAGGAATTTAAATTCACTAAATAATTCTGGAATACAAGTCTCAGTAATGATGACACTGGTGCTGTTCAACTCCCATCTGGTTCACTATTGCCCTTTAGGTGGGAAATCTGACGTTACGTACGTGTGACTCCAGGCTCACAGTAAGGTCTAAGGTTCTTAGCCACTCCACAAATGCTGGTCTTGGAGGGATTCCCATACCTTGCAGCACCAGTGAATGAATGCCTCTATAGTTTGAGCAATGGATTGAAGTCCCCAACATATCTCCTTCAGATATTGACAGTTCTGCTGGACCTGGCTCACAATGTGTTCACATACCAGAGCCACGGCAGAACATGGACACAGACTGCTCCATCCTTTGCTGCATGATCTCTGCCAGGTCAAGCAGACATTCCCCTGCCTATCTCCATTAACTCATTTAGGATTTATTCAGGATGCTCATAATCTCCTCAGGCAGGGCATGTTGTCCATCTGTCACTTGAATGGCAGTGACATTGATTCTACCATTCCCCACCAGCAGTGGACCTATGTCAGTGCTTTGATGACCCCAAGCCTATTCGCAAAGGATTACCCAGTGAGGTGATGGTTTCTGTACAAGTGGAAGGTGGGAAGGAGCTCCCTGATGGTGTTCCCTCTGATGGCCGTGACCTTTCTCAGAGGTAATACTGGAGGTGTAAGTGGAGATGGGTGTACATACAGGGATCGTCTCCTTTTTTGCATGGAATTACGGTGGGCTCCAGAAGTGACGAAGAAGAACATAAAGATTTATTCACGCTGTAGTTTATATGACTCAAGATATATTTGCACATTGCTGCTTCACGTGCAGAGGGGAGAAGCAAACAGGGCCATTCTTACGAGGTGGTAACCTCCAGCGAAGTATTACTCAAACTGAAGGGAACTTTGTATCAGTCTTAGTTCTCTACAGGGGTGAGGTGTGGGCAGTGAGGAATGAAAGGTGTGCAACACAGGCCGACTGATGCTGCAGAGAGTAAAGGGCTCTCCAGAGGCCCTTTATATATGGGTACCAGAACTTCAACTAAGTATGTCCCAAAGGGATGATGTCTTCCTGGTGGTAAGACCCCCCCCACTCTTCTTACCCTTGTATATGTAATGAGCTGAGAAGTGGGTACTCATATGTAACAATCCAACTTGCCCACTGAGTGGATGTAAGTCCCATTTCCATGCCTGGTGCCAGATATTGGCTGCAGTAATGGGAGATCCCAGCCTTGCAGCAGCAGCTTGCTGGTAGCAGTCAGCAGAATACAGGAATCCAGTGTTGTGTGGCTCACCTCATTGGTTGCTGTCATTAGTGCTGCACTGAAATCGTGTTCTGATCCACGTATACAGCCAACTCTGCTTTAACCAGCACCTTATCAATCAGAACTCTTCAGAAATGGCAAAAAATGATATATTTCAAATCTACCACAATGTCCAAGTATTTATGATGTAAATAAAATATAACAATGATGTGTGTACCCCCTGTGTTATATTTATATTAGTTGCTGTGTTTTTACTTTGATTTTAGAATGTGTGTTGATTTTATTTACAGAGATTTGTCAGGGATGTTGATATCCCGAAACTTCACTTGGTCAGGGTTTACTGTGATTATGTGAACATCTTGATTATCTGGAATATTTGATCAACCAATTCCTGAAGAAGGGCTTATGCCCAAAACGTCGATTCTCCTGTTCCTTGGATGCTGCCTGACTTGCTGCGCTTTTCCAGCAACACATTTTCAGCTCTGATCTCCAGCATCTGCAGTCCTCACTTTCTCCCCTATTTGATCAACCAGCCCACTATTGGTCCCATTGGTGGCCAGTCCCATTTGCTGCATTTTAAGTTATAGGGCAACATTCTGCCAATCGAACTGTGATTTTGGGAATGTGTTATTTTAATCTGCTTCTATTTTCTCAGTGTTGCTTTATTTTTTGGCTACTCTCTTCACAACACCTCAATGCCCTGAACTGTAATATTTGGAAAACACAAAAGTTTTGTTAGAAACTGAAAGAACTGCGGATGCTGTAAATCACAAACAAAAACAAAAGTTGCTGGAAAAGCTCAGCAGGTCTAGCAGCATAGAAGTTTTATTTATTGCATATTCTTGCATTCTTGCACCATTATCTGTTCCAATTGAAGAAAATAATCTCCTTAACTTTGCTATGGGGAACTATCAGATTACTGAAGCAATCTTCAGGCAAGAGAAACATATTTTAAAAATACAACATCACAGCACTGAGACTTTAATGTTGCCTTTCCACTGAATCGTTGGAAAAGAGAGGTAAAATGTGTCTTCCGTGTGCTATATTTGTTGCTAATTTATCTCTATTTCAGTCAAACCATTGTAGATTTTCATTGAATGTCACCATACCTACTGCTTGTCTGTTTTAAATAGAACAAATATTAATGCATGGCATTCACACTGCACAGCTGAAAAATGTGTTGCTGGAAAAGCGCAGCAGGTCAGGCAGCATCCAAGGAGCAGGAGAATCGACGTTTCGGGCATGAGCCCTTCTTCAGGAAACGTCGATTCTCATGCTCCTTGGATGCTGCCTGACCTGCTGCGCTTTTCCAGCAACACATTTTTCAGGTCTGATTTCCAGCATCTGCAGTCCTCACTTTCTCCTAATTCACACTGCACAGGTCAGCATTTGCATTACATTACCAAGTGGTGTGTGTCAGTCGCCATGAGCAACCATCTATCAAGGATTACAGATAATAAATGAATGCCGTACCTCAGACATGAGGTGGAATATTTATACCAGTAGTTGAGCTAACGTACCCAATAGGCATCATGACACATCATAACAGATGTAAACCAATGATATTAATTCATAATGAATATTAAGCAAACATGACTACAGTTGGATATGTTCATTTGTTACATTTCAGGAAACATATTCTCTTCATATTTGAAAGCAAGGCTCACTATCAGCAATATAAAACTGCAACATAGCATCGTTTGTTAAATTCTGCCACATGCAAAATATATATCTTTAAATGCACAACATGAAAAGTACAAACTTCTTATCATAAAGCAAATATGTAAGCATGTGGTGAAGGAAGGCATTACTAAATTTTGCTGATGACAGTGTGAATAAAAAATGAGAAAACAAGTCACAAAAAGGCAACTTCATACTCAAAGATTCAGTCATTAATTTTAATTTAGGAAGTAAATTAAATTGAAGTTACAAACGCTGCTGTATAAATAAAGTGATCATAAGGTTTGTTTATCTCCGTTTCAATTTTTAATAGCATAAATATATCACAGTGCATGCATCCCTGTTTCAAAACATGAAATCATTGACTCTCCATTAAAAAGTCCATTAATATGGATCACAAGATACCAAGGTAGGAATTCCTTCATCAAATCTCCAGTCCATTTAATCCTCATCTTTCCATACGACCAACCTGACTTCCCATTATGGTATATGGCTTTCTCTTAAATGAGTCTAATATTTGAACTCAATTATCAAGTTTATCTGATTGTAAGTGTGTACAAAAGTATTTCCTGATATCCATATTATTTTTGATTTTCATAACCTGTGCCTCTATTTTGTTAAAAATCACACAACACCAGGTTATAGTTCAACAGGTTTATTTAGAAGCACTAGCTTTCGGAGCACCGCTCCTTCATCAGGTGGTTGTGGAGGACACAATTGTAAGACACAGAATTTATAGCAAAAGTTTACAGTGTGATGTAACTGAAATTATACATTGAAAAATACCTTGATTGTTTGTTAAGTCTCTTATCTGTTAGAATGACCATGATAGTTTCACTTCTTTCATATGTAAATCACAAAATGTTTTTTAAAAGTTACATTCTCAGGTTAACTGTAACAATTGGTGTCAGCCCAGATAATATAAAGAACAAAGAAGAACAAAGAAAATTTACAGCCCTGGAACAGGCCTTTCAGCGCTCCGAGCCTGAGCCGATCCAAATATACTGTCCAAACCTGTTGGTCAATTCCTAAGCATTTGTATTCCTCTGCTCCCCACCTACTTATGCATCTGTCCAGACACATCTTAATAGAATCTACCATGCCTGCCTCTACCAACTCTGCTGGCAACGCGTTCCAAACACCCACCACCCTCTGTGTGAAGTATTTGCCGCGTGTATCCCCCTTAAACTTTCCACCTCTCACCTTGAAAGCATGACATCTGATTATTGAATCCTTCACCCTGGGAAAAAGCTTGTCTCTATCCACCCTGTCTATACCCTTCATGATTATGTAAACCTCAATCAGGTCCCCCCTCAATCTCCTTTTTTCTAGTGAAAATAAACCTAACCTACTCCACCTCTCGTCATAGCTAGCACCTTCCATACCAAGCAACATCCTCATAAACCTTCTCTGCACCCTCTCCAAAGCGTCCACATCCTTTTGGTAATGTGGCAACCAGAACTGTACACAGTATTATAAATGCGGCCGAACCAATGTGTTGTACAATTTTAACATGACTTGCCAGCTCTTATACTCAATACCCCATCCACTCAAGGCCTTCTATACTACATGCCTTCTTGACCACTCTCTCCATCTATGCAGCAACCTTCAGGGTACAAGGACCTGCACCAGATCTCTCTGCCCATCAAGTTTTCCCAAGGCTCTTCCATTCATTGTATAATTCGCTCTAGGATTAGTCTTGCCTAAATGCATCACCTCACATTTGTCTGGATTGAAAGCCATCTGCCACTTTTCCTCCCAACCCTCCAGTCTATCTATATCCTCCTGTATTCTCTGACAGTCCCTTTTGCTTTCTGCTACTCCACTAATCTTTGTGTCATCTGCAAACTTGCTGGTCATACCAACAGTGCCCTCTTCTAGATCATTTATGTATATTACAAACAACAGTGGCCCCAACACTGACCCCTGTGGAACACCACTGGTCACCTTTCTCCATTTTGAGACACTCCCTTCAACTACTACTCTCTGTCTCCTGTTGCTTAACCAGTTCTTTATCCACCTATCCAGAACACCCTGCACACCATGTGACTTCACTTTCTCCATTAGTCTACAATGGGGAACCTTATAATATGTTGAAGGTGTTAGCCCCCTGTGTTCTCTGTCTGTGCCATAATGTTTAGACTGATTCTAATCTAAAAAGTGAGTTAACAGAATCTTACATGGATTACGTGTATGTGTGATTCCATATGCTTGACTTTCAATTGCCCTCTGAGATGTTCTATCAATAAGAGTGACCACAGTCTCCATGGTCATTGTGGAGACAAGATTTGCCCCCGCTTTCACATTGAGAATAACCTGCATCGTGTTGTATAGCACTATCACCATGCTAAATGGGATAGACTTTGAACAGGCAGGGCATTTATGAAGTGTTGTGGACCATCAACAGTGTGGCATGGTGGCTCAGTGGTTAGCACTGCTGCCTCACAATGCCAGGGACCTGGGTTCGATTAACACAAAAAACAGAAATTGCTGGAAAGTTCTGATGAAGGGTCAGTGGCCCCAAAATAATTACTTTGCCTTCTCTCCACAGATGCTGCCAGACCTACTGAGTTTCTCCAGAAATTGCTGTCTTTGTTCTAGCCTTTTTAACATATGGTGGAGACCCTTCTTATTAGTAAATTGTCACTGTGGCTGAAACTGAACAAAACTTTTTCCTTGTGGATCTTATCACGAGTGAACAATCATTCTTGTTAAATAGATTCCCTTGTATTGTAAAAGAAATGTCATTAACTGTACATCAAACATGAAGCAACATTAAAATCAAGACAGGGATAGTTAGAGTTCTTGATTGGGAACGGGATCAAGGGTTATTGGGAGAAGGCACGAGAATGGTGTTGAGAAACATACCAGCCACGATGGAATGGCAGAGCAGATGTGATGGGCTGAATGGCCTAATTCTGTTCCCATGTCTTTTGGTCTTACAGTTTTTATGCTTGGGTGCGTGTAGCTCCACCTGGTGATGCTGTAAGCCACAACACACTCTTAAATAAATTGTAATTTAAATGTAGAAATATGTAATTCCCTTTTCTAATATTTTCTTGGATGTGTTTGCATGTTATGAAGATGTTTCGTATTTCATCATTTTTGTGGACTTCAGTTTGAACATTTGTAACTTTTTTTTAATGTAAATGCACATTAGAATTTATTTTAAACAAGGCATTTCTTGGAAGGCACTTTGCTCTGTAAAGTTGCTGGTCTTGGTTGCTTGAATTCACTTCAGGGAAAACACCTGACTATTTTACAACTGGATTTTATGGCTGTTCTGTTTTAAATGTGCTCTCAAGCTTGGAATTGTACTTGGAGCTTCAACTGGGGAGAACCTGCCACAGAACAAGCTACTCAGCTCGTGTCTCATGTACCTAAAATATCCTTGCTGTGAAATCAAGGAAAAACCTGATTGTTCTTCTGGAAGAGTGATTGAAAGAACGTCTCTCTATTGAATATGCTGAGCAAGATGTGAAAATGTTCTCGGGTGAATCTATGCAGAAAAAAAACAAGTCTTTTCTCCTCTTTTATATGAGAGGTGTATTTTTGTGTCTGTTTTGAATTATTTAGAGGGAAAAGCATTTATAGTTTTCCGTTGTAAATTACATGTGTTAATCAACTCTGTATTTTCATTCAATATGTTTCATTTTATAATAATTTTTTTTTAATTAATAAAACCTGGTTGATGGATTTTTAAATTCTTCATTTAAGAGAGAATGTTTTTGACTGTCCATATTCGATCTTGGGTAAAATATTTTCAGTGTATATTGCAATCTGTGTAGTTTTAAAAAAGCAACAGTGTAATCCTGTCCCCTTAGTCAACCCATTCCCCTAGGTTCTGAAAGTAGTAATAAACCCTTCTTTGTTTTAATCTTAAATGATAACCTTAGTGAATCAATTTGTTGTTAGATTCTGAAAACAACTTGTGAGTAAACGCACCAGTGCATTCCTTTTTGATAGGGAAATGAAAATTGACAATTGCCTCTGTCATCTACAGAAGAGGAGAGCAATAAAAACTTAGTTCAATTCAACTCTCCCACTTGTCTGTGACATTTCTCAGCATGGTCATGGCTCTGAGATGCAAAGAAGCTATTGTCCTCCATCAGAAAGATAGCACACTTATCCCTCCAGCCCTGCCACTCTGTCCATACTCTGATGGGACAATTGCAACGTTACAGCCTTGTTCATATTAGATGTAAAGAAAATCCCAGGTGGCAGTCAATCACTTTAATAGTCAGGAATCTTGTAGAAATATTAATTTGGGACAATATTAACTGATGGGATACAAGAGACAGTAGCAACATGAATACAAAATTGGCTAAGTGACAGGAATCAGAGAGTTAATGCATGGTTTTTCAGGCTGGAGAAACATTTGTCATGGAGTTTCCCAGGGACCAATGAGACCCTTGCTTATCCCAATATATATTAAGGACCTGGAATTTGGCGTACAGGGCGCAATTTCAAAACTTGCAGGTTATGTAAAGCTTGGAAACAAACTATGAAAACTATGAAGATGATAGTGGGGATCTTCAAAAGGACATTGGTAAGTTGGTGAAAGGAAGAGACAATTGTCAGATGGGAGTTGAAATGTTGGGCCACAGGGCAGTGTGGTTGATTGGTGCAGGTGTCCCGGAGATGTTCACTAAAGCGCTCTGCTAGGAGGCGCCCAGTCTCCCCAATGTAGAGGAGACCGCATTGGGAGCAATGGATACAATAAATGATATTAGTGGATGTGCCTCCAGCAGAGTGCTTTAGGGAACATCCCCAGGACACCCACACCAATCAACCACACCGCCACATGGCCCAACATTTCAACTCCCCCTCCCATTCTGCCGAGGACATAGAGGTCCTGGGGGTCCTTCACCGCCGCTCCCTCACCACCAGATACCTGGAGGAAGAATGCCTCATCTTCCGCCTCGGAACACTTCAACCCCAGGGCATCAATATGGACTTCAACAGATTCCTCATTTCCCCTTCCCCCACCCATCCCAGTTCCAAACTTCCAACTCAACACTGTCCCCATGACTTGTCCAGACTTGTCTTACCTGCCTATCTCCTTTTCCACCTATCTACTCCACCCTCTCCTCCCTGACCTATCACCTTCATCCCCTCCCCCCCTCACCCATTGTACTCTATGCTACTCTCTCCCCACCCCTGACCTCCTCTAGCTCATCTCTCCACGCTTCAAGCTCTCTGCCTTTATTCCTGATGAAGGGCTTTTGCCCGAAACGTCGATTTCGCTGCTCCTTAGATGCTGCCTGAACTGCTGTGCTCTTCCAGCACCACTAATCCAGAAGATGAAGTTCAATGTTGAGAAATGTGAGATGATACATTTTGGAAGGACAAACATGGTGATATTATTTAATTAAACAGTAAACTTTTAAAAGGCTGCAAGAGTAGAGGAATCTGAGAGTTCATGTACATAAGTCATTAAAGATAGTCATATAGGTTGACAGTGGTTAACAAAGCATAGGTATTCCATACTTTATTAACAGGATAATAGAGTACAAGAGTAAAAGGGTTTGGTTAAACTTTTATAAAACACATTCAGCCTCAGCTGGAATACTGCCTCCAGTCTTGGGAACCAGACTTTAGGAGACAGGGAAAGGAATCGGAAAAGGTACTGAAAGGGTTCACAGGAATCATTCCAGAGATGAGGAATTTCAAGTTTGAAGCTAGATTTGAGAAGTTATGACTCAGAGAAGAATGGTTAAAAGGAGATCTGATAGGTATGATCAAAATCATGTCTGGACAGAGCAGAGAGTGGGAAATTTTAAAGGTTCAAGAATGAGGGTGCACAGATTTAAATTAATTGACACATGAAGCAAAAGGGACATGAGAAAATATATTTTCATGCGCAAGTCATGAAGGTCTGGATTGCAATGCCTGCGAGCATGATAGTAACAGCTTTAGTGAATGCATTCGAAAGGGAATCTGATTGTTATCTGAAAATGAACAGTGCACAGGGTTCCAGGGAGATAGCTGAAGAATGGGACTTGATGAGCTATTCTTTGGAAAAACATAGCAGACCTGGTGGATAGAATGCCCTTCTTCTGTTTTGCAATAATTTTGTAATGATGGTGGTGCATGGTCACGTGCCAATTACGTTTTAAGACAGCAGAATATTTTTCAGTTTCAGTACCTCTTCTCATCAGATGCAGTGGCCACAAAGCTACATGCACACATTCAGTGGCTCCAGACACCATTAGGAATCTCACTATCCCCATAAACCCCACTTCTGCTGTTCCTCCCCGTTTCAAAAAGAGATTGAAGTTTCTTATTCATGTATGCACAACCTCTGACCTCCCTGCTCTGCCAATACACAACAAACTGAGAGATGCTGGTGATGCGTCTGACACCAACCTGGAAGGATTCTGAGGCATGGAAGCTGAGGGTAATAGTGATCTTCATAGAATCTAAAAGTACCATCCTCACCCTGCTCTACAGCTGGAGGTGTGTTCGATTACATTATTTACAGAATGGAAACAGGCCCTTCTGCCTAACAAGTCCACACCAACCTTCCAAAGCATAACTCACCCAAACCCATTCCTCTACATTTACCCTGAACACTATGGACAATTTAGCACAGCCAATTCACCTGACCTGCACAACTTTGGATTGTGGGAGGAAACTCACACAGACATGGGGAAAATGTGCAAACTCCACATAGACAGTCACCCGAGGCTGGAATCAAACCTGGGTCCCTGGTGCTGTGAGGCAGCAGTGCCGACCACTGAGCCACCGTGCCACCCACATTGTAGGAGGTGACACTGTTCAGTAACCACACTCAAGACCATATCTTTAAATGTCCCTTATTTTTGGACTGTACACAGGAAGATACTGTTTTCAATTAAGGATACTGCAATGATATGGTTCCAGTTTTAAAAAATTTCTGCTGCACATTGTGAGTTGTATATAATGATGCCTATTCCTGGAAAAGTGAGAGCAAACCAGATGGACAGAGCCAATAGGTTCTGAGCGAATGTCCCAACAGTTTAACAAGAATGTGCTGATTGGCTCCTGACCAAGTGACCATGGCTTGAAAGAGCCAATGCAGGGGAAAGAGAAAGCATCAAACCATCTCGACGAATCAGAAAGTCTCTAGTGACAGCTAGCCAGCTTTCACTCACCAGTCTTGACAAATTCTCTGTTGAAGCAGAATAAAACATCTTCAGAGATATTGAAATGTTAATTCTCAGCCAATGAGTGAAAGAGTGAACCACAGTGTATAACCAAACTCGTGTCAACATCAAAGAATCAAAACAAAATGAAAGAAAGCAAATAGACTGTGCTATCGATCTGTGTTTCAAAGATTTTTAAAAAAACTTTTTCCACTCTTAAGATCCAGCTTGTGTTTGTTGTCTGTCTGTTTGTGAAGGAGGGAATTTAAAAGGGTTCGAGTTTAAGTTAAGCTTTAAGTTTAAGTATGATTTTTAGTGCACTACAGTGAGTCCTGACAAAGTTAATGTAAAGAACCGATCTTTTTAAAACCATAAGATGATGAGAAATAGGAACTGGAGTAGGCTGTTTGCTCTACTATTAAATTTGGGGTAGGGAATCCAAGATGGCGGCGACCCAGCAAGTCTGAGTCTATAGTGCTCCTCCCAAGACTTGGGTAAAGTGGGTCACCCACCCCCACCACACTCACCAAATCATTTATAATAGCTGTTTAATTTAATTAGTTGTTTAATATTAAATTTAAACAATCTAATATTTAGTAAAAATGGCCAAAGGGAAGGGAGCCCGCAGCTCTCAGCAAGCAGGACCCCCTCCCCCAACCTCGTCCGCAGCCGCCCCGGGGGACTTACCTACAGTGACAAGCCTTGTGGAAATGATCTCCAAACTGGACGCGAAGATCGACGCTTTTATCAAAGAATCCCGAAATCGATGGGACTCAATCTCGGCCGCGCTGCAGAAACACGACCGAGACTTCCAGGAAATCGAGCGCCGAGTCGGAGGGACGGAGTTAAAGGCCGCGACCTCCAAAACTACAGCGCAATCGGCCATGGATCAGAGTCCGGACCTTAGAGAATTACGTTGACGACCTCGATAATCGAGGTCGTCGAAAAAATATTCGTTTGCTGGGCCTTCCCGAACGGGAAGAGGAAGGCCAGCTTACAGCATTCCGCGAGCAGTGGCTGCTACAGCTTTTAAATCTGGAGGCTGGATCAGGCCAGGTAAGGGTGGAATGGGCCTACCGGGTCGCAATACGCGGGCCTGGCTTGAACCAGCACCCACACCCGGTCCTGTTCCGGCTGCAGAGCTATAGGGAGAGGCAGATACTCCTAGAAGCTTATAGAAATCTTGCAAAAGACCCCCAAGCTATGATCCCAAGCTATAAAGGATCCAAGATCATGTTATTCCAGGACTTTTCCCCAGTTCTGGTCCGAAAGAGGAAGGCATTCGACGAGGCGAAGAAGCGTTTAAGGGACTTAAATATTCAGTACTCCTTACACTACCCAGCGACGCTTCCCTTTAACCATGAAGGATCCGTGTATAACTTTGGATCACCAGAAAAGGCTAAGGAATTCTTGGACTCGCTTAGATAAACTGTAAGAGATAATGGATGTTGGTTTGCCTTTCCCTCCACTTTGGTTTATATCCCCGCCTTTTTTTTCTTTTTTCTTACCTTACTGTTTAATATTATCATGGGGGGTGGGGAGAGGGATTTGATTTTCTCCCCCCCCCCCGCCTTGGGGTTGTTTCTTTTTATTATTTTGTGTACATATGTGGGTATGTATGTATATGTGTGTATATATATATATATATATATATATATGTATGTATATATATATATATATAAGCTGGGGAGTTTGGTTAATGTTGGTGGGGGGAGGTGGTTACCTTATTCTATTTTACCTCTGTCTTTAGGAGCGGGGTTGTTTCTCCCTTGTTATTTTGTATTATTATATTTAATTATTATTTGTTGAGGTTGTAATTTTATAGTTATATGTTTATATATGGTATTAACATTACCAAATATATCCAGGTGTTGGTATGGGTGGGGGTAGGGTGCTCACTGTTAACTCTAGCTTTGTATTATATCTGAATTCTCCTCATTTTATTGAGGAGCGCCTGGGTCAAGGGTGGGGCATTGGTTGGGAGAGGATATGATGGACTTTTGGAGAGGGAGTGACACCCTCTGGGAACAAAGGGGAAAATCTCCACTTAGATATGTTTTATATTTTTTTTATTTAGAAATAGTTGTTTATTATACTGTTGTGTGTGTATTAGAGAGCCTTTATTTTTATAAATTTTATATGCTCTATGCTCGGGATGTTCTGGATAGGGTTTCCCCTCCCGAGGGGTCTCGGATTTGCCCAGATGATTATGGTTGATCAGTCGGTTAAGTGGTGTACCTGGAATGTCAAGGGGAGTAATTCGCCAGTCAAAAGGAAGAAAATATTATCAAATCTTAAGAAAGAAAGAGTTGATATAGCTCTCCTACAGGAGACACACCTGTCGGATAAAGAACACTTGAAATTACGACAGGGTGGATTTGATCAGACCTTTTTTTCTTCTTTTAGCTTAAAAAGCAGGGGAGTTGTTATTCTTGTTCGGAAGAATTTCCCTTTCAAAATCCTAAATCAGATAAAAGACGAATCTGGACGATATATTTTGATTAAAGCCCTTATAAATGGAGAGGAATATGGGATTTTAAATTTGTACTGCCCCCCGGCATGCCCCTTTAACTTTATAACGGAAGCCTTTTCAAAATTGATGGCTTTTGGTGCCTGTCATACATTTATATGGGGAGACTTTAATTGTATTATGGATCCGGAAATAGATAGGATTCCCAAGAGTACTGCAGGAGTATCTCCCAGATCTAGACAATTGGTGGATCTGAACAAAGAATTAGGATTAGTAGATGTATGGAGATGTCTTCATCCACAGGGCAGAGATTTTTCTTTCTACTCCAAACCACATAAATGTCATACCAGAATTGATATGTTTTTTGCCCCCTCGATTTTTTTAAATTCCATATCATCCTGTAAAATAGGTAGTATAGCAATTTCCAACCACGCTGCTGTATATATGGAAACTAAGGCGAGGAACAACGGGACATCCCCTCGGCATTGGCGTATGGACCCTTTCCTAATGAAAGATAGTAAATTTGTAAAGTACTTCTCTCAAGAATTTAAAACTTTTTTAGAAATTAATTCAGGTACAGCTAGCAACCCATCAATGATGTGGGAGACCATCAAAGCTTACACGCGAGGTTTGATCATCTCCCATTCAGCGACACAGAAAAAATTGAAGGGAGAACAACAGCGTCTGCTTGAAGCTCACTTAAAAGCAGCTGAAACAGCATACACTGATAGACCTTCTATTATTAAATTGCAAAGGATTACGGCTCTTAGGACAGCTCTAAACACTACGCTTACTCAAACGGCTAAGAGGGAAATATTATTTGCAAAACAAAGATTATATGAATATGGCGACAAACTGGGTAGATACTTAGCATTTCTTGCAAAGAAAAAAAAGGCCCCTCAGACTATTACGTCTATCAAGGAAAGTACGGGTATTTTGACTCATGATCATAAAAAGATTAATGCAATCTTTAGAGAATTTTATTCTGAGTTATATAAATCGCAGGATTGTGAAAATAGGACTAGGAGGATGCAGTCATTTTTTAAAAATTTGACCTTTCCGGGCCTAACTCCGGAACACGTATCGGTCCTAAATGCTCCTCTAACAGTCCAAGAAATACTTGATGCAATTAGGCAACTTCAGAGCGGTAAGGCACCGGGCCCAGATGGTTTTCAAGCTGAATTCTATAAAGAATTTACAGAAATATTGGCTAGTCCACTTATGGACATGTATAACTATGCATATAGTCAGGGCTGTCTCCCGCCTTCGCTGAAAGAGGCAAATATCTCTCTTATCCTTAAAAAAGGAAAGGATCCAGAAGATTGTATGTCATACAGACCAATATCCTTGCTAAATGTAGATTTTAAAATCCTTTCTAAAACGTTAGCACTGAGACCACAAAGGGTACTGCCACATATTATAAAGGAGGATCATTAAGGGCCGTAGATCATCCAATAATATTAGAAGGGTTTTGAATATGATTCAAGCCTGTCATCAGGGAAAGATACCAGGAGTAGTAGTTTCATTAGACGTGGAAAAGGCGTTTGATAGGGTTGAATGGTCATATTTGTTTTACACATTGGAAAGGTTTGGCGTTGGACAGGTGTTTACCAAATAGGTCTCAACATTGTTTAGTGATCCCAAAGCAGTTGTGGTTACCAATGGATTAGGTTCGGATAGCTTCAGTGTGGGTAGGGGCTGCCATCAGGGATGTCCTCTCTCGCCATTGTTATTTACGCTAATAATTGAACCACTAGCAGAAGCTATACGAGCTGATCCTAATATAACGGCTCCGAGGATTGGTACAGGGAAACATAAAATTACCCTTTATGCAGATGATGTTCTTCCATTCCTCAGTAATCCTCTGATGTCCGTACCTGACCTAATCCAAGTTATTAATATATTTAGCGCATTCTCAGGCTATAAAATTAATTTTTCAAAATCGGAGGCTATGCCAATGGGTGGCCTTGCTATGATACCCCACTTAGTGGACGGATCACTTTTTCCCTTTCGTTGGTCCCTGGAGGGCTTCTTATATTTAGGCATTTTTATTACTCCAGTATTTGGTCAGTTGTATAAGGCTAATTTAGTGCATTTATGGGAAAGGATAAGGCAGGACCTCCAGCGATGGGGAGACCTTCCAATTTCCTGGTTGGGTAGAATAGCACTAATTAAAATGAATGTCCTGCCCCGTCTCCTATATCCTATGAGAATGCTTCCGGTGATGCTGCCAAGGATGGCTCTACGTAAATTATATGGCTGGCTGGGTTCCTTTATCTGGAATCATAGACGGCCCCTCATTAAGGTGAAGAAGCTACAGCTTCCACAGACAAGGGGAGGATTGGACTTCCCAGATTTTAGGAAATATCGGTTAAGTTCCCTATTAAGTTACATAGCTGATTGGGTCTTGTCTGATCCACAATCAATCTGGTTGGACATCGAGGCCTCTCAAGTAAAATACCCACTTATTAACCTTTTATTTTCAGACAAGAGGAAAATCATTACAGATCACTGTAAAAACCCTATAATACTAAACACAATTAAGGCTTGGAATATAATGCGGCAAAATGAGGGTAATTCACATAAAACATCCCCCTATGCACCGATAGTGGGAGCATGGGGATTCCAACCGGGGTTTACAGATGCCACGTTTAAACTCTGGAGATTCAGGGGTATCTCATGTCTAGGGGACCTATTTAAAGATGGGGTCCTGATGTCTTTTGAACAGCTGCATCAGAAATTCGGATAATGGAGATCTCTTTCGATACTTCCAAATTCGAGACTATATACAGAAGAAGACTACGTTATTAGATAGTCTTTATAAATCAGATAGAGAATGTAGTGTCCTACAACCAGTGGGGTATCTTCCGTCAGTACTATTTATCATTTACTACATGATGAAGTGTCGGGAGATATGGACAATCTGCTTAAAACATGGGATCAGGATTTGGGACTAGAAATCTCTATAGAAACATGGAATGATATTTGGGAAAACGCTAGAAGAATTACTATCTGTAACAGAACCCAGGTTACCCAGCTGAAGATACTTCATAGGGCCCATATAGCACCGGTTCGATTGGCAAAATTTAAGGCAGGAGCATCTCCAATGCAAAATAGAGGTGGGCACTCTTGTACATTGCCTATGGACCTGTCATAAGATCCGTAGATATTGGACTAAAGTAGCAAGTACCCTGACAGAGATTTTAGGAACGGAAATTAAAGTGGACCCTGTATCTCTCCTTTTGGGCTTTTCGAACTTTCCCTCCCTGGACATGTACGGGAAGAGACTATTTTCTATTCTCTCTTTCTGTGCAAGGAAAGATATTTTGGTGAACTGGGTGGCTGAGGGCCCCCCTGGACTTTCAAATTGGCACAGATTAATTATGAATGTATTCCCCTTGACTTCCTTACAAATATGGTGCACAGAAAGACCGAATTATTTTATAAAATATGGCAGCCCTTCTTGAATTACATAAATACAGATATTTCGGCCATCCTAACAAGGGCTTTAATTTAATTGAGATTACAAACCTGGCTGGTCCGGGGCCCCTTAGGAGAGGAATCCCGCACGAATACGGGTTTTATTACATTTGATGTTAACACATTCCGAGCATGTAAGAGACTTAAATATACACTCTGGTTAGTTGTAGGTTAGATTAGTAGACAGTTGAGTTTTTTTTTCTTTTTCGGTATTTTTTTTCTTTTGTTAAATTTTGGCTATTGTATATTTGATTTAATTGTATATCAATACTTGTATTTGAGAGTTTTGTTTATTTTTGTAAACTTGTAAAAATATTAAATTTCTAATAAAAATATCTATTAAAAAAAATTTGGGGTGGCACGGTGGCTCAGTGGTCAGCACTGCTGCCTCACAGCACCAGCGTCCCAGGTTCCATTCCAGCCTCGGGCAACTGACTGTGTGGAGTTTGCATATTCTCCCTGTGTCTACATGGGTTTCCTCCCACAGTCCAATGATGTGCAGGTCAGGTGAATTGGCCATGCTGAATTGCCCATAGAGCTAGGTGCATTACTTAGAGGGAAATGAGTCTGGATGGGTTACTCTTCAGAGGGTCAATATGTACTTGTTGGGCCAAAGGGCCTGTTTCCACATTGTAGGGAATCTAATCTAATCTAAATCGGACCATGGCTGACCTAACATTCCTCATGTCCACCTTCCTGCATTTTCCCCAGACCTCTTTATTCCCCTCATTATCATGTGCCCGCCCAGCCATCTGTCTGTCCATCCCAGCCTTTAATATACACAAGGACAAGGATTCTGGCCCACAGCTGTTTAAGGCAAGGAATTCCCAAGACTCACAACCCTCTGAGAGAAGATATTCCTCCTCATCTCAGTCTTAAATTAGCACTCCTTTATTCTGATACTATGCCCCCTGGTCCTTGGCTTTCCCATGAGGGGAAGCATACTCTCAGCACTTACCCTGTCAAGCACCTTAAGAATCCTGTATATTTCAATGAGATTATCTTTCATTCTTCTAAACTCAGTGAGTAAAGTCCCATTCTGTTGGCCTTTGCTCATCAGACAATCCCTCCATCATCCTAATGAACTGCCTCCAAATAAATAATATTTTTCTTAAATAAGAGGATCAAAACTGCTCACAGTACCCCAGAGATGGTCTCACCAGCACCAGTACAGTTGTAGTAAGACTTCCCTACTCTTATGCTGAACTCCCTGGAAATATGGTCCAACATTCCATTAACCTGCTACACCTGTGTACTAGCTTCCTGTGTTTTGTGCACAAGTCCCTCTAAGTCCTTTTGTTTTGCAGCTTTCTACAGTTTCTCTCCATTTAAATAATACTGTTCTTTTGTTCTCCCATCAAAAATGAACAATTCACATTCTCCCACATTCTAATCCATTTGTCTACATTTTGTCCACTTACTTAACCTATCAACATCTCTCTGTGAACCGTTTGTATTCCTCTCGCCAGTTGCCTTCCCACTTTTTATTGGGTCATTTGCAAATTTGGTTACGGAACATTGGCATCCCTCCACCAACTTATTAGGAAATAGTTGCAGTGCCAGTACTGATTTCTGTCAAACCCTACTAATTACAGGTTGCCCAGCCTGAGAAACAACCCCTCATCCTCACTCACTGTTTCCTGCCATTTGCCACTTCTCTAGCCACGTAAATATACTACCTTCCACACCATGGAATCTAATCTCGTGATTTAACAATTTGTGAATGCCTTCTGCAAATCTAAATACAACACATCCACTGGTTCACCTCTATCTATTCTAGTGGAGACTTCCTCAAAAAAACAAATAAATAGTCAGACATGATTTTTCTTTCATGGAACCTGCCAACTCTGCTTGATGAAATTATGGTTTTCCAAATGAGTTGCTATTACTTCTTCATTAATTGATTCCAACATTTTTCCAACAATAGATACTTAGTAGTGACCCAAATTTTGCCTCTCTCCCTTTTTTAGTAAGGTTTTCACATGGACAATTTTCCCATCCTCCAGTACTTCTCCAGAATTGAAGGATTGTTTCATCCACAATTGATTCATCCACTATCTCTGTGGCTACCTCTTTTATGATCTTAGGATGTGAGTCATCAGGGCCTGGGGACTTATCTGCTTTTAATCCCATTAGTTTGTTAAATATTACTTCTTTAGTAATGGCATTGGTACTTAATTCCTCCCCTGTATTCTATAGTATTATTGGGATGTTTGAAATATCTTTCACTATAAAGACCAATGCAAAAAGGAGTTTAACATCTCTGCCATTTCTTTGTTCTCCAAAACCGTTTCCCCAGATTCATTTTCCAAAGGATATGTTCACTTTGATCTTCCCCTCTTTAATTTTTACAGTTAAAGAGGCTCTTATTGTCAGTTTTTTTTTATATTCCTGGTTAGTTTGCTGCTGTAGTTTCTTTTGGTTTTTGGTGCTCCTTTGCTGAATTCTAAATTCATCCCAGTCTTTGGGGGCTGTCCCTGAATATAAATTTACTTTTAGTAGGTACACCACTATGTTACTACCAACATAGTAGTAGCTATGCCCATGAGCTAGTATCTATCACAGCACTGGTGTCAGGCTTTCTGTGTACTACAACCTACACAGACTGGGCACTGGTAAAGCCACAGGTGAAATCTGTGCAGTTTTAGTCTCCTTATCTGAGGAAGGATCTTCTTGTTATAAAGAGAGTGCAGCAAAGGTACACCAGATTGATTCCTGGGATAGCAGGACTGACCTATGAGGAGCGATTGACTCAGGATGTTATTCAGTGGGGTTTAGAAGAATGAAGGGGATCTCATAGAAACCTATACAATCCCAACAGGACTAGAAGGTTAGATGCTGGAAGGATGTTTCTAATTGTGGGGAGTCCAGAACTAGGGGTCAGAGCTTAAGGATAAGGGATAAATCTTTTTGGACTGAAATTAGGAGAAATTCCTTCACCCATAGAGTGCTGAGCCTATGAAATGCACTGCCACTGAAAATGGTTGATGACAAAACATTCCGTATTTTCAAGAAGAAGGTAGGTGTAACTATTGTGGCAAAAGGGATCAAGGAATATGGGAAATGATGGGATTAGGGGATTGAATGGCAGAGCAAGATCAAGGAGTCAGACCGCCTGCTTCTGCTCCTGCCTTCTGAGTTCCTCTGTCTATCTTCTTCAAGTAGCAGATTGTCCTATCGCTGTTTCTGTGGGGCCCAGGGAGGGATGTTGGCTTGCCTCAAACAAGAGGAGGCTAAATAAACCTCCCAAAACATTTGTTTCATGTCTCTTCCTGTTAAGGATTGCAAGAAAAAAAGGTGATTAAATTACCACTTTGTCTGCCTTTACTTAATGCACAAAACATGATTATGTTGAACAATTACACAAAGGGACGTAAAATTGAACAAATTGAAGGGAAAACAAAAGACTTCTTGGATAACTGATAACTAAATGGCTAGTCCTTCATAACTCTGACCTCATATTTAAAACTTTGAAAGGAACTTTTGTTTAGTTTTGGTGATGTTTAATGTAACATACAGTGCTTTGAAAAGTAATGATATAATTGAGGGTAATGCGCAGCTTGTAAATAGCTTTAAATTCTAGAAGCCAAAAGAAGTCACTTCATTCATCTTGAATATGTTTGCCTTTTAATTACAATATAGCCAGCTTCTTCAATAAATTTGCAGAAAAATACTATGGGAATTCAATTCCCAAATGAATCCTTGATATCTTACTTTGATAAGTGTGTGTTCATGCCAGGAGAGAGATGTGGAAATGTGAACTCTGTAGTGGGAAACTGTCATGGGAATAATAAACATGGCAACAGCAGACTTTTTTTGTTAAATCTACATTTCCATTAGGCCAATGTGTTGAAATAAAAAATCAACAGAAAGCAAGATTTGAATTGAGAAATACCAAGATCTCTTTTGTTCATGTTAACAGCAAATCTAAAAAAAAGGACTGAAAATACCATATATATCTGTGTATAGGTCAACCTCATGTATAAGCTGACCTGAAAACCTAGGATCAACTTAAACATGAGGTTTATGAAAAATACCAGATTTTTTGCCCAAAAATAAAGGGTCAGCTTATACATGAGGTTGGCCACAAAACCTCATATTTTTCATAGACCTTATGTTTAAGTTTATCCTAGTTTTTCAGGGGCCTCTTCTTGACCATATATGTAGACTTAAAGGGTATGATTTGCAAATTTTTGATTCAAATACACATTTTGATTCAATACCTGCAACATCACATGTTATGCGCATCAGTATATATTTGCGCAATGTAATTTTCAAATTGTTAAATTAAATGTTGATAAATGCATATATATATATATATATATATATATACTTTATGTACTTATTTATGTAATTTTACTTACATATATTTGACCAGTGAATGCAAATATCTACGGTACGTTATAGCATCCCTCAACCTTATCTCCCCGTTGTTGCCTCAGTTTCTTTGAAGTAGGTGTCATGTACAGTTGTGCTCTGAACTTATTGAAAACTCCGTCAAATTTTTCTGACAAAATAGCATCATGAAAAAACAAGTATACAGCACAGTTTAAACTAAAAGCTATTGAATTTGCAGAGAAGAACAACAACAGCTTGGCTGCAAGGGAAATCTGTGTTTCCGAAAAACTTGTCTGAGATTGGATGAAAAACGCTGCACAGTTAAAGGCTGTGCCAAAGCAGAAATATGCCAACTGAGGAAAATTGAACAAATGGCCTCTGCTAGGAGAAAAGGTTGCTGACTGGGTAATTCAGTGTTGTCAGAATGGAATTATAGTGACTCAACAATGTATAAGAATACACGCCAAAAACGCAGCAAAAAAAGGTGGACTCAGTGATTTCAAAGCCAGTGCTGGATGGTGCAGTAGGTTAATGAAAAGGTATAATTTAGTGCTCAGATAGAAAACCAATGTTGCCCAACGTATACCAGCAGAACTTAATGGCAAGTTAATTGGGTTCCATCTCTTTGTGATCAGAAGCCAGAAGAAAAATAGATACATGCTCTTGTGCATTGACAACATGGACAAAACCCCAGTGAACTTTGATACGCCAGGGAACAAAACTGTGGACAATATTGGAGCAAAAACAGTTTTGGTTAAGACTACTGGCCATGAAAGGGGTCGGTTCACTGTGGTACTTGGTTGTATTGCAAATGGAACAAAGTTAAAGCCTGTGGTGATTTTTAAATGGAAAACCCTGCCCAAATTGCAATTTCTAAAATGGCATTGCTTTCCTCATCCATGAAAAAGGGTGGATGGATGAAGGTGGCTGCAAGACATGGATAAGGGAGGTCTGAATTATGGGATTGGGTGGACTTAGACAGGAAGAAAGCTTACTGGTTTGGGATATGTTCAGATCATACAGAATAAAGTGTTATCAGTGAACATTGAGCTAACAATACTGACATTGCAGTGATTCCTGGAGGCCTTATGAGCATGGTGCAGCCACTAGATGTTAGCACCAATAAGCCTTTACAGGACTTAGTACGGAAGAAATGGGACACTTGGATGCAAGAAAGGGAAAAAAACTTCATAAGGGGTGGCAACACGTGTGCTCCATTACCTGCAAATGTATGTGAGTGGATTGTTGAGTGCTGGAAGGAGATGAAAACTGAAATTATTGTGAAAGTTTTCAAAAAATGTGGAATTTCTAATGCTTCAGATAGCATGAGGATGTCTATTTATGGTCAGATGGCAGTTCTTGCAGATCAATTGAGAGTGCAGATGAAGATGATCCATATGCCGATATGCGTGACTCAGATGACTGGAATGAATTATTCAAAGATGGAACTAATGAGGACAGTGAATTTGAAGGATTCTAACGGACGTTTGACTGTACCAGTAACCTTTGTTTTATGCAGCTATCCCCTATATTTGTGATATCCGGTGAGAAGAGTTTTTTCTGTGAGCATCAGTTTTTTTTAATGTAAAATGCTTATGTTACATCATTAACAGTTTTGTGCAGTCTTTTATTAATAAAATACTATCAAACTTTTTTTTTGTTTATACTGCTCTGTTTTTATTTCACGAATTGTGTGTTGTACAAATACCCCCGGTAGATGGCCTGACCATTTGCTGGTATGCCTTTTAACATTTGTACATATGTGGAGCCCTACATGCACTTTACTTACTGGTAACTTGAATACAGTATGACAGTACTGTTCTACTGTAGCAGGCAGACTGGAGACAGTTATTGTGTAGATAAATATTCAATAATAGCCATAATTCTTTTTTCTCTTTTGTTGTTTATTATTTTATTTGAAGATCCATTTTTTGACTCATGCCAAGCATGAATTTCATCCTCTCGAAAACAATACCTCATGTATAAGTTGACCTCCTAATTTCAGCCGAAAAATGATCTTCAAAACTTAACCTATACACGCATATCTACAGTATGTAACAATTTTTGAATTAAAGAGTTTAAGGGTTTGAGAAGATATTCATTGTTTATTTTTAAAAGCTTGCAGCATCAAAATTACCCATTGATCACTTTTATAATGAGTTCCCCAAGATGTTGTGCACCTGAAAGACGCATTTTGCTTCACTTCTGTCAGCTTGCTAAACTGGATCTGATCTTTCTTTTAATAGCATCAGCCATGATTGAATAGCAGAGCGAACTAAATGGCCTAATTTCTACTCCTATGTCTTATGGCCTAACGTTCACTTTTTCCAATCCAATGGGATCCTGTCTGAATCTAGGGATTTTTTGGAAAATTAAAAATAACATTAACACCTCACTAGCCATTTCTTTAAGACCTGAGATTGAGTTGGTCAGGATCCAGGCTGTTGTCAGCTGTAGCTCCAATAATTTACTCAATATGGCTTCACAGATATTTGTATTTTCTTGAGTTCCTCTTTCACTTCCACCTTTTTCACTTCCACTTCCATTTATTTCCGCACTGTTACTTGCATTGTCTGCAGTGAAGGCCAATGCAAAGCATCTGCAGCACTTTCTCCTGAGTTGTGTTTGCAGAGTTTGTGCTCCTAACTCAAACAGAAATAACTCAGGCCTAACAGTTGACCCACCACTGTTCTTATTGCAGTGTACAGGTGTGAGTATTTTGTGGATTCTTCCCATAATGCAATCTCTCAACTGCTAACCTCCCCTTTAACAAAGGTTTGTTGTCAGCAGAATTCAGAGCACGTTTCATGACACACTCCATTCCTTCATTTTACCCAAAATTAGAGACATAATCATAAAATATAACAATGTTATCAACTTCATATTTACAACAAAAGTTCGGCACGCGCACTGCTGCCTCACAGCGCCAGAGACCCAGGTTCAATTCCCGCCTCAGGTGACTGACTGTGTGGAGTTTGCACGTTCTCCCCGTGTCTGCATGGGTTTCCTCCCACAGTCCAAAGATGTGCAGGCCTGGTGAATTGACCATGCTAAATTGTCTGTAGTGTTAGGTAAGGGGTAAATAGAGGGGTATGGGTGGGTTGCGCTTCGGCAGGTCGGTGTAGACTTGTTGGGGCGAAGGGCCTGTTTCCACACTGTAAAGTAATCTAATCTAATCTAATCTAATCTAAATGAGGAATGAGGTTTAAGTGAAGCTATGGATTTGTGAAGCAGAATGTCCTGTGCCATTTTATATAATTCTATATTATCATTCACTAGTAAGTTCAGATTGACTTGATTTTTATAATTCACTCCTGGGATTTGGGCATCACTGGCGAGGTCAGCATTTAATGCCTGTCCTCATTTGTCCTTGTTATACCTTGGACTCAACATGACTGACAGTTCTTGTGGCCACTGATCCACATGTGCCTCTCAATGGAACCAAGAATTTAATCTTCTATTAGCATGACTTACCTTTATGCTGCCATCCACCCCTCCTGTTTCTCCCTAGAATAGCATAGCCTTTATTGTCATGTGCACTTGAACGAGTGCAGTGAAAAGTTTGAAATGTTGCCTCTAGGCACCATCTTCATCGTTAGCATGGGAGTCAGGTTTAAAAATGTCCAGAATGATAATAAAAAGTCACTGTAACGTACTTTATTTCCAGTTTTTCTCCGTCATGAGTCAGTGCCCGCTGCCTGCACACACTGATCTTCGCCCAGGAGTCACTCTGCTCCCACTCTGCTCCCACTCCAGTCCGTGTTCGCTCTGCTCCCTGCTCCGAGACTCTGCCCGTGCACACTCTACTACAACCACGGGAAATAGCCCGTGCGTTCTGCTGCTATTCCCGGGAAATGGCCCGTGCGATCTGCTGCTATTCCTGGGAAATGGCCCGTGCGATCTGCTGCTATTCCCGGGAAATGGCCCGTGCACACTGCTGCTATCCCCGGGAAATGGCTCGTGTACACTGCTGCTACCCCCGGGAAATGGCCAGTGCGTTCTGCTGCTATTCCCAGGAAATGGGCCGTGCGTTCTGCTGCTATTCCCGGGAAATGGCCCGTGCACACTGCTGCTACACCCGGGAAATGGCCTGTGCACACTGCTGCTACCCCCCGGGAAATGGCCCGTGCACACTGCTGCTACCCCCGGGAAATGGCCCGTGCACACTGCTGCTACCCCCGGGAAATGGCCCGTGCGTTCTGCTGCTACCCCCAGGAAATGGCCCGTGCGTTCTGCTGCTACCCCCGGGAAATGGCCCGTGCGTTCTGCTGCTACTCCTGGGAAATGGCCCGTGCACACTGCTGCTACCCCCGGGAAATGGCCCGTTCTCTCTGCTGCCACCCCGGGGAATGGCCTGTGCACACTGCTGCCACCCCCAGGAAATGGCCCGTGCACACTGCTGCCACCCCCGGGGAATGGCCCGTGCACACTGCTGCTGCCCTGGTAAATGGCTCGTGCACTCTGCTGCCATTCCAGGAAATGGCCGTGCACTCTGCTGTCCCAGGGAAATCACTTTGTCTAGTTACCCTATCAGTGCCCCTCATGATTTTATAAAACTCTGTAAGGTCACCCCTCAGCTTTCAACACTCCAAGGAAAACAGTCCCAGCTTGTTCAGCCTTTCCCAATACCTCAAATCCTCCAATCCTGGCAACGTCCTTGCAAATCTTTCTGAAACCCTCCAAGTTTCACAACATCCTTCCAATAGGAAGGAAACCAGAATTTCACACAATATTCCAAAAGTGGCCTACCTAAAAGTGGCCACAATATGACCTCCCAACTCCTGTACTCAAAACTCTGTCCAATAAAGGAAAGCATACAAAATGCCTTCTTCACTATCCTATTGACCTGTGACTTTCAAGGAACTATGAATCTGTACTCCAAGGTCATATTCTTCAGCAATGTGTGTAAGGAATCCTGTACTCTTGCCAAAGATCATGAATTGTGAGTGATTCTCTTTTATTCCGCTGAGTTTTTTATTCTCTTTCACATTGTTTACATAACTTCACCCAACTTGCAATATCCACTTGACTCAATTACTCTGTTTTGAGGATTGCTAATTATTAAAACTCATTCTCCATTTCTCAACTTTACTGAAATATTTAAATTGCAAAATAAAGCCATATTGATAGGTTCTTCACTAGCCCCAGTTCAAGCCTCAACCTCCTAAAATAAGATTAAGCTTCAAAACATTTAGTTGAAAACTCACCTTCTCAAAAATAATGTCCAATGTCTTCCTTTCTCTAACACAGTCGAGAATGTGGTGCTGAAAAAGCACAGCAGGTCAGGTAGCATCCAAGGAGTTAGGAGAATTGACATTTCGGATATAAACCCTTCATCAGGAATGAGGTAGGAATCCAGAATGATGAAGGGTTTATGCCCGAAACGTTGATTCTCCTGCTCCTCGGATGCTGCCTGACCTGCTGCGCTTTTCCAGCAACACATTTTTCGGCTCTGATATAGACACTGCCAATCCATTTGTAGTGATAACATCTTCATATCCAATACAATCATCCTTGAGGTCTGCCAAGATCTATATCTGTTACTCTCTGTACTTCCTTCTCTGTAAACTATCACTTGGTCATATCATGGACAAACTCAAGGCCAGCTACCATATCCATACTGACGATTCTCAGCTCAAATTTTCTGTCATTTCTCTCATCTCCTCACATACTATCATGACAAAGTGTGACAGAGTGTTTAATCAATTATTACTTTCTCCAACCAAATATTAGGAGGTTTGCAAGGTGACCTGGGGCAAGGGAGCTGGATATTATACAAACATATTTTTAAGGAGTAAATAAATAAACTTAGAGGAATGTATTTTGCAAACAACAATTCTCAATTGATTTTTTTTTGTCTGGTTGAAATGCATTTTGGACCTTCCTCCTCATTCTTTCCCTGATTATGCCACTGTAAAACATGAAGCAATGTAATTTCTGTAAATGCTTTTCACCCTGTGGTGTTTAGTGAATTATGTGTGTGGCTGAAGAGTAGATCAATATCCATACAGGGATTAATGCAAAATAAAATAAAATGTTTTTGAATGGGTAACTCACAGCCTGCACTTATTTTCTCTAATACTTACCTCCTGGCATGTGCCCTCATTCAAACACCACAGCTGAGATGAACCTTTCCAAACTAATAACTTTGATTATCTTAAGCAGGTTCTTATGACCTTTTTTTATAAATACCCCACATTTATCAAATGGTGCATGGATTAATAAATCCTGTTAGGCTGTCAGTAAGGACTGCATAGAGCACTGGGCCCTTGCAGATTGTTGGTACATGCTGGTGAACACATCGGAAGGATTTACAGTGAGGAATGACAGGCTCTGCTACAAAAATACATGTTAGGTATACACCACTGGATCAATAAATTATGACAGCATTGGTTTGTTTGACATCAATCAATAATCTCAGTGATGTATTGTATTTATACAGTGAGAAAGAAAGATTTACACTTACAGTGCACTTTTCATGATATGAGGACATGCCAAAGCATGTTATAGTTAATTAAATTCCTTTGAACTATTATGTCGAAAACAACAGCAGCCAATTTATGCACAATGGGTTTTCTAAACAGCAAAGTGACAGTGAGCTGATCATCATCTCGAACATCTTGGTGCAGCATATCTCTCTTTCAACCACTGCTGTCAGGTCAGGTGACCAATTGTGGGAGGGGAACCAGTCAAAAATTCAAAAATGGGGTGTTGGCATGATGAAGCTACAACATGGGACCAGATGCATGATCGATGACAGATCCGATGTGGGACAGTGTGATTTGGAATTAACTAAGTGATTCCACAACCATTGAATCAGATCAAAGTTCTGCAGTCCTGCCGGGTTTAGTTATGAATTGTGGTGGACAATTAAACAACCAACAATGGGAGGAGGCTCCATGAATATCTCCAATGGGAAGCCCGGCACCTCCGTACAAAATACAAGTCGGAAGCTTTTACAACCATTTTCAGCCAGAAGTGCCGACTGGGTGGTGCTTCAATACTTCCTTCCTCTTTCTTTATGTAGCCAGTAAAGATTGAAAGTTCTCATGTCTGGAGTCAGGTGAGCCCAGTCTGATGACTAGAAGCTGAAATGCAGAGAAGAAGGTTTGGTGTGGAGAGCACAATCAGTACAGCCAAGGTCTCTACTCCCCAAGATTTCTTCACTTGCTGCAACAGATACAGGCATTCCAAGGAAATGATAAATTGGTGTGTCAGCAATGGGGCAAATGCTGTTGGCAGAGATTCAGACCAAGCAACCTCATAACTTCAAGCACATCCTCAATCAACCCAAACATAATCATCTTCATGTCCAAGAAGCAAAAAAGATAAAATTCCCTTGTTTCATGTTGACTGTAAACCACAAACTAATGGGAAAATACAGGCGAACAAATTTATAGAGAGCTGAAAATATTATAATGTGGTTGTAATGGACCCAAATGTAAACTAGAATAGCATTAGAAGCAGTGAGGTGCAAGAATTCTCAGACTGTGTTCAGGTTTTTTTCCTCAAGCAACATGTTTCCAATCCAATGACAAAGGAGACACTGAATTTAAATGCAATTAATTAAAACATTTGGAATTTAAAACAAATACAAAGTCTGAAGCTATTGTCATTTGGCTCATAAACCCATGTAATGCCCTTTAACGAAATATTATTCTGTCATCTTTACCTACATTTCACTCTGGATCCATAGAAAACTGAATGACTCTTCAATGCCCTCTGATGTGGCTCTGAATGACTCTTCAATGCCCTCTGATGTGGCCTAGCAAGCAACTCAGTTGTAACATAGTACTACAAAAGTTCAAGAAAGGAATGAAACTGGAAGGACCAATAAATATTAGACAGCACCAGGAACCCGGGTTCAATTCCCGCCTCGAGTGACTGTCTGCTTGGAGCTTGCACATTCTCCCTGTGTCTGCATGGGTTTCCTCCCACAATCCAAAGACGTGAATTGGACATGCTAAATTGCCCATAGTGTCAGGTGCATTAGTCGGGGGTAAATATAGGGTAGAGGAATGGGTCTGGATGGGTACTCTTTGGAATTTTAGTATGGACTTCTTGGGCCGAAGGGTCTGTTTCCATACAGTAGGGAATCTAATCATATCACTCCAGGCACGGGAAACAACCACAGTAAATTCAACCCTGTAAGGTTTTCCTTACTAACACCTGGAGACTTTGTCAAAAATTGGGAGAATTATTGCACAGATGAGTCAAGGAACATCCTAACACAATGATATTCATACCTAACAGAAAATGTCCCAGACACCATCATGAATGTCCTTGGGTATGTCCTATCCCATCACTGGGATAGACCTAGCAGAGGTGACAATCAGGGAAGAATTGCTCTGGGAGTCCACAAACTTGACTTCAGATCCTATGAAGTGTCATGGCATCAGGTCAAAGGTGAACAAGGAAATGCCCTGATGAATACCACCTATTACCTCCCCCACCTCTGCTTAATCACCATTGCTCCATTCGAACATCAATTGAAGATTCACTGAAGCTGGCAAGGGCACAGAAAGTACTCTCAGCGGGGCGCTCCAATGCCCAACACAACTTCTTTGCCCATTCTCCTCACCTCTCCAAGTCATTATGCAGCTTTCCTTCTTCCTCTGCCTATGCCTGCATCTATCTTAATGTCATGTGAAATGTATCCTTTCTGAGCATTCTGATGTTCCTATGAATAACTTTTCTTAAGTCATAAGATCAGGAGTGGAATGTTCATGGATAATTGCCCAATCTTTAATTCCATTTGGGATTCCTCAGTTATTGAAGCTGCTTATGCCAACATACAGGAGAATCTGGTCAACATGCAAACTTGAGTCGGTACTTTGCAAAAGACATTCCTGCCATACACGTTCCAGGCAATGACACTGTCTAATAACAGAAAGTATTGCAATCTCCCCATTATATTCAATGATGTTATCATTTTGAAATGAAACGCATACATTCATAAAGACTGAGGAGTGGCAGATGGAGTTTAATTTAGATAAATGTGAGGTGCTGCATTTTGGAAAGGCAAATCACGGCAGGACTTCTACACTTAATGGTAAGGTCCTGGGTGTGTTGCTGAACAAAGAAACCTTGAAAACCTTGAAAATGGAATCTCAGGTAGATAGAATAGTAGAGAAGGCATTTAGTATGCTTTCCTTTATTGATCAGAACATTGAGTATAGGAGTTGGGAGGTCACGTGGACATTGGTTAGGCCACTTTTGACATATTGTATGCAATTCTGGTCTCCCTCCTAGGGGATGTTGTGAAACTTGAAAGAGTTCAGAAAAGATTGACAAGGATGTTGCCAGGGTTGGAGAGTTTGACCGATAGGGAGAGGCTGAATAGGCCGAGGCTGTTTTTCCTGGAGTGTCAGAGACTGAGGGGTGACCTTATAGAGGTTTATAAAATCATGAGGGGCATGGATAGAGTAAGTAGACAACATCCTATCCCTGGGTTGGGGGAGTCCAGAACTAGAGGGCATAGGTTTAAGGTGAGAGGGGAAAGATTTAAAACGGACCTAAGGGGCAACTTTTTCATGCAGAGGGTGGTGTATGTATGGAATGAGCTGCCAGAGGAAGTGGTTGAGGCTGGTACAATTGAAACATTTAAAAGGCACCTGGATGGGTACATGAATAGAAAGGGATATGGGCCAAGTGCTGGCAAATGGAACTAGATTAATTTAGGATATTTGGTTGGTATGGATGAATTGGACCAAAAGGTCTATTTTCATTCTGTACATCTCTCAGAGTCTAAAGACTGTGCATGCAATTATGCTAATGCAACAGATATGGAAGGAGTCCTGTCTGGCACCTCCAAGATGAGGAGCGACATGATATGGATCTGAGCAACCACAGAGGAGACAAATACACAGGCTGCCTCAGCTCCTTTCAACCTCCAGGAAGGAAGTAGCCGTGGCTGAGAGCAGAGGTCACCACACCAGGCAACGGTCTGAATGTGCCTGTGATATCTGTTCCACCTGGAACTTTTTCTATCTTTTGAGGCCATGTAATCATGGCTCTAGACTAAAGAAATTTTGATCTGTAGTGACTACATAAAGAAAGAGAGAGGATGTATTGGAGGATTACATCGGACACATGGAGAGCAAGCGTTCATAAAGGAAAGGGAAGAGTTACCATAGATAGATGTGCTTTATTTATTGCAATAGAAGTGGATTTACTTCATCTCCAATAGAAGCACAATACTAGCAACTCAAAGTGAGCTACTGGATCATGGTATTCTGGGTGAGAGGGGCTCAGATGAAACATACCTGAATCAGATGATCCATGACATTAATGCTTTCCTGATGAGAAATCAAAGTCTGTTCTGGACTGTGGCACCTCTGCACTGTGCAGCCAAGACCAATCTGTGTTCTGCATCTTTGTCCTCCTCCTCCTCCTCTTGTTTTGTCTCTTCTGTGTCCAGCTCCTCCTCTTACTCTGATGAGCCATGGTTTTCTAGAACTTCAGCACCTTCAAGGGCCAAATCTCTCTGAAATACGTGAAGAGCACAGCACCACGTGCAAGATCCTTGCAGAAGTGTAATGCAGGGCAGCCACCTCACTAATCCAGCCACCTGCACTACACTAGAACTACATCTTTGGAGTCCAATGGCCTGCTCTACAGTGATTGTTGACAGAAGGTACCTTTAGTGTCAATCCCTCCATTGATCTGTGTCAGGATCTCCTACAGGTGTCAGGATCTCCTACAGGGATCAGGAGCCATCTCTTCCAAGCATAGCCATTGTCCTCTGGAATCCATGTTTGTGTGGATGCATCCTAAATTTCCAAATATGCATGGCAGCTGCTGGATAGCAAGCACATACATGGAAGTAGCTCCTGTTGTAATCGCAGACCCAGTTGAACATCAAGGAGTGGAAGTCCGGCCAGTTGATGAAAGTCTCTGGTCTGTCCTTCACAACTTTGTTGGCCATACAAGCACAATTGGCAATACCCTACACTGGAGGAATCCAGTGAGGAAATTAAAACCATAAACGAAAAGCCACTTCGGTTGAATAAATTTGGATTTCAGGACAGGCCAACGATTTCACGAATGCAATTTATTGATAACCATTTTTAATTGATAAGCTTTTAAAAGCTGATTTCAAATTCTGAAGCTGGTCATCGTGGGATTGTAACTTCCATTTCCTAAATTCTCGTTCCAGACCTCTGGATGACGAGTTCATTAATCGTGACCATTACATCACAAAACATTCACCCAATTTAAACTTTAATGAAACAAGTGTTTCTTCAGCTTCCTTTCACTTAATACAAAACTGCTTGGAAACAAGAAAAGACAAAGCTGAGTGATCTATAGGAGAAGAAAATGTACTACAGGCTTGCAACAGATGAGTCGATTACTGTAGAACTGTTTCTGTCAGTCAGAACATGAGAGAGATCGGATTGATGATAATACAAGGCTTGTTCGATTTAAACTAGTCTATTGCATGTATAGTCCTCACCCTACTTCTATAAGGAATCAAAAGAAGCTGACAGAGATGTAGGTGATGTATAATTTCTCTCCTGCGAGATTAAATCAAGGTCAAACGTTTCCCTTAAGTCTGCAAATAACTGTTCAAGATCTTGCAAGCAAATATCAAACAGTTTTGGGATGCCTCAACTCTCATATATGATCAATAGTACTCACCACAATCTCTCAAACCTGATGCACTGAAAAAGGAAAAGGATATTGCACGGCACGGTGGCTCAGTGGTTAGCACTGCTGCCTCACAGTGCCAGGATAACTGTTTCCATACTGTAGTGTATCTAATCTAAACAGCCAAAGTTTTGGCATTGAGACTGGCTCTAATGCAATGATGGGTACCAGGAGATCAATTATGGGACTCTCTAGTCCGAGATACAGACAGACGTTTCTGCGGCCAGCAGCGGAAAATCAGAATGGTGTGTTGCTTCTCTGGTGCCAGGATCAAGGATGTCTCAGAAAGGGTGCAGAATACTCTCAAGGGGGAGAGGGCCCAGCAGGAGATTATTCTAAACATTGAAACCAACAACATAGGAAGGGAAAAGGTTGAGATTCTGACGGGAGATTATAAAGAGTTAGGCAGGAATTTAAAAAGGAGGTTCTCAAGAATAGTAATATCTGGATTACTCCTGGTGCTTTAAGCTAGTGAGGGCAGGAATAGGAGGATAGAGCAGATGAATGCATGGCTGAGGAGCTGGCGTATGAGGGAAGGATTCACATTTTTGGATCAATGGAATCTCTTTTGGGGTAGAAGTGACCTGCACAAGAAGGACGGATTGCACCTAAATTGGAAGGGGACTAGTACACCGACAGGGAGATTTGCTAGAGCTGCTCGGGAAGATTTAAACTAGTAAGGGGGGTGGGGGGGAGAGGGGGGTAGGATCCAGGGATGTAGTGAGGAAAGAGATCAATCTCAGACTGGTACAGTTGAGAACAGAAGCGAGTCAAACAATCAGGGCAGGCAGGGACAAAGCAGAGAACAAGGTAGGACGAATAAATTAAACTGCATTTATTTCAATGCAAGGGGCCTAACAGGGAAGGCAGATGAACTCAGGCCATGGTTAGGAACGTGGGACTGGGATATCATAGCAACTATAGAAACATGGCTCAGGGATGGACAGGACTGGCAGCTTAATGTTCCAGGATACAAATGCTACAGGAAGGACAGAAAGGGAAGCAAGAGAGGAGGGGGAGTGGCATTTTTGATAAGGACTAGCATTAGAGCTGTGCTGAGGGAGGATATTACTAGCAATACATTCAGGGAATTTATTTGGGTGGAACTGAGAAATAAGAAAGAGATGATCACCTTATTGGGATTGTATTATAGACCTTCTAATAGAGGGAAATTGAAAAACAAATTTGTAAGGAGATCTCAGTTATCTGTAAGAATAATAGGATGGTTATGGTAGGGGATTTTAACTTTCTAAACATAGACTCGGACTGCCATCGTGTTAAGAGTTTAGATGGAGATGAATTTGTTAAGGGTGTACAAGAAAACTTTCTGATTCAGTGTGCGGATGTACCTACTTGAGAAGGTGCAAAACTTATCCTCCTCTTGGGAAATAAGGCAAGGCAGGTGACTGAGGTATCAGTGGGGGAGCACTTTGGGGCCAGCAGCCATAATTCTATTAGTTTTAAAATTGTGATGAAAAGGATAGACCAGATCTAAAAGTTGAAGTTCTAAATTGGAGAAAGGCCAATTTTGACAGTATTAAGCAAGAACTTTCAAAAGCTGATGGGGGCAGATATTCACAGGTAAAGGGATGGCTGGAAAATGGGAAGCCTTCAGAAATGAGGTAAAGAGAGTCCAAAGAAAGTATATTTCTGTTCGGGTAAAAGGAAAGGTTGGTTTGTGTAGGGAATGCTGGATGACTAAAGAAATTGAGGGTTTGTTAAGAAAAAGAAGGAAGCATATGTCAGGTATAGACAGGATAGATTGAGTGAATCCTTAGAAGAGCATAAAGGCAGTAGGAGTATACTTAGGGAAGTCAGGAGGGCATAAAAGGGGGCATGAGATAGCTTTGGCAAAATGAAGTTAAGGAAAATCCAAAGGGTTTTTACAACTACATAAAGGACAAAAGGGTAACTAGGGACAGAATAGGGCTCCTCAAAGATTAACAAGATGGCCTTTGCGTGGAGCCGCAGGAGATGATTAAGATACTAAATGAGTATCTTGCATCAGTATTTACTGTGGAAAGGGACATGGAAGATACAAAATGTAGGGAAGACGATGGTGACATCTTGAAAAATGTCCATATTACAGAGGAGGAAGTGCTGGATGTCTTGAAACGCATAAAAGTGGATACTTCCCCAAGACCTGATCATCTGTATTCTGTAGGAAGCTGGGCCTCTTACTGAGATATTTGTATTATTGGTACAGGTGAAGTGCCTGAAGACTGGAGGCTGGCTAACGTGGTGCAACTGATTAAGAAAGGTGATAAGGACAAGCCAGGGAACTATAGACTAGTGATCTTGACGTCAGTGGTGGGCAAGTTGTTGGAGGGAATCCTAAGGGACAGGATTTCCATGTATTTGGAAAAGCAAGGACTGATTAGGGGTAGTCAACACGGCTTCCCACACACGGCATGTGTGTGGGAAATCATGTCTCACAAACTTGATTGAGTTTTTTGAAGAAGTAACAAAGAGGACTAATGAGGGCAGAGTGGTAGACGTGATCTATATGGACTTCAGTAAGGCTTTCGCCAAGGTTCCCCATGGCAGACTGTTTGGCAAGGTTAGATCCCATGGAATACAGGGAGAACTAGCCATTTGGATACAGAAGTAGCTCAAAGGTAGAAGACAGAGGGTGGTGGTGGAGGGCTGTTTTTCAGACTGGGGGCCTGTGACCAGTGGAGTGCCACAATGATCAGTGCTGGGTCCACCACTTTTCATTATTTATATAAATGATTTGGATATGAGCTTAAGTCCAAGTTTGAGATTCCCAACTAGAAAAAATAGTTTCATTTTCTTGGGTTTTTTTGCTTCCCACTCCCAGCTTTTCTCAACCAATGTCACGAGGTTTATGATCTATTAAAATTGCAACTGCATTGATCTTCAGTTCAGTTGCATGACTGCAATTTCCCCCCAGGCGTGATCGACGATGCCCTCCTCCACCGCATCTCCTCCACTTCCTGCTCCTCCGTCCTTGAGCCCCGCCCCTCCTGCCGCCACCAGGACAGAACCCCACTGGTCCTCACCTACCACCCCACCAACCTCCATATACAGCGTATCATCCGCCATCATTTCCGCCACCTCCAAACGGACCCCACCACCAGGGATATATTTCCCTCCCCTCCCCTATCAGTGTTCCGAAAAGACCACTCCCTCCGTGACTCCCTCGTCAGGTCCACACCCCCCACCAACCCAACCTCCACTCCCGACACCTTCCCCTGCAACCGCAAGAAATGCAAAACTTGCGCCCACACCTCCCCCCTTACTTCCCTCCAAGGCCCCAAGGGATCCTTCCATATCTGCCACAAATTCACCTGCACCTCCACACACTTCATTTATTGCATCCGCTGCACCCAATGTGGCCTCCTCTATATTGGGGAGACAGGCCGCCTACTTGCGGAATGTTTCAGAGAACACCTCTGGGACACACAGACCAACCAACCCAACCACCCCGTGGCTCAACACTTCAACTCCCCCTCCCACTCTACCAAGGACATGCAGGTCCTTGGACTCCTCCATCGCCAGACCATAGCAACACGACGGTTGGAGGAAGAGTGCCTCATCTTCCGCCTAGGAACCCTCCAACCACAAGGGATGAACTCAGATTTCTCCAGTTTCCTCATTTCTCTTCCCCCCCACCTTGTCTCAGTCAAATCCCTTGAATCCAGCACCGCCTTCCTAACCTGCAGTCTTCTTCCTGACCTCTCCTCCCCCACCCCCACTCCGGCCTATCACCCCCACCTTGACCTCCTTCCACCTATCGCATTTCCAACGCCCCTCCCCCAAGTCCCTCCTCCCTACCTTTTATCTTAGCCTGCTGGACACACTTTCCTCATTCCTGAAGAAGGGCTTATGCCCGAAACGTCGATTCTCCTGTTCCTTGGATGCTGCCTGACCTGCTGCGCTTTTCCAGCAACACATTTTCAGCTCTGATCTCCAGCATCTGCAATCCTCACTTTCTCCTATGGAATATTGTGTCCACTTCTGATCACCACATTAACAGAAGGATGTGGGATTTTTGAGAGAGTGCAGAAATGATTTACGAGGGTGTTGCCTGGTTTGGAGGGTATTAGCCATCAGAAAAGATTAGATAAACATGGTTTATATTCAGTTTAATGTTGAAGGATGGGGCGTGGCGTGATAGATGTTTACAAAATTATGAGAGGCGTGAGTAGAATGGATAGTCAGTCTTTTTCTTTGTTTTAAGATAAAAGTAGGTAAGACTAAAGGAGTTGTGAGAGGCAGGCTTTTTACACAGAGGGGAGTAAATGCCTGGAACGTGTTGCCAGAAGAAGCCGTGGACACAGATACAATAGCATCTTGACAAATCTATGAAGTGGCAGGGAATAGGGGGATATGGACCACATAGAGGCAAAAGGCTTTTAGTTGGAAAGGCATTATGTATCACACAGTCTTGGTGAGCTGAAGGGCTTGTTCCTATGTTCTATTGTTCTTTGAAGATCTCCACCTGAACTAGGTCTTTTCAATTTCCTCAGCTAAATGACTTTCTGTACATTTTGAGCATTTCACAAGTTGTTTCAAATTTCCAGCACTCGCAAGTATTGTTTTGCTGCGTATTTACTACTTAGGATATTGAAGAAGTCGAGGCAAACATGTGGAGAAAATTAATCAGAGTTCAATGCTTAATGTACTGAAACCTATCATATGGATACTTTAAACATGCCTAAATATCAATGTTAAGTAAAATCAGCAAATTTGAAATATCGGCCCTTAGGAAGGAAGATGTCGAAGTAGCACAAGTGAAAGAAGCCTTATCCAATGAGTAATACATGCTTCTGACTCAGAATTTGTGGATTCAAGTGTCGCTCTGTGATTTTGAGCTCATAATGTAGATCATAATGCAAGATGAGCCAATGCGAGGTCTTACACTTTGGAAAAAAGAACACAAGCATGGACTATTTTCTAAACTGTGAGAAAATTCATAAAGCCGAAGTACAAAGGGATCTGGGAGCGCTAGTTGAGGATTCTCTAAAGGTAAACATGCAGGTTGAATCCGTGATTAAGAAAGCGAATGCAATGTTGTCATTTATCTCAAGAGGGTTGGAATATAAAAACACAGTTGTGCTACTGAGACTTTATAAAGCTCTGGTTAGGCACCATTTGGAGTACTGTGTCTAGTTTTGGGCCCCACACCTCAGGAGGGACATACTGGCACTGGAGCGTGTCCAGCAGAGATTCACATGGATGATCCCTGGAATGGTAGGTCTAACGTATGAGGAACAGCTGAGGATCCTGGGATTGTACTCATTGGAGTTTAGAAGGTTAAGGGGAGATCTAATAGAAACTTACAAGATAATACATGGCTTGGAAAGGGTGGACACTAAGAAATTGTTTCCGTTAGGCAGGGAGACTAGGACCCCTGGGCACAGCCTTAAAATTAGAGGGGGTCAATTCAGAACAGAAATGCAGAGACATTTCTTCAGCCAGAGAGTGGTGGGCCTGTGGAATTCATTGCTGCGGAGTGCAGTGTAGGCCGGGACGCTAAATGTCTTCAAGGCAGAGATGGATAAATTCTTGATGTCACAAGGAATTAAGGGCTAAGGGGAGAATGCGGGTAAGTGGAGTTGAAATGCCCATCAGCCATGATTGAATGGCGGAGTGGACTCGATGGGCCGAATGGCCTTACTTCCACTCCTATGTCTTATGGTCTTCTGGTCTTATTGACCCTCTAATGCAATAATGATGCAATACTGTGCTATCAGAGATGCCAACTTTCTCAGGCATGAAGCCAAGTCTGTCCTATCAGGCAGTGTAAAAAATACCTCAACAGTGATTCAAAGAAATGCAGAGCATTTGATTTGGGGTCTTAACCATCAACTAACATCATTAAAAGGCAGACTATCTAGTCATTATCTTATTGCTACTTGAGGGGCCATGCTGCACATCATTTCTGTTTTTTACACAAATGCTTCAATAGCATTCAATTGATTGCAAAGCACTTTTGGACTTTCTGAGATCATGAAACTTGTTATAGAGATGCAAATTATTTTTCTTTGAGTGTAGGCATACGGAACTCACCTAATTCAGGCCAGTACTAACTCATTTTTAGAGTGAGTTCACATTTGTTCTTATTTAGCTTTAGTTGAGTGAATGCTGAAAAATTGCAAATTTATTGCCGAGCAAAAACTCTGATCTCCAGGGTGTAGATCTAATTTGGCTCCAATTTAGTTTACAGCTGTGTAAACACCCCAGTGCTGTGGAAATTAATTAGATGCCATGAAATGCATTGTGGCTCATTACAGCTACATTGTGCTGTTTGTATTCCTTTGTGATACGCAGGCCGGTGAACCAAAAAAATGTTTACAATTGCTTCTGGAAGCTGAATAAAATTGTGAGATTTTCTATTCTTTGTAATGGGTAAACAGAGCTTTCCAATTTCCATATCTTTAATAATAATTATACTGCGACATTAGAAGCTGGGGATTGAGCATCAGACAGACAGCCAACCATGATATTTAATTGAAAGATAATGTTGAACAAATGGGTTGAATTTTGTTTTTTATAATGTCAACCATTAACATTGTTTGCTATTTACTTGCATGTTGCATGTTCTTGCTGTAGATCAACAGTTCTCTATAAATTTTTGCTGACTTCCTCATTCACAGATTAATAAGACCATAAGACATAGGAGTGGAAGTAAGGCCATTCGGCCCATCGAGTCCACTCCGCCATTTAATCATTACTGATGGGCATTTCAACTCCACTTACCCGCATTCTCCCCATAGCCCTTAATTCCTTGTGACATCAAGAATTTATCAATCTCTGGCTTGAAGATATTTAGTGTCCTGGCCTCCACTGCACTCCGCAGCAATGAATTCCACAGACCCACCACTCTCTGGCTGAAGAAATGTCTCCGCATTTCTGTTCTGAATTTACCCCCTCTAATTCTAAGGCTGTGCCCCCGGGTCCTAGTCTCCTCGCCTAATGGAAACAATTTCTTAGCGTCCACCCTTTCCAAGCCATGTATTATCTTGTAAGTTTCTATTAGATCTCCCCTTAACCTAAACTCCAATGAGTACAATCCCAGGATCCTCAGCCGTTCCTCGTACGTTAGACCTACCATTCGAGGGATCATCCGTGTGAATCTCCGCTGGACACGCTCCAGTGCCAGTGTGTCCGTCCTGAGGTGTGGGGTCCAAAACTGGACACAGTACTCCAAATGGGGCCTAACCAGAGCTTTATAAAGTCTCAGTAGCACTAAAGATGAAGTTTTGCACCTGTGTTGAGGAATACATTGTTGATCTGCACGAAGTGGAAAGGACCAGTGATCTGAAAAAACTAAGAACAATGATATTGCCCACCCCAAACCCTTTTGGAATGCTGAGGTATAAGAAAGATTCTGCACCTGTCCAGTTAGGTCCCGTATACTGGTTATATTCCACTCGGCTAAGCAATCTAAACTGGAGACCTGAAAGAATGAAGAACAATGACGTTGCCCACCCCAAACTTTTGAAATGCTTTAAGTATTAATGACCCATACTCAGCCATCTCTTTTCCAAGAAACAATATTTGCACATCAAACAAGAAGATTTTATTTTCTTAGTGGATATAACATGTTACTCAAAATAGAGAGCTCTATAAATGGTATCTACATCAATAATATTTTGCTAAATTAACTTGGACGTGAAATATCAGTTGAAGGCACATCTTTCTCTAAGTAAATATGATATGCCTGTTTTATTCCAGCACTCAATCTGTTGATCCTTGGATTGATTTTTCAAAGTTTCAACTGTAAATCAGCCTCTACATTCTAGACTTTAAGGTGGCCAGATGTGGCTAAAGTGGTTAAGAGGAGGTGTACGTGAAAGCATTTTCATCCAGAGAGAATTGGAACTCATGCCTGTAAGAGTGATGGAGGCAGAATCTCTCAGCACATTTAAGAAGTACTTAGACATTCACGAGTGAAGCCAAGGCATACAGGGCTATGGGCCAAATGTTGGGAATCGGATTAGAATAGTTAAATGCTTGCTTTTGACCGGTGTAGACTCAAGGAGCTAAAGGGCATTTGCCTGTGCTGTAGACCTCTATGAGATGTTTTCACCTGTTAGTAAAATGTTTGTAGGTTTAAACCGCAGTCCAGAAGCATGAACACTCAATCTAGGTTGACACTTCAGTGTTAATTTAACTCCCATACAAGCAGGAAAAGATCAGAGAGGAATTTAATATTTTACACATTTCAAATGTAACCCAATTTGAATTTGAACACAGCCAAAGGTAAGGTTTTAATGGAGGCAACCAGGTCAGCGAGAGCAGATGACCAATCCACCCTCTGGAAGTGGATCAGTCAATGATTTTTAAGGAAGGTGTACGTGTCCTTTGTAACAAGGTTCTGTTGTCGTTCTTATAGAATGGCTTATGCATCAAGAGGAGCAGCTACCTTTGCCACAGATTCACATATACACTTCCAACTCCACCATCACAAGACTAATCTCCCCTTATTACAAAGACCATTTTACCACCCTCTTGACAGCCAACAGCCTCCGCACCAAACACCATCTACTCCCAATAATATTCCCCCAACTCTGCTGCCTCCCAACCATCATTACACCCTTCCATAATCACTGTGACCACTATCTCAAACAAAGCCCCTCAACGACCATCTCCCCTCTGACCCACTACATCTTTCCCCGACCCACTACTCCTAACCATCATTTCACTGCTCCTGAACCATTATGCACCCCTCTCCCTCCCACAGTGCTCCCACCCACTGCAATCTCTTCCTCACAGCTGTCTGTTCTCTGCTCAATACCATCCCTTTGTTGCATGCCTCCTTATCAGCTGCCAGGATCAATGTTACATAGAGTGAGCCCACATCTCGACTACAGTGTTCAGTTTCAGACTCCTTATTTAAAGAAGGACGTGAAAGGAGTGTCTTGATTGAAAGATAAAAGATCCTGAACAGTCTTAATAAGGTAGATATGGAAACGATGCTTCCTCTTGTAGGTTAGTCCATAATTAGGGAGGGCAGTTTTAAAATTTGAGATAACCCAATTAGGGCAGAAATATTTTCTTTCAGAGGTTTGTGCAGCTTTGGAACTCTCTGCCTTTATAGGCAGTGGAGGAATGTTCATTAGATAATTTTAAGGCAAAGATAGATGCCATCTTATTAGGCAAGGGCAGTACGGTGGCACAGTGGTTAGCACTGCTGCCTCACAGCGCCAGAGACCCGGGTTCAATTCTTGCCTGTGTGGAGTTTGTACATTCTCCCCGTGTCTGCGTGGGTTTCCTCCAGGTGCTCCGGTTTCCTCCCACAATCCAAAGATGTGCAGGTTAGGTGAATTGGCCATGCTAAATTGCCCATAGTGTTAGGTGAAGGGATAAATGTAGGGGAATGGATGGGTTACGCTTTAACGGGTCGGTGTGGACTTGTTGGGCCGAAAGGCCTGTTTCCACACTGTAAGTCATCTAATCTAATCAAAGGTTATCAGGAGCAAATGAGAATGTGGAATTCAAAATACAAACCGATCTGCCCTGTTCTCATTGAAGGACACATCGAGGTCAAGTAGCCTAAATTTTGCTTCTATTTTGTATGTTCGTTGATTCAAAGAAAACAAGCAACAGCTATATAAAAGTGATCTGGCGATTATAAAAATGAAAATGCATTCAGGAAACAAACCTGGACTTCTGCACTTTGCATTAATTACTGCCTCCCAATTCCAGACACATGGCACCATAAATATTGAAGACTTCAGTGCAGTGTGAAGGAGTTTCTTCAATTTCCTCACTTCTAGAGTTCAATTCCACTTGCAATAGAGATACCCTGGTGACTAGTTTTCATTTGTGTGCTTGAGTAGGAAATGCTGGTGTGCTATTCAAGCATTAAGATTCGTAATTAATTGCTTCACTCTTTGCATATCTTTGGAACCTAATTTCTTGGTAGTCTGATAACCTTCCGTTGGAACACAGAGTATTAAGAAAGATGATTAGATACCAACAAATGCTTATTTTTGCAAGCAGGCAGACTACGGAAGAATTTATTTGCATGATACTGCTTGTGTGGTGCTAGACTGACTATTTACATTCTGCAAGGACAGTGAATACTGCATAATCCTTGCAAAATTGTTCATTGATATTAAGATCTCAATGGAGACCAATAACATTTTTCAAAATCTGAAAACCCAGACCTTTATCAAAAGAATAAATTGTGAAGGTTCACAGTTTAAAACAAAACAACCTGAATGTATAAAAATCAATAAACATAAATACCAATAATGACACTTTATTTTCCATAGTCAGTTGTGTTATATATATTGAATGTACAGCGAACACAGTTCCTTATACTCCCATCAAAGCTCTTGATCTTAAGTTTCCTTTTGCAGCCACTGGGCTTGTAATTGTAAAAAGCTCAAGTCAGATACTTATCAGAAGTTGGAAAATTACTCATTTGGTCTGATAACTGTTTCAAACACTTGAATAAGGGTTAAGATTTCTTCAACCTTTCACTAACATCTGGAAAGATTGTCATTTAAAATTTCTTCCAACTCTCCAAGAATTGTCAGCTCTCAGTCCAAAACACATGTCTCTAATATTGTACACTGATACACCTCAGTACAGATGTGCTCTAACTCTGGAGACTCACATCTAAGAACTCCCTGCTTCTAACTTTCATTTCAGCTATCCCAGAAGTTCAACTTATTGTTAATCGAGTCATTTGGTTTTCAAACAGTTTAAACCCTTTTTTAACGCAGCAGACAGAATTTGCAAAAAGAAAGCCAGAGAACTGCAGATGCTGGAAGTCACAAATGAAGAAAAATAATTGCTGGAAGAACTAGAAATTTGCATGTCTTTACCAAGCAAGAAGATGTTTGGAATTACATGGTGACTCTGGTTAGCACTGCTACCTCAAAACACCAGGGACCTAGGTTCAATTGCAGCCTCAGGTGACTGTCTGTTTAAATTTTTCACATTTTCCCTGTGTCTGCATGTATTTCCTCCCACAGTCCAAAAATGCTCAGGTCAGGTGGCTTGGCCATACTAAATTGGCTTTAGTGTACAGGGATATGCAGACTAGATGGATAGGATGATAAATGCAGGATTACAAGGTAGTGGTAGGTCTGGGTGAAATGGTCTTCAAAGGGTTGGTTTAGACTTGATGGGCTGAATGGTCTGCTTCCACACTGTAAGGATTCTATGTTGCCAAAATCACTGTGAGACAGGAGGCAATTGAGACTCTGGATGTCTAAAAAATTGATAGTGAGAACATATCAGAAAGGCTGGCAACACTTTATGTTTATAAGTTGACAGGACCAAAGGAGATGCTTTCAATGATTTGGAAGTAAATAAAAGTGAACATTGTAGAGGCATTGGCCATAACTTTAATCTTTCTTAGGTACATAGTTTGTGCCAAAGAACTGCACATGTTACATCCTTATTCAGAACACATGCAAAGATAATTCCAGGAACTACAGGCCTGTCAGTTTAACCTTATTGACTGGAAAAATGGAAGAAACATTAACCTAGTCACTTAGACATGCGGATTAATTAAATAAAACCAATGTTTTGTGTTAAGTGCAAATGGTATTAAGTTTTATTTTGATGAGGCAATAAAGTTGTTTGATGCCGACTATGTAGTCGATGAGGGGTACATGGATTTCTTGATAACATTTGATGTGAAGTGCCACCTAGCAGGCTTGTCAGCAAAATTAAAGTCCAAAAAGTAAAACAGGCTGTGACAATCAAAATTAGCTGTGTGATAGGAAGCTGTGACAATCAAAAGTAGCTGAGTGATAGGAAGCAGAGAGTGGTGATGAGCAGTTATTTTTGGAGGAATAGTGAAGTTTAACAGGGACAGCTGACTAGGGTTGTCATGGAGAAAATGTAGAGAATCACCAGGAGATGCAGAGAGTTCTTCAAGAAGTAGGTCTTTTATTTGCAAACAAAAAACTGTGACATTGAGAAAGCAGATTCTCAAATGCCCACGAACCTCAGGGTCCATGAATTTTTATATTTTTTTTATCATGTTTCTGTTAGCTTATCAGCATGTCTAACTATATTAATCAAAGTACCTCACTCTAGCTACACAATAAGCCAGTGATGTTTGTTCCCATTATCTCCTTAGTTGTACATTCTACTTAATGTTATTCTAATGTCACGTTTAGATATTTATTATCACCTCTGCTACAGTGATCTTCCATTCCAGACTAACCTGTCATGATAGATATTTAGCTATTCCAACTATTACTGTAGTCTCCTGTCTCAAGCTGACTCTACTATTAATTAGATATTTAATGTCATGTCCCGAATATTTATTGTCCCAATCTTGTCAGAGAAACTTGCTTTATTACTTGTGTTATCTCATCTCACCATAGTGACCTTTCAGCCTCAACCTTACTCTGCTAATTAGTGTAAGAGCAGTCCACTATTCTTATCCCATCCTGCCTTCCACAGATCACAGATTGCCAGTGGTCTTCATGCTTTAACCCTTCCCATGCTTTCATGCTCTTTATTTTCCATAGAGTCTGTTTTTCTTGATCTTTATTAAGGACTTGGTTCATGGAGACTTTTGATACAACTTCAAATTGTGGATTCCAAAACCTTGGAAATATTGTAAACTGGGAAGAGGATAGAGATGCAACTCAAGAAGAGATAGCTTGGTGGGACAGGCTGACATGTGGCATATGAAATTGAATACAGAGAAGTGTAGGTGCAACAGACTGTAAAAACAAAGAGAAACACTAAAAAATGGAGCTGACTCCCCTTTACACTTCAACTGCATTTATTAAAAAACAACTGCATGGAAATGAAACATGCTAAACAATTATCACTTTCCTAGAAGAAACCATATAATAGAGGCTGGGTTATGATCCTAACCAGTAATTTTTATATAAAAAAAACTATTGTCTACCTTAAACCTAACTGGCCTAAAAATCCTCTTGCTAACCCTTACAAAATTCTTATTAATAGATTAACAATGTTTCAGATTTACTTCCTCTTGAATGCGACTGACCTCCAGATCACGGGATGTTCTCCTTATTATTTCTTCCCTGAGCAGTCCACCTTGCTGATGCTCCCACTTGTATGTTCCCTTCCCAAGCCTCCTGTCTGCCAGCTCCTCACTCACAGACCAATACATCTCCAGCTTTGCTGATCTCAAACGCTCATGATTTCCAGCTGGCAGTCTCCCACTCACTGCCGCTCGCAGATCCACCCCTTCATTGAACCCATCAAGTGGTAGAACTGGGGCCCAGGGTGTTAGGAAAGGGGAAGGGGTAGGTGGGGACGTGAAGAGTTGGTATGCCAGAGGATTGTGGAGCAAGAGTGGCCGATGAGAGAATTCCACAAGGACCGTTCCCTTCGCCACTCCCTGGTTTGCACTACACTCCCCACCAACCCCTCCAACCCCTCTTGGTACTTTCCAATGTAAGCGAGAAAGATGTAACACCTGTCCATACACTACCCCCCTCACCTCCATCCAGGACCCAAAACAGTCCTTCCAGGGAAGACAGAGATTCATCCGCCTCTCCTCCAAACTAGTCTACTACACCCAGTGCTCCCGATGTGGTCCTCTGTACATCGAGGAGACCCAACCTAGACTAGGTGACCAGTTCGCCAAGCATCTTCGCCTGGGCTAAAACAACCAGCCTGACCTCCCAGTGACCGCCCATTTCAATTCCCATCCCACTCACTCTCCAACATGTCCATCCTTTGCCTTCTCCATTGGCACAGCGATTCAGACTGCAAATTGAAGGAGCAACTCCTTACCTTCCGCCTGGGCAGCCTACAGCCCATGGGAGCTAACAATGAGTTCTCAAATTTGAAATAACCTCCCCCTCCATCCCCCTGTTCCCTTTACAGCCCCGCCTCCTCCCTACTAACCAAATTCATCCCTCCCATTGACCAACCAGGCTGTACCCACTACCTGTGTTCACCTATCACTACCTCACCATTCTGCAACTCTCCCCACCCATCCCCCTCACTCTTTATCTGTAGCAACTCGAAACGTTGACTTCTCCACTTCCTGATGCTGCCTGGCTTGCTTTGTTTTTCCAGCCTCTTATTTGTCTATTTTGTTATCATATTGGCTGCCATTAAACACTACCTACCGATAGCCACTTAACAGTATCCACTCACAGCTATTCACCCTCTCAGCCAGACCGTTATCGACTCCTTTGTCTGTCCGACTGATCTTCTCTGTCTTTGGGCTCTATCCCTACATATCATTTACACCTTACTCCCTCCCTCCACCCTATCTTCTGCATATAGACCAACATTTCCTTGCGGCCATCAATTCTGAGGAAGGGGCACCAGACCCGAAACATTAACTTTGATTTCTCTAAAGTTATTGAATTAGATATTGATTCCCAGAGGTTGCAAGGTCCCAAGTGGAAATGAGATGCTGTTCTTCAAGCTTATTCTGAGGCTTCCTGGAACTCTGCAGTAGGCCTGTAACAGAAATGTCAGTGTGGAAACACAGAGGGAAGTTGAAGTGGACACCAATTGGAAACTTGGGTGCATTTTTGCAGACAGAATGTAGGTGCTCCATAAATTGATCACCCAATCTGTATTTCATCTCCCCAATGTAAAACATTGACTTACAGAGGAACCCCGATTATCTGAATGAGATCGGTGGGCAATATTTCGTTCAGATAATTTATTATTTGCTTCATTGATTCAATGCCTCTCCTCTGGGGCTCAGGAGTTTTCTGAAGTTTCCTTTTTCCTTGCTCTGCCTGCCTTGCTCCCTCTCTTTGTCTCAGGGCTTGTTTCTGAGCACACACACACTTGTGTGGAAGGGACCTGCTGCATTGCTGAAGCCTCCTGCTCCCCACCCCCCACCCCCAATCAGTTCAATGGGATTGACACAGCGAGCACTTGCTAAGACCGTTCCCCGTTCAGCAACATACCGCGCAACTTACCCGTCCGTCCCCACCCATGCCCCCTATTCGTGCTCCCAACCCCGTCCACCCCCATGTCCAATCCTCCCCCCGCTCTGGGGTAGCTGAACTGGACACCAACAGCAAGACTGCTGCTGCCTTTGGAGTGTGAGTCTCAAAATGGCACACACACACAGATACACACACACGCACACACACAGAGATACACACACACAGATACACACAAACACACACACAGATACACACACACACACAAATATACACACACACAGATATGCACACACAAATGCACACAGGTACACACACACACAAGGTTGCACACACAGACACACACACACATACACACACAGATGCACACACAGATACACGCGCACACACACATACACAGACAGGTACACACACACAGATACACACACACAGAGAGATGCACACACACACACAGAGATGCACACACACACACACACACACATAGATGCACACACACACAACTTTTTACTGTACAGGACAATGTTGGAGAGATTATCTGGGGGTGGTGGTGGGGGTTTAGGGTACACCTATGTGTAGAACTCCAGGGAAAGTTTGGGGAGAGAGAGGGTGGGAGGTCAATCATTTGGAAACAGTGCCTGAACTCCCATCGATGTCCAGGACTGTTCTCGGCAGCATTTCAGCAAGCCGAGTTCATTTTTAATCATTATAAACAAAAGACGCGATCAGTATTAGAAACATGTCTTTGATGTAGTGTTTCAATGGGACCTTAAGATTTTCTTCGAATATTCCGTAATTCGGATAACTGAGATTCGGATAATCGAAGTTCCTCTGTACATTGTGAACAGTGAATGCAGTACATTAAATTGAATAAACTACAGGTAAGTTGCTGCTTCACGTGGAAAGTGTGACTGGGGCCTTGGATAGTGAGGAGGGAGGAGGTAATGGGCAGGTGTTATGCCTTCTGTGATTGCATGGGAAGATTCTGTGGAGGGGTGCTGTGTGAGGAGATGTTGGGTATGGAGGAGGATTTTACTTGTACTTTCATTTCTTTTTCTTTTTCTCTGTCATAATTCTGTCTTTATTTTCCTTTCTTGTAATGTTTTGCCTTCTGCATCTGGTTTGATTAAATATTCTGACTCACACTTCCTGGTCCAGATTTTGCATTGTTCATTAACAGTTGTTCAGATGGACTGGTTAAAAAAAATCCAGAGTAATTTGCAGTGTAAAATACCACAGAATGACTGCAGGTAATGAAAGTGTAGTGAAGAGCTGGCAACAAATACTGATTTGTGGGAAATAACATACTCACCAAACAGTGACAGGCAATGATAAACTCAATCAAAAGAGACCCAACAATCTTCTTTGGCAATTTAATAGCATTACTTTACTGTATACTCCATCAATAATATCCTTTGGAAAACATTGATCATAAATTTAACTACATTAGGCACATAGGTATTGTGGCTATGAGAGTAGATAGTATCTACTAGGGCAGGTTGAGAAAGGTGTAATGAGGAACTCTTTTGAACCTCCAAACTCTGTATACGATCTACAAGGCACAAGTCAGGACCTAATAGAATATTCCCTACACCCTGTCTGAATGAGTGCACCAACAAAACCTTAGAACCTCAACACTATAACAGAACAATATACTAGTTTGTGCTCCCCCCTCCAATCCATGCTCCTTGACAGAATTATTCAAAAAAGTAACACTCCTACCACCTAAAAGGATAAGGGTGTCAAGCCCATCAGAATGCTACCATCTACAAATTCCCTTTCGAATCACACAGCGCTTTCTATCTCAGAGCACTGTAAGTGTACTTAAACCACATAGAGTCATAGAGTTATACAGAACAGAAACAGACCCTTCAGTCCAACTGACCAGACATCCCCATCTGACCCAGTCCCAGTTGCCAGCAATTAGACCATATGCCTCTAAATCCTTCCTATTCATATATCCATCCCGATGCCTTTTAAATGCTGTAATTGTACTCGGCTCCACTACTTCCTCTGGCAGCTCATTCCACACACGCACCACCCTCTGTGTGAAAAGGTTACCCCTGACTGCACATTCAAGAAGATGGCTCATTGTCTCCTTCTCAAGAGCAATTAGAGATGGGTAATTGTTGCTGCCTCCGTGCAAACAACCAAATACCATCAACATTTTAAAATAGTGCATTTACAACTGTACAATCAGGCAAAAAAGTTTCACTTATTCATAGTCAATTCAGACAGATGTGCAGAAAAGGTCTGATCTGACACTAGAAGAATATGGATGCAAGCATTCCTAGAGAAAGGTCATTTTATTTAAAATTTCCAGCATCTGCAGTATTCAGGTTTTCTTTTAAGAAATGTTTTATTCTTCTTCACCTTGGAATCAGTTCAGGCTCCAAATGTTTATTTCCAAGTTGCAGATTTGGCATTGCTATACATCATGTCCAGTTCTCACAGTCACTAAACTATGCTTCCCAATCCAGTGAACTAACATTAGACTTAACTAAAAACTCAGCTGTCTCCTTGGTCATAATGCAAAACTAGAGTTAATTTACATTAGCATCTCACTGACTGTCAGAAGGGAACATCTGGTGCTGCTATCCCTGTACAAACTTCAGTGATTGCAGAAACTGTATGGAATTATTGTTGATGTTGTTCGGCCTTCAAGTTATAGATATGAATTTTTATTTAACTAAATAAAACTTCCATGATTCCATGTTTACTGCAGTAAAAATACACAACTTTAAGCACAATTAGAGGCCTGAGTGGAATAATGGAAATAACTTGAGGGTATATTGATGAAAGACTCAAATACTAGGTTTGAAGAAAGGGGAACTTTTTGAGTTTATATTCTTGGATATGCAAGAGTGCTCTTTGACTTGTCTTCACTTGATAGCAGGACTTTTTCAACATTCATGGCAATGTAATAGGGCTTGTGTTTGATTCTTGGGACAATACTCTTCAGATGTAAAGGGTTCTCTTTTGGTACCATATGGCTGGAGGTTGATGGGAGGACGTGAGATGTGATTGGAGGTCAGAGAGATAAAACACCTCAGTGAGCAACAAGCTTAACAACACATGAACAAAATGTAACCTTCTCCAGTAAAACTGTTGTACAAAGTTCCAAAAGCTTTAGTTGCAGACCAGGAAATCTGTTTTGCAGCTCCTCCCTGTGTCTTCCACTTCATTTCCATCATTATGTTAAGAAGCTGGTGTTTTGTTCTACTTCTTAACAATCTGTGCTGAGGTCCTTGCTCATTTTCTAATGACTTTTCAATGATGATTTAAGAAGGATTTGAGACGCTTCCCCGGCTCTCAAATATTTCCATTGGCTGCAACTCTCTGTTGCCAACAGTCCCCATTCATTCACACACAGAAGACTTTTGTTGTAACTCAGCGCCTCACTGCTCCAGCTACTTTAGTTCACACTGCTCCAGCTGAATGTATTGGAAAGCTCCAGGTCACGAGATCAACCTGGCGCAAATGCAGCATTCACAACAAAACTCCTGTGGTTTACATCAAATTTCGATTCACAGGAAATTTGTTTAAATTGCAGCTGGCAGACCACACACACCATTGCCAATCCTGGATAACTTCAGCAAGTGGTCAGTCAGAGCTCAGGGGTTCAATAACCTATGCAGGTAAAATCTCTATAATTTTATAATACGCCCAAACAACCATTCACCACCTTTCTGCCGACTGATCAAAATAAGGTTATCTGTAACTGTCAAAGTGATATTTATAAGATGTTGTGCAAGTTCAGAATTAGTTCAGTTGGTTTGCTGATGATCATTCATTTGAGAAGTGAATGCCAATGCTGACTTAGTCATTTTACAACATCTCATTACTAAGGTACCATTTCAAACAGTTGGCTGCATTGACTAAGCTAGGCCAATAGGTTTTGCAGTTTTATACATTTCTGTTCTCTCTATTAATGCCCAGGAACATTTGCTCAGCATTTTGTCTCTTCTAAGTGAATTTGCCGTGATGTCACTTGCCGTAAATCATACAAAGAATTGTCGGTAATTGGAGAGTGTCTTTCAATGTTGACTGCGGTGTGCCTAAAGTGGAGAAAATACAAAACTACAGGTATGAAAATTAAACACCAAGTATGACAGCAGATTAATGACAAACATAAAAAGGAACCTAGTTATTTTATAGGCATGTAAATTGAAAAAAGAAGGCTGGAATAAATTAAGCACAAGAAACAAAATTTTCTTGCAGAAGCAGAGGCATAAAGCTGAGATATTTCTATCTGCCCTCAGTAGTGAAAAGGATATTGCCAATTTGGCAGTCAAGGTGGAAGCAGTAGCAACTTTTGGAAAGGATAGAAATAGATAAGAAAGATGTACTTAAAAATACTATAAATGGAAAAGTCATGTGGAGTGATCAGGATGCATTGTTAGTTATTGAGGGAAGTAAGTGTGGCAATTGTAAACATTCTGGCCACAATCCTCTGTTCCTCTACAGAAATGGAGCTGATACTGAAAGACTACAAAACTCACACCTTCTTCCAAGTAAACAAACCCAACAGGTGCAGGTCAATCTGTTACGGGGAAACATGGAGTAATGATAGTCTGGGACATACTAAATTCCATTAAGTAAACCACTGCAAGGGAGTGGGGGACTGGTGAAATGGCCTCATGGTATTGTTGCTGGACTGATAATCCAGAGACCTGGGTAAAGGTTTGAATCCTGCCACAGCAGATGGAAGAACTTGAATTCAATTTTTCAAAGCATCTGGAATTAAAAGTCTAATGACAACTGTGAGTCTATTGTTGATTGTTGGACTCCAGACCCAGAGCAATGTGGTTGACTCTGAACTGGCCTCTGGGGGATGGGCAATAAATCCGGGCCTAGCCAGTGATGCCCTCAACCTGGGAATGAATTTAAAAAGTTTGGAAAATCACAGACTAATAAATAAGCATCAGCTTTGAGTTTGTCAACTTTAAATCCTATTTGACTAATTTTATTGATGTTTTTGTGAAATAATAGAGGTACAAAACTATCAAAATTACATTTGTGATTGATTCAATTAAAACATTTTCTCTTTAAAAAGGAGCCATACCAAACGTCTTAGAACAAAATTCTTGTTCTTGTCAAATGTGTTGTTCGTTTGTTCCATTAGAACAAAAATGACTATTTCTCCCAAGCTGATCCTCTGTTCGTGGCATATTTTCTCAGTTAATCTGTCGCACAGAAATTGTCAGGGTCTTCACAGAAAAAAATAAATAATATCATTATAGGTGCTCCCTCTAAATCAGATACAAACTCTTCACCTTGTGGAAGGTGGATGGGATAATAATTAAGCTGAAAATTTTGAATAATATGTAACTTATGTCAGTAATGTAGGTTTGATTTTGTTGAGGAAGATGTAACAGTGAGTTGATATCTTTCTCTTGAATTTGGATTTGCACAAACTTCTTTTCAACATAATCAGTATTGATTGCAAGTAGATACCTTGCCACTGCTTCAGATTTTTCTAATCAAAATAAGAGGATATTCTCTTTATCTGCATGTGTAAAAGTCTTTCTTTTTCAGTAACCAGTCAGGTCTAGTGCACTGACCAGATATCCATCTTCATAGTTTTAGCTCCTTTCCAATTCTGCATCATTTTCACTTCCATCCTAAAGGCACTGATGGGGTTTAGCACCATAAGACCAGGACTCTGGCTGACTTTCCCCATCTTGGACCAAGGTGGACAGGACAGTGTCAAGATATGAAAAGATAGGTTTGGGTGGGACTGGAGCAGGCAGAGACGATGGGTGAATTTTGGGTCAAAGGTAGAACCGAGTGGTGCAGGTTTCTGCTTCTCCATACGATACTATGCAGATATTGAATAGTACTGGCAGAAGAAAAAGATCCTCATTTTGCCAATCATGTTTTGAGACACATCACAAAAGCAGCTGTCCTTTTTACAGGATAGAGAGTTAAGGGAAAAGTCTGTTCAGTCTCAGACCAAGGCAATGTCAAAGATCAGACAACACTAGGTTACAGTCCAACAGGTTTATTTGAAAAGAATAGCTTTTGGAGCACTGCTCCTATATCGGGCTTGTGCTTTCAAATAAACCTGTTGGGCTATAATCTGGTGTCGCCTGATCTTTGACCTTGTCCAATCCAGTCCAACTTGTGCATCATCAGTCAGGTCAAAGTCATACAGTTATAGAGGTTGACAGCATTGAAACAGGCCGTTTAGCCCAACTTGTCCATGTTGCCCAATTAGTGAGGAGGTCCTTTATCCCTGGTGATACTTAAAACTAGTTTGCAACCCTGAAATAATTGATGCATCATAGCTGTTGGTTGTCACTATAATGACTGGTGATCAGGGTTTGCAAATGCATTTTCAAATGCCATATACTCTCAAATAGACTATGTAATGCCACAATTATACAAATCTTGAAATCTCCATCACTCAGCTGGCAACAATTTCTATCAACCATAACTTACCTAACATTGATCTGTTTCAGCATCACCATCCATTTGTTCGGTAATGGTGCCTTAGAGACAGAAGTGCTTAGATTTCAGATTAAATAACATTGAAAAATACCAAAATCAAGGAAGTATTTTTTCTCAAAGTGCATATCCTTAATGTTAGTGACTGAGGTAAATCTTCGAATATAGAAGAATCAAGCATTTATCCCATTTGTTTTTTTACAAATCCAGGTCTTACCCCATAATTTTACAGTATTCCTGTACAAGTTGGGAGAGATGGAAGGAGTGGGTTTCTTTATTAGTCACACTTCACAAGTGTTTGCAAAATAAAAATACACCACTTGCATTGCATAAAATCTGCAGCAGCTTTAGCATTTTCCTAAAACCTTGTGCTTCACCGGGAAACATAACTCCCCAAATTTTACGTTCATTCCCTGTTCATACATCTCAGTCTACTTCTTATTAGCAATAGACATATATTAAAGGTTAAAAGTATGCCAAAGTTTCTCTTCTTTTGATTTTCCAGGTCTGATCCTTGTTTTTGTTCTGTTGCACAGATGGGTTTAAATCCCTAGGCTCCTTTACTCTTAGTCTGCCTGTCACAGTCTTATTTATATGGTCCAACTGTGATCCTTGCAGTTATAAAAGTCTGAAGTAAAAGCAGAATTGCCCCTTTAATCGGCATAGCAGGAGATGTCAGCAGAGTTGAAGAGTTAAATGCCTTTTTATTACCATCACTAACTAGTGCCCAGTTTATTTGAAGAGTTATGTTTGCAACTGTGAGTGAGATGAAAGTAATAAGCACATGTGCCATTTAACTATTATCTTAAACACAGTGAGAGGTTCTTTTTTAGGCTATCTACCTGAGACAAAACTGGACATTGATGTATGGTGTCTCAAGTGAGTTATCCTGTGGTTTCTTTCAGCATCTGTTAATGAGATTCTGATTTCTTTCTTTATTCAGATATTGTAGTCTGTCTACATCTGTTAGATTATCCACTCTCCCAAATTCAACATTCCAATCACAGGTTTTCCTCAGAATGTGTCTCCTCATTTGAACTTAGAATCCCTATAGTGTGGAAACAGGCCCTTCGGCCCAACAAGTTTACACCGACCCTCCGAAGAGACCCATTCCCTTATTTCTCTACATTTCCCCTGACTACTGCGCCTAACATTACGAGCAATTTTGCGTGGCCAAACCACCTAACCTGCACATCTTTGGATTGTGGGAGGAAACCGGAGCACCCGGAGGAAACCCACACAGACACAGGGAGAATGTACAAACTCCACACAGACAGTTGCCTGAGGCTGGAATCAAACCCAGGTCACTGATGCTGTGAGGTAGCAGTGCTAACCACTGAGGCACTGTGCCACTTTGAGGACCATACACTTACAGTATCGGAAAGCCATTCAGCCCAACTGGTCTGGCATCTATATTAATGCAGCATAAAAATGACAGGTAAAGGTATCATAGAAATAATATTCAGAAAGCTTGACTTCCATCTGTTGGAGACAGAATTTGCACATTTCCCATAGTTATTTCAGAAATAGATTGCCAAAACGTTTGAAAAAAAGTATGAAACTTGTTTATCCAAGAAGCAAATTTTTTTTGGTTTAGTGTTAGTCTTCTTTGGGCCAGTAAAGTGTATAGCTTTCAAGCCAACTCCAGGCAGACACAGTGTTGAGAATGAGAATATGGTCACGATAGTTAATACTGTATTAACATTCAGTTGGATCTTTCCAATTGGATAGAGTGACTACTTATTCAGAGGTAATCTTTCGTGCCTTAAGCCCAAAGATTGTGTTTAGGCCTCATTTCAGACAGAATTGGCGGGTGAGGAACCATATTTTTGATGTTTGAGTTAGGAACTGCCTTAGGGAAAACAACAATGTATAACGTTATTAAGTCTAAATGGAAAAATCTGGAAATTCATCTCAAAGTGACTAGATGGTTTAACAGTACTGAGTTTGAAAGGAGTTCTTCTGAATGTGATTGTTAATACCTTGTAAATTCTTTGAGCAGCAGATATTGCCTCAGCGTGAAGAAAAGGAAGGAACAGGTTGTGCTTCAAGAACTTTAAGTCTGACTCATCTTACCTTATCAAACCAACATTTTGATCCTTGTGCTAGTATTATTAAACAGAGCCAAAGAGTTCCATACAGTTGCAACCTCCCATTACTACAAACATTTAGAAACTTCTAATAAAGTTTTCATTGTGAAATGAACTACAAAAAAGCTGGAGAAGAACTGGGTATTCATTGCAGAAACAATCATTAGCTCTCAATGGCAATGAATACATTTAGTATCCCGGGTTGATGAATTTCTTAAACACTAAACAAAAAAAATCAAGAACTGCTGATGTGGGCAATCAGCAACAAAACCAGAAATTGCTGGAAAACCTCAGCAGGTCTGGCAGGATCTGTGAAGAGAAAACAAAATGAACGTTCTATGTCCAGTGACCATTCTTCAGAACTGAAATGTTAATTCTTTTTTCTCTCCACAAGTGCTGCTAGACCTGCTGAGTTTTTCCAGCAATTTCTGGTTTTGTTGGTGAATTTATGACTTGTTCTGTGTTTTACTGGTGGAATTGGTGTTGGAGAAACTTGTACTTTGCTCTCTTCTATGATCATCTTCAAAACTTTGCTTCAATGTCCAAAACTATCAGCACACTTTGCCCAGTCTATGCATCTTGGTTAATACCAAGGACTCAAGAGAGAGGAGTGGCCCAGTAGTATTATCACTAGACTATTAATCCAGAGACCCAGGTAATGGCAGATGGTAGCATTTGAATTCAGTTTTAAAAAATCTGGGATTAAGAGTCTAATGCTGACAATGAAACCATTGCCAATCGTCAGGTAAAAGCCACCTATTTCATTCATATCCTTTAGGGAAGAAAATCTGCCATCCTTTCCCAGCCTGGCCTACATGTGACCCCAGATGTAAGATATAGGAGGAGAATTAGGTCTTTTAGCCCATCAGGTCTGCCCCACAATTCAATCATGGTTGACCCTCAACTGCCCCACTTGATGAAGGGACAGTGCTCCAAAAGCTGTGATTTCAAATAAACCTGTTAGACTACAACCTGGAGCAGTGTGACTTCATACTTTGTCCACCCCAATCCAACACTGGTACCTCCACACCACACCCTCTGGGCAATTAGGCATGGGCAATAAATGCTGGCCTGGCCAGAGATTTCCACATCCTGTGGATGAATTTAGAAAACAAGCATTCTTCCTTCAAGCATTTAATGAATTGATGATGCTGAAACAGATCCTGCATGGTACTGTTCTGAGAGGTTCCCATCTGTGGGAGGCTAGAACAGGCTTTTCTTCAAATGCAATCTCCGATTGCTCCTCTTTCCTCATATTGTACCTTCACTCGGCTCTTCTTGCTCAAAACATCTGCTTTATCTCCTTCAAATGATACTTCAGGGCTGATGCACAGTCAGCTGGTTGATGCAGTGTGGTGTGAAATGGACATTACTAACTCTGGTTCCACTTGCTGCTGTCTCCTCATTATGGACCCATAATATCCTAATGGTCAAATATTTATCTAACATGAGATTTTGGTACAATATTAAAGTCCACTTAGCACATCTGAACTGATGATTCCTTTCTTATTATTGGACAAGAATTTATTTCCTGTTATTAAACTTTAAGAACCATTTCTCTGAAGGGAATGTTTTAAACCACACGTTAAATTTTTAGAAGTTTGCGAAACTACAAAAATGCTGCAAGAAATTTCAGCTTTCCCACCCTCTAATACATTCCGATGAAATGTATCTTTAGAGACTCAAATTTCTGGTCAGCAATACTTCAGGCCTGTGTGGACTTGAATAACTATACTGAGAAAACAAAGCTGAGTCTTCAGGTTCTAAATGAACCAGCCTAACAACAACAACGATTTACCTTTAGATAGCATGACGAGCTCAGTAAAATGTCTTAAACTGCTTCACTGGAGTGTTATCAACAAAATTAGACAGTACATCATGCAAGGAAATACGAGAACAGTGACCAAAATATTTGTCAAAAAGGTTAATTTTAAGAAAAACCTCAAAGGAGAAACTCAAGAGGGAATTCCAAAAAACATGGCTGCATCAGTTGAAGGCATAATTGCAATAGTGAAATACTTCAAATCTGCATAGTGCAAGAGGGCAGAATTGGACAAGCACAAACATCTTTAAGAGTTCAGCAGGAAGTTGTTAATGCTTCAAATATGAAGTAATTGTACAATTGGCTTACATCTACAAGGTGGAGAAAATCTGGAATACGCTGCTGGGAGACTCTTGTGTCGGTATAATCAATGATGGCTTCCAAAGTATTGGGCAATTGGAGTACCTATATTTGCAAGGCTGTGGGGAAAAAGCAGGGGTGAGACAAACTAATTTTCTCTTGCAGACAGCTGGCACAACCAGGAAGGTCTTAATGATGGTCTTCTGTGCTGTAACTATTCCCTGAATCTATGATTCTGTGAGTAATGTTTAAGTTGTTCAGGAATGACACCTTATTAAAAATTCCACTATGATCAGCAGCTTGCTTGACTATCATGCAGTTCAGCACTGACCTAATGTGGAACTCAGTCATTTGGCATATATCATTTATTCAAAGCATGACCTTGAAAGTGATTGATAGGCCAAAGCATCCAATATGGTGGATAGTATGCATGCACACTTTCTGTTCTGTGCCTGGGCCCTGAGCCTAAAACTAATCTTCAGACCTTAACATATGGTGATAAGAGGATTAGTGCCCATTTGAGACTTTCGTGACAGGATTAATTTGCTTCACTAGGCCTGCTGCATTCAGAATAACCAACACTAATGCCATCACTGGCCGTCCTGAATGGGCTTGCTGGAAGCTGCCATCAGAAAAGAAAGTTGTTCAAAATATTTATCTGTGAAGAGCTGGACTTGCAGGGGTTCTGTTCTCATCTCTACTGCACTGCAAAATACCTTCACTGGTTTCCATTCAGACCCATTCTGATCACCTCATCCTACCATCATCTGGCCAAGATCTATTTAGATCTGCCTCCAGCATTAGTAAACCACTCGTAGACTGGCTGGACAAACATGAGAGACATGCACAACTCACTGGTCTCAATTAATATTCCTTAGAATATCTGACTATGTTAAAGACACAATATAAGTGCCAGAGGATAAGACATTGATCCTGATGGAACGTATTACAATATAGAAGCAGAATTAGGCCATTCATCTAATCCAGTCTGATCCACCATTCAATGATAACTGATATAGTTCTCAACCTGTTTCTTCTGCTTCCTCCCCTTAACCCTTGATCTCCTCAATAATCAAAAACCTATCTATCTCAGTCTTAAATATACTCAGTGACATGGGCTCCACAGCCTTTTGTGGCAATGAGTTCCATAGATTACATCCATACATCTTTATTGAAGTTAAGGAAAAGATAGCAGACACATGATTACATATCTTTAGAATTTAATAGAAAAGAATAAAAGCTGTCAGTGGATTGCCAGACAACTCAAGTATCTTACATAGAGAAAGAGAAATTAAACAAATTCAGGTACTGTAAACTAATAAACTTAATGCCTGTGGTTGGAAAAAATAATGGAATCTTCATTCAAGGATGTAATAGAAATTAGTCGAGAAACCAAACATAAAATACAGAAGTCAGCACGGGTTCCAAACGAGAAGATTATGCTTGAGCATCCTGTTTAAACTTTATGAAGTACAAGCAAAACAGCAGATGTGCATAAGATCGAAGTAATGCGTCATATTTGTATTTCCAAAATTCCTTTGATAAAGTACAGCCTGCTAGACTCGTAAGTTAGGTCACAAAATGCAAAGTTAGTATTCTAATAAAAGAAAGTATAACAATCTGAGTCTGGAACAGCAGTAAATGAAAGTGGAGTAAAGATAGATCCTCAGCTTGGAAAACAATGGGTGCAGTCTTCTATGAACTTCAGTGCTGGAACTACTGTAGCCCCCCATCTACATATATGCCTTGAACTCAGGAAAGGAAACTATAATTCAAAAACTTACAGTTGGCATTAAACTGAACAGTGTACTTAATACAGGGGAGGACTGTGTGGTGACACATTTTGGGAGGTCAAATGCAAGAGCAACATATAGAGTTAATGGCAAGATGCTAAGGAGCATTAATATATAGAGGGATCTTGGAGTCCAAGTCCATAGTTCCCTGAAAGTAAGTGATTAAGGGGTAAAGAAGGCGTATGACATGCTTACAATCATCAGTCCGGGCACTGAGTATAACAGTTGGCAAGTCATGTTGCAGCTGTATAAAACTTTAGTTATGCTACATTTGTGCACAGTTCTGATTTCCACACTACAAGAAGGAGGTGGAGGCTTTGGAGAGGATGCAAAAGAGGTTTACCAGGATGTTAACTGGATTGGACCGTGGTAGCTATATGAGAGATCGGACAAACCTTTCACTACAGCATCAAAGGCTGAGACGTGTTAGAAGTATATAAATTTATGAGAGCTGGATAGTTGGAGCCTTTCTCCCAGGGTGGAAATGTCAGATATTAGGGGGCATAGCTTTAAGGAGAGAGTGGGAAATGATATATCTTTAAAGGAGATGTGCAAGGAAAGTTCTTTTACACAGGATCCGCTGCCTGGGTAGAAGATTGAAACAGATGCGATAGCAATGTTTAACAGACATTTTGATAGACACATGAGCAGACGGAGAATAGAGAGATACAGACCATGTGCAGGCAGATGGAATTGGTTTAGAATAGCATCATGGTCGGCACAGACATAGTGTTCCTGACTGTACTCTTCTCTGTTGTTTGTTCTTTGTTCTATGTTCCACAATCTATGGCTGCATCAAAACACAGAAATACATTAATAACCTTACAGAATAGGAATGAAATGATGAAATTTACTTCAAAATACACAATAGTGAGGTAGCAAATTTCAGTAGGAAGAGTAAGGAAGTCACTGGAAAAATGTCTAACACAGGGTTCTGGGGGCACAAAGAGCAGAAGAAATGACAAAGGTTAATTAGATCATAAGAAAACAAACAAAGTACTGAAGTTTGTTTCTACTGTTAATGAAATTGAAAATCATTAAAGTTACATTATACTCATGTTAGAACCTGCTGAGGCTACCCTTAAGGTAGTGAACAGAAGTATGTTTACATATTATGATAAGGATTTAAAAGCATTGGAGAAAGTGCAAAAGGATTTGTTAGAAGAGTACAAAATGGAGAGGCTATACTTATCAGAATGAGGCTCTTTTCAAAGGAAACAAAAAGATTGAGATGTAATGTGATTGAGTTCTTTGTGTTTATGAAATAGTTTGACAGGGTAAAGTTAGAGATGATGGATTCAATTGCAGATGAATATTAGGTTCTCGCATGGCTTTAGTGGCTCAGAGAAGGACTTGCAGTTGATGGCTTTCCCATGTGACTAATGCTCCTGTCTCTCTAGGTGGTGACAGGCTGTGGGGATTTAGAAATGAGCTATTGCATTGTCAGCCATTTGAGCAGAGCAAATGCCATTTGTCACCTTTAACTCAGACATTCTTTGGAATAAGGATTACTTCAGTATCTGAAGAGTCATGAATAGAGGGAAGGTCAGTCATGGAACAACTGAAGATGGTTGCCTCGGGCAAATTACGCTGAGGGACACCTATAGAGGTGTTCTGGAGCTGAAGTGACTGACCTCCAACAATCACAAGTATTTTCTTTGCATCAGGTATGACTCCAATGAGTGTGGAGTTTTCCCACTGATAACTACTGACTCTGGTATTGTTATATGGCTCCTTGATGCTATATTCAGTCAAATATGTGATGTCAAGGGCAGTCATCTTTCCTCTTTTGTGTATTTTTGAACCAAGTCTGTAATGAGGGCAGGAATTGATTGGTCCTTGTGAAACCCAAACTTAGTATTAGTTAACATTTTATTGTTAAGTAAGTGCTTTTTGACTGTTGATGACACCATCCATTGCTTTACTAATGATTCAGAGTAGACTGATGAGCTGGGTTGGATCTGTTCTGCTTTTTGCCTACAGGTCATACCTGGGCAATTTCCCACATTGTTGCTTGATGTCAGTATTGTAGCTGAACCTGAACAACTTGCAAGTTCTGGAGCATCAGTCTTCCATACTATTGCCAGAATTTTGTCAGTGCCCATAGCCTTAGCAGGATCGGTTGACTCTAGCTGTTTCTTGATATCATGTGGAGGGATTCGAATTGGCTGAACACTGGCAGAGGCCAAAACTGATCATCAACTTCTGCTGGAGATTGATGAAAATGCTTCAGCTTTATCTTTTTCTGTGCTGCAAATGCTTTGAAATGCTTTGTAAGTTTGGTTTCATTCAGTGATCTTCATTGGTTCATTGTGCAATCACCTTCAGCTGTTCAAACAATGACCTTCTCTCCATTATGTGGTGAAACATGGAATTGTTTGCGACACCATTTGTGACACTTTAGATACTGAAGCAGCCCATGGGCATATGTAGCATGATGTAGACAATATCCAGGCTTAGGTTGATAATTGACAAGTAATATTTGTTTCATGCAAGTATCAGGTAATGATGAATCCAGCAAGACAGTGTCTAACTATCTCCCATGATAATCAACGGCATTACTATTTCAATATTCTCCACTAGCAACAATTTGAGGGTTAGCATTAACCAGAAACTGAATGGATCACTCATTTAAATTCTGTAGATATGAGAGCTGTTCAGATGTTAAGAATCTGCATTGAGTAACTCACTTCCTGACTCCACAGTGCCTGTTCATTATCTCCAAGGTACAAGTCAGGAGTGTAATTTGTCTGAATGACTGCAACTCCTACAATATTCAAAAAAGCATAACAATCCAGAATCTCATTTAACTTCAGCATCCCCGCTCCTTACACCACTGATGCGTAATGGTGTGTGTATTATCTACAGGATGCATTGTGTTAATTCACCAAGCTCCTCTGATAGCACTTTCTAATTGTACAACCTCTACCACCTGGTAGGACAATGAAGAAGATGCATGGGAACACCACCACCAACAGGTACCCCTCCAAGCAACACACCATCCTGACTTGAAGCTATGTCATTGCTCCTTCAATATTGCTCAATTAGAATCTTAAAACTCCCTTCTTAACAGCACCATGAGTGTATCTTGTTAAGAGAACTTTTTAATCTCAAAATACTTTTGGATATATTGGTCATGCCAGTGCAACATGTGTATCTTTTTTAAAGGGCATGTCAGCTAAAGGATGGTTGAGATTTTTGATCCTGTGGCTGACTGACAAAATTCCTGGGTGGATTGCATTGTGTTGTGAGAGGGACAATGGATTGTTACACCTGGAGAGTGTTGAGGAAACATCAGACAGTAACACTTCTAAGGGAGAGATGCTGTTCAAACTGAACTTGACCTCCTGTGGTTACAGAGATAATGCGGGCTGATTATCTTCGCTTAGCAGAAAACCATCTCCTGCAGTTGTGTCCGGATATAGACATTATATGATTTGATAGAAAGAAAGTTCTGGGTGAAAGACATGTTTGAGTTTACCCTTCAATTTGGAAACTAATGGATTCCATGCATTAGAGTGCTGGCATATGAATGTGCTAATGTGTTAGCTTCAGGCAGAACCTTTATAGTGCTCATGTGTGCTGTGAATGGACACAGCTGAGAACTTCCACTCGACTCCCCTGCACATGTAGCTAAAAGGAAGCAAAGTTTTTTCTCTCTCTGATTTCTTAAATCAAGTTAAGTCAGCAAAGAAACTGTTGAAGAAAACTGGACAAACTCTTTTCAGCTAACTACAAGACCAACATCTCAGAACAGCTACTCAACTGCCAATGCTGGGGCTAATAGAATCACTGACTTTGAGTCCAATGCATTTCGGTGTCTATTCATCAGGGACTAGCCAAAGGATGATTCATTTTTTGTCACTTATACATTTTGGACTCAAGTTTTATTTCTGATCTCTGTGTATGTCACATTTTGTTTCTTTTTCTCAGGTTTAACTCATTAAATAAATCATTCTTTGCTTTAACTTAAGAAAGCCAAGTTAAATTGTATCATTTTAAAACCTAAACATATTTGGTCTGACAAAAGGTATCCACTTAGGAAAAGGCCTTTTTGAAATTAACCTTGGTGAGATCAACTGATTTGGAGATGCTGGTGTTGGACTAGCACGGACAAAGTTAAAAATCACACAACACCAGGTTATAGTGCAACAGGTTTATTGGGAAGCACTAGCTTTCAGAGCACTGCTTCTTTATCATGACAACCACCTGATGAAAAGGCAATGCCTCGAAAGCTAGTGCTTCCCAATAAACCTGTTGGACTATAACCTGGTGCTGTGAGATCAACTGAGGGGAACTTCATCCCTCCTCACCTGGGCACATGACAATTTGGGTATCCTATCTGGAATTGTAATGAACTGGGGGCCTTTTGCCCAGGGTTTGGTCATATCATCTGACATCCCTTGGACTGCAGTGGTTCAAGAAGGCAGTTCACCATCATTTTGTCCTAGGCAGTGAAGGATGTGGAATAAATGCTGGCCTGGCCAGTTATACTCAAAATACACCAACAAACAATAAAGATCTATTCTAGACCAGTAAGCTTTATGAGCTGTTATATAAGCAATACATAATTACATTGCTTGCTTTCAATGATTAGAAAACAGATTAGTGCTCTGTATGTTCATGCTTTAAGTATTTGTGCAACATTTTCCCCGAGGATTTTCCATAACTAATGTTTTATCTTATAGTGAGGAGAGAACTGAATATCTGGAGTATTGTGGACAGTTTTAGTCTCCTTACATCTACCAAACAGGAAATGCGACCCCTGAAATGATGCATTTGCCCAATGAGGAGCTGGGGTTTATATTCTCTATAGTTTGAAAAACCGAGAGCTGGCCTCATTGAATTATACACAATTCTTCAGGGTTAGGTAGGAATTTATGGTGAATATGATCCCCCTGGCTGTGGGATCAGAATATGGGATAGGTGATTTAGAATTGAGCTGAAGAGGAATTTCTTCAGTCAGAGGGAGTTGAATCTTTTGAATCTTGAGCTCCAGAAAGCAGTGGAAGATTAGTAATTGAGTATATTCAAGACAGAGATCAATAGATTTCTACATGTAAAAGATATTAAGGGACATGGCAATAGTGCAGGAAAATGGCAATGAAACAGAATACCAATCATAGAACCCATCCAGTGAATAAGCAGGTCACTTGGCCCATTGAGTTCACATTAACCTGCCAAGAGCATCCCACCCGACCCCATAACTTTACATTCCCCATGGCCAACCTACCAAACCTACACATCTTTCATCTTTATAGGAAGAAGCCAGCGCACCTGGAGGAAACCCACACAGACATGGGAAGAATGTGCAAACTCCACACAGACAGTTACCCAAGGTAGAATCAACCTTGGATCCCTGGTGCTCTAAGGCAGCAACACTAACCACTGAGCCACCATGCCATCTCACAGTCATGGTCTGTTTGAATCTCATCTGAATTGCCTACTCCTGTTTCTATCTTCTGTGTTCATACCTGAAGGGCATCTTTGCCAACTTTAAATCTTCATTTTGCTGTCAATACTTTAGACGAAAACGTTAGAATAAAAGGCATGAAATTTTGAGGTGGTTTGAAAGATCACCTGAATCATTTCACATTTAATCAACTGCTACATTCAATTCAGTGTTAAAATGTGTGGAAATACTTCCCTTAGGTGCCCTCAGGCCTGATATAATATTTGATTCGTTATTGTTTCATTACTGCAAAACTTCACTCATGCTGCATGACTTAAGCACATATTGTTGATGCAAAACTGTGCAATATATAAGGCACTGTTATATCACATATAATCTATTTGACACTGGTAGCTGTCTGGAGTGGCTGGAAACCAGTGGACCCATGTTATACTGCCCTCTGGCCAGTAGAATAGAGCTTTACTCACATCTATCCATTCAACAAACTCCATTCTGTTGGCATTTGATGGCCCAAAGGATTTTACTGTTGACAAAGAGTCCGCATGTCAATCAGAGCTCCGTTAGCATTCAAACGTTTAATCATTATTTCTGTCATTTGGACTCCTGAGAAACCTTTAAACCTCACACCAATTGCAATTATATTATAGTGCAAATGCAAAACTGAAATAGTGCGAGTTGATTGAGTTATTTCAAATTACATTGCAATGTTTGCATTGATTGTGAAGTCAAAATTGCTTTGCATCAGTTCAGTGGCCCATTACAGACCCATCAGATATGAATGCTATGCTATTATCCTGTAAGACTGCAAAAATACTGAAAGCATATTTTGCAGACACAATAGCAAGTTGGTTTAACAGATGTAAGGAGTTTTAAGTGGCAGATCTGTATCTAGAAGTGAAAACAGAATTTCTTTTCCCAATGAAGCATAATGAAACAGTTTAAAAGTTCGTTAAACTCAATACATCACTGTCTGATTTAGTTTTAGGTTATTATATTGAAGGAGTAACCTTTCTCCCTTTTTCAAGAGAAATTGTGCGGTCAATTTAATACAAAGGGGAAACGCCACATGAATCTTTTATCCCTTTCTGTCCCTTTACAGCGAAGCCCTTTGACTGTTTAACTAGACAGCGAAACACACAATCACTCTTTGCAACAGAATGGATTTCATTGATCTACCACAGTGCTCCTTTTCTCTGTCTATAAAAGCGCCCTCAAAGGCTTCTTCCATGTTTCGTGAAGGTAACATTTCATTTCAAAAAATTAAGAAAGCAGCAGGTGTCTGCACTTTGGATTTTAAACCATCTGCCAGTGAAAATCTTGGAACAGAGAGGATTCCAGGACTGTTAAGAAATTAACACAATCACTTTGAGAGAGATTTCCCATTCAAAGGCTATTACATCTGGCAGGGTAGTTCACTATTGTCCTTGTGAAATATATTTTAACCATTAAAAACTTATCATTTGTAACCTTTCACACATCAACTGTGTCTTTTGTCAGTATTGTTGTTGGTTTAAGACACATACCTCATCAGTATTAGGAACAGATTCAATATAAAGAGTAGAAACATTTGGTGACTGGAGTTGAATGCAATGCAAATTCATTTATGAACCTGAAAAAGTCTGCATCTTTAGCGATGCAATGGTACCTTTAAAATATACATAAGGGGATGGGAAATAATATTAACTCATTGATGTCAGGGGACTGCATCAAACAAAATGCATGGCCTTGAATAATAATGAAATACTAAATGCAACTCCCAAACATATTGCAGTTATCTATGTTATCTCTCTCTCTTAGAGACAATAGGGGTGGGTTGGCAAAATTAAGATACGTTTTGTTTGTTAGGTGAACATTTTTTTTAAAAATGAACTGTAAAGCCACTGTTGTTTCTTTTCTTCTCACAAAATATACATACAACTGAAAGGAAAGTCTCAGTGATAAGAACAAGCTGGCTATGCTGGGTTTGCTTTCCCTGGGGAAGAGGAGGCAAAAGGGGATCTGGTTGAGACATGCAACATTATGAGAGGCATAGAAAGAATATATCATGAGAATATTTTTCCCCATGGAAGATAAGCCTAAGACCAGAGGGCATAAGTTTAAGATCTGATGAAAAAATGTTTTCACCCAGAGGGTGGTAGAAATATGGAATGTCATAGAGTCATAGAGATATACAGCATGGAAACAGACCCTTCGGTCCAACTCATCCATGCTGACCAGATATCCCAACCCAATCTAGTCCCACCTGCCAGCACCTGGCCCATATCCCTCCAAACCCTTCCTTTTCGTATACCCATCCAAATGCCTCTTAAATGTTGCAATTGTACCAGCCTCCACCACATCCTCTGGCAGCTCATTCCATACACGAACCACCCTCTGAGTGAAAAGGTTGCCTCTTAGGTCTCTTTTATATCTTTCCTCTCTCACCTTAAACCTATGCCCTCTAATTCTGCACTCCCCCACCCCAGAAAAAAGACTTTGTCTATTTATCCTATCCATGCCCCTCATGATTTTATAAACATCTATAAGGTCACCCCTCAGCCTCCGATGCTCCAGGGAAAATAGCCCTAGTCTATTCAACCTCTTCTTATAGCTTAAATCCTCCAACCTTGGCAACATTCTTGTAAATCTTTTCTGAACCCTTTCAGGTTTCACAGCATCTTTCCAAAAGGAAGGAGACCAGAATTGTACGCAATATTCCAACAGTGGTCAAACCAATGTCCTGAACAGCTACAACATGACCTCCCAACTCCTGTACTCATAACTCTGACCAATAAAGGAAAGCATACCAAATGCCTTCTTCACAATCCTATCTGCCTGTGACTCCACTTTCAAGGAGCTATGACCCTACACTCCAAGGTCTCTTTGTTCAACAACACTCCCTAGGACCTTACCATTAACATGGAACATAGAACATAGAAGAATACAGCGCAGTACAGGCCCTTCGGCCCTCGATGTTGCACCGATCCAAGCCCACCTAACCTACACTAGCACACTATCCTCCATATGCCTATCCAATGCCCGCTTAAATGCCCATAATGAGGGAGAGTCCACCACTGCTACTGGCAGGGCATTCCACGAACTCACGACTCGCTGAGTAAAGAACCCACCCCTAACATCTGTCCTATACCTACCCCCCCTTAATTTAAAGCTATGCGCCCTTAAGTGTATAAGTCTTGCTAAGATTTGCTTTCCCAAAATGCAGCATCTCGCATTTATCTGAATTAAATTCATCTGCCGCTTCTCAGCCCATTGGCCCATCTGATCAAGATCCTGTTGTAATCTGAGGTAACCTTCTTCGCTGCCTACAATACCACCTGGTGTCACCTGCAAACTTACTAACTATACCTCTTATTCTCACATCTAAATCATTTATATAAATGATGAAAAGTAGTGGACCCAGCACCGATCCTTGTGGCACTCTACTGGCCACAGCCCTCCAGTCTGAAAAAATTCCATCTGTCATCAGAGGGGGCAACTTTTAAGAAGCACATGGACAAGCACTTAAAATAGCAGGACATGGTAGGCTACAGACCAAGTGCAGGTAATGGAGATTGGTGTATATTGGTCAGCATAGACATGGTGGGCTGAAGGGCATGCTTCTATGCTGTATGACTCTATGATAACTGACTGCATTCAGGTGCTTGGCAGCGATCGGCATCGTGGGTGCCATTGCCGTGCTTTTTACCTTGCACTGATTGTAACATCGCTAGTGGAGCATCACTATAGTGGCCAGCTACATCTTCCACAAACACTCCCAGGGGTCACAGTTGCTGGTCAGCAATGGCTACAGTGTGTTGCTTGTGAATGATTCCAGGCTTTCCGGCAGTTTGCAGAAAGCCCATTCCAGCAGAGTGAACAAGGGAGAAAAATACTGTGTAGGTGAATGTCATTAAAATAATGCAGACACAAAATAATTCGAAGTTTTTGCAGAGATGTACTATCTAAGAGTTCCAGTTTATGCATTCTGTTTGAGTGATTGGAATGTATGTTGGTTAGGAAATAATCTTAACTTTTTCTTCCTTTCTTATCATAGAATACCTGTGGCTATCGGTGTCTTTGCCTGTTCTTCAAAAGAGTGATCTAATTAGTCCTATTTTCTCTGCCCACTTCAATACACCTACAAATTATTACTTCCCAAGTCTACATCTAATTCCCCTTCAACATTCCCCTTGTTGACTTTACCTCCATGCTCTTTTCTAGCAGAACATTAATAAATTGCTTAATGACAATCATTCATCTCAACTTCATTTTCATTCATCTCACAAATATTTTATATTTGTGTCTTTTGGTTAACCATCCACCAACCAGCTACCCAATCTCTTCACGTCTACCCTACCATACCTTTCAGAAATTTGAACACCACAATTTAAAATTCCCTTTTACTTTCCTCTTAATACCATCTCAAGGGTCACTCGACTTGAAACGTTAACTCTGATTTCTCTCCACAGATGCTGCTAGACCTGCTTAGGTTTTGTCGTAATTTCTGTTTTTGTTCACTTTTAATTTCTCTGCCTGTAATTTTGTCATCCTCCCTTTACCTCACATTATTAGCATTTTTGTACCATCTCATAAGCTTCAAACGAGTGAAACATTAAATGGTTGGGCTTAAAAAAAGCACAAAAATAAATGAAATTTTGTCATTCAAACAATGAGTTTGGTTTAAACTCATCCAATCCATTCCTTTTCCCTCGAATGACCTGGCTAAACTATATGGAAACCCATGTGTTAGTTAATTGGGAAATTAATTGAATCAGGGATACAAATTTACGATATAATCCTCCACATTTACATACATATTGACATTGATCCCATTATCTTTTACATAACCACAAATTCTCCTTAAGCCCATATAAAGGCTACAAGGACAATTGGTCAATATTGATGAGGAGATATATGCTTTCAGGTGCCTCTTAAAGGACAACTGTGAGATAAAGGAGGAACGATGCAGAGGGATTTAGGAAGAGACTTCCAGAAATTTGTGCCCTAACAGTAGAAGGTCACCAATAAAAGAGTAATAAAGATTTGGGATATGAAAGAGTTTCTTGTTGGAGGAGCACAGATATCTCAAATATTGGTGATGCTAGAGGGGTTTACAGAGCTGGGGAGGACTGAGACCATAGAAGGAGTTGGAAGCAAGTCCTGCTAGCTCTGCCTGATTACAGCTGGTGGTACAGCCAAAGAGGAGGCAAATGGTTATTGACCATGGTAGGGACAGAAAAAGAACGGAGGAATTATGAAAGGAACCAAAAGTTAAAGCTTAAAGACAGCTACAAGATAAAAAAGTAAGAGTGAATCAAATTGGATACATTAGTAAAGAGCTGGCATGAGTACAATGAGCTGAATGGCCTCCTTTGATTCACTGCAAACTATCGAGTATAAATCTGTTCCACCTGTGATAGAAATTTTATTTTACTGCTTTGTTTAGATATAATGTGAATGTAATAAGCAAAGCTCTAAATAATCAGAAAAAAAATAGATTAAAAGTGAATAACGATCAGCGCATTATTTATGTTTTTGGTTTCATTATATGTGGTTATATATAAGTTAATTAACTCGGGAATGTGATTATGATCTTGGTTAAACTTGTGAAGCTACACAGTAAATTTGTATTCCTGATTAAATTAATTTCTAATTAACGTTATTGCAGCACGGCTTTGATTACTATCCACACCTTACTTAATAACATTCAAATTAAATGTGAATCCTCAGTCTGCACATTTTTCTCAGACCGATTTAATCTTCTTGCCTTACTAGAATTGTTGCACATTCACCCAGTGCAATGAAGCAAAAGTGTTATATATGTGAGTGAATGAAGCTGGTGGTGGCAAACATCGACTGATAGAAACTCTCAAGACCTGGGGAGGCATCACAAATACTCCTTAAACCATCATTGAAAAGTCATTAGAAATCTGGCAGGGACCTCAGGACAGATTGCTAAGCAGTAGAACAAAGCACCAGGAATCCTTAAATAATGATGGGAACGAGGTGGAAGAAATGGCAGTAGAGCTAAAAACAGATTTGTTACTTAACAACCAAAGCTGTTTTTTTTCCACTATTTGCATACTGGTAAAAGTTTTATTCATGAGTTATTAAGGAGTTTGTGGGGTAAATCACTTTATCCCTGTGACCTTAGTCTGATACTTTATCCTGCCAGATGGTATTAAGAGGGAAGTTTAAATCCATCGCAAATCATCTGATGTTGGATAGGAGATTGTGATTATGCGACCATGAAGAATATAAAATAAGGAGTTTTAATAGCTTTGTTTTGAATGCAATTCTTTAGCTGCACGTCCACATCGATTAATGCATCAAATATGACAGTATAATTGTACTAGAGGCCTGTTTATCCACTAGCTGTTAGAATATATGTAAAAAAGCAAGTTGGAAACCACACTTGATGCATGCTAATATGTGTAATATATAGTTAGATAAAAGTCCAAAATGCATAGGGCAGTGCATTACTTACAGATTAGATTGTAAGGTAAATCATGACATAGTGATAAGGTAACACCAGTCTTGGGTTTTCAATGATTTTAGGTAAAACATTTGCCAACAGAAATACAAGCTGGTACCCTCCTGATCTGTGCAATGCAAAGTGAGAATGAGAAAAGGAGGCTGCAACTTTTAATTCAATTCAAAGAATTAAAGTGGTCAAAAAAATTATCCTGCCCACTGGTTAATAAACAGAGAATGGAGAATCTGAATAAGGAAGGAACTTTTTATTGAATTATATTAATAAAGTTTTTCAAAGACCATGCAGCAACTATATTTGCTCACAGATGCATTTAAACCCAAAGGCAAAACAGAAATGACCTGAGATGCATTGCTAAGTTGCTGTTGGGATGCTGGGACAAAAGCAGAAGAAGCTGTTTCTTCAATTCCCCTCTCTTGCAGATTGGAATTTTCAATTTGGCAGAAATGATATTGTCAAGACTGTTATTAGTGGTAAGAGGGAGCATTCAAAGTAAGGAGCAGGAAATATAATTAAAAGTATATATCAGCAAACTACCCTGGTAACAATTAAACTAATTGAACATCAAATATCACTTCCTGGTCAAGGGATTTTCCCCTCCTTAAATAAGGCAGTGTGGAGCTGGATTTATTATGGACTGCAGATATGGGAGTGAAGGTTGTATTATACTGGAGCTGGTGGAGTTTCCACAATAAATTCAATATTAAATTATATTTTAAAACTCAATGCACACACCAGGTCCAGCCACACCACGTTGCTACCACAAACAATTTTCTTGAACTTCACAGTTATTATTAGAAATTGAGAAACATGTTGGAGTTGTCTTTTCCCCATTCATCAGATGTTGATATCACTCACTGGGTCAACATTTATTGCCCATCTCTGGTTGCCATTAAGAAGATGGTGGTGAATTGTCTTCTTGAACTGCTGCAGTCCATTTGCTGTAGCTAGACCCACAATGACATTAGGAGGGGCATGCCAGGATTTCAGCCTAATGATATTGAAGGAACAATGATATATTTCCAAATGATAATGGTGAATGTCTTGGAGGAGAGCATGTAGGTGCTGATGTTCTCATGTACCCATTACATTGACCTTCTAGATGGAAATGGTTTTAGTTTGGAAGATGCTGTGTAAGGAGCTTTGCTGATTTTCTGCAGAGCATCTTGTGGATGGTACACACTGCTGCTACTGAGCATCAATGGTGGAGGAAGTGGATATTTGCAGATGTGGTGACAACCAGTGAGCTGCTTTGTCCCATATGGAATCTAGTTTCTCAAGTATTGTTGGAGTTGCACTCACCAGGCAAGTGGGGAGTAGTCCATCACACTCCCAATTTGTGCCTTGTAGATCGTGGACAGACTTTGGGGAGTCAGGAGGTGAGTTACTTGCTGTAGTATTCCTAGCCTCTGACTTGCTCTTCCAGCCATATTATCTGGCTAGCCTTGTTCAGTTTCTGGTCAATGATAATCTCCAGGACGTTGCTAATTGGGAATTCAGTAATAGTAATGACATTGAATCTGTTAGGGTGATTATTAAATCATCTTTTATTGGAGATGGTCATTGCCTGGCTTTGAGTAGTGTAAATGCTCCTTGCCACTCATCAGTCCAAGCCTCTATATTATCCTGATCATGTTGAATTTGAAGATGGACTGCCTCAGTATCTGAGGAGTTGTGAATAGTGCTGAACATTGTGTATTCATCTACTTCTGACCTTATGATGGAGGGAAGGTCATTGATGAAGCAGCTGAAGATATTGGGCCAAGGGCACTATGCTGAAGGACCCTATTGGCAAGTCATATTATTCCATCAAAACAAATATAATTTATTTCAAAAATGATTATAATTCTAGCTAATACAGTGACATCATCAATAGAAAAACTTTACATTGTGCATTTGGAGCATGATTTCATTATAATGCACGCAGTTCCCATTTTGGTGCATCGAATAAGTGGAGGAAATTTTCCATCTCTATGGCATTTAAGAATTAAGAACTGAAGATCGATATGAATGGTTGTAACACTGGATGCAAATTTTGTACTAAACAAAATAATGAATATATTATTTTCAAGGTTTTAGTTCAGCAAATGTACAATCTGTGCAATACCATGAAAACCATACTCCATGGAAGCATAGAGTCTCTACAGTCCAGATAGAGGCCATTGACCCAACAAGTCTGTACTGACCCTTCTTGTTGTGCATTATTTTGGGAGTATTTGTGATAACAATATTTTGGGTGAATATGTCCATTTTATTCTTAGATCCTGATGTTGAATTCATTAGTGAATGTGCAAAATAGATTGACTTAGTTCAGAAACATGACCCAGTTCAATTTCAGTAGAAAGTGAGGACTGCAGATGTTGGAGATCAGAGTTGAGAGTGTGGCGCTGGAAAAGCACAGCAGGTCAGGCAGCATCCAAGGAGCAGGAGAATCGACGCTTCAGGCATAAGTCTTTCATCAGGAATAGCAGGAGAATCATTCCTGATGAAGGGCTTATGCCCGAAACGTTGATTCTCCTGCTCCTTGGATGCTGCCTGACCTGCTGTGCTTTTCCAGCACCACAATCTCGACACAGTTTAATTTCAGTTTATTATTGTTTGCAAAAAAAACAGTTTTTCAAATACCACAGTGATTTAGTTCCTGTCATTAGGGAACAATTGCACTTTTGAGTCTTGGTATGTGAACATTTGCTGTTCTGACAAATGATATGATAAAATATGGTTGAATTCTACCAACAATGCCATCAGGAAAACAAACAGGCATAACAACTGTGTACCAGCTATCTAACACACCTTCTACAGTCCATCTGATAGTCTGATGGCTTGGTGTTTAAATAGATATGGCCTTGTTATTTACAGAATAGAAGAAAAGTGCTGGTGGACATGAAGGTAATAGCAGAAAGCCATTAAGGTTGAGAACAACAGTAACACAAGGCCATAGTCCAAGACTCTTGGGTATGGTCCCATGCATTCATTGGGTTGGAGAGACCTGTGAGAGAGAATCCCTTGATCTGGATGGATGAGTGTTCATATCACAAAAATAAAATGGGAAATAAGTGGAAGTTGGGGAAATACCTTTCTCAAGTGGGAATCTAAACTTGGTAGAATTCTTCATTAAGTTACAGAGTGACGTAGTTGATTCTGAATTTAAATCAAGGAAACGATAGGATGTGAGGTGTGAGCTGGATATGATAAGTTGGTGATTGTTGCTCAAAGGGCTACCAATAGATATGTAATGGCAAACTTTGAAAAACAGTGCATGGAGGAGCTATAACAGCTGTCTGGCACAAAATCAAAATGGGGAAGATGGCCTTCCATGGCTAACAAGGGAAATCTGGAAGATTAATAGATCCAAGGATGAGCCATACATATTGGCCAGAAAAAAAGCAGCAGGCCTGGGGATTGGGAGCATGTTACTTTCAGCAAAGGAGGACAAAGGAATTGATTAAAATAAGGGAAATAGAACATGAGAGTAAGCTTGCAAGGAAAAATTAAACTGCTCGTGAAATGTGAAGAGAAAACAATTAATGGAGACAAATGTGTGTATCAGAATCAGGGAAAGTTATAATGGGGAGAAAATTATTGCAGACCAATTAAATACATACTTTGTTTGAGTCTTCACGAAGCAGGACACAAAAAATGTCCCAAAAACACCAGGGCACACAGGGTTAAGTGAAAGAGAGGAACTGACGTAATTAAATGTAAAATCTGCGTGTTTGCAGATGACACAAAGCTGGATGGGAGGGTGAGTTCTGAGGAAGATGAAGAGACGTTTGGACACATTGAGTGAGTGGGCAATCATGTGGCAGGTGAAGTATAAGTGTGGATAAATATGAGGCTATCTACCTTGATAGCAAAAACAAGAAGGCAATTTATTATCTGAATGGTGAGATTGGGAAAGGGTGCAGTGAGACCTGGGTGTCCACATAGACCAGTCACTGAAAAGACATTTGCAGATGTAACAGGAGGCGAATTGGACAAATGGTAATGAAACAGAAACCGAAGAAGGTTCACTCGACTTGAAATGTTAATTCTGATTTCTCTCCATTGTCAGACTTGGTTTTGTCTCAGATCTTCAGCATCAAGGTTTTTGTTTTATTTAAAGCAACTGGCACATTGGCCTTCATATCAGGAGGCTTCGATTACAGGGGCAGGAATTGCAATTGAGACCATACCTGGAGTACTGTGTGCAGTTTTGGTGTTGTCTGAGGAGTGATGTTCCAGCTATGGAGGGAGTGCAATGAAGGTTTACCAAACCAATTCCAAGATGACTGGACTGCTCTATGAAGAAAGATTAGGTCGGTTAACACTATATTCACTGGAGTTTAGAACAAGGGGGTGCAATTGTATAGAAACCTATAAAATTCTAACAGGATGAGAAGGATGTTCCGGTTGAGCAGGGAGTCCAGAAGTAGGGATTATAGTCTAAGAATAGGAGGTAGGCCATTTAGGACTGGTTTGAGGAGGAAGTTCTTCATCCAGAGTGTAGTGATCCTGTGGAATTCTCTGTGATAGAAAGTGGTTGAGCCAAAACTTTGAATGTTTTTAAGAAGGAGATAGATATGTCTTATGGCTAAAGGGATCAAAGGGTATGGGGAGAAAGCAGGAACAGGGGACTGAAGTGGATGATCAGCCATGGTCATACTGAATGGTGGAACAGGCTCAAAGGGCCAAATGGCCTATTCCTGCTCCTAGTTTCTCTGTTTATATGTTTTAAGGGACCAAGAGGAAGCTCTGTAGCTGATTCCTGCCCAGAAGAAGGACTGTACCACCATTGCCTTGTGAAGGTGGAAATACTTACCTCTGGCCTGGAATTTTCTCCTGAGTTGGATAACTGGAGTTGGAACATCTCCCAGATCATGACAATCACCTTGGGAGAAATTCATCTGAGAGATAGTTTTTTTGCTCCTGGGGTGGGGACGAGGGAAGGATGGTCTCTGTCCATCACCTACAAATACAGGTTGGGGCTGTGCTTCGATCATCCTTTAAGTGAGCGTGGGTTGTGGACCAAGCAGGCATGATGAGGCTTTGTTGAGAACCCAAGCTCTCACATAAGGATAACCATGTGAACACACATACAGAAAAGGAATTGATGAACAGCTTTGTAACATTAGAAGTTTTTTTGTGATTTTTTTTAACAATTACTCTATTTGCTTGCATATGATAAAGGAATAGCAAGTGCTTTGTTTTTGACATTTCAAAGAGCTCATTAATCAATACCTTCGTAGACCTCTAACAATAACAATTTTATTATAAAATTACAAATAAGCATTTTAAGCTATTCCACACATGCCACTGTTCCTACAGGATTTCTTATTTCTGTACAAATTGTATATTGTGCAAATGGGTGCAGACATAGCATCGTTGGCAAGGAGCGAGTATTGATAAGGCCTTTTGACTTTATCCTTTCAATAGGCTGCTGAATCCAGATATTAATTTGCGACTGTCCAGAGGGTGAAGCCTGCCCAACTTTGCAAAAATTTAACAGTTAACTAAGTGATGCCTCTCCCCAGCAATTGAGTCAGTCAGGTCAAGAGTACTGGATGTGGGCTTACTTCTTGGATTGAAAGATGGTGGATACCAGGAATTGGGGCAGAAATCCAAAACTTGGGTGTCAGTTGACATTTGTAAATGGCTTTTAAGTACTTACAATTCAACAAACTCTGGCCTTCTGATTCAAGTTTGACTTGAGTCAATTATTTTTATCTTGACTAAGAATGCCTTTGATGATGCCCCTCACTTTAAAACAAAAGATGCTTTTATTAATCTCGACACAATATAGCGAATTGATATTCTGAAAGGAGTTGCAATATTTGTAATGCAATGCAGTTTTTGTTCTCTTCCTGACCGACTCCATCTCATGCCTCCACAGATTGCTTGCTTTAGAGACTGAGCTAATAGATCTGCTGATTGGCTAAGCAATTTATCAATTAGGGACCAACTAAATATGAGATTCCTCCCTCTTTTGCAGTGACCACATATGGGGAGAGATCTGTTTGTTGGCCTTCGTGGAAATAGCAGGAGGTGGAGGGCACAGCTCAAACTTGTGAGCTAAATAAAGGATTTTGGTCCAGATTCCAAAGGCATACACTGCTCTGCCTCAGGCCAAAATTCAAAAGCTTTGTATAGCCCTTCAATGGCACCCAGCCTGACTCTTCCATTGTCACCTCCAACATGAAGCTTTTGATGGCCAAAAGAGAAATAACGAGACCAACAGGAGAGATAGACAAGAAGTAGAGAACAAGCAGAGGGATGGGGAGATGACAAGGCAGAGGGATGGGAGAGAGGAATGGGGAAGTGAGGCCAGTTCATTTGATATATTCAAGAGGGAGTTGACATGGCCCTCGCAGCTAGTGGGATCAAGGGGAATGGGGAGAAAGTGGGAGTAGAATAATGAAATTGCATGATCAGCCATGATCATATTGAATGGTCGTGGCTGCATTTGTGTTTGCCATGAAATAAATGTAATTTTTTTACATTTGCTTACTCACGAAGAAACACCTTTTTTTTCCAATTTATGCTTCTGAATAACTTTAGATGTTATATGTGTTGCAATATTGTCTTTGAAGTGTTCCATCACAAATGCGTGTAAAAGATTTTGATAGTATTCAGGTTACTTGTGCATTTTAAATGGATTATCCTGTCATCAATGTCAGGAAATGTGTGTAAGGAAAGTAAACAAAATTCATCTTACAACAGTAGTGAGCATACAGCCCAGACTGTTACTGCTTAATCAACAAATGGGACAAAGGCTTCTTTAACTAAAATCTTTGCATCTTAATCCTGATCTGATAATGCAGAGGACATGAAACTGACTTTCATTTTAAAAAAAAACTTGTGACTTGACTGGAAAAAAAATGACAGTTACAACTTTTGGGAGAAGAATTGTTAATCAAAGAGGAAGAAAAGGGTGCCAGCTTTTATGATTAGCAACAGGTTAAAAGAGTGGCAGAAACATATTCAGTATTCACTTTCAAAATAAGTGTGTGAATTGCATGAGGGGGAATAATTTACAAAATTATAAGGAAAGACCAGGGAACTGAGATTAAATTAATGGGTCTCCTTCTGTGCTTAATCATGTTTTTATTGTATGCAGTATAACAGAAAATAATTGTGTTTCAAAAATACATGCACTACCCTATCAACAACAAAATAAGCATGTTATTAGTTTGGGGAAACGTAATTGTTCTGGCATCAGTGAGCTCCTTTGTAATTGATTTTGTTTTGGAAAGGGGGAATGAATATGAATAGGACAGTGCGCTTGCTGTTTCTGCTCTATTCAGTTCAATAGACCACTCATTACAAATTTAAAAATCAAATGGTTGGTTTGCGATCCATCCATGCTTCAAATTTTGAAGTGCTTGTTTTTAATTTTTGTTAGAGGTGAATAAAATGGACCAAGAGCAAATTCTCTCCTTCAAAGTACATGAGAAAGTAAACATTTCTGGTCATGATTCGGAGATGTCGGTGTTGGACTGGGGTGTACAAACTTAAAAATCACACAACATCAGATTATAGTCCAACAGGTTTAATTGGAAGCTGAAAATGTGTTGCTGGAACAGCGCAGCAGGTCAGGCAGCATCCAGGGAACAGGAGAATCGACGTTTCGGGCATAAGCCCTTCTTCAGGAATCAGGCAATCACCTGATGAAGGAGCGTCGCTCCGAACGCTAGTGGGCTTCCAATTAAACCTGTTGGACTATAACCTGGTGTTGTGTGATTTTTAACATTTCTGGTGTTACTGATGTTTATTTCAATTATCTTAATTTCTTTATATTTCAAATAACACTTAATGAATAACTAACAGATCATTTATAATTGATAAGACCCTTCCATGCGTTTGAATCAAATACAGTGATTGGCTATTTGTTCAGGATAGCCATTATTACGCATGATAGTTATGATACACCCATCTGGTGCATCATCTCACTTATCTCAATATCAGATTTACATAGCAATGTTAGATGGCTTGGGCCTTAATCATCATGTTGCCAATAAGCGTGATCTTGTAGCACATGAAACTATTAAACAGAAATTAACCAGTGAAGGTAGGCTTGCAATAGATGGTGGAGAATCTACTAGCAAATTTCTCAACTAATACTTTGAAGAGAGAGGGAACTTGTTTGATTGTTCCTTTTCAATTAAAAATTTGAGTGCAGGATGGAATTTATTAAACTGGGTAAAAAAAGTCTTTGATGCAGCTGAAGATTCAACTATCACAAGCATTGGTGAATAAGCTGGCAAGGTTGATTAAGCAAGTCAATGCGGTATTGCTTTCAATATCTAGGACTTGTATAGTGTTTACAGCAGTGAAGAAATCCTTCACAGTGCATGTGGAAAATTCATTGAAAATTGATTGAAGTGTCTCACTTAACCATTAGGCCAATTCATGCTGTTCAGAGCCTATCATTGACATAATAGGGGCTTCATATTTTGTGTCTTGGTCAGTCCATCTATGTGCGGATGCAACAAGACATCAGGACTGATTTTGCATTGGAAGTATGCAAGGGTTTAGGAGGTTAGTGGTCATTCCATCAAAGGCATACTTTTCACAGTTACTAAAAACATGCTAGCAAGTGCTAGACTAGAGAAGATCACATGGCAGCACAATCTGTTTGAACGTGCAGCTACACAAGTTGCTAAATACATGTACAAGAATTTAATGAAAGTAGATTCAGGTGCTAGTGGTGCATCTGGATTGCCAAGAAATAGTGCCTTCATGCAAAGTTAAATGGTTTCTTTCAGCAGACTCATTATTTATTGTCACTTGTATTTTTTACAAAAAGCTACAGTGAAAGTTGTTTAAGTCCCTATACTCTGGCACCAATTTAATAATGTTATATATATTTTTAAAAGTTCAGACAATATTCATCTTAGTTCAATTCATGGCTCCTTCACATTGGTGAATAAGCTAGCAAGATTGATTGAGGTCATCAATGTGGTATTGCTTTCAATATGTAGGACTTGCATAATGTTTACAACAATGAAGGAATCCATGGAAAATTCATTGAAAACTGGTTGAAGTGACTCGCTTAACCATTAGGACAATTCACACTGTACAGAGCCAATCATTGACAAAATAGGGATTTCATATTTGTCATGGGGAGCCCATGAATGTATGGATACAATGAGCCAATTGGGCTAATCTTACGTATGTCATCAGGCAGGTGACCACACATATGGAAGTCCAATAACTATCTCTGCAATGTGCCCTTGAGGATAATTGTGCAGTGATGTGTAGTGGCAATTCTTATAAATACTAAAGCGGGAATTGTTTTTGAGCATAAGGCACATTTATTGAATCAAAAACAGAAATTGCTGGAGAAACTTTCAGCATCTGTGGAGAGAATCTCACTCAAAGCAAATTGTCAAAATGGGAAATTTAGCCCCAAAGAGCACTTTATCTGGCCATTATTTTCATGCTGTTTGCGGGATCGCACATACATGGGTCCATACATCAAATGCCTTTCAAATGGTCATGGGACAATGTCAATATTTGTAATTTTTTCTTTTATTATGAAATGTTAACAAACTCAGTACAGTATATTCTACATCATGGTTAAGAGTCATAACTGTTTTTTTTCTCTGAATTCACAAAATACTTCAACTCTCTGATGCTTCAATGTTCTTTTAAACATTGTCCAAAGATGTATTGCTATTCTGCCTGTGGGGGAGATTAAGTTGTTTCCTTTCACACTCTTAGTTCTCACTTTTTTGCATGGAGAAAGTACCAAGGTCCGTGCAAATGATCCAATTTTTAAAAAATAAATGCATAGCATGGAATTAGACTTTTATTACCTGCTTAAATTAAACTAAAATGACAATAAGTCATTTAAAAATCCATTGTCGAGTCAGATAAAAGGCAACAAAGTGAATATTGAGGACACTCAATAGTTATATAAATTTTAGCAGAATCATTCCACAGAGAAATTATATGAGATGTTTCCAACAAAATATTAGTGCAAAGGGAAAGGTATTTAATCCAATTTTAAATGTAATTTGAAATCTACATGTTTAACATTCAAAAAAATTGCTTTTCAACATATTCTATTTTGTTAATTGTCCCAAAATAATTAGTTCAACTAACTCAGTAGAAATTAACTAGGTTCAGGAAATGATTGCGTGGAAACATTGGAAACTGAGATTAGGAAGTGTACATGCCCTTTAACAGTAATCATAGCATTTAGAATTAGGTTTAGAATTAGGTCTATTGTCATGTGTACTCAAGTACAGAAAAATACAAGTATGGCAAAAAGCATATAAAGTCGCCATTCCCGGTGCCATCTTCGGTACAAAGGGACCTTGGTATGAAATCTTAGGTATATATAATGGAAAAGCAAATAAATAACCTAAAAATTCAACATTACAGTTCGTCATAGGATAGGTAGAAAAATAAGGAAATACAGTTAAAAGTCCAACATTTATACTTTTCCTTTAGTTATGGGTCTGCAGTCACTGCACACTGGGCTTTCCCTGCAAGGGCTCACTCTCCCCCACACTGAATTACGTTCTTCAGCACTGACCACTATCCGGACTCACCAGCAACTTCACCACTGACCCCCCAAGTTCTGCCAGTGCCAGCTGCTGCCACACTCTGGACTCCAGACTCCATTACCATCATTGTCACTGCCTCCACAACTGAGCTCTGTCCAGAAGGTAAGTAAAAATAACAAACCAAAGAGGAAGAAAAATGAGAAAAAAAGAAAAAGTGGACAGAATGGACTTGACCCAGGCTCAGGAACCTGGATGCTCCCTGCTCTGCTGCAATAAGGCAGTGTGCAGCATTAACAGAAACAACAAAAGCTTGTCAGAAAGGCTTGTCGATAGACGTGGGGGATTTTAATGTCCACATCACCTGGAAAAGTAAGATGGATAAAGATAGCCTAGATGTAGAGTTCATAGAACTGGAGCTGACCAGCGAGCAGGCTGCATTAGACCAGCTATTGGGCAACAATTTAAGATTAATTAATGATCTCATAGTGAAGGTAGTAGCAACCATAATAGGATTCAGTTTGAGAGAGAGAGCTGTATGTGCATAATATTTTTTTAATGAAATAAGGAAGATTTTGAGGGAATGAAAACATAGCTGGCAAAAGTGAATTGACAAATTAGGGTAAAGGATAGGTCAATGGTGTTGCAATGGGAAACATTTAAGATGATATTTTAGAATACACAGATTATATACACAGTAGAGCCTCAATTATCCAAACAAGGTGGGCGACGAGTAATTAGTTCGGATAACTGATTGTTCAGATAATTGATCTGATCATAAACAAGCGGCAATTTATGACTGTAGATTATCCAAACATTTCTTGGTTATACACGCCATAATGCTGCTTAACCAATAACTGATCTATCGTTAACAAATGGTAATTTGAGCTGCCAATTATTGAACATTTCTCGCTTATCCGGCAGTGCATGCCATAATGCCGTTTAACTGATAACTGAATGCTGAGTTGCCTAATGCCATTTTTACAGGACCTTGAGATCTTGCTCAGATAATCCGAAATTTGGATAATTGATGTTCAGATAATCAAGGTTGTACTGTATCCTAAAGAATAGGGCAAACTCCAAAGGACAGGTCCAACATCCATGGTTAACTAGAAATATTAAGATTGTGTCAAACTACCATAAGATGATTGGTGAAACCAATGCCTTCAAAAATGCGAAAGGAAATCAAAGGAAAATATTGATGACAGCGAAGAAAGAGATGTTTGTGAAAACTAGTGAGTTTCCACAAAATGGTTTCCTGTACTTAGATTATCTTTACTGTGCTAAGTAAGCTAACTATTTTGGGAAAATTCACAAAACATATTATGATGAAAAGCTGTTCCCTGCTATGGTACTGAAGGCATATACAGCATGCTTGCCTTCATTGGTCAGGGCATTGAGCATAAACGTTTGCAAGTCAAGTTGTAGCTGTATAAGACCTTAGTTAGGCCACATTTGGAATACTGTGAACAGTTCTGGTCACACACTATCGGAAGGAAGTGGAGGCTTTGAAGAGGGTGCAAAAGGGGTTTACCAGGATATTGCCTGGATTGGAGTATATTAGCCACAAGGAGAGGCTGCACAAAGTTGGACTGTTTTCACTGAAGTGTCATAGGGTTAGGGTGACCTGATAGAAGTACATAAAATTATGACAGGCACAGACTTGGTGGATAGTTGGAGCCTTTATCCTAGGGTGGACACATCAAATATGAGAGGCATAAATTTAAGATGTGAGATGGAAAGTTTAAAGGAGATGTGCGAGGCAAGTGTTTTACACAGAGGTTCATAGAATCATAGAATCCCTACAGTATGGAAACAGGCCATTAGGCCTAACAAGTCCACACCGACACTCCGAAGAGTATCCTACCCAGACCTATTCCCCTACCCTATTACTCTACATTTCCCATGACGAATGCAACTAATCTACTCATCCTGGACACTATGGAAAATTTCCCATGCCCTGCACATCTTTGGACTCTGGAGGAAACCGGAGCACCCGGAGGAAACCCACGCAGACACGGGGCGAATATCCAAACTCCACACGGACAGTTGCCCGAGGCTGGAATTAAACCAAGGTCCCTGGCACTGTGAGGCAGCAGTGCTAACCATACCTGGAAAGTGCTGCCAGAGGAGGTGTTAGAAGCAGATAGGATAGCAACATTTAAGAGGCATTTAGAGAGACTCATGACCAGGCAATGCATAGTGCATGTGTAGTCAGATGGGATTAGTTTACAATGGCAACATGGTTGACACATCTTGGGTTGAACGGTCTGTTTCATGTTCTTTATATTATGTTTCTTGGGACAAACATGTATCTTTAGCAATCAGCTGATTTAGCTATCCTGTCTGAGGGACTTCTCCCTGGACTTCACTGAGGACTATTCCCCTTCCAAATGACCCTTGTTTTGTAGCACATGCAGAGTGTTTGCCATGTAATTTGCTGACACATGCAGGTGCAACATAGCATGTGCCATACAGCAAGATCTCTACAGCCTTGACTAATGACTGCTGGCAGGTATGAGAAGCTGCCTACTTGGTGTCTGCACTAAACAGCAAGGCAGTACCTTGAGCCTTTAAGCTCTGAATGGGTGGGCAGTGCTCCAAATGGCAAATGAAGGAAGGCATGGATGTTGCAAGCAGCCAGGTAGGTACTAACTGAAGCTAAGAGGGGGAGTGGGTAGCCCTGAGATGCAGCTGGGTGCCAGTCCTTGCGCACACAGTACCCTTGCTGGATTATTCCAATGCTAGGTTCCTGTGCGCCACAAAGTGGCAGTGCAGTAGCATATTGTGAGTAGGTCAGAGAGGTCCCAGGAGTTTGCAGAAAGGCTGACACATGTCAGATGCTGTGGACAATGGCTGTGTCATTGCTCTGAGGCATCAGTGCCAGGTATCCAAGATGGAGATCCGAAGGAGTTGGGAGTCACCAGGTCTCCACCTTGAGTTTCATGTCAGGAATTCTTGCTCTCATGTCTCTATCCAGTGGCTGGGAAAATGGGAACCTGCAAGTTCATGACGGTGAGATTCTGTACTAATGAGGGTAATTGTGAGGGATAAATCGTGCTGATAGGACTCTCACTGCTCACCACAACCTCTGGACTTTAGTTTCAAAATGCAACTTGTTGCTCCACACATTGAGAAAAACCTTGCCCAAATTCCCATGTGATTCTCACATATTTCTAATGCACTTCATAGAGTCATACAGCATGGAAAAAGACCCTTCGGTTCAACTCTTTTGCATCGACCAGACAAACCAATCTGGCCTAATCCCATTTGCCAGCACCCGGCCCCTACCCCTCTAAACCCTTCCTATTCATATACCCATCCAGATGCCTTTTAAATGTTGTTTTTGTACCATCCTCCACCACTTCCTCTGGCAGCTCATTCCGTAAATGCACCACCCTCTACATGAAAAAGTTACCCTCTCAGGTCCTTTTTCAATTTTTCCCTTCTCACTTTACACCTATGCCCTCTAGACATCTCTCAGGACCTGCAAAGATACCACCTAATGTTTCAACTCCTAGATCAGTCATTGGGTTCTGCTTTGTGTAATTGATTAGGAGCAGTATTTAATTGGAGAAATAATAAAGCAGCAGATGCTCGATTTAAACTAGGAATGATGGATGGCAGGAATCAGAATTTGAGATAAACTTAAAAGAAAAAAGGATTGGACGCAATTGGAAAGTTGACATCCATACGAGGAAACGCAACAACCGAGAACATGATGGTGATTTAGGAAGGTATTCTGTGGGGCTCGTATGAAAGAAGAGTTGGAATAGATAAGCAGTAGTTAAGTGCATAATTATTTGTTATATATTAAATTGCATTTGTTTTAAGAGCATAGAAATTAAATAACTCCACAGAGACCAGTATCCCATCACCAAGTCATCCTGTATTTACATGTGTATAGTCCTTGGCACTGACCCAGCTCCCTCAGAGCCAGCTCTCAGAGTAAACAGAACATCTGACCCTCCTGTTTATATCTGTTAGCCAGGACTCCCTGATTGGACCAGGTTAACAACCTCAATCAGGGAACTCATATTATATTAGGTGTACCTGGCTAACCTCACTACAATCATGACAAAAACTATGTTAGACGTGATAGGGAATAAGACATTTTCTGAGATATAGAGACAACCATTCCAAATGTAATAGTTTGTGTATAGAAAGTTCCTTTCTAAACGTTATTTGATTCACACAGAATACCAAGACACATATTCTCTTGTGTTCCTGACAGGAGTATGGACATTTGGATTAACTACATATTGCCTTGTCTTACACTAATCATAATCATTGGCTGCTTTGCCACACCCCTTTGACAGGTTAGAGATTGGAATGGCTATCATAATCAGAAGTATTGATCTGTACAGCTTTTCATCATTGAGTCTAGGAAAGAAAAATTGATTTTTTTTCTGTTGTTGACTGAACAAAGACACAATATTCCAAGATTGGGTCAATTTGTCTTTGTACAATGTTGACAACTAGAATGAAGCTTGTTGAACAATTTCTACTTTTCAACTTGATTCTCCAAAGAAGACATTTGAAATAGTTTTGGAGGATTCAATGCTGCTCTCCAAATTTCAAATCCCACCTCCACTTGTTGAAATCCAGTTTGCCGTCACTGCTGTAATGTAATTGCTGTTGCTGTGTTGTCATCCTCCTTTTTTTTCCATCTCCGTGTCTTCTTCTTCCATTGCTACACCATCTGATTGAAGAACATCGGAATATAAGAAATAGAAGCAGTAGTTGACCATTCAGCCCCTCAGGTGTATACTACTATTTGATAAGATCATGGCTGATCTGCCCAGGCCTGAACACCATATTCATGTCAGCTCTTCATAGCCCTTAGCTCCTCAATATTTCAAAATCTATCTACTTCTTCTTTAAATACCTCCAGTGATCTTGTTTCCATAATCTCTGCAATTCCAAACATTCACTCCCTCCTGGGAGAAGAAATGCCCTCACGTCTCAGTTTTTAATGAATTACCTCTTATGTACCCTACTTCAAAATTCTCCCCCAATGAAAATATACAAAAAATAATGAAAATAGCTGCCCTGTCAAGAGTCCTCAGAATCTTGCATATTTCAATAAGATCATTCCACTTTTTTTCAATCTTTAATTAACAAATGTCTGACCTGTTCAGTTGTTCTTTTTAATTGGAATAATTATCGCTGAGCATTATGAATACCTGCTTTAAATGTCTATCACTATTCCTCTACTGAGCTTCCTGTTTTTTGTTTCATTTCCAGGTAAACCTTATCCTTTACTTGCTCAACCCCTATCATTGCTGCAGTTCCACATACATTTTGCATGAATTTGGTTCAAAGATTTACAAAAATTATTTCAATGTCTTCACCAGTATAATACAGAATTTGTTGTTTGATTTGCATTAATTCTAGCACATTGTAGATAGTTACTGATATATGTTAAGCCCAGATGGAGGACAGAAGAGAATTATGGCAATAAGAGCTGTTCCTTTCTTGATATATTTTGAGTATTGGAGCTGATTTCCTCAAATTGTTGGAGCAGTAATTACTGTTTGATAAGCTGTTGGAGAAAGTGAGGGCTGCAGAAGCTGGAGATCAAAGTCGGGAGTGTGGCGCTGGAAAGGCACAGCAGGTCAGGCAACATCCGAGGAGCAGGAGAATTGACATCCTGATGAAGGGCTTATGCCCGAAACAGAGATCTCCTGCTCCCCAGATGCTTTATAAGCTGTTGCATTGTTTTGGAACTTTGGAGAAAAAAGGTTAAAACAACGGTACATTAAAAAAAAAGAGGGGGAGCAAGGGCCATGTGAGAGGAAACTAAAATACAGAGCAGTGAACTTTCACCGCTGACTGCCTGTGCTGTTTGGTTCCAAATGTCTCTGGACATCAGAGTTCCTCTTAGAGAAATAAACAAACAGTGAAATTACAGCTGACCTTGGAGAAACTCAGTATGGGGAACTCCTCAAAGCAGGGAACAGCTCAGTTTTTTTAAAGTTGAACCTTTTTTTTTGGAAATCTATAACAGTGAGTAGGGTGAATTTTCTTTTTACATTTTGATAGGGAAAATCAGAGCAGGACTTAGACACTTAATAGTAAGTTCCTGGGCGTGTCGCTGAACAAAAAAACCTTGGAGTGCTGGTTAATAATGCCTAGAAAACAGAGTCACAGGTAGATAGGTTAGTGAACAAGGCGTTTGACACACTTGCCTTTATTGGTCAGTGCACTGAGTATAGGAATTGGGATGGCATGTTGTGGCTGTACAGGAGATTGGTTAGGACACTTTTGGAATACAGCATTCAATTCTGGTCTCCCTGCTACAGAAAGGATGTTGCAAAATGTAAAGGGTCCAGAAAAGATTTAGAAGGATATTGCCAGAGTTGGAGGATTTGAGTTATAGGGAGAGGCTAAATAGGCTGGGGCTGTCTTCCCCGGAGCGTCAGAGGCTGAGGGGTGACCTCATAAAGGTTTATTAAATCATGAGGGTGAACAGTCAAAGTCATTTTCCCAGGGTAAGGGAGTCTCGTAGAGAACATAGGTTTAAGGTGAGATTTAAAAGGGATCTAAGGAGCAGAGGTACGTGTATGGAATGAACTACCAATGTGGTGGAGATGAGTACAATTTAAAAGGCACCAAGATGGATACATGAATAGAAAGGATTTAGAGAGATCTGGGCAAATGGGATTAGATTAATTTAGGATATATGGTCGGCATGGACAAGTTGGACTGAAGGGTTTGTTGCCATGCTGTACTTTCCTATAATTCAATGTTTTTATATCATTCAATACACCAGGTTACCACTTGTTCTTAAAATCACATATTGTAATTTTCACAGTTGCATGTAATTGACCCTTTCCTTCATTAATTTCCTTCAGTAGCTCTTTGTATCTATTCCTAGCTGGGGTTGTCTGTTCTGAATTTAATATCATTTTTACAGTTGAAAATCAGTGAAATTTTTTCAGTGTTTAGTTCAGTTGAAATTCCCCTTCCAACAGATTTTCAATTTGACAACATCATGACTTTGAATGTGGTGTCAAATTCATTATAATCCTGGGTTTTGTTCACACTGAATCAGAGTCAGAGTTTGTCATGGGACTTTTTTTCTCATTACACTATAATCATGGATTCTACATTCCTACATGCCTGGCCCTGATCTGCTGTTTGTCTTAGGAAATACCATTATGGATCATCTATTAATGCGGTATCTATTATCTTTTGTTACTTACCCAACCTGAGGGTTTTTATTTTCTTTTGCATATTGCCACAATTTATAGCATATATTGAAGTAATAGGAAAATTATATCAACATACTTTGTTCTCCTAAGTCATTGTGGAAAATGGGTACTGATGTGATAGGAGGAAAAATGTTCATAAGAAAGTAACTGGGATCTAAATCATGTGACCAGCAGCCATTGCACAATCTAATTTGTACCATGTAGTTAAGAGAGTTTAGCTATGCTTTCTTGTAACAACAATTGTTGAACATTTATAGTGATCCTGTCAGCTGAGTTATCCTGCAATATATCTTAGATAAATAGAATCTACATTTGGTTTACATGTCCTGGTGTGAGATTGGTAAGTTAATATTAAGCAAATGTAGAAACACAACATGCTGGCAGCAACGTAAGTTTAAAGACCACAGGAAGAGCCACTGGCAAAACTTTGTACAATACAGAGACAGTGGGCGGCACGGTGGCACAGTGGTTAGCACTGCTGCCTCACAGCGCCAGAGACCCGGGTTCAATTCCCGCCTCAGGCGACTGACTGTGTGGAGTTTGCACGTTCTCCCCGTGTCTGCGTGGGTTTCCTCCGGGTGCTCTGGTTTCCTCCCACATCACAAAGATGTGCAGGGTCAGGTGAATTGGCCACACTAAATTTTTGCCCGTAGTGTTAGGTAAGGGGTAAATGTAGGGTTATGGGTGGGTTTCGCTTCGGCGGGTCGGTGTGGACTTGTTGGGCCGAAGGGCCTGTTTCTACACTGTAATCTAATCTAATCTAATAAAACCCCAAAACTTCCTCTACAAACTGTTCTAACTAAACAGTGAGATATAAGATTTATAGATTTGCTGATGTCATTCCCAAACAGAAAAAAGTGTAAAACATGAAAACTCATTTGAAAACAGAACAGGAGAAAACAAACAGAAAGAAACACACCAAATATATTGCTGAATCTCCCTGCAGAATAGCAAGATTGTAAATCCGCAACATATTGACAGTATTGGAAAAGAAAGGCAACATCAGAAGATGATGACCAAATCTCTTAATGTGGACTTAAAGGCCATGAATGCCTTACACAAATTTAAAGTTTTTCAACAAAGGTTGGAACTATGGTTTCTTGGTTTATTGATGGATAATTGAGACCCATCCATGACAGACAAAATTAGTGCAGTACTTTGTCGGTGCAGTACACCGAAAGAGATTGTATTTCACAATGGACCACAATATACTGGCAGAACTCTTGGGAACATGAGTGCTAAATGGGGTATAAACCATGTCTAGCCATACTATCACAGACCTAACAATCTCAGCATGCAAATGGTTCACATCATGAAGACATTAATCATTAGCTACTGGGAGAGAAAACAGGATTTCCATTTTTCGCAGCCACACTTACGTGTGTACCTTAAGATACAGACATAATCTCCGTGGAAATCATTGTCAGAAAGCAAGTTAGAACAACCTTGAAATTGTTTCAATATAATTTGTCGAATAGGCAATGCTTTGGAGTGTGCTGAGAATGCAAAAGAAACCATCTAGGTATAGGTTCTTGCTTGTCATTTTATGTTTGAATAACACATACAATATTAATAATGTACTCAAATTTCTGCAATAACTCATGTTTCTTTTCAAATATAATATGCAGGTACCTACTTAAAATAAGTAGGTTTCCAGATATTCAAGCAGGTCATTACTGGATGTCTGTATCTACTCTATGACAATATGCCTTTGCCTTTCTTTACTTCTGAGGTTATGTATTATTAACTAAATGTATTCACCACTGAGGGCAGATCAGAATTTCATTAAATCAGTGTCATTTATAACAAGGAAATTTGTGCTTGCATATACATAAGGCAGTTATACAAAGTTTTTGCATGTAAATGGTCTAATTTTCAACATAAAAGATCCCAGTTGGATTATATAACTTGTAGCTGTACAGCTCTCCAGATAGTGCTGTCGTTCATATTGAATACATATTTAGAGGTGGGTTTTTCTAGGGTTGGTCTGAAAAGAACAAAAGAAAATTGCCAGAAAGAAACCTGCAACAGACAGATGCCAAATGAGGCTTCATGCTGAAGGTACCTTGCCTGTTAATATGTTACAATATAACATCTAGTCAGAAATGGAGGTATAATTCAGAGGACAGATTAGTAATCTAGCTCTTGAATATCCATTGTTGTAAACATACTGTCAATAGTGGCTTTGTTTGCTGTGAACTTTGACAATGTGCTCAGGAAACCATGCAACAGATCCACTTTCTCCTTTCCCCACAGGATCTTGAGGGTGCTATGGGCTGACCACTTCCAGATGGACTTGTGGTCAAAAATGTTTTTCTTTGCAAAATTCGCCATGGAGGACAGATGATGCAGAACAGTCCAATTACCTGGAGCATTCTGTGGTGCTGAGGCCAGTCTATCCTTTGCAACATCGGGGACAGGTAGAACCTCAGTACATGGAGACACTTGGTGTTTGTGTACCAAGGGTCGACGTTCAGCTTGATGCAGTCGCAACAGAATGCCTCATCACCAGAACTTTCCAACAAGCACCAAGGTATCACTTGGCTGGTGATCAAAGGGGCACCAACTGTGAGGTCCTCCATGTACGCCCAGATTCTCTGTGTCACCACACGCTGCCCTTGAAGTACTGTGGGGAGTAAAGACTGTCATACACCTCCTGTTGGAATGTGCCTTTGCAAAGGAAACTGAAGAAAGATGCTATGGTTTTTACTGAAGTTCGTCCCTACGGTCTGGTCCCTGGGATACATGCTGAAACAAACATCGACTGCGCTTGGAGGACATTAACTCAGTAAAAGACAATCTTTGGTCTGTCTGAAACTTGTTGCTGTTCCAGAGCAGGGAGTTGACCTTGACTAAGTGTTGCAGACTTGTACATTTCAAGGTTCAGGACTACCAGCTGAGGGACATACTAAAGCCTTGGGGCAACTGCTGCCAATTCGCAGTGGAGAAAGACCACTGTCTGAGGTCTTTTGGCCAAATTACAGTAGGGTTCCATTCAGTTTTTTGGACCCTCCTGGTGCCTCAGATATATGTATATAATATGCTACATAAGTAAGATGTGTCTTTGGGTTGTTGGAACTGTTGGAAAAGTAAAACTCCATGCTAAGACTGTACAGAACCAAACTGCTCCCGTGACTATGTATGTATTTAAAGATTATTTTTTCTGAATAAAGTATATTTTTGAAATTTAAAAAAGTGGCTTTTTTTGCTGTGACCTACCTTAGGTCAAATGCATATGTAATATCTAATATTCCAGAACCAGAGAAGCAAAGTTCATCAAAAGTGAGGCAACTTCTCGCAAATCCAGCACATTGATGGCGAACTTTTGTTTATGCATTTCATTTGGATAATATTTAAATAACTCTGCTGTACATGTGAATGCTTGGAATGAGAAATGTAAATATAAACAGATTGCAGCTAATCTCTGCACAGCTGTCTTTACCAGGTTCCAGATTTATTTAAAATAAACTTTTAAATAAATAGTTAATAGAAACTGGAATAAAAACAGAAAATGTGAAGGAAATGCATCAGTCTGCAGCGTCTATGGAGAGAAAGACAATGGGTGGAAACTTGTAGAGATCTAAATGGCATGGGCAATAGCAAGAAGTCTGGGAAAACTGTGCTAGAAATCTAATGGGAGAAAATGAGGACTGCAGATGCTGGAGACCAGAGTTGAAAAGTGTGGTGCTGGAAAAACACGGCAGGCCAGGCAGCATCCAAGGAGCAGGAGAATCGACATTTCGGGCATAAGCCCTTCTTCAGGAATAGAAATCAAATGGTGTATTTCTCGAAATCAGGAGCAAATAGTTACATTTACCAACAGCGTTCTATATGTTGAGACAAGATACTCACGAGGCAAAGGTGAGATGCCTATTAAGGGAAATTATTGCTGGTTATCACCCTCATTAACATTAAATCACACCTCATTAATAAATGGGATCAGATCTACCATCTACCACTTGGAAACTAGAAACTGAGAAATCCTGACACGGGAGTCAGAGCATGTGCCTGGTGGTAACTCCAGCTTTCCATCTTCTCCTCCAAACCACCTTAATGGACCTACAACAAAAACATCTCAGGGCAAACTCTATGGACAGCTTACACACGTACCCCATACATAAACACACTGGCATTGGACACCTGCCAGCCTCACCGCCACCATGACACGTCTCAAGAGTCATAGAGTCATAGAGATGTACAGCACAGAAACAGACCCTTTGGTCCAACCCGTCCATGCCAACCAGATGTCCCAACCCAACTGCCAGCACCCTGCCCATATCCCTCCAAACTCTTCTTATTCATATACCCATCCAATTGCCTTTTAAATGTTGCAATTGTACCAGCCTCCACCACTTCCTCTGCAGCTCATTCCATATACATATCACCCTCTGTGTGAAAATGTTGCCGCGTAGGTCTCTTTTATATCTTTCCCCTCTCACCCTAAACCTATGCCCTCTAGTTCTGGACTCTCCCAACCCAGGGAAAAGACTTTGCTTACTTATCCTATCCATGTTCCGCATGATTTTATAAACCTCTTTAAGGTCACCCCCTCAGCCTCCGACGGTCCAGGGAAAACAGCCCCAGACTATTCAGCCTCTCCCTATAGCTCAAATCCTCCAACCCTGGCAACATCCTTTTAGTCTTTTCTGAACCCTTTCAAATTTCACAACATCCTTCCGACAGGAAGGAGACCAGAATTGCATGTAATATTCCAACAGTGGCCTAACCAATGTCCTGTACAGCCGCAACATGACCTCCCAACTCCCGTACTCAATACACTGACCAATAAAGGAAGGCATACCAAACGCCTCCTTCACTATCCTATTTACCTGCGACTCCACTGACAAGGAGCTATGAACCTGCACTCCAAGGTCTCTTTGTTCAGCAACACTCCCTAGGACCTTACCATTAAGTGTATAAGTCCTGCTAAGATTTGCTTTCCCAAAATGCAGCACCTACATTTATCTGAATTAAACTCCACCTGACATTTCTCAGCCCACTGGCCCATCTGATCAAGATCCCTTTGTAATCTGAGGTAACCTTCTTCACTGTCCACCACACCTCCAATTTTTGTGTTATCTGCAAACTCACTAACTAATGCTCACATCCAAGTCATTTATATAAATGATGAAAAGTAGTGGACTCAGCATCAATCCTTGTGGCACTCCACTGGTCACAGCCCTCCAGTCTGAAAGACTCTAATCCACTTACAGAATGCCTCGGCACTGTGATGCTGCCCTTTAGTGCACATTGGTAATAATAATTGCAGAGCAACTGCAAAGACACTTAATTTGTAAGGGCAAGCATCCTGATCAAGACTGGTCCAGGCTGCATTTCTTAGAGCTCACACACTTTGCCCCTCACCTCTTACTTTGCCTTGCTTTTTTTTGCATATCCCCCCCTCAGCCAGAGCATAAAGGTTCAGAGCACGGCTCAGAGTATTGCCTTGCTGTTTAGTGCTAATATGAAGCCAGGCAACTTGTTATGGTCACCAGCAGTCATCAGTCAAGGGAGTGGACATTTCACCATAACCCTTCTTTCAATGTCCATCTCATCCCTGCAGCTAACATGGCAAACACACTGCATGACCTGTAAACAAATGGCCATGTCTGTAAGCCTTAAGGAAGTAGTCCTCAGCTCATGTCAAGGGAGGCACCCATCAGCCCAGGGTCCTGGTACAGTAAGACAGGGGTTGTTTCCAATATCAGTGCAAGGGCTTGAGAACAGTCCATTTTCCATGCAGGGCACAGTCAAGAGTACCTCTACAGACTGGGAAGTGGGTCATGGTCTTGCCAATGCAGTCAGTCTGGGGAGTTGTGGGAATAAATTCAGGGAGCTAACAAGATACCAGTCAGAGATCTGATCATTCAACATTCAGGGCTATCTGAGTAAGTTGTTTAAGACCCATGGTTAGTACGGGAGGAAGGGCCTATTTACTAAATGTCAACTTAGGAAGGGTTTATTGGGGGGCTGACAGTGCAGACGGAAGCTGAGGCACCTAATGGTGAGGAGGCATTATGCAAAGAGAAATTAGAATAGTGGGGGGGGGGTCAACTCATTATATGAGGAGCGGGGGGAAGAGATGATAGGATATGATCATGGGTAAAGGGTCACATGGGAGAGGGAGATGTCAATAGCAAGCAGCATCCTGGTTTCCATGGATTGGGGAATAACAGTGGTTGATGCCTCATTCACCTTATATACCAGGAGTGGGGAAAGGTGGGCAGATTCAGTCTCAAAGAAATGGGTTGAGTGGGGACTTGAGGAGCTACAATGTCTATAAGATTGACAGTGAAGGCACCAGGAAGGGCCCGGAACTCTCAGTCTGAGAAGTGGCTGCTGTGACCTTCAATCATCTTGTCAATTACAAGTGCACAATGAGAATGAAAATGGCTATAACCACACTAGGATTGGGTGGGTAAGTGTTGTTATCTGAGGGTAGAGCTGCAAGGAAAAGCTTTCTGTGTCCTTCAAAGGGCAACTCCAGCAGATACACACATACCGTGAAGGTGAACACACTTATGAGAATAGCGACCCTGGTGATCTCAGTCATTAGCTGACCATGCGCTGCCCAGCTCCTTGCCCCAATCCTCCCTGACCATTTTATGCCTGAATCTCACTGATGCCTGTGAGACAAGAGCACTGTCTGGAAAGATGGAGTTGAGTTGCGCAAGTCAGAGGCCCTGTGATTACCTCACTGCCTGCTCTGGGTGCAGCAATTGCTGACTTCACACCTTGGTCAATGGGCCATCATCTAGAGATGAGGATGAATGGATTCAGGACCTTTAAGGTTGCATTTAAAGCTATACAGTTTACAAATAGGTGATGGTCAGAAATGAGCATGTATTCCCAAACATAAGACCATAAGACATGGGAGCTGAAATTAGGCCATTCAGCCCACTGAATCTGCTCCACTGAATCATGGCTGACAAGTTTCTCAATCCCATTCTTCTGATTTCTCCCCATAACCGTTGATTTCTTTGGCAATCAAGAACCTATCTATATCTATCTTAGATATAGTCAATGACCTAGCCTCCACAGCCTTCTATGGCAGTGAATTCCATAGATTCACCACTCTCTGGCTGAAGATGTTTCTCCTTGTCTCCGTTCTAAAAGGTCTCCCCTTTGCACCCTCAGGTCCCAGTTCTCCAATCAATGGAAACATTTTCCCAGCATCCACTCTGTCCAGGCCATCCAGTATTCTGTAACTTTCAATTAAATCCTCATTCAATTTTTCTAAACTCCATCAAGTATAGACCCAGAGTCCTCAAACATTCCTCATATGTTAAACTTTTCCTTCCTGGGACCACTCTTGCAAACTTCCTCTGAAAATGTTCCAGAGCCAGTACATCCTTCCTGAGATAAGGGGCCCAAACGTAGTCTGACCAGAGCCTTATAGAGCCTCAGAAGTACATCCCTGTTTTTATATTCAAGCCCTCTCAAAATAAATGCCATCATTGCATTTACCTTCCTAAGTACTGATTTCAACCTGCAAGTTTATCTTGAGAGAATCCTGGACTAGAACTCCCAAGTATCTTTGCACTTCAGACTTCTGAATTTTCTCCCCATTTAGAAAATAGTCCGGGCTTCTATTCTTCTTAACAAAGTGCAAGACCTCACACTTTCCCACAAAGCACTCCATCTGCCACTTCTTTGCCCACTCTCCGCACCAGTCCAAATCCTTTTTCAGTTACCTGTCCCTCTACCTATCTTTGTATCATCTGCAAATTTAGCCAGAATGCCCTAAGTTCCTTCATCTAGATCGTTACTGTATGAAGTAAAAAGCAGTGGTCCAAACACTGACCCTTGTGGAACATCACTTGCATTGGCTGCCATCCTGGGAAGGACCCTTTTATCCCCACTCTCTGCTTTCTGCCAGACAGCCTAGCGTCCCTCCATCCTAGGACCTTGCCTCTTACAGCATGGGAAAGTGAGGACGGCCCACAAGCCTCATTCCTGATGAAAAAACTTTACCAACACCTTCCACCCCAACCTCAAATTCACCTGGACCTCTCCGTCTCCGGTGACCAACTAACCACAGACATTTACTACAAGCCCACCGACTCCCATAGCTACCTAGACTACACCACCTCCCACTCTACCTCCTGTAAAAACGCCATCCCTTATTCCCAATTAATCCGCCTCCGCCGTATGTGTTCCCAGGATGACCAATTCTACCTCAGAAAGTCCCAGATGGCCTCCTTCTTCCAAGATCACAACTTCCCTTCCCACGTGGTTGATGATGCCCTTCGGCCCATTTCTTAGACTTCACGCACCACTGCCCTTGAACCCCACCCTGCCCAACATAACAAGGACAGGACCCCTGGTGCTCACATTCCACCCCATCAACCTCCACATACATTGCATCATTCTCTGTCACTTCCACCACCTCCAAACAGACCCCGCCACCAAAGATATATTTCTCTCCCCACCCCTATCAGCATTCCAGAGAGACAATTCCCTCTGTGACTCCCTCATCAGGTCCACATCCTCCATCAACTCACACTTCTCTCCTGGCACCTTTCCGTGCCCCACTGCAGGAAGCGCAAAACCTGCTGCCACACCACTCCCCTCACCCCCATCCAAGACCCCAAGGGATCCTTCCACATCCACCAGAAATTTACCTGTGCCTCTATCAATGTTGCCTACTGCATCCGTTGCACCCGGTGTGGTCTCCTCTACACCAGGGTGACAGGACGTCGTCTTGCGGATCATTTCAGAGAACATCTCTGGGACACCTACACCCACCAATCCCACCGCCCCGTGGATGAACACTTCAACTCCCCCTCTCACTCCATCAAGGACATGCAGGTCCTGGGCCTCTCCACTTCCAAACCATTACCACCTGACGCCTGGAGGAAGAATGCCTCATATTCCACCTGGGGATCCTGCAACCACAGGGGATCAATGTGGATTTCAACAGCTTCTTCATTTCCCTTCCCCAACATTACCCCAGTCCCAAGCCTCCAACTCGGCACAGCCTTCCAGACCTGTCCATCACTCCCCTTCTGACCTATCACCTTCTCCCTCACCTTCATCCACCTGTCACTTTCTCAGCTACCTTGCCCCCAACTCCAACCCCCAGCCATTTATCTATCAGCCCCTAGCCCACAAGCCTCATTCCTCATAGATACCTACAGCATGGAAACAGATCCTTCGGTCCAATCTGTCCACACCGACCAGATATCCCAATCCAATCTAGTCCCACCTGCCAGCACCCGGCCCATATCCCTCCAAACCCTTCCTATTCATATACCCATCCAAATGCCTCTTAAAAGTTGCAATTGTACCAGCCTCCACCACATCCTCTGGCAGCTCATTCCATACACGTACCACCCTCTGTGTGAAAAAGTTGCCCCTTAGGTCTCTTTTATATCTTTCCCCCTCGCCCTAAACCTATGCCCTCTAGTTCTGGACTCCCCAATCCCAGGGAATAGACTTTGTCTATTTATCCTATACATGCCCCTCATAATTTTGTAAACCTCTATAAGGTCACCCCTCAGCCTCCGACGGTCCAGGGAAAACAGCCCCTGCCTGTTCAGCCTCTCCCTATAGCTCAAATCTTCCAACCCTGGCAACATCCTTGTAAATCTTTTCTGAAACTCTTTTCACAACATCCTTCTACAGGAAGGAGACCAGAATTGCATGCAATCTTCCAACAGTGGCCTAACCAATGTCCTGTACAGCCGCAACATGACCTCCCAACTCCTATACTCAATACACTGACCAATAAAGGAAGGCATACCAAACGCCTCCTTCACTATCCTGTTTACCTGCAACTCCACTGACAAGGAGCTATGAACCTGCACTCCAAGGTCTCTTTGTTCAGCAACACTCCCTAGGACCTTACCATTAAGTGTATAAGTCCTGCTAAGATTTGCTTTCCCAAAATGCAGCCCCTCTCATTTATTTGAATTAAACTCCATCTGCCACTTCTCAGCCCATTGGCCCATCTGGTCCAGATCCAGTTGTAATCTGAGGTAACCCTCTTCACTGTCCACTATACCTCCAACTTTGGTGTCATCTGCAAACTTACTAACTATACCTCTTATACTCGCATCCAAATCATTTATGTAAATGACAAAGAGTAGAGGACCCAGCACCGATCCTTGTGGCACTCCACTGGTCACAGGCCTCCAGTCTGAAAAACAACCCTCCACCACCACTCTCTGTCTTCTACCTTTGAGCCAGTTCAGTATCCAAATGGCTAGTTCTCCCTGTATTCCATGAGATCTAATGTTGCTAATCAGTCTCCCATGGGGAACCTTATTGAACGCCTTACTGAAGTCCATATAGATCACATCTACTGCTCTGCCCTCATCAATCTTCTTTGTTACTTCTTCAAAAAACTCAATCAAGTTTGTGAGACATGATTTCCCACACACAAAGCCATGTTGACTATCCCTAATGAGTTCTTGCCTTTCCAAATACATGTACATCCTGTCCTTCAGGATTCCCTCCAACAACTTGCCCACCACTGAGGTCAGGCTCACTGGTCGATAGTTCCCTGGCTTGTCTTTACTTGCCCTTCTTAAACAGTGGCACCATGTTTGCCAACCTCCAGTCTTCCAGCACCTCACCTGTGACTATCGATAATATAAATATCTCAGCAAAAGGCCCAACAATCACTTCTCTAGCTTTCCACAGAGTTCTCAGGTACACATGATCAGGTCCAGATTTATCCACCTTTAACCATTTCAAGACATCCAGCACTTCCTCCTCTGTAATCTGGACATTTTGCAAGATGTCACCATCTATTTCCCTACAGTCTATATCTTCTATATCCTTTTCCATAGTAAATACTGATGCAAAATATTCATTTAGTATCTCCCCCATTTTCTGTGGCTTTGAAGTGCTTATGTCCAAAATATCAATTCTCCTGCTCCTCAAATGCTGCCTGACCTGCTGTGCTTTCCCAGCAATACAGTCTCGACTCTTACACCATGGGCCCTTATCTTACTCAGCAGCCTCCTGTGCGGGTACCTTTTCAAAGGCCTTCTTGAAGTCCAGGTAAGTAACATCCATTGGCTGTCCTTGGTGTAACCTGCTTGTTACTTCCTCAAAGGATTTTAGCAGATTTGTCAGGCATAATCTCTCCTTGATAAAACCATGCTGACTTTGCCCTATTTTGCCATACATGAGAACTTATTTACAGTTAAGGGTCACCCATGTGCTCTCAGTCTTCTCTCTCACACACACGTACTCTATCTATATCTCGTCCCTGGTCTGCAGCTGGGGTGTAGGGATCCTGCTTGATAGCGGACCCCAATGGCTTTGTTTGGCCAAGCACAAAGTCATTTGTTTCTAGAGAGTCCAGAGATGCTGAGTGTGTCTTTGCCAGAGACAAGTGCACCCACGTCAGCATGGGCTCTCAAAGGGTTGAAGTTGGCAGGCAGGGTAGAGGTGGAAGGATGACCATCTTCGAAGTGTCCTGCTGGAAGACTTGAGTGTGGTAAATCCTCTGGAACTACTCTGTCTCATTGTGAGAAAGGGGCATTTTGATGAGGTCCAGGACCCTTGATCTCTTTTTGCCTTTCTGTTCATGCTGAAGACCATTGGCTAGGGCAATGTAGTGCAGCTTGATCAGTTTTTCCAGCAGACTCTAAGAATTCAATTATTTCTTAAAGTTGAATGGGATTTGACATAAAGGACAGTTCCATACCATCCTGAAGAAGGGCTTGTGTCCGAAACGTCGATTCTCCTGTTCCCTGGATGCTGCCTGACCTGCTGCGCTTTTCCAGCAACACATTTCCAGTTCCATAACATCCAATGGCCCGGTAGAAAGAGCAGTCCAAACTTTGGAGGCTGGTTTGAAGAAACAGCCTACAACATCACTAGATACCAAGCTATCACAGTTGTTCATATTATTATAAGACCACCCCACTATAGGGATAGCATCAGCAAAGTTGTTAATAGGTAGGAAGCTCCGTACTAGGTTAAGTCTTATTTTTCTGACGTGTGACGTATAAAGTTTGGATAAGTGTGATGGTCCTGAACAAGCATGAGGACCATACAAAAGCTGCAAATTTGCAAATGGTGAGGTAGCAAAATGTGCCCTTCCCCTCAGAACAGCCCCTCAGAAAGGCTGCTGGAATCCATGGGTTCACCCTGTCCTTCAAATGCTGTTGAGTCCTCAGAATCCAAGGTGGACATTACAGAAGTAGCTGCTTCAACACCTTTGCCACTGGAAGAAATGAATAAAATTCTGCTGAGGTGCTCCTGGTGAAAGAGACGAGCTCCCGTGTGTTACACACAAGCCGTACTGAGTCAGAGAAACCTGACCCAGTGCCAACACGCCCTGAGTCTCTCCAAGGAAAAGGACCAGCCTATGTCCTTCGACTCAGAGGTGGAGGAATGCAGTGACGGTAAAGAAGTCAGCCTGCTGGAGCTCATCCAATATGAGTTCACTTATTAGGGATGTTAATCCGATCCAATCACGGAGTCCTGGCTGACAGATAAAAAAGGGGAATGTCAGGGATGCTGACATTCTGGTATTTGACTTTGAACTGAGGTAATACTAAAGTATAGGACTTTCATGTGTAAATGAAGGGTGACTTGATGACAGATCCTAACACCTGTAGATTATTTAAACAACTCTCTCATTGGTTCCTGAGGAGCTGAACAGCTTTTGGGTGTGAACAATGCAGTGAGAAGCCTTCAGACCACTGTCAGAGCAGGTTGCATGCCACCCTCTCTGCAATATAAATACCTAAATTATGAAAAAAGCCAACTTTTTCTCCCACACAATTGTGGTAAACTGTTCCCCTTAACCAGTAATGAAGAGACTTTGTCATTTAGGTTCCAGTTACTCTGTGCCTCCTATAAAGAAGCGATGGAATTTGGAAAAAGCAAATTGGAGATGAAAACGTCTGGGCAAGGCAAAAGGATTATTGTCATGACCTCTTTGGAGTTGTCCTTTGGAACTATAGCTCTCAATTCTTTTTTTTCTCTGCCCATAAAGCCAATGATATTGCGTGTGTATCAAGACGTCAGTATAGGGGGTTTTAAAAGTGAGCTAGAATTTCAACTGGTAGAAGCATTAGTTAATTGTTTATAGCTATTTACTTTTGATTAGAATTTACTTACTTGCAATAGACAGTAATTCTTGTTAAGTACAGGAAACTTGCCAGTGTTTTCTGTTAACATGAATCCAACCAAGTGGGGACTTTGCCAGTGTTGATTAACCCTAGCGGCAGCCCTGGGGTTAATGGTATTTGAATTTCAGCACCTTTGCAGTCACTCTTCCCCAATCTTGAATCCTTAATCCTTCTATATATAATCATATAGCATTGAAATAGACACTTTAGTCCAACTAGTCTATGCCAACCATGTTCCTAAACTAAACTAGCCCCACCCGCCTATGCTTGCCCCATTTCCCTCCAAACCTTTCCAATTTTTGCACATATCCAAATGTCTCTTAAACATTGTAATTGTACCTGCATCCATCACTTCCTCTGGCAGTTCATTCCGCACGTGAATAACCTGCAATGTAAAAAAGTTGCCCCTGTGTCCCTTTTAAAACTTTTTCCTCGCCTTAAAAATATGCTCCCTAGATTTTCCCCTGCCCTACAGAAAATACTCTTGCTATTCACCTTTATCTATGCCTCTCATGATTTTATAAACCTCAATAAGGTCACCCCTCAGTTGGACGGAGGGATCTGTTTCCATGCTATATAACTCAAGAGGTAATCCAGACTTCATTAATTATATGCATCATAGTGCTGTATACTAAAATTTTTCAGATTGATATGATAGATCTTTGTTAGGTAGCATATCAAAAGACATGAACCAGAGGTGGGTAAGACAATGATAGTTGGATTTTTTTTCATCTCTCGGGTAATGAAAGAATATTGGGAGTGAACAGTAAAGTTGGTTTGAGGCTGAAGAGCAGTCTGAATGGTACTGATTGGGAGAACAGACTCAAAGCATCACATGGTTGGTTCCAATTTCTTGTGTTAAATAAACATTCTATACATACAATAATTCCAGAACAACTGAAACAAAACCTTAAAAAGAGAAAGTACTCATTAGGTCAAGCAGCATCTCATTTCTGATGAAAGTTCATAGACCTGAAATATTAATTTTTTTGTGCCTTGTCAAATACTGCCTGATCTATTGATTATTTCCAGCTTTTTGTTTGACGATCATTGTAGACTTTCAAATGCATATGAACTTCAGAGTACTATACGATTCTGATAGTAGTAACCTAAAATATACAATGTATAAATGCTCCTTTTAAGGTACAGATTTTTTTTGTTTGTTTAAGTGTAAAGGCTATTTATTTTTTGGAATATAAAATGATAGAAATGGAAGTATTCCAGAAAATGAACCTTTTTTTGTTGAAACACAAAGGTGCAGAAGTGGAGCTTCCTGGTTGTGAAAGATCCTGTGGTTTTTGGAGAAGTCAAACTGTTTTTGTTTTGTGAAACAAGCTGGTGCACTCAGACTTGTGGAAAGCTTCCAAGCCAAAATGGATCTCTCTTTCCCACCCTCTTTGATATATAACAAAAACACTCTCAAAACTCTGAAAAGAAAATATTATAACTCAAACAAAAAACCTAGGTCCAACTGACCAGCCACAGAATTGAGGATCTTCTGAGACTGCCTGCATCCTCCACCATGGGTGGCATGGTGGCACAGTGGTTAGCACTGCTCTCTCACAGTGCTAGGTTCTATTCCAGCCTCAGGTGACTGTCTGTGTGGAGTTTGCACATTCTCCCCATGCCTGTGTGGGTTTCCTCTGATAGTCCAAAGATAAGCAAGTTAGGTGAAATGGCCATGCTAAATTGCCCTAAGTGTTGATGGAAGTGTAGGTTAGGTGCATTAGTCAGGGGAAACATAAAGTAACAGGGTAGGGGAATGGGTCTGGATGGGATAATCTTTGGAGGGTCGGTGTGGACTTGTTGGGCCAAATGGCCTGTTTTCATACTGTCGGGATTCTATAATTCTATGACAACAACGTATCACTAAAAACAAAACTGAGAAAGTCACTTCATTTCCAGGCTTATGGGACTCTCGATCCACAAAGTTGTTTCCCAACCATGATATTCTTTCAGAGAGGAGAAAGTGAGGATTGCAGATGTGGGAGATCAGAGTCAAGAGTGTGGTGCTAGAAAAGCACAGCAGGTCAGGCAGCATCTGAGGAGCAGGAGAATGGTTTATCTGACCTAGTTGTGAATTAATGTGTGCATATGTGTTGGAAGGGGATTTAAGTGTCCATGGCACCACTAATAATCCATTTTGCCATTTGTTAAGGGATAAGTTGCTTACAAAAACTGAATTTTGTTTTCATATTCATTGATTAAATGTTTTGAGGTAGCAGTCAAAGTCATGGCATTAACCATTTTAGTGATTCAATTTTGTTTTTAATCAACCTGCTCAGAAATACACACCTTAGGAGGCCTGAGTTCAAGTCCTACCTTCTTCAGGTATGTCTAATTCCTTCTCTGAATATGTTGGCTAGAAAATTGTGGTTCCTGTGGGGCGGGACAGTGTTCCTACCTCTGAACCAGGAGTCCTGGTTCAAGTCCCACCTAAACAGGCTCATTAAAAATACTAGTGGGACTTGTACCCTCGTCTCCTAGTGAACAGTTGAGCTTAATTCCCAATACACTCTTTTGTGATTATTATCTGTCAGATTAGGTGTAATACAAATTGGAAACTTCTTTCCTCTTGTTAAGATTTCAATTTTTGTAGCATTGTTAATTGAATAAGTGCATTACTTTGATTCTAGTCATGATGGTTACCAATGCAATTCATTATGATCTACAATCAAGTGCAATTCTTGAAGTTTGCCAATTTTAGTAACAGTCCAGACTAGATCACAGGCAAAACTGCCTTGGCACACGTACTGTCAATTTGATAGCAGGTGAGTTGGAAACCATTTGAATCTTCCATCTTTAACTCCATTGTTAGTGAAATAAATATTAAATAGAACCCAAACATTGGGATGTTTTTGATTTGGTTTATTATTGTCACATGTACCTAGGTACAGTAAAAAACCTTTGTTTTGTGTGTGGTACAGGCAGATACCATAAGGGTAATAGAACAAAGCATGGAATATAGTTTCTTCAGCGATGTGAACTTAATGCCCTGGAAATCCTCACCAGGTCTAGCAGCTATCTGTGGAGAGAGGAAGTGTTAACCTTTCCAGTGCAATATAGCTCATATTTTGCAGAAAATTCCTCGCACTACGGATTGCCCACATCTGTAGTATTTTGTTTTATTCCCTTTAAGCGGAGTATTTGTATGGAAGTTTTCCAGCAACGTAGCTTCCAAATGTCAAATACTTTCCCAAAATGTTAAACATTTCATTCTTTGACATAATTGGCTGGTTCGGAGGAGGTTAATTCCTTCTCCTCAGCATTGTTTTGCTAAACGCTATGGAACCAGAAAACATCGACTAAATTTGGCGACATTAATGTTACAAAACTTGCCAGAAACAAAGTATCAGAAATGTGTCAATTGTCGTGAACCTGCAAAACAACGGTGATGCGGTCTGCTTCTTTATGGGATGTTTTTCAAAAATAACATCTAAACATTGTCGCCCACTGCTTCACTTTCCCATCATCTGAAGACGATGGTGCTTTGTTCTATTTCTCGCCAATCTGTGCGGAGGCTTCTGCCAGATTTCTAATGACTTTTCAATCATGATTTAAGGAGGATTTGCGATGCCTTTCTTGAACCCTGAATGTGCCCATCAGCCGTTGCTGCCTGGCTCTGACATTGTCAACCCCATTCACACGTACACACCTTTTGTTCACTGAGCGCTTCATTGACTTGAATCAGTATGCCACAATTCTGGTTAGGGTCACCAGATCAACGTGTTTCAGAAAGTGCTCAGTTCCATTCTCTCACATTTCTAACAATAAAATCGAAGATTTTTTTTAACCAACTGTCTCCATTGCTGACGACACTATAGCGATGCACTCATTCATTACCTTTTCTCGGTTTGAGGAACTGGACTTTGTTAGTGGCGTCTTCCACTTCTAAGTTTTGTGTCCCTGTGCAAGCAATTGTCAGGCGATCGTATTAAATTTCAAACTTAAGTGTACAAGCTTTGATCTTGCCTATTAAATAAAGTAATGAATTAGTACCGGTCAATTGGAAAACATTTTACTTGTGATAAGTTTATGGGGTACTTTAATGATAAAGAAAATATGGAATTTAACATCGAAAACATTTTAAATTTTGAAGTACAGTAGGTAAACGTTTCCTATTGATTGCATAAAAACACTGCTGCTATTTCAGTACATCTAAATGCCCAGACAGCATAGCTAAATGGGTTGCATAATGGGAAATAATACAGATTCTGACCTGGACCTGCCAGTTCCCAGCATCTTTTTTTTTTGTTGTTTTGTTTCATAGAGCGAGTGATGTATTGCTGATAACTAAATCCCACATCTCGCTCTCAAGAGCCCTAAGGCGACTGTCAAACCGCGAGTCCTTGGGTCATCTTACCATTCAATTTCTCTGAACTAGGGAAAAAAATTGACACATTTGGAATGATTTATTTTTTTTCTGTGCGAGCTAAGACGTTGACACATGATTGCCAGAGTACATTCTAGTTCGTTTGCAGCGGGGGATTTAGAGATAACCTGCTTGTTGTTTAGGATTCTGATGTGCGTTAACAAAACAAAACAAAAACAAAGAAAGCCTCACAACAGCCAGATCAAAGAAAACTAAACTTTTATAAACAATCTGTGTTCCCCGGAACTTCGTCTGCACAGCTTGGCTTGTCTGACAAAAAGGAGCTAATTTAAATAAACTGTTTAGGAGGAAGACATAAACCGATTAGTTTCACAAATCCCAGGGCATTTTCTTTTATTTTGCTTTATATTAGTGATGAAATTTCGTCGGGTTGACCTGCAATTATAAACTACTGCAAAAAAAAGTTTTCTTCGGATAAGCAATAAAGTCTTGCTCATCACGTGATTTTACTTCCAGCTCGCTCTCTGCACGCGTTTTGCACAATACCGGCATTAGACACAGTTCGACTAAATCCAACTTCTTGGCATCCAGCATTTGCTTTCCCTTAAAGAAATGGGCCCATTGTAGCCGTGTTTACTCTCGTGATCACTGCTAAGTTGTCTGCTAAGTTACTTGGAAAATGAGTCTTTGAGATGGCTGCGCTTCTCTATTGACATGATAACGAGACCATTAAGCCGTTCTTTGTCCTCCAGACAAGTGATCGGTTTTTTTAAAAAAACGTTTCTCTGCGGGGATTTGGGTGGTGAGGACGCCTTTCACATACCCACCGACATAATCCCCGGTCCATCTCTGGAAACGCAAACCTTTTGCAACAATCTAGTCTCGTTCCACTCGCGTGGCGTCACTCTAGTTAATTATTGAAAACACAATTTGGAAAGCACATCTAATAAAACTGTCACAATAAATATCCTATATCATATTCGATATCTCAAAATGTGATTGGGATTCAGAGATCTGCTAACAATCCTACGATAACCCACTGCTAAAATACATCTTGTACTTTTCTAGAACGTTCGAGTGATTTTTTTGACAACTACAGCTTTCTGCACCCCTGCTAAATGATGCCTTCCAACTCTCGGATCATATTGCTGCGGTTATTGTATAAAAGCAATCTGCTTTTGAGAATGGCTGGGATTCGTGTTCCCCAATTAATTCAATGGAAAAAACTAACCCAGCTCTTTCGAAACAAAAACAAAAACAGTTCTTTCAGAAGAGTTGTTGCTTTCGGTGTAACTTTTTTTTGGAAATATTTAACCAATGAATGGTTTGTGTGGGGGGCAGCGCTTTTCTATTATGAAGGGAGCGTGCAAAGGCACATTAAAAAGAACCAAAGTTGTGGGCTCGATTACATAAATTCAAACGACAAGACTCCTTACATCGCCATGGGCACAAACAAAGCTCTCGAGATCCCGAAGCATTTCGACCCGCTGAATTGAACTAAATGGACAGGGGGGTACAAACACTATCACGCGACCTGTTTCCTGATTCTTTAGCTCTTTAAAGCAGATGGTCTCATTCCCTCGGGTCGAACAATCCAAACCGCCTACTGGTGTTTTGTCTATCCATGAAAAAAAACGGAGCCAAGTGTTAGCGTTCACGAAAGGTGGGAAATAAAGTCCTGAGATAGGCGTAACAGGCCTATCTGTGGGGTGGATCGCTAAATGTATTTTAATATCCAGCGCGATTGTATTCAATTCAGCACACATCATCGTTTAGTCAAAGAGTTAGGGCAGTTGATTGTGTCCGCCTAGAAACACAGAATGGATACATGTGGCGATTGCTCATTATATTAAACTTAGCGCGGGACCTCTGTGGAAATTGTCGAATATCCTTTTTAGTTCCCTGCATTGAAATAAAACAGACATTGATGCCTCAAATGGGGTGCCCTGCCAAGCTATTATAAACGTATCGCTAACGAGACTTTCATAAGCGATTGAACTAATCTGAGCATTGAAACGCCGGTAAATCTGCTAATGCTTAAACAAAATCCTATTAGAAACGGTTGTTCTTCACCTGCCACTAGTTTCTATTCAGGCTGCTTTGCGCGAAAGAGATCAGCGAGAGAAGTGACCAAAAAAAAACAAAGAAGTATTGGAGTAAAATGCAGCATTTATCACGAACTAAATTGGTGCATGCAAACCCAACCAAATGCAGCTAAAGTTCGGCATGGGACAAGTTTGTAAACAGAAATAGTTTCAGTTTCAGCCACACTCTGCCATCACCATCCTTGGGGAATATGCCCAGTCCTATCCCAGACCATTGTCACTCAGTAATACAGCACAGAAACAGACCCTTTCGTCCAACTCATCCATGCTGACCAGATATCCTAAACTGATCTAGTCCCATTTGCCAGCATTTGGCTGATATCCCTCTGAATCCTTCCTATTCAGGTACCCATTCCAACTTCTATTAATCAATGTACTGACCAATGAAGGCAAATGTGCCAACTGTCTTTTTCACCACCCTGTCTACCTCTGACTCCATTTTCTAGGAACTATGCACCTCCATAGGTCTCTTTTCTTCAGCACACACAGCACCCTCCCATTAGGTATATAAGTCCTGGTCTGGTATGCCTTACCAAAATGCAACAGCTCACATTTACCTACACCTTGACCAATTGGCCCATCTGATCAAGGTCCCATTGTACTCCAAGATAACCTTGTTCCCTGGGCACCACACCACCAATTTTGGTGTCATCTGCAAACTTACTAACCATACCACCTACCTGTACACTCAAATCCAAATCATTTATATAAATGACAAAAAGCAGTGGACCCAACAGGATAGAATCAGGGGAGTTTAATGCTTCAAAGGCATTACACATCCACTTTGGACTCCATGAAATCTCATGGATCAGGTCAAACCATGGAAACCTCCTGCTGATTATCTAGACCATTCTCTTTCAGCTGATGAATCAACAGCACTTGGAAGAGTCACTGAGGATAGCAAGTGCACAGAATGTAGGCTGAGAATGGGAGTTCAAGTTCGTCAGCACATGTGGTTCAGCAGCACTATGACTAATCAAGCTGTGCATTACACTGGGCCTCTGGTAGGTAGCAATCTTTGAGGAGAAAGTGAGGTCTGCAGATGCTGGAGATCAGAGCTGAAAATGTGTTGCTGGAAAAGCGCAGCAGGTCAGGCAGCATCCAGGGAACAGGAGAATCGACGTTTCGGGCTGGGCTATGCCCGAAACGTCGATTCTCCTGTTCCCTGGATGCTGCCTGACCTGTTGCGCTTTTCCAGCAACACATTTTCAGCTCTGGTAGGTAGCAACAACTGCACAGTTCTTTTGGAAACAAGCTCTACCTTCATACTGAAAATTCTGGGCATTGTGGTATGTGGCACGACAACTGTGCTTATTGGGAAAAATTCAGTACAGGGATAAGAACTCATAGTTGGGCATCCATTAAATACTGTGGCTCATCAGCAACAAACTTGTATTCCACCACAATCTGTATCTCTATGGCACAGCATATACTGTATTCTATCACTAAGACCAATCCAGGGGACTGACCTCTAGTTCAACGAGAGGTCAGGGGGAGGATTCCAGTTGAAGCACCAGGCATACCTAGAAAAAAATGAGTCGGCAATCTAGTGAAGCTACAACACAGAACACTGCATATCATAAAAGTGTTGGACCCCAATAATAACCCATCCAAAGTGCTGAAGACTTATGTTTCAGAATGAGATGAACCTTTAACTAATACATCTAAAACACAGACAAGGTGAAAAAAAAACCCAATAAAAACAAATTCAATCCAGTAAGTTTACTATCACATCTAATTATCATCTACAGCAAAGTGTTAGAAGATATTATGTACAGTACTACCAAATGATCTTACCAATAAACTGCTCAGCAAGGGAAGCAAGCACAAGGAAATAGCACCACTTCCAAGTTCCTCTCAAAGTTACCCATCACCCTGACTTGGAAGTCATGTTACTGCTGCTTCCATCACCACTGAAATTTCCTTTCTAACAGCACCATTTGTGTACCCACACCACACAGAGTGCAGCAGTTCAAGAAAGCATTTCACCGCCACTGTTCCCTATAAGCTGCCTGGATGTGGGCAAGTACAGCAACCAGGGATATGCTATGAAGGAAACAAGGCATAAGTGAGGACGGCAGATGCTGGAGATCAGAGTCTAGATTAGAGTGGTGTTGGAAAAGCACAGCAGGTCAGGCAGCATCCAAGGAGCAGGAAAAATCGACGTTTCAAGCAAAAGCTCTTCATCAGGAAAGAAGGAAACAATCAGAGCTCATGTAGGACAAAAAAGGTTCAGACTGTGAAGAGTAGTTAGAGGGTCATTATTCACCCCATCTTCTCAACAGCAATGATAAAAGTGTTATAATTATATCTCTGCTATATTGTACAATTAATGTACATTACACTTTCTGGTAATTTCAATATCCTTTGAATGTGGGTGGCACAGCAGTTAGCACTGCTGCCTCACAGCGCCAGAGACCCGGGTTCAATTCCCGCCTCAGGCGACTGACTGTGTGGAGTTTGCACGTTCTCCCTGTGTCTGCGTGGGTTTCCTCTGGGTGCTCCGGTTTCCTCCCACAGTCCAAAGATGAACAGGTCAGGTGAATTGGCCATGCTAAATTGCCCGTAGTGTTAGGTAAGGGGTAAATGTAGGGGTATGGGTGGGTTTCGCTTCGGCGGGTCGGTGTGGACTTGTTGGGCCGAAGGGCCTGTTTCCACACTGTAATGTAATCTAAAAAAGTGACACATATTAGTGGACATTGTTTAGCTAAAATAACAGCAGCTACTTGCATACACCCAGCATTTAATATCTCAAGGTGCTGAATAAACTAATGACAAGTAGGTTAGTAAATAAAATTTGACACAAAGGAAACATTTAGATGGGTAAGCAAAACTGTGGTCAAAAAAATTATGCTTTTAAAATAATTAAAAGCAAATTATTTTAATATGCTTTTAAAATATAAGAGAGCTAGAGAGGTTTAGAATGGTAATTTCAAAGTTTATAGCTGAGGTGGCAGAATCCCTGGCACCAACGTGGAACAATGTATTGGAGTAGAGAGATCTCAAGAGTTGTAAGGCCATAAGAGGCCAGAGAACTACAGAGGGAAGAAATTACTGAAGGTTTTGAAAGCATCGATGAAAATTAAAACAGAAGTTTTGTTGAATGGGGAGTCAATACAAGTCAACAAATTAATATAGTTCAGGCTGGTGAGTGAAAGGGACTTATTAGAAGCTAGAATACAAACATTGTGGATGAATGCTCATTTATGCAGAATGTAAGGTGAGAGACACATTAAAATATTCAAATTTTGAAGTTCAGTGTTAACAAAAATATCATGAGGATTTCAACAGCAGATGGGCTATCGAAGGGATGGGTACAGCTGATGTTACAGAGGTACAAGTAGGGAGTCTTGTTGGTGGCAAAAATATTTGCTAGAATCCCACTTCGGATCAAATAGAATGTGAAGGCTTTCAATGACTTGGCTCAGCTTCAGACCGTAAGAGTTGGTGGTTTCAGAGAGGTTGTAGAGAGGACTAAAAACAATAGCTTTGATCTTCCCAACATGGAGAAAATTTCTACTCATCCAATCCTAGATATTCAGGGAATCAATACATGGGGTTATAAGGTGAGAAAGTAAATTAGAGGATTACCCATGATCTGAGTGAATAGCAGAGCAGACTCCAAGAGCTGAATGTTCTCCTGCTCATATTTTTTACTGTTCTATCAGACAAGCACGATGACAAAAATAGGGTAATGGCGGTGGGGAGGGGGGTGTCCATTCAGTTCCCAAAATGTATACAAACTTTTTTACCTGTATGAGTTAAAAATGTCTTTATTCTTTGCAGCTGCATGGTAGCTCTGGGATCCAGATATGGATATTTTTCTCATCTTTTGCTTTTTCTTTTATTTCTGCTTTTCATATAAACTTCTGGCTTTGCAGCCAAGATTGCACTGGAAAATGGTGACTTTGTATACATTTCACTGTTCTCATGTATTCCTATACTTGTGAGAATAAAATCTAATTTTAATTTCAATATGGTGTTTGATTTTCTTTTCACTTAAAGTGTACAAAACAGATTGCAAACTTTTTATATGTACTAATAGATTGTTATAAATAAAGTTTTTTTATGCAAGATGCAAATAACAAATATGGTTAACATGCGAAATTGCAGTTGTGCACATTAGTACAAATGTCTTATAACCTTAACTTGAAAATAGTTATATAGTTATACATATGGGCGGCATGGTAGCACAGTGGTCAGCACTGCTGCCTCGCAGCGCCAAGAGGCCTGGGTTCAATTCCTGCTTTAGGCGACTCTCTGTGTGGAGTTTGCACATTCTCCACATAGGTTTCCTCTGGGTACTCCGGTTTCTTCCCACAATTCAAAAATGTGCAGGTTAGGTGAACTGGCTATGCTAAATTGTCCGTATTTTTGGGTAAAGGGAGGAGAATGGGTTTGGGTGGGTTATGTTTCGGTGTGGACTTGTTGGGCCGAAGGGCCTGCTTCCACACTGTAAATAATTTAATCTGATCAGATGAGTGCTTGTGGATTACAGTATTTTGTGATAACAGTTAAGGTCATTAGTGTATAGTGCTGTTTACAGCTTTAGTTTGTGAAACAAAAGACTTAATATAATAGTAAAAATAATTCACAGCTTTAATCTGTAAAACTCTAATAAGATTGTTCTATCACTCTGTTAGATTACAGCTAATCTATATCTTATCTGCATCTACCCACTTTGATCGTGAAACTTAAAGCCACCAACTATCAAAAGTCTGACAATTTGCATATCAAAACTGAACTCACCCATTTTCAGTTTTTGGGGGTAAAAGATGTTTCCATGCTTGTATAACTCTGACTCTACACTTGAAATGAACTGTTTCCTACCACACCCCTTGGATGCTGACTGACCTGCTGTGCTTTTCCAGTACCACAGCATCTGCAGTCCTCACCTTCTCCTTTGCTCTAATTATGCCCTCTTGTGTTAGACTTCCTCTAGAAGAGCAAATAGGTTCTATCCATCTTACCAAACCCTTTAATCTTGAACACATCCATTGGACCAAAGTCTAATCCTCTATATTCAAAGGAATACAAGCACAGTCTATGTCAACTGTCATGGTATGGAGGTGCCAGTGTTAGACTGGGGTGGACAAAGTCAAAAGTCACATGACACAGGTTATAGTCCAACAGGTTTATTTGAAGTTACAAGCTATGTTCTATGTTCTTTCAGAGCCCAGTTCCTTCTTTAGGCAGCTAGTTGTGCTGTGTGATTTTTGACGATGTCAACAGTCCTCATTGTGTAACAGTTTTAACTACGGTATATTTCTGATGAATTGACAATGCATATTTTCTATGGGCAATATATCATTCCCAAGGTCTCGTTGCCAAAACTAAATGGCTCAAAGGATAGAAGCAGAGCTTTAATGAGCTGTGGCATAACTTGCTCCCTTTTGCATTTCACCTACCTTAAGATAAAAATAAATATTCCACTGGATTTTGAATTATTTTTGTGTCTGTCTGCTAATTTTAGTTGGGCCCGAAATCTACCTACTCTTCCACAGATCTTGACTGTTCATCATTTAGAAAATTACTACTGGAAATCTGAAATAAACACTAAGTCACGCCAGACTCAAAATGTTAACTCTCATTTCTCTCTCCACAGATGTTGCCAGAACTGCTCCAGATTAGAGGTGCTGGAAAAGCACAGCAGTTCAGGCAGCATCCGAGGAGCAGTAAAATCGATGTTTCGGGCAAATGCCCTTCATCAGTTTCTCCATCATTTGCAAGACTATTTATTGCTTTACCTGCTTACAAAGTAAATCATATATAAACTTCTTCTCTCTTCAAGATCTGTAATATTTCAACCATTTTTTTTCTTGTGTCATTGGGACAAGTACATCAAGCAAACATGTGTCTGAATCTATAGAATCACTTCTCTGTTCCCCTATCAAAAATTCTACCATAACTGAACTTCCACTCTCCTGTGTGCCCTCCTGAGCTGTCTGCTTTTCCAGGCTGTAATGCTCTAGACTGTAGCATCCCAATATATCACCCTATCAGCACTGACAGACAGTTTGAGAGTATTGCACTTCTTGGAAATTCCTGCGCTTCATTCCTAATATGCCAGATAACCATGCCTTTGATTTGTTCCAAACTCATTATTAATAGAGTAGAGCAGAAATGATGCAGGTTTCACCAGAATGAGCAGTTTAAATTCATAGCACGAGCAGACCATAAGCTAACTATCCAAATTAAAGTACCGTGCATGCTTGAAAACCTTGACATGACAAGTAAATCTCTCTATATTAAAAATACACCCACTTCCAGGGTAGTGACTGAAATCATTTAGTATTGTCTCCTTTTCTCAAATGTACTCGACTTTTCTAAATAGTGATGACATTTTCAAATTATTGAACATTACAAAGAACGTACTTTATTTCTTTATTTACAATATTTATTGGACATTCATACAAATACCCAATCTGACACCGTCCCCTTAAAAATTCGACTCGGCTTGTTATATATCTTATACAGCTTTTACATCTTTATATAGTCATATTGGTTTCCACAGTTTAACATACAGAACACAAACAGCCACGTAGTTAAATAAAGCAAACCACACACAATAGTGGTTTTTAAGCATGCACCAGAATTGATGTACTGTATTGGATATCTTCAGCCTCCTCAGTGAGAAAGACTGTCCCCATCTCCTGAAATACGATTGGCTGTGCATTGTTAACATTTCTAAAGGACTTGTCAATAAAATAGCGCTGGGCCCTTTCAGTCTGCACACTTGGAGATTGTTCAGTCTGCACACTTGGAGATTGATTCTCAAAGTCTGAAGTTCGCTTGATACTTTGAGGCGTGCAACTTGAGTGTTTCAAGTGCACGCGCGACACTAAAGACATTCTCTGACTGTCACTTTGATTTGGGGTGTAAGAAAAACAAGTGAACAGAGTAACGAGACCAGAGAATATGAGCCCTGGGAGAAGTCGAAGCAGGGTTGCTGTCCCGGTGTGCAGTCCCTCCAGGGAGCCCTGCTTCCTGCTCCTTATGCTCCTTCTCGCTCCGATCCTGAGTGAGTGTAAGACGGTCAGATATTCCACGTACGAGGAGCAAGAGGCCGGCTCGGTGATCGGGAACCTGGCCGCCGATCTGCAGCTGGAGGCGGCCGGCGGGGGTCAGAGCGGCTTCCGCCTGATGCCCGAGTGTAACGGCTCGGTACCGGTCACGGTCAGGGTCACGGTGAGGGAGAGGGACGGCGAGCTGACGGTGGCGAGCCGCATTGACCGGGAGCAGCTTTGCGGTCAGCAGGAACCGTGCCTGCTGCTCCTGGATGTGGTCAGCTTCTCCAGGGACAGGTTCCTGCTGATCCACGTGGAGATCCAAGTGCTGGACATTAATGACCATTGGCCCGAGTTCCCCCAGGCCGAGATCGAGCTGGAAATCTCCGAGAGCTCGGCCCCGGGCACACGGCTCCCTCTGCCCGCCGCTCTGGACGCCGACACCGGCTCGCACTCGGTGCGGGGCTACGAGCTCTCAGTGAACGGTCACCTGGAGCTGGAGCTGCCGCCCGGGGACGGGCCCGGGCCCGGGGCCGGGGCCGGGGACCAGCCGCTCCCGCTGCTGCTCCTGGTGAAGCCCCTGGACCGGGAGAGTCAGGCCGAGCTGAAGCTGCTGCTCCGAGCCCGGGACGGGGGCGACCCGCCTCGGAGCGGGGACGCGCGGCTCACCGTGCGCGTCCTCGACGACAACGATAACGCTCCGGCCTTCGAGAGCGGCTCCTTGGAGCTGGAGCTGCCGGAGGACACGGCCCCGGGCTCGGTGCTGCTGCAACTCGAGGCCCGGGACCCGGACCAAGGCGTGAACGGCGAGCTCCGGTACACCTTCAGCCCGAGGCTCGAGGCCGCCGCTCGCCGCCTCTTCCGCCTGGAGCCGCGCTCCGGCCGCCTCAGCCTGCACGCGCCGCTCGACCACGAGGCGCGCGACCGCTTCGAGCTGGAGGTGGAGGCGCGCGACATGGGCGCCAGGCCGCGCGCCTCGAGCTGCCGGGTGACGGTGCGCGTGCTGGACGTCAACGACAACGCGCCGGAGATCCGCGTGAGCGCGCTGTGGCCCGGGTCCGGGCCCGGGGGCGCGCAGGCGGCGGCGGCGGCGGCCTCGGGCCTCGCGTCCATCACCGAGGCGGCGGAGCCGGGCAGCTTCGTGGCGCTGGTGAGTGTGTGGGACCGGGACTCCGGAGCTAACGGCCGCCTCTCGGTGTCACTGCTCGGGCCCCGGCAGCTCGAGCTGAGGCCGGCCTACGGCAGCAACCACCACATGATCGTCACGGCGGAGCGGCTCGACCGGGAGCGGCACAGCGACTATAACGTGACGCTGGTGGCCGAGGACCAGGGCCCGGAGCCCCGCCGCACCGTGCGGCCCTTCACCGTCACCGTCACCGATGTGAACGACAACGCGCCCGCCTTCCCCCGCTCCGTCTACCGCCTGTCGCTGGCGGAGAACAACCCGCCCGGGGCCCAGCTCGGTACCGTCCGGGCCCGTGACCCTGACCTGGGCGTTAACGGCCGCCTGACCTACCGCCTGCTGCAGCAGCGGGAGCCTGGGCCTGGGCCTGGGCCGGAGCCGGGGCCTGGCCTGCAGCCTCCTGCCGTCGCTGTGGAGCCTCACAGCGGCTCCTTGTTCGCGCTCCGGCCCTTGGACCGTGAGGAGCTGCCCGAGCTCGAGCTGCTGCTGCAGGCGACAGACGGCGGTTCCCCGCCGCTCAGCGGCTCCACCACCGTCCGCCTGGTCATCACCGACCGGAACGACAACGCGCCGCTCATCACTCACCCCCCGCTCCCGCTCCCGGGCCCGGCTCCGGCTCCTCCCGGGAACCGCTCCGCCGCCGCCGCCGCCAAGATGGCGCTGCCCGGGGGCGCGCCCCGCGGTTACCTGGCGGCGCGCGTGCGGGCCCAGGACCCGGACGAGGGGCCGAACGGCCGCCTCAGTTACCGGATCGTGAGCGGGGATCCGCCCGGGCTGTTCACCATCCGCTCGGACACCGGGGAGGTGTACCTGGGCCGCCCGCTGCCGCCCTCCGCGTCCCCCGGGGCCGGGCCCGGGGCCGGGGCCCTCCGCCTGGTCGTGGCGGTCAGTGACGGCGGCCTGCCCTCCCTGTCCTCCACCGTCACCCTGAGCTTCACGGTGGGGCCCGAGCCTCCCCCGGCAGCTCCGGCCGCCTCCCCGGGCCCGGGACAGCGGAGCTGGGACACCTCCTTCACCGTGATCGCGGTGCTGGCCGCCGGCTGCGTGGCCTTGCTGCTGGCCATCGTCGGGATCGCCTCGAGCTGCGGCACCGGCGGCAAGCCCGGCCGGGAGGGAGCGGCGGCGGCTGGCGGAGAGAAGGCGAATGGTCACCCGTCGGAGGAGAGCGGCAGAGCAGCGGAGCCGGAGGTGAGTATCAGTGTCAGCAGCTTCAGTGAGGGAGCTGTCCATGGTACCTGTCCTCATCATTCCCCTTCGCTCACAATAACTATTAGTGTTTCTGTTTCTCTGATGTGTCCCCTCTACCTCTGGTCTGAGTCATCAAGCGCTGGCCACGGTACCTGTCCTCATCATTCCCCTTCGCTCACAATAACTATTAGTGTTTCTGTTTCTCTGATGTGTCCCCTCTACCTCTGGTCTGAGTCATCAAGCGCTGGCCACGGTACCTGTCCTCATCATTCCCCTTCGCTCACAATAACTATTAGTGTTTCTGTTTCTCTGTTGTGTCCCCTCTACCTCTGGTCTGAGTCATCAAGCGCTGGCCATGGTACCTGTCCTCATCATTCCCCTTCGCTCACAATAACTATTAGTGTTTCTGTTTCTCTGATGTGTCCCCTCTACCTCTGGTCTGAGTCATCAAGTGCTGGCCATGGTACCTGTCCTCATCATTCCCCTTCGCTCACAATAACTATTAGTGTTTCTGTTTCTCTGATGTGTCCCCTCTACCTCTGGTCTGAGTCATCAAGTGCTGGCCATGGTACCTGTCCTCATCATTCCCCTTCGCTCACAATAACTATTAGTGTTTCTGTTTCTCTGATGTGTCCCCTCTACCTCTGGTCTGAGTCATCAAGCGCTGGCCATGGTACCTGTCCTCATCATTCACCTTCGCTCACAATAACTATTAGTGTTTCTGTTTCTCTGTTGTGTCCCCTCTACCTCTGGTCTGAGTCATCAAGCGCTGGCCATGGTACCTGTCCTCATCATTCCCCCAGCTCAGTAACTATTCATGTTTCTGTTTCTCTAGTGCGTTCCCCCGACCCCAATCTCTGGTCTTAGTCATAGAGATGTACAAACCCTTCGGACCAACTAACTCGTTCATGCCACCCAGGTATCCCAACCCAATCTAAACCCACTTGCCAGCACTTGGCCCATATCCCTCTAAACCTTCCTATTCATATCAAGATTAGTGTGGTGCTGGAAAAGCACAGCAGGTCAGGCAGCACCTGAGGAGCAGGAGAATAGACGTTTCGGGCAAAAGCCCTTCATCAGTCATTCCTGATGAAGGGCTTTTGCCCAAAACATCGATTTTCCTGCACCTCGGATGCTGCCTGACCTGTTGTGCTTTTCCAGCACCACTCTAATCTTGAATCTGATCTCCAGCATCTGCTGGACCCACTTTCACCTTCCTATTCATATACACATCCGGATGCCTTTTAAATGCTGTAATTGTACCAATCTGCAACACTTCCTCTGGCAGCTCCTCCCATACATGCACCACCCTCTGCATGGAAACGTTCCCCTGAGGTCCCTCTCAAGCTAAGCTTGTGCCCTCAAGTTCAGGACTCCCCCATACCAGGGAAAAGTCTTTTCTGTTTATTTTACCCGTGCCCCACAAATTTATAAACCTTCATAAGGTCACCCCTCAGCCTCCAATGCTCCAGGGAAAACAGCCCCAGCCTATTCAGCCTCTCTCTATAGCTCAAATACTCCAACATCCTTGTAAATCTTTTCTGAGCCCTTTGGAGTTTCACAACATAGGAAGAAGACCAGAATTACACGCAATGTACCAAAAGTGGCCTAACTAATTCCTGTACAGCCGCAACATGACCTCCCAACCCCAATACTCAATGCTCTGACCAACAAAGCTGTCTTCACTGTTCTACCTGCAACTCTACTTTCAAGGAGCAATGAATCTGCACTCTGACGTCTCTTTGCTCAGCAACACTCCTTAGGACCTTACCATTAAGTGTATCAGTCCTGATCTGATTTGCTTTTCCAAAATACAGCACCTTGCATTTATCTAAATTAAACTCCATCTGCCACTCCTCAGCCCATTGGCCCATCTGATCAAGATCCCATTGTAATCTGAGGTAACCTCCTTTGCTTTCCATTCAACCTCCAATTTTGGTGTCATCTGCAAACTTACTAACTATACCTCCTATGTTCGCATCCAAATCCCTTATGTAAATGATGAAAAGCAGTGGACCCAGCACTGATCCTTGTGGCACACCACTGGTCACAGGTCTCCAGTCTGAAAAACAACCCTCCACTACCACCCACTGTCTTCTACTTTCAAGCCAGTTCTGTATCCAAATAGCGAGTTCTCCCCTCCTTCAGGGAGTATATTTTATGAACTGCAACTTCTAAATATAAACAGACACTCTGACATCATCCATTGGTTTTAATGTAAACCAAATCCCCATACAGTTAGTGCCATTTAATTAAGTTAATAGATACAAGCCTTGAGCAAATCCAGCCTCCAGCTGGGCCCACTGCTTCTTGAAGCTCGGACCTTCCTGCAGCTCTGGGGGGTTGTTGAGCTCCTGGGCTCTGGCTGCCCTCACCACTGCTCCTCCACCTCCTGCCGCTGAAGGAGCTACAGGCGCCGTCTCTCTCTCTCTCTTCCACTACCGGCCTTTTTAATTTGTTTTCGCGTCTCCTGGTAACTGTCACCTCCCCCTTCCCGGGCCCTGGAAAGTATACAAAAATAACCCCACCAGTGACTATTTTCTTTCCTTCACAAGTTTTGTTTCAAAAGTTACGACTTTAATTTGAAATGTATTTTGAAGGTATTTTCTGCCATCAAGCACTGGCCATGTGCTCATCATTTCCCCAGCTAACACTTTCTGTTTCTCTGGTGTGTCTATATCTGGGTCTTAGTCATCAAGCACTGGCCATGTTACCTTTGCTCATTTTTTTCCCAGCTAAATAATGATTAGTGTTTCTGTTTCTCTTGTGTGTGCCCTCCATCTGTGGTCTTTGTCATCAAGCACTGGCCACATTACCTGTGCTCATCATTTCCCAAGCTAAATTACTGTTTCTGTTTCTTTAGCGTTCCCCCTCTCTGGTTTTGATCATCAAGCTCTGGTCATGTTACCTTTACACATCATTTCCCCAGCTAAATAATAATTAGTGTTTCTGTTTCTCTAGTGTGTCCCCTCTATCTCTGGTTTTGGTCATCAAGCATTGGCTATGGTACCTTTGCACACCATTCCCCCCCAACTAAATTACACTTTCTATTTTTGTTTCTCTAGCATTCCCCCTCTCTGGTTATGATCATCAAGTTGGCTATGGTACCTGTCTTTACCATTCCCCCAGTTAAATAACCATAAGTGTTTATACTTCTAGAGCGTTTCCCCTCAATATTTGGTCTTAGCCATCAAGTACTGGCCATGGTACCTGTGCTCATTGTTCCCCGGCTAAATTACACTTTCTGTTTCTCTAGTTTTCTCTATTTTTGGTCATCAACTGCTAGTGTTTATGCTTCTCTAGTGTTTGCTGTCTATATCTGGTTTTGATCATCAAACGCTGGCCATCGAACGCTGGCCATGAAACTTGTCCTCATTAGTCCCCAGCTAAATAACTATTTGTATTTCTGTTCTGTAATGTGTCCACTCTATCTCTGGTTTTGATCATCAAGCACTGGCTATGGTACCTGCGCTCATCATTTCCTTAGGTAAATAATAATTAGTGTTTCTATTTCTCCAGTGTTTCCACTCTAAATCTGGTTTTGATCATCAAGCATTAGCCATAGTACTTGTGCTCATCATTTCCCAACTAACGCTCTCTGTTTCTGTTTCTCCAGCATTTCTCCTCTATTCCTGATTTTGCTCATCAGGCTCTTCACCCAATTGCAATCTGGCAAGGAAAGCACTTTGCTTTGGATAAAAGGTTAGTACTTCAGTTCAGACAAAGGTTGCTAGATTTGTTCCTGGGATGAAGAAGTTGTCTCATGAGGAAATGTTGAGCCTATACTCTTAGATATTTAGAAGACCGAGAGGTGATCATCTCATGTTCTTAGGAGGTTCAGTGGAATAAATACCAGGAGAATGACCCAGGCCTTCTGATCTGGTAATTGTGGAAAATATTGAAATGTTCACCACTATTGCAAGTCAAGACCATGAGGACACCCCAACCTGCATAGGTGTGGGAACTTTAACCTTTTGATGGATAGCTCAATGCTCCTCCCAATATCTCTCTCTCTCTCTCTCCCTCCTTTTCTCTTCCAGCCTTCCCACCTAAAAAATACAGATTGACTTTAATACTGACAATGTGGTCAAAGACTTGGGCCCAATGTCAAGTTAGTACACAGAAATTAACTCCAATATATTCCTCCTGTGAATCATAAGCATAGAACCTGGGTTAACAGCAAAGTGACAGCCGGAATTGTATTGGAAGACCTAAACATTTATTAACACCTAACACCTAACTCCCCAGAAAGTCTTCAAAATATTAGACATATTTAAAATAAAATCCTTAAGAACTTTAAAAATCTCACCATAACTTCAAATATTGTGACATCAAGCAGAGTTACCTGAGCTGATAACACCAAAAGGGGATGGGATAAAAGCAAAACACTGCAGGTGATGGAAATCACAAATTAAAGAAAGTGCAAGAGAAACTCAGCAAATCTGACAGCATCTGTGGAGAAAGAAACAGAATTAACATTTTGAATCCAATATAAGTCTTCAGAGGGGATGCCACATTTTCTCCTGACCAATCTTCTGTGTGAACGCCTGCAACAATAGCTCGATCCTCACTCTGAGACAGTAAGTCCTACTGGAATGAGGAAACAGGTGAGAGTACATCTTCAATTGCAACCAGCTTTAATCCTGAGGCATTGTAGTTGATCAGAAGACCTGAGTCACTGCTTCCTGTCTTGTGGGGAATCCATAACTAGACTGCACAGTTTCAAAATGAGGTGTCTCCCAGTTAAGGCAGAGATGAGGGGACATTTCTTGTCTCTTGTCCTATTGATTATTTATTAATAGTCGCTGTATCTTGGAGTAAGATTCTGTGTAACTACTTGGTATTATTCTGTATTTTCTTTGGTGAGGTGGAAAGAAAAGAGAGAGGGATATCGGGAGTAACATCATGCTATCCATCCAAAGGTTACAGTTTCCACACATATACAAGTTGGGGTGTCCTGCTATAGTGGCAAATATTTCAACATTTTCCACTGTTACCAGATCAGAAGTCCTGGACCATTCTTCAAGTAATTACTGTGCTAAACCTCCTCAGACCATGATGGTAATCTTTGGAAATCTCTACTCTGGCGTGCTGCAGAGGCTAGGTCATTGAATATATTCAGGGCTGAATTGGATGTTTGATCAAAAAGGGGATATGTGGATTTTTGTGACACTCGACAGGAAAGCTGAGTTAATGCCACAATCAGATCATCCATGATCTTATTGAATAGTGGAAAGGGCAGAATGGCTTTTTTCTGCTGTTTTTTATGTTGCTGTGCAATGGTCAAAGTTATTACCTTTTAAGTAGCACATCCTTTTGAAAAGTTGGAAGTAATTACTAAACTTTGCGATTTCCTTTCAGTGAACTTGCGCATCAAACCCAGGACAGGTTCAGTGGGAAGGACAGTGGGAAAGGAGACAGCGATTTTAATGACAGTGACTCTGACATAAGTGGTGTTGGTCTGAATAAAAGGAGTGCTCTCAGTCAGAAGCATAATGGTAAGCCTCAATTTTTAGCATAATTCTCTAGTTGATAGCACAGAACTTTGAGTGTTGGTAAAGAAAGAGACAAGCTATCAAAGCATTTTGTCTTGCATTCATCAGGACAGATGCAAGAATGCCAAATTTCAAAGGGAACAACAATTTATACTGCATAACAAAAGGGTACTAATAGTAACTTGGCTCTAATTGGTTGAGGCCATGAAGAGTGCAGCAAGGAAGAGTTACTTCCCAAGCTTTTGCTTAAAGTCAGAAAAGCAAGTTCATGTCTGGTGTTGCGATAGGGAATTCATGACATAATTTGGCTCACTTATGCTTGCTCGGGCCTTCATGTATTCACAAGCAAGGCTGTTCCCACTTCAAACACAAAGATAATGTCCAATCATTGTGCCTTTTTCATTTAATTAACAAATAAATTCAGTGATGTTATATTACACTATGGAAAAATATCCAACCCACTTTGTAAAAGATAATTTCACACTGCTTATTGTTTACATTCATCATAAACATTTTACTCTTAAAACTTTATTCTTAACACCATTTGTAGATTTTTGATAATATTTAAAATAGCATTTGCATTTGGATCCATTAGAGTAGATTCTAGTTAACATGTAGCATAGAAGAACGTAATTTGCCAATTTCTGTGTCAGTTTTTAGCACTGTTCAGTTAATCCATTCGTCTATTCTTTACAGACAACTCTATAAATGTTTTCCACCAGTTCTTTTGCCAATTAAAAAAAAATTGATATCAGATGATTATCAACTTGCTTTATTAGTTGAATTACATGCTATTTGCATTTTACCACATTGCCCACTCTTTGAACTTGCCTGTTGTGTTTAACTCTTGTTTACACATTCCTCTGCTCCCTGGTTATCTATTTGTAATGAGTAGTATGCAGAAAATTCTTCTTTCATAAATTACTGCATAAAAATTTTAAAAGCTGTTGGAAGTCCAAGCACACTTTATTTTTGTAATTCTATTTCATACTCAGCCTGAACAGATAGTTCACCAACTGCAATCTGATGTATAATAACCTTTTGTTGTAGCTTAATTTTAGTGAAGACAGGAATCAGATTAGGATCTGGCTTCCTAATTGTACTGCCAGTTTTGTACCATTGTAAACCTGAAAGCATTTGCGCAGCACAGTGGCTCTGTGGTTAGCACTGTTGTCTCACCGCGCCAGGGACCTGGGTTCGATTCCAGCCTCGGGTGACTGTCCATTGTGTGGTGTTTGCACATTCTCCCCATGTCTGCGTGGGTTTCCTCCCACAATCCAAAGATGTGCAGGTTAAGTGAACTGGCCATGCTAAATTGTCCATAGTGTTCAGGGATATGTAGATTATGTGTGTTAGTCACGGGTAAATATAGGATAATAGGGTAGGGTGATGGGTCTGAGTGGGTTACTCTTCGGAGGATCTGTGTGGACTTGTTGGGCCGAAGAGCCTGTTCTCATACTGTAGGGATCCGATGAGTACAGTGAAACTGCAGTTTTAGGGTTAGGGCAGAGTTAAGAAAGAAGGAATAAATATCAGTGGGTTTTCTGTTTGAGACAGAGTATACCTGCAAATCCTATGTATGTTTGTTGATGAATTTTAATACAGTCTGATTTATCCAGAATTATCCTATCTGGTGAACAAATATCAGATTAGCCTTTATTCTTCTCTTCCTTTAGGTAATTATACAGAAAACAGATGGTACACATCACACTACCTCATTACTCTAAGATAATTATAATAACGTTTTTGTTTTTAAACAATGAGGTTTTAATTAAAAGTGTCTAGGCCTGAGGCAATTAACATTGCAATTGTTGTGAGTTTAAGTAAACTGCATTGAACTGTTAATATTGCAAATAAAAGAATAATGAAAAGTATTGAATGCCTCTCTTGGACAGGTTTATGGTCCTGTACCAATGAGTGCAAGATACTTGGCCATTCAGATCGCTGCTGGAGTCCATCTTCTCGAGGGCCAAGTATTTACCGTTCCACAACTACTACTCAGCACCTTACCTCTTTGGGGAAAAGCACGTCACTCCCTCGAGATCTACTCCGCAAAGATACATACTATCAAGCACTTTTGCCAAAAACAGCAGGCCTACAAAGTGTATATCAGAAGATCACTTGTGATGAATCTGAAACTACAACCTCTGTTATTGTACCACTCTATCATTCTGTGGGATCAAAAAGTCACATTCCACCAACTAATATCTCATCGATCAATGTATCCAGCGTGCATTCTCAGATCTAAGCAGATACAAGAATAGGTTTACGAACTTTGAAGTGTTGTAATAAATCAATTTATTCATCCTGTATATAAAAGCAACAGTTTATTTTTATATTAATTCCACATGAAAATTTCATTCACATGGAAGGTGTAAATATCAAATACAGAAACTTGCAATGTTAAAAATTGTAATTTTTATCCTTTAATTGATACTTTGATTTTATTGTGTTCTATTTTCTATTTTACTGTATAATTTAATTTGTAAGTAAAACCACAAAATTATGTAAATAAAACCTGTGGTTCGTATATGTGTTCCACATTATTTTCTAATCAAATTTCTTTTTATGACATACTATGATTCTCTTTTTCTTTGGAGACAGTTTCAAAATTGTAACGCTGAATGTAATGGTATAATCCAAGATTTAGTGGAAAAGCAGCAAATAAGTGAGTGATATATTCCACAGAACATTTATTGGATGTTTTGGGATTTATCAATTACTCATTTAATATGATTGGAAAATGGATTTGCTCAGCTTTGGCAGAAATCCAAATATCAAGGAAACATGTCAGAATTCAGAAATATAAATAGGGAATGCTAGAGTAGCAGATCAGGCTGAAACCTTTTATTAAATGTTAACTGTTGCTCGTGGTAATTCACCCTGTTTGGAGTTGAAAAGGCCTTTGGCAACCGAGAAGGAGGAGAGTCGACATTTCGAGCATAAGCCCTTCATTACAAATGTGGAATATATCACTCAAATTTTGTTGCTCTTCTGTTAAATCTGGCATCATCATATTCCTGAAGCCTGAAGCATAGACTCTCCTGCTCCTTGGATGCTGCCTGACCGGTTGTGCTTTTCCAGCACCACACTTCTCGACTTTGGTCCTCAGCATGTGCAGTTCTCATTTTCTCCTACTTTCTTTGGAGTCACAAGTGTGTAAGTTCAAGTACCACCCAGCGACATGATCATGAGGGATGGCATTTAATAGCCCTCCCCAAGGCAGATTTTGTGTCAGGAAGGGCATTTTATCAAATGAAACACTCCCACCTCCACCTTAATTAAATTCACGGTGAATCTTCAATTGGTTATGATTCCAGGTGAGGAGGGACTAACTTGCTATCTTTTATGCAATCCCCTCCCTTTGTTGGTCTCCACTAATTAAAATGGAAACCAAAGGAATCCTTTATTCATGAATACCTTTCAAAATTCCAATGTATTTAGTGTTTACTAGGAGCCAGTTTAACAAGGCTTCTCTGAGTTAAAGAATACATTTGTTATTAAAATAGTCACAAAAATAAAATGCAGCATACATGAATGTAGATTAGAAAGAAGATTAAGTAAAGAGGCAATAATTAGAAAAGATACACAAATTGACTGTGCAGAGCAGATGGTGGAAACTTGTGGCAAATAAGTTTAGTGATTCTAGCAGTGTTGACGCAGATGGATGATTGGCTGACCTCAATTCTGCAGAAAGTTATTGGTATCAAAAAGTGAAATTGCTGAAGAAACTCAACAGGTCTGACAGCATCTGAAAAGAAAACAGAGCTGACATTTTGACTCTGGTGTTCCTCCTTCAGCATTGGCAGTTCTTTGTTTCTTGTTTACGAGTCTTGCAATGTCCAGATTGACTGTGGTTTTTGATTGCTGGAAATGAGCCACCACCCAGAGAGATTTTCTGTTCTTTTCCTCTTTACCTACATGACAAGGATCATCATAGAATCCCTACAGTGTGGAAACAGGCCAGTTAGCTCAACAAGTCCACACCGACCCTCCGAAGAGTGACCGACCCTTATTATTCGCCGTTTACCCCAGAGTAATGCACCCTTGAACACTATGGGCAATTTAGCTTGGCCAATTCACTTAATCTGCACATCTTTGGATTGTGGGAGGAAACTGGAGCACCCGGACGAAACCCATGCAGACATGGGGAGAATGTGCAAACTTCACACAGACAGTCGTCTGAGGCAGGACTTGAACCTGGGCCCCTACCAATGTGAGAGAGCAGTGCTAACCACAGAGTCACTGTGCAGCACTCTGTCAAGTGCATGATTGCAGCTTTAACTTCCACAGGTCTGAGCCAGGAGGCCTGTGTTCAAGGCCTACCTACTTCACAGATATGTAATGACATTTCATATCCAACTTCTGCAGTGGACCTTGTCAATTTGTGGATTGCAAATGTAAATCCATTGTTTAAGAAAGGCAACAGAGAGAAAGCAGGATACTGTTAGCCTGTTGTCAACGGTGGAGAAAATACCAGACCAAATTATAAAGATTGTGATTACCAGATATTTAGAAAATAAATGTCCAGTTGGACAGAGTTAATACGCCTTTATAAAGGAGTAATCATGTTTGACAAATTTGAGAGCATTTTGAGAATGTTGCTAGCCGTGTCAAAAAGATGGAATCATTGGATATGATGTACTTGATTTCTGAAAAGGTCCTATGGAAAGAGGTGAGTTTTTAAAAAAACATACATTGGTTTTATGGTATTATATTGACGTGGATTTAGGATTGGATAACAGGTAGAAAAAAAAGATTAAGAATAAATGGGTCCTTCTTAGGTTGGCAGGCTGAGAGTTATGGGATATTTAAAACCATTGCTCAAGATCATTAACAATGATTTGGATGTGGGAGGAGGGGCGATTAAATTATCTCCACGATTACAGATGATACAAAACTTGGTGGGAAGATACTTTGTGAGGAGGATGCCTCGAGACCTAAAGTGGCCTTAAAGGTTTGGCAGGCAAGAACATGGTAGATGGAATATAATATGAATAAGGATGAGGTTAGCCACTTCAATAGGAGGAAGAGAAATGCAGAGTATGTAAGTAGAGACAGATTGGAAAGTATTGATGTTTAAAGGTACTTAATTGTCCTTGTTCATAAATAACTGGAAGTTAGCATGTAGGCTCAGCAAGTAATTCAGAAGGGAAATGGTAGGTTAGCCCTTATCGCAAGAGGATTTAAAATCATAGAATCTCGAGAGTTAGGAAGCAGGCCATATCAAGCCTCCAAAGAGCATGCCACCCAGACTTACCTCATCCCTATAACCATGCATTTCCCATGGCTAGCTCACACATCCTTGGACAATTTAGCATGGCTAATCCAACTAATCTGTTGGTGGAAACCAGAGCACCCAGAGGAAACTCACACAGACACAGAGAGAATGAGCAAACTTCATTCAGAAGAGTCACCTGAGGCTAGAATTGAACCTGGGTCCCTCGTGCTGTGAGGCAGCAGTGTTAACCACTGAACCACCATGCCACCCCATTTTGGTCTACTGTTGCTTCAATTGTATAGAAGCAATTGAAGCTGGTAAGATCCCATCTGGATTATTATGTGCAGTTCTGTCCCCTTACCTCAGGAAGGATATGTTTGCCACAGACGAAGCATAGCAGAGATTCATCAATTTGAATCCTAGAATTGTGGGACTGTTCTGTGAGGAGAAATTAAAAAAAACTAACCCTGAATTCTCTGAAAGTTAGAAGAATGAGAGTCAAACTTATAGAAACTTATAAAATTCTTAAATGCCTAAACAGAGGAGATGCAGAGTAAATGCTTCCCCTGATTGTGGGGTCTAAAACCAAGGGAACCAGTTTCAGATTAAAAAGCACGCTATTTAGGAGGGGATGAAATGGAATTGCTGCTGATGTTCAGAGGCTGAGGGCATTTTCTACCTCACAGGGCCGTGGAAGATCATTCATTCAGCAAATTCAAGACAGTAATGAGAATTTTATCAATAGCTAATGACATCCAGCCTAATGGAGATAGCACAGAAATATGACGCTGAGATGTGATCAGCTGTGATCCAGAAGTTAAAAATCACACAACACCAGGTTATAGTCCAAAATGTTCATTAGGAAGAACAAGTGTTTGGAGTGTTGCTACTTCATCAGGTAGCTACCAAAAGATTATTCTTCCCAAAAAACCTGTTGGGCTATAATTTGGCATTGTATGATTGTAACCTTGTCCACTCCAGACCAATACCAGCTCTTCCACATCGTGATCCAGAATGGCAGAGTGGGCTCAATGCATTGAGGTTGCAGGATTATAATTTTATTCTAAAATAAATACCAGGAAGAAAAATTGTATTTCAGATGCCCTTTCTCAGTTATTGCCACATGAGAAGAACAAGGTTAAAAAAACTAGAAATAATGATCAATAACCTCACAAATATGACACCACTGAAACTGAGTCAAACATCACATCTTGAGTTATCGATACTTTCTCAGTAAGTGATCCAGTAAAATATAGCAAACGTAATCTGCAAGATCTGCCTAACAGAGATGACAACTCATTAGAAAATAGTTTCTTACTGATCAAAATAATCAGAGAGAACTTTTCTACTGGAACTGCAGAAGTACAAGTTCAGAATCAGGTCAGCTATATACTGATAGGCACCTACAAAAATGCAAAGTGACATGTACATTCATCTTGTACCAAAAGCATAGGAACACACAGCAGAAATTCTGGTAACCATGGTGTGCTGTGGGAGCTAATTTATTCTCACACAATCAAGAATTGTGTAATTGTCATAATAGATGAAATTCCCTTCTATCTAAAAGTTAGATATTGTAGAGCTGCAACAATCTTCTCAGCAGTATGAATTCTGCTTGCTGAGCCAGCGATTCTTGAAAATATAATGCAACTTAATTCACCCCAAGGGAGTGTAAGATCTTGGCCACATAAATGGGTTTGACATAATCATTTCATCAATACGTGAACCAAAAGAGTTCGGCTTGATAGAAAGACACATGTGGATGCAGACATTCAAGAGTAGCACCAACACAAAAAGGAAGATGCAAATCTTGCCTGACTGTTACTTAAAGACACACCTCTCAAGACTTACGTAAAATCACCTGCAGAGCTATTCATTGGCAGAAGGCACAAGGCAAATTAACAAGCAAAATATACAGTCACACAACTAGGGATAGTAAAACAACAACTCATTGATGCACAGGTAGAAGGAGGTCAACACTTCAACAAACATTCTTGCCTGAATTGTTGAGTGGAAAAACTGTATAAGTACAGAATCCACTCACGAAAATCTGGACCGCAGCAAAAATGTTGCTAAGATATGATTTTGAAACTGGTAAGCAACGAGGAGGAACAGAGTCCAAACCTTTGGTTGAGCTGGAAAAATAGAAAAGGTAATCAACTAGCAAGAGTATTAATAACAAATGGTACATCAGTGACAACATACACAACTCTTACAAAGTCAGGCATAACATTGCTAGTATAACATACTATCACTGAAAGTATCGAATGTCAAATCCATGTGGTGGAGGTAAACGATCCTACCATTTTTTTAATATCATAAATCATGTTTTGAGAAAATAAAACAAGCTATAAAAGACTTGTTTATTTGTAAATGTCATTTGTTAATCTTTAAACATAAAATAATAAAAGGTATTAATCGACCAGTCGTATTGTTATATAAAAGCCCAATTATTTTTAAGGAAAGGGAGATGTTACATTATGTTTGGAACTATATAATCATGTGCACATAAAGCCAGAATGGCACATCAGTCAGGTGCTGAACAATAATACCTGTTGCATATGGTGTGATCTACAAAATACATTTAAAAGAAAAGTCCTGATGTGCATTACCCAACTTAATTCCAATCTTTGACAACATAGATACAAGAATTTTTCAACTAATGTTTACCTTTAATTTTCTTTGAACACTTATTTTTAAAAGTATAAAAGATTGGAGATAAAGCATACTTTTGTTGAGTGGGATAGCAGGTGACAAGAAGTCATGATATCAGACTACCGTGAATATATCTAACAGTGTTTAGTAACTTTAATTACATGTGCTCCATTTCAGGGTTTCAGAAAAAGTGCACAGAATGATGTATTTGCTAAGTGTAAAGTCAAGTTCAATTTTGCATGCAGGGCCATGACAAACCCAGTATGCCTGGACTACAAAATATAAGCAGCAAATTTAAAACTGACTACTGTTAATACATAGCAAGTGCAGAATCCTTTGGGTTTGATCAGCTTCCTGTTTTGGGTACATGCTCTGCTGGGCTCCAGCACTTATTCACAGGCACACCTCCAATTTTCATTGACAGCTAACTTCAACAAGCTACATCTTTCCTGTGCTTTCCTTGAGCTCAAACCTTGCTCAGTTTTATGAAGTTATTCCTATGAATGGGTTTTTAATTCCCACTCTCAGCTTTATTACCTTATTAGCAGCATCTGACTTCTTGGGAGCCACCCCAGCTTCTTGGACATTTCCTACAGGCCTGCCTGAAATAACTTACGGTATTTAGCCTGAGTTCTAACAGTACCCAATTGTTCTTGACTTCTCACTGAGTCTCCAACTATATAGTTTAGTTGCCTTTTCAACAATACATTGCCGCATGGGGATCGCATCTCTTTCTTCTCAGACTATTTTGAGCTCTCCAACTACACAGAATTCATGCAGGTTAATTGCCTTCCTTGCAGTATAGTTAAAATCAACACTTCCCAAACAGACGCTACACTTTATCCCCTTCACAAACTCAAAGACATTCAGTCATTATTTGTTTCCTGTGAACTCCTCTTCAATGACCATTGAAATATCCTGAATGATGTGTTGAAAACCTTACAGTGAGCCCTTCCACTATTACCCAGTGAGCAGAACTGAATGTTGCCACCTATCAATTCTTTGAACTGAATGTGCTCTGAATGTTAGATATTTTCCAATCAACCTGTATAGAAAGGTTACTACACTCTTTTGGAGCAGATTGGACTTCAACCCAGGCCTCCTGCCTTAGAAGTAGGGAGACTACTATGGCAGCCAAGGAACCCTTTCAGGGGCCAAGCTAATCTTCTTTGCTGCTTTCCAATTTTAGAAAAGAGCTTCTAGAAACACTGTAAAGAGTCTGAGAGAAGGATCGTGCCATGTAGGAGAATTGAACGTGAGAGAGAATGGATGTATTGAGGATATTCTGGAATCTGGGAAGAACTGACATGCAGCTTTAGAGGTTCTGAGTTGCGGATGGGGTCCTAAGATCCATGTCCCCAAGGAATTTCTGGGTGTGGCAGAATTGAAAAGCGATATCTTCAGGATGGGATTTGTTGGGATCTGATGAAAACAAGAAGAGACTCCCAAAGTCAAGTAGACTGCTGCCAACCTCCTCCATATTCCCAGGCTTCCACTTCCTCCTTAAATTGTCCACAACCCTTGTTTCAAAGTTAGATGGCCTCTCCTTCATTTTGTTCACTGTCAGCCTGCTTGTCATGTTTCTATATCACTAATTTAAAAGATTTCAGTTTACATTTTCGATATCTTAAAATGACTGAAAGGTAACTCATGCTTTAATGATGTGTATTTTCCTGCACACACTCCTGCCATTATTGTCACATTCGTTTTATCAATTTGAATAGTAATTACTAAACATATACTGCTATAAGCAGTCAAAAATAATCTTGTACAATGTTCAACAGTTCATGGTTTATTCAGTTTCTACATTTCTGTATAAAGATTCAGTGAAAGATTTCAAATGATGTAACATTTAGCTGAATTTCCAACAGTTAATCTACTTTTTGTGTAAACAATTCAGATGTTTCAGATACTCTGAATAACAATGTAAAGATAAATGTCAAGAGGACCTATAAATGTGTTGTGAAAACAAAATAATTTGAGCTGAAGAATGCCAAAGAAAATTCTTCCCACAGAGTTTCTCTCATGGAAATTCTAGTGAGATTATTCCTGCTTAGATTTTTTGCAATAACAATGATTGAAAAGTTAAACTTTTTTTCAACCAGGAGTAACATTTTCATGACAAAATAAGTCATAACTTTTGTTGAATAATAGCTTCCCTTTGATCCTGAATATCAAATTTTGAGGAAATTTTAATTTCCTCAGAATAGAACTTAAAATTGCTTGACTTTAAAATCATTAAAAACTTCTAAAAATTTGTTTATGTCTTAACTTCTCCCTTAATTGCAATTGCATGTCCCAATCTGTCTTTTATTTTCTATACAAATATTATGTGAAATAACTTCCTGTTTTTTTAAACTTCCCGCTTTGCTTTCCATGAGAATGCCCAGGTCTCATTACCTGATCTTCTAGTCTGCAAGATGAGTCATTTTAGATTCAACACTTTAACTTTGTTTTACTTTCTTCACAGATGCTGCCAGGGATCCCCAGTTTCTCAAGGTTGATTTGTCACCCATCTTATTGCCAGTGCTTCAGATCCCCACTAAATAGCACAAAATTCAGTGGTCAGAATACAGAACATTTACACAGACAAAAAGCGTCATACTGATGAGATAATCAGCATTTATGACATTAAAATTAAGAAATCGGCACAGACTGTAATGCACAGGTGAATGTTTATTGGCAGCTTTTACAATTCCTGGGTCAAATGTTCAATGTCCATAAAATCTAGGCTAGTGGTAGCTATGTCAGTATGTCTGAATCTATGAACATGCATGCTGAAGCAATGGCCCAAAACTTCCAATTACTATCAAAACAGATTTGTCTGATGGTAATCATGTCAATGGCCAGTTATTTTTCCATGTTTTTTAAGGAGAGTTTGGTCTAAAAACTTCAACCTAAGCCAGTTGTCTTAAGCTTTAATGTCATGCAAAGGAACAAAGCCACCACCATCTGTTACAGCTTTTGTTATTTAAACAAAACTCACTGACTGTTTACTCACACTGTTTACTCATCCTCAGAACTTCTCTGTGTCTTCATAGTGTTACTTGGTTGCTCAAGCTCCTCTGCTCTGATGAGTCTAATTTTATCTTTGCAAATTTGTCCAGAATTTATTATCTTTTACTCCAGAGGGTTTGGTTTAGACTGCTGTGCTTCAGTCTAAAATATTTTGGACATCTCACATGGTATAGTTTTCTACTGATACTCCTTCTAGTATTTTCAAACTTGTCAGCATGATTTCGGTTTTTTTTACAACCAATAGTTTTGCGCTAAAATGAGTTAGCAAGATACCCTTTAGCATGTGCTTTGGAACAGCAAATTGGAGAAATTAGTTTCAGTGTACTTACATGCAGAAAGGATGATGTTTTAAAGAGTTGTTTTACATTGCTCTCATTTATTGCCAGGTTACCTCAGCACACATGGGTGGCATAGACTCATTCATGTTCTACAAATACTTATGCCTGCTTGATTGCATTTGATCTGCTCATAAGCCTGCCTGAGCAAAATCACATATACCTTCAGAGCACACAATATTTGAGTAACTGGGTTTTTGAAATTTAATATAATTCTTAGTTCAGTGGTTGAATGTCTGGGTCACATAATCAAGGGATCAATTCCCATTGTAGAAATGAGCACAGTGTCCAGGTTGACAATTAATTGCTGCACTGAGAGAGAACTGAATTGTCAGTAGTATTATCGTTCAGATGAAATGTTAAATGACGGTGCCCAACTGCCTGTTCAGATACTTCAGTGCACTACTAAGAAAATTAGGGGTGCCATCTTTCAGATTTCATTAACTTTTTAGGTGGATGCAAAGATTCCATTCCTTTTTAAAGGAGTGCAGGTCTGAGTCTGTGCCAGTCTCTTAATTTTAAATACTATAAATGTTGATTATCTCAATTATTATGTTTTTCGTCTGTGTAAATGTGCTCTGCACAAATTGATTGTCACATTTCCTACATTATGACAGTGTTGGCACAACTAAAAAGTACTCAATTGGCAGTAAAGCACTTCAGGATGTCCTGTGGTCATGAAAGAAGCTATATAAATGCATACATAGAACATTACAGCTCAGTACAGGCCCTTCGGCCCTTTCTTTCCTTCATGGAATAGCATGAAACCTCTCTGGCCAAAATGGCTCTCTCTACTAAAAACTGACTAACTAGTAATTTGAAACATAAACAGAAATTGTTGCAGGTCTGGTAGCATCTGTGGCAAGAAAGCAGAATTAACTTTTCTAGTCCAGTGACTCTTCATCAGAACAGGTCTAAAATAATTGGATTGAAAATGTTAACTTTGCTTCCTTCCCAACAGAAATTCCCCAGCAATTTTTGTTTTCATTTCAGATTTCCAACATCTGCAGTTCTTTGTTCTAACCAGTATCTTATCTGTTTGATATTTGTGGCATTTCAAACTCCACAAATTGGCAGCTGCATTGTCTGTAAAGCAATAGTGACTACATTTTAATAACTTATATTTGAGGATAGCGTGAGGAGTTGAAACATATGGCTATAACCTTAAGTTCTTTTTTATCCTGGTTGAAGGAAATAGAAAGTGATCTAATAAGCTAAAATGAAAATCTCGAAGACTAATTTTGAAACAATCATTTGGACAGTCAGTACTCTGCAAGAATTAAATATAATGGAAACAGAACTGGACTTAATTTGATGGAATACATGAGTATAATTTCCAAAGTTCATATATTTCATCTTCAAGTCAGGAATTGTCCATTTCCATAGGTTACCAGCTTTGATCCAGGACACAGACAGAACATAGAACTACAATATTTAGTCATGGTATATCCTTTAGCATTTTATTTAGGAAATGCAATACTATTTATTCCTAATTTAAAGTAGTTTCATTTAAATTATCTTTTAATTGAAAAGGAAATTATGCAAAAATGCCAATTTAAAATGCATTGAAAATGTATTATTTAATCTGTTTCTCTTAATTCAAATTATTGGTTAATTTCAATTCAAATTCACACTCCAAATGGTCCTGAACAGAAAAATCTGCCATTGGATGTCAGATCAATATTTAATCTGGTGTCCACTTGAGAGCAATTTGTTATTAAGTGGAGACAGAAAAGTTTGAGAGAAATCTAGCAGCAGTTTAGGGCAAAGTTTGCGAGTTACTATAGATATATAAGATGTCTGCCATGGGTGATTAAATATGTCGAAAAGGGCCATAGTGAAATAAAGAAAGTGGTGGTATCAAAATTCAGAATGCTTCATATCATCTGCCATCTACTCAATAATCAATGATAGGACTTAATTGGAGTTTAGAAGATTAAGGGGAGATCTAATAGAAACGTACAAGATAATACATGGCTTGGAGAGGGTGGACGCTAGGAAATTGTTTCCATTAGGCGAGGAGACTAGGACCCGTGGACACAGCCTTAGAGTTAGAGGGGGTAAATTCAGAACAGAAATGCGGAGACATTTCTTCAGCCAGAGAGTGGTGGGCCTGTGGAATTCATTGCCACAGAGTGCAGTGCAGGCTGGACGCTAAATGTCTTCAAGGCAGAAATTGATAAATTCTTGATGTCACAAGGAATTAAGGGCTACGGGGAGAATGCAGGTAAGTGGAGTTGAAATGCCCATCAGCCATGATTGAATGGCGGAGTGGACTCGATGGGCTGAATGGCCTTACTTCCGCTCCTATGTCTTATGGTCTTATGGTCTTATGGACTGTTGCAGATTACCAGTTGAGTCTTTTTGTCAGCTTGCACAAAGAAAATTATCACACGGACTTATTCCAATGTTGAAGTAGTGTTATTGAGTCTATTTGAGCGGTTCAAAGCAATTAACCTTTTTAGACTTTCCAATTTATTCTTGCCAGAAAAATTCAATGAATTTTCCAGAAGAATTTGTAATAGATCAAGGGCAAAATCTAGTGGAGGCTCCCGGAGTCTCAATTGTGACTGGAGAGCTGACACAAATCCCATTCTGCCAATCTTGTTCCACTCGGGCACTTAACAAGCTAATGAGGGACTTCTCCTCAGATCAAGAACCTCGGAGGTAGAAATTTAGCTGCTGCCAAAATAGAGGCTTTGGATCATGGAGGAACCAAGGCACAAGGGAGTGATTGCATCGGGTTACAGGGGAAGCTGTTCTGGAGAAGGGTTGAAGTCATCAGGACAGTGTGGGGTTCAGCCACAACGACAGCAGTCTATCTTAGCACGATTAGGATATTAAAACAAAACTGTTGATAACTGGGAAACCCAGTTAGCATTACACAAAATCTTTGACAGTATTTTTTTACTCTACCTGTAAACTACAAAAGTAATGTAAAGGCATTAGTAACAACTGTTCTTTTTGAGGAGTTTCTGCAGTAACTTGGCTGTGTCATACTGCACAAAAGGCTTGCTGATGCTTGACAACAGTGGATCATTGTCTGAAATGTCTCTATCTAAAAGCAATGGAGAAGATATTGTGAGCACTAAGTCAGACACTAGTGATCTACAGCTTGTATAATTTACGCAATAACATGGCAGAAAACATGTTTCACATGGAAAATGATTGCCATTCGTGATGCTAGCATGTCCCTGCACAGGTTCTTCTTCAGGAAATCTATGTGATCTAATCAACAGCTGAAAATAGAAAATATTTCCAAACTACTAGAAATTCATCTCAGCAATGGAGAAATTAATTAAACATGGAAAAGTCCAGAATCCTAATCAGGCACTGCTTAGAAACTCTAATGCTGCACTCGCACTAAAAGTTTCAAGAACAGTGTCTTCCCTGCTGCTATCAGACTGCCAAATGAACCTCTCCAATTTCAAATCAAATACTAACATTGCTTTGTGCACTTCCTGCGCAGTCGTAACCCTTTATGCCTTATTCTGTCTCAGCACTCCGTGATCTGCCTGTACTGCCCACAAAACAAAACTTTTTACTGTACTCAGGTACATGTGACAATAATAAACCAGATCAAAGGAAAATGAGAATGCCAGTACACATGAATTTTCAATCCATTGCTGGTGTTAGCAAAGAAGGCCTGTTGGTTGAATTGCCGATACACCTCCTGAGGGGATCACTGTGAAGGAAAGCCTAAACAAGAGGATACAAGATGGCAGTACAGCAGTGCCCTTCACTCCATGGACATTTGATCTTCTGTGTGACTGCTAAGAAATGGACTACCAATATATCATAGTATTCTGATAGGACTTTAACATGTAATAAATTTGACTGATAATTTTGTGTATGACGTTTCATCAACAGAACCAATCCAACTGTTTGTGACACAACTGAACTTTAAGGTTTGATCATGTATGTTTCAATAGCGTTTTGATGTATTTTGTGCTCTTATAACATTTGTAAAGATGAGGTCTTCTTACTTTTCTATATTTTTGACTGCGTACTGAAATTAGAAAATAATAGTTTGAAGACAAGGATTACTGCAATTGAAAGCAAATAATCAACACTAATTGTAAATACTGTTTATAAAACAACTAGTTCCAACAATACTTGGAGCTAAAGGGTTGTATATAAAATGGATCTTCAGTTGGCAACAAGTAGCTGATTAATCCACAGGCCAATGACCTGTTATTAATGACAATGGCTTTGGACCATCAACAACAATGTGATTAGCTCTCAGACAGCAGAACATCTGGGGATGCGGACAAGATATTGAGAAGCCGTGAGACCTTCAGTAACTTAGGCACTCTCTTTGTCCTCTGCAGTAATAGCCACTTTACACGTGAAGAAAACCAATTTACCTTTCCCTCAGCATTTGCTGTAGTCTCTGGCTCACAAGTGGTAAACCAGAGACTTTGTAAATGTGGAACCAGTGCCCTGCACATGTTAGAAGCAAGCAATGGAATCTGGAGAAGCTCAAGTGAGAAACTGCATTTTAATCAGCAATGGAACCACCTCAGCAGCCCTGTAAGCAAGAGCCATTAAATTGCCTTCCAGTTTTTCCCTTCATTCATAACACCCATGTGTTGTTTCACGCATGTGTGAGAGAGAGAGAGACAGACAGACAGACAGACAGAGAGGGAGGAAGAAAGATTAGTTTTAGCTAGTTGAGTCATATGCCAATGGATTATAACTGTTTACCTGCAACTAAAGTATATTGCATGTAATAAATAGTAAATTGTTTGGAATACCATGGCCAGCAGTCACACAGAAGATAAGATGCCCACAGACTAGAAAGGTGCTGCTCTACTGCCATCTTGGATCCTCTTGTTTGAGATTTTCCTTCACTGTCACCTGCACCTACCACACCTCCACCCCCTCACAGTAAGAAAGATGGCGCCTGAGGATCAGTGAATTCGTCAGAGGGTGGTCTGGTGCTGGTGGTGGCGAAGCAGTGGCGGAAGGGCATCACAGTGACATTAACAAGGTGGGGCCAACAGCAAGTGGCGTGGTTATTCAAGCGCAGGTGACGGCAAGGCGATAGCAGAGGAGTATCGGCCCAGCAGTGAAAGATGGTGCCTGAGGATCAGGGACTTGAATGTTGGCTGTAGGCAGCAGCGAAACGTTGGAGGTGAGATAATGGCATAGGCATCCCTGATGGCAATAAGCTGGCTCATGATAGATGGACTCACTTTAACCCAGGTACATTTTTTAAAACCTATTCTTACTTTATTCAAAATGACACTGAATCGTGGTGACAAATGAAAGTTTTTCATTGCATTTTACTGTCCTCTTATTGAAAAATAAATGAGACAATCAGTCATTCATTCATTCTTTTGAAGTGCAGAAACCTGGTCCATGCTTTCTGTCAGCCTGGGCCTAAAAGACAGGGAAATTTGTGAATTTTCCACACTTCCATAAATCTTTTAACTTTTGTCATGACACAGGAATAGCAGGCTTTGATTTCCAGCATGCTACCCTACTGAGGCATGATCTGTTCCTCTGCTGTTCTGTTGTGTTACTTCAATCAAATTGCTGAAATTGAATGACTGAATAATTCCAATTTATAAAAAATACTATTTTGGATTAATGGGCTGAGACTTGTGTTCACTCTTTCACTTATTTTCTGCTGATCATGACATTGAATAATAGTATGCACACTAGAACCACGAACAACATTAGTTATTCAAAGTGAAGTATACACAGACATCTAGGAAGGTGCATATATCATTCACATTATTGCTGTTTCTCCATGATCTAAAGAAATTGTAACTGGGCAGGTAAGGTTGTTCAATGCTGTGAGAGGAAACATCCACTTCTGGTCCAGAAAATGTCCTCCAGTTGAGATTCAAGAATACGAAGATTGAATGCATAAAGATGAACCAATCATCAGAAGCTAGTTGTTTACTTACTCCATCTGGAGTAAATTACTGGCAGCATTTCTTGTTTTCATGAGGTTGAGGATCTTGGGGTAAAATTAATTACAATTTATTTCCAGAAAGCTTGACTAGTGGGAATATCTACATGATTTCATAAAATCCATTCTTCAAGGTAATCTGGTTGAAAGCTGATAGGATGTCTATCAAGTTGTGTTACCTTGTTTGAGCATTTATTCATCTTAGTGAGTGCCAGATTTTGCTGCTCAGCGTAACATGTCGATAACAATATCCTTTATTGTCAGCATACCACATGCAGAGATTTGATTAACACACCAAAACACATCACATTGCAGCTGCACGCCTCATAATGTCTAACAACTATTATTGTTTGTACTTAAATGCTCATTACAAAACTTGACTGAAGAGCAGCTTAAAGACAAGGATAATGGATGACACAATTATTTAGAATGTATGTAAAATTGTTTAACAGGTGATAAGAAAGAAAGTGAAAAGATGAGACACTGCAATGAAAAGTTTTGAAATGAAACAAATGTGCTTCTTGCGCTATTAGGTTAACATGAATTCAATTGAGGAAAGCAAAACAGGAAATGAATTGCTTTATTACTGAAAACCTAAATTATGTTTCTAACAGTGTTAGTGTGACTTGCTTTAGGTGCTCACAAAGGATATTAATTCCCAGTTAGAATGGAGTTATGATGAATTGCACACCTTAATAAAATTAAGTTTGAAATCTTTGCAAGGTAATAAATCTTCTTGAAATTTCAAATTAAGTAATCCTTGAAAAACCTTTTTTTGTCAAAATTAAATTTAGGGATATCATCCACCACATAAAGATGAGTGAAATATATAATCATCATTATGGGCAGTATGGTGGCTCAGTGGTTAGCACTGCTGCCTCACGGTGCCAGGGACCCAGCTTTGATTCCACCCTCGGGTGACTGTTTGTGTGGAGTTCACACATTTTCTGACATCTAATTGGTTTCCTCGAGGTGCTCCGGTTTCCTCCCACAGACCAAATATGTGCAAGTTAGGCGGATTGGCCATGCTAAATTGTCCAGTGGCCTAGAGATGTGCAGGCCTGGTGGATTAGCCATGGAAGATACAGGAAGAGGGTGGAGGTTAGGTATAGGAGGGATGCTCTTCAAAGGGTTGGTGTGGACATGATGGACTGAATGGCCTGCAAGGATTCTATGATTGTTTGAAAATGTTATTTGTTAGAAGTTCCTAATCCCCAAAAGCTTTAGTATGACTTCTTCTTCTTCAACAAAAATCCTGATTCTTGTTATCCAAAGTTTTTCGAATGTTTACAATTCAATATTCTCAGGCATATTACTACAATCAATCACACGGGTTTAGACCAGTTGCTAGTATCTGTAATGTAGAAGGTCCTTGTTCTTTTTTACCACCATTAATTTTTCACTTAACATTGACTGTATGCAAAATTTAACTAGTAATGTTTCTTCTTAGCCAAGGCTTTACTTTCAGTCCAAGTTGTTGAGAAAAATATTTACATCAAATAACTGTGCCCCAAAAGTAAAGCTCCCTCTTACCTCAAACCATAAAATCTCAGCATACTAGATTTTTTCACATGAAGCATTAAATAGCCCTATATTTATGAAATTACACTGGGCATCTATCAGCATAAATCTTTCTTTCACTCCTTATCAGGATGAAATCGAATTCCAAATAATATTTGTGAATTGCCCATTTGTTACAAAAATTGCTATAGTTATTGCTGAAGAACTTGAAGACCCTCCTAATGGGGAATGCTCTGCTGTTAGTGACCATGACATCAGGCAAACAGGGCTTCATGCTGAGAAGGGCAAAAATGTGCATGTCCCTGTTGGTACCTGAAACATTTGAATGGGTGCTGCCATGACAGTACTCAGTCCTATCACTGATGTCATGTATTAGCTGCAATTTCAAATCAAGCAACTCATTTAATGTCTTAGTTTGCCACTTACCAAAGAGCAATCATTCAGTTGCAAGCAAGATCTAACACAAGCAATAATACCTCTGAAAGCTTTTTCTTAAAGTGGAAGAAGGTGTCTTACTAGCTGGAGGCTCTAAGGTAGAAGTTTACTTTAAATGTTGAAGGCTATTATATTCTGAGTTATTCCTGGATAGCAAGTTTTGAGAGGATTTGTAGCTCAGGTTGAGGTTCTGAATGTAAATTTGCTCGCTGAGCAGGAAGGTTCGTTTTCGGACATTTTGTCGCCATACTAGGTAAAATCATCACTGAGCCTCCGGTGAAGCACTGGTGGTATGGCCCGTTTTTTATTAATGTGTTTAGGCTTTCTTGGGTCAGTGATGTCTTTTCCTGTGGTGACATCATTTCCTGTTCTTTTTCTCAAGGGGTCCAAGTCAATGTGTTTGTTGATAGAGTTCCAGTTGGAGTGTCATGCTTCTAGGAATTCTCGTGCATGTCTCTGTTTGGCTTTCTTTGGATGGATGTGTTGTCCCAGTCGAAGAAATGTCCTTCCTCATCTGTACGAAAAGAATCTAGTGAGAGTGGGTCATCTCTTTTTGTGGCTAGTTGATGTTCATGCATCCTGATGGCTAGTTTTTTGCCTGTTTGTCCAATGTAGTGTTTGTTACAGTTCTTGCAAGATATTTTGTAAATGGCATTAGTTTTGCTTGTTGTCTGTATAGGGTCTTTCAAAGTCATTAGCTGCTGTTTTAGTGTGTTGGTGGGTTTGTGAGCTATTCCTGGATATTTTTAGATATTCTTGGATGGTAAACAAAATCAAACATACATGGAGTCCTTTAATGTGGGGAGACTGTTGTGGTGGCACATAGTTCTGGCTGAAATACTCTTACATCCTGCCATTGGCATATTAGAAGGATTTACAGATTAATAATTGATCACATCACAATGCACCTTCTCTAGCCATAGGGTGGGATTTGAACCTGGACCTTCTAGCCAGGCAGAAGCAATGGCTACCGCTGCACCATCAGGCCCCCCTCTCACTATGAGGTAGCTAGAGCCAGATGATCAGTGGGATGCCCAAAGCTCAGCTTTGACGATGCTAGCAAGAATATATGAAAACACTAACAATGATCATTGCATCTGAAAGTCAGTAGCTTGTGGGAGATGAACGTGGCAACATTCAAATGTGGGTTAGTATACAGCACCACAATGACCAGTGGTTATGGTAAGCTAAGATCAGGCATCAGTGCTGGGGAAAAGGAAGAACACAAAGACACAAAGAACCTTTGTGCCTAGTATTTGTAGCAAATGCTGCCTCTCTAGGATTGACCCCTTCAGGCATTAACAAAGATGGTCATGTGATTACAACCCCCATCTGCATTGTTCACTGTATATTCATCACCTTTTGTATCTGGAAAGATATTGGTGATTTAAGTAGTTATGATTATTCTTTGATTATTTTAACTTGATAGAAAAATTAATATTGTTTAATAAAATAATAGTAACTGACATAACCTCAGCTCTACATTTCACGCAGCTCCCTAGCTTAAGTACCATAAAATGAAAACTGCAACTTAACTTGTTCATTACTTTGTTGCTGATTCCCACATTCCACAAAAGTCTACTTCTAATTATTTTAAATACGCCCATTCAGGCCTATCATAAGTCCAGTTAATATAATCAGGAACACTTCTGGAGTAGTAAGTCTTGAACCCAGGCAAGAGATAGGGACACTACTGCTGCACGACATAAGTCCCCCTTCAGACCCAGTTCCATGCTGAGCCTCACTCTCCCAGTGTTTGGCTGTAAAATAAACATACCAAAGCAGTCATATTTGATTATTGTTTGACCATCACTATATCATATTTTTGCATGGACTTTTAAAAAATCTTAAATTTAATCTATTTTTCATTATTTTACCAGTTTGATGCTAAATTGAAGATACTGCCAAACTTAGCTGAGTAGATAAAGTTCTTGAACTTATTAATGATGCCACTCCTCATCATTGCCCCTGTGAACATTAATCTCTCTAATACAGGTTTCCCTAGTAACTCCATGGTTACAAAGGGGCCATGGTAACAATAGAACCTCAACGCTGTGGGCAAACAAACAGAAAATAACCAAACTCTGCGACTTACTTAAACTAACCAATTGTCCCAACACACAAACACACCAAACTAAAGCCCAAAGCCTGGGTTCTCATTGTAATTTGTTTAAAAATGTAAAACGCATCATCATCTGTTCAAGTCGAGTCATCTCATTCAATTTGACGACAGAAACGTTCATTTAAACCAGTTAATGCATTCACAACAGTGTCTCTTCATTTGAAATGCAGTTTCAGCGGTTCGGCTTTGGAGGAGTAAATAACCTCAGAGTTTTTAAAAAGCTCCATTCACATTTAAATGGGAGTGAAATGACACTGGTTCAGGTATTGCCAGCTTTGTTCCTGCCAGGTTAAAGCTGGTTAGTTTCACATTGCTCCTTCTGACCACCCACCGCCATGACAACCACGGGAGGTCAGAGGGTAAGCTTTTAATGAATTCCCTTCGTCCATCCGATAGGTGAGTTGGGTAATTTCACTTCCCCAACTGACCCTGCTCTCCTTAAGTGCTCAGTAATGTTAATGGAGTTAGGACTGAAAGTGCAGAGTGGCACAAAGACCCCCATGCCAATTCTTTGGCTGTCCTACTCCCCTCCTGGGTTCTGAGTCAGTAAGTTCCTAAATGACATAAACAAGTAAGGAAATATGATTACAGTGGCACATGAACTTACATCTTCCCCTTTCAGGGTTTATTGTTGTGTAAAGGTAATGCATTTGGCTGTTTGACAGAATTATGTCTTGATGGTTTGATTTGTTCTTCATTTAGCTCACATCAATGATATTCTTCACCATTACCTTTCTATCTGTCGATACTGGGTGATAATTGGTCTAAGTTGTCCAATGAATATGAAATCATAAATTGATTAGGATCAATAGTGGGGGGGCTCCTGAGGAGCTGGCCAATAACTTGGTGTCTGAGGCATTGCAAGTAGGGGAGAGGGAAGACTGACTGGCTTTTTGCAGGGGGATCGATGAACTGCTCCTACTTCAGTCTCAAGTCCAATATTAGTAAGGGATTTAACAGCTGCACTGTGAGCAGCCTGGGCTCCAGTTCAACCTTCACAATCTTGTTCTCCCTTGAACCTGCTGAATTATCTGAGGATGACCTGAATTGTTTGTCTTTTCCTTCCTGCAGTTCTAAGCCACCCACCACCACTATGCAATAAAGAGCACAGCATGCCACCACTTTGAAATCCCTGACTGGTGTACACCATTGGGACTCTCTATTCTGCCCAGGCACCTGAAACACATTTTCAGTCCGATGATGGCTTGATCAATCATACGTCTGTTGGTGATGTGGAATTCATTGTGTTTTTTTCGTTGAGTTTTCAGTGGTCATGTTCCTCACAAGCATCAGGAGCAATGTTTGCAATGAGTATCCTTATCATCTACCTTCCAATCCTTAAGTCTATGTTTAGGCTGGAAGATATCAGGAAGTCTGCACAGATACACAGATTTAAAGCAAGCAGCTGCCTGGAAATCTTATACCTATCTGGAAAAAAATTGTTTTGCATTTTAATAGCAGCTGTACATGATAGAGCAGAAGCAATTGAGATTGACAAAAACTGTTTTGTGGAAAGACAGCCCAATTATGAGTACCCATTCATTCTGGACGGCATTCTCCGTGACAGGGTAGACATAATTGTCAGCCCAGTCTGGTACAGAATCTCTCACACCCACAAATGTATATGTTTCCAGTGGAGCAGGAAAGGTTGGAGGTAAACTACTTAGGGTGATTGAGACACTGACAGTCTCTATAACCAGTGGTCACCAGGTTCAGTTTTCATCAGATTTTCTTTTAGGATGCCGCAGATATCTGTCATCACCTGACGTTGACATTCTGAGACACTGCTGATTGGTGAAGCTCTCCTATAGACCTTCTTTTGTCGATAGTCCTCCTTCAAGTTGCACTTCCCTGAAGCCCGCTCTGGGATGCCTTCCCCCTCTGCTGGTTCCACCCTCTGTTTATCTCCCTTTCACTTGGATACCTTCTGTTGGTGTTTTCTCTCTCTCTCTCACACACACACATACACGCTTTCACTCTTTTTCTCACTCTCACTCTCTCATTCTCTCTCTCACTCTCTCCCTTAATCTGTCACTCTCTCTCTCTCTCTCGTGCTGGTCTCTTCCTGGTTCTCTCTCATCTTGTCTCCTCTCCAGTGCTCAATTAAAGATCTTGAAGTGATCAGTTGTTGTGTGTGGTGTTGTAACTTGGTCTTTATCTGAGGTCCAGTATAAACCAGTGTGTACAATACCCAGCCTTACATGATAGAACAAGCCTCCAATGTATGGAAAGTAATTTTTCAACAAAAGCACAGTGAACAAATCCTTTACACGAGCAGGTGAGAAATCAGCTGTCAGTATAGAATATTTATTGCCATCTTTGTCTGAGATTGATTCAGCCCCTCAGTTTCCACCACCTGTCTCAGTTTCTCTGCTGAATTTCAGGTAGATCAGAAAATTTCTGGATCCCATGTTAAACTGAAAACAGTGTGTTAACTTTGTTCTAATTGTAAAAGGAGCATATGGACCAATTAGTATGTAGCATACGGTGTACAATGGATTAATGGTTATATTACTGGACAAATAGTCCAGAGGCTTGGATTCAAATTCTGCTGACAAGTACAATATAAACTGTAGCAGCTGGGGAAGAAGTTAATTCAATTAGTTAAATTAATCTGAAATTAAAATGATAATGTGATGACCGTAAAACTGTCAGATTGCTTTAAGAACCCCATCTGGTTCACTAATGCTCATCAGTGAAGGAAATCTGCCCTCCTTGATTAATTTGGCCAATATGGACCATGAGACTAGCAGCAAAATAGTTTACTTTTAACTCCTTCTGAAATGATTTAGCAAATCATTCAGTTGCATTCAAGCAGATGGCTGTGACAATGAATGAAAGAACACTGCGCAACAATTGTCAGACAGGGATGTTCCCTCCCAGTCGGGGAACACTTCAGCGGTCAGGGAAATTCGGCCTCGGATCTTCGGGTGACCATCCTCCAAGATGGACTTCGCGATACACAACATTGCAAAGTGCCTCAGCAGAGGCTGATAGCCAAGTTCGTTACCCATGAGGATGGTCTCAACTGGGACCTTGGATTCATGTCACATTACGATTGACCCCACTACACTATACACTCTCTCACTCACGCAGACCCTCTCTCATACACACACACACACACACACACACACACACACACACACACACACACACACACACACACACACACACACACACACACACACACACACACACACACACACACACACACACACACACACCCTCGCACAGGCTAAAACCCTGTCACACTTACACACACACTCTACCATGCTGTCTCATGCGCACTCACACTTACACTCCTTACACTCTCTTTCTCTTTCTATCTCATGCCCATATACACATACATCTATGGGGTGAATTTGTATTTGCAGAATTGTATTTACAGATCTATTCAATTTTTGCTCAAAAAGTGTACAATCTGCAGCCTGTCAATGCAGGCAGTCAATCCATACAACATTTTATAAATTCCTACTTTAGAAATGGAATAGGCTAACTCAAATTTGGGATACAGACATACCTTTAATACACTGTCTGAGTTGAGATGTCACCTTTTTTTATAATACCTTAAGTTATCTTAAGAATGTGACTTAAAAGAAGTTCTGGGATTTACATATTAATGAACCGAAACTTGCAACCCATTCTAAAAGATGAAAGACTTAACAGCAATCTAGGTTTGTTCAATATATTGTTTTAATTGCATGACACTGTAATCTTTTGCTATAAATTCTGTGTCTTATGATCCTGCTCCACAGTCACCTGATGAAGGACCGGCGCTCCGAAAGCTAATACTTCCAAACCTGTTGGACTATAACCTGGTGTTGTGTGATTTTTAACTTTGTCCACCCCAGTCCAATACTGGCACCTCCACATCATTCAAGAAGATGACATTGGGCAGTTAGTAGTGGGCAATTAGAAGCTGGCTTTAACAGCGACCATATCATTCAAGTAAACAAAGTGACGATCTGCCTCTCCTGATGGTGTTGTATACATACCATCTAACGCATAAGGGTTAAATGTGAATTAATTGCAAGTGTAGTGAGATGAATTTGGGATGAAGCAAGAAATGGTGCTCAGCTTCATAGAGAGAAACCCTCCATGAAATGCAACAAAAAAAATTACACTTAAGTAAAATATAGTAAGGTTCAGCCCTTCTCTTTCCTCCAACTCATTTTTCTCTAGGAAAGAAAGAACTGTCGAAGGTTAAGTTTGTAATGTTTGGAACAAAGTCAGCCAGGTAACCTCATAGAATATGAATTCCCTGATTGGGGCTGTAAATCTGGTTCAATCAGGGAATCCTGACTGACAGATATAAACAGGAGAGTCAGAGGTTCTGTTCACTCTGAGAGCTGGCTCTGAGGGAGCTGGGTAAAAACAATGACTGTAGATGCTGGAAACCAGATTCTGGATTAGTGGTGCTGGAAGAGCACAGCAGTTCAGGCAGCATCTGGCGGCACGGTGGCACAGTGGTTAGCACTGTTGCCTCACAGCGCCAGAGACCCGGGTTCAATTCCCGCCTCAGGCGACTGACTGTGTGGAGTTTGCACGTTCTCCCCGTGTCTGCGTGGGTTTCCTCCGGGTGCTCCGGTTTCCTCCCACAATCCAAAAAATGTGCAGGTTAGGTGAATTGGCCACGCTAAATTGCCCGTAGTATTAGATGAAGGGGTAAATGTAGGGGAATGGGTCTGGGTGGGTTACGCTTCGGCGGGTCGGTGTGGACTTGTTGGGCCGAAGGGCCTGTTTCCACACTGTTAGTAATCTAATCTAATCTAATCTAATCTAATCCAGAATCTGAGGGAACTGGGTCAGTGTCATGTCCTATGTAAATAAAGAGTGACTTGGTGATGAGATACTGACCTTGGTGGAGTTATTTCAAAGCTTATTCCTGTAATTACATGATAAAATCTCTTGGCTCCTGTCTAACCAATCTTCTAAACCAAATCTGTTCATCAAAGCAACATTTGACATGAGATTCAAATCTCTCGGAATGTTTTATCTCACCAAAACATAATAGATTTTTGACTGTTAATCTGCAGCTGATATATAATACCAACACCACTTATTTATCAAATTATTTGTGATCTAATTCAATAGCTTATATTTTTTAGCAAAAGGCAAGCTTTGATATTACTGCTACCATATTTATAAACAAGGAAACGTGCAGAAGTATTCCATAAGTGAAATAAATAATCAAGTCAATTGCTGGGAGAGAAATGAAAGTAATCTTCAATGCAGAGAATCCTTTGTTGGCAGAAACTCAAAGTAGCAGTTCCCTTTGGCAACCTAATGGGCAAGAATTTGGCTCAGTTGCAATACCCACTGCATATAGTGGCAGTGTATCACAGGTGCATAAAATGAAGCGTGTAATTTAGTGCACTAGTCCCTTAATGAGCAATTATACAATTATGTTGGCAAGAATTACGACAAAATTACTAAGCATCATAATGTACTACACTACTACACTGAGCACCATCACAGCAATTTTGACCAGTTGGAAAACAGATTGTTAGGCAAGCCTTTGTTGTGCATTTGGTCTGGCAGGAAGGTTTACATTAAATGCCCTTTGTTGGCTTTAATTCTAACAGTGGCAACGTAAGAGGCTCTGCGAATGGTGTCAAAAAAGGATATTAATCTTGCTGTGTTAACCTTTTGTTCCTGACAGCAAATAAAACTAATTCTTAGCAGCACATTACTTCAGATAATCTGGCTTGCATCAGCACCAACACAAGCATCAAAGGCAAATTCATTTGTATGATTGAAATTGCTTTAACATAGTTGCCATTGTATCAAATCTTAATGAGCATCAGCAACTTGCATAGACAGTGCAACTTTAGAGTAGCAAAACACCCAAGGTGCTTCATACAAGTTTGATGGTGAGTCTCATTAGATTTTAGAACATTTGACCAAAGGTTTGGTCAAAGAATATAGGTTTGAAGGAATATATTAAAAGATGGAAGTGAAGTAGGGTGTTAAATTGGGTGCACTTCAAAAATAGGCTTGTGAATTGTGATGTTTAAATTCCCAGTACTGCTTCAGTGTCATGCAGGGAAAACAACTTCAACATTGTGTCACTGGCAGATTTCAAATATTTCTGCATGTTCCCTGCACTCTTTGCACTGTTTGCTAGCTTTAGCAGGGAGCCCAATACAGTTCAGACTTAATGCTGGTCTCTTTTGCTTCATCTGTACCTCGTGAATGGAAAATGCATTTGGCAACTAGAGGTGCCATAGGCTGGGAATTCTGTAATGTCTAACAATTAACAATAGCTGACCAGAGCCTGGATCAAACTTTTTAAAAGGTTCACTGTAGACTTTGTTGGACAAGGTGGAAAGAAAGAAAGACGTTGTCCTGTATTTGCATCGGGCAAGGACACCTTCCAGACATGTCATGAGAATCCATTAGAAACTGATATTACTGAGTCTTGATACAGTGCTGCTTGAAATTTAATGACCTTTACCAGAGTGCACAAAGTCAGTAAACCCATATTCAAATGTAAAGACCTCCAACATTCAATGGGCATGGGATGGTAGATGAACTGGAACAGGTGTCAGTTAGTATTTTTTAAAAAGCGATGTAGACAAGGAGACCCAAAGGGTGAAAATAGTGCTACATTTAGATTTAATATGGCTAATAACGAGGTTGATTCAACACATGAGTTGAGATTGTCCCGGGACTCTTAAAGCCAGAAACCCTGAACTGAGGCTGTGGTACTCAAAGAAATGCAATGAATTGACACCTGTAGTTAAGATGAAATTCCATCTCATAAAGACATTTCTCAATAGCTGTACAACTGTCACCATCATCGCAACCTCAACATACTTTCTTCAACATGCAATCATACACCGATTCACACCCATCACATTGTTCTATCACTGATGATATTTGACCAAGAAACAGTACGGAAAAGGAAATGTGTTATTTCTTTAAAATGCGTATGGACTGTTACCAAGAAAGCTTGAAAAGGATTTTTTAAGTGATTACATCAATTATTAATGGATAAGCTGCATTTGCTTTGGATATCAGAAATATTGGTCCTCATGGCCTACAGACCCTTGATCTGAAAGCGTGTCAGCAGGAACACTGATAAGAAATAAACAGCATGGCTCTCTAGCATAATGGAGTAACAAAACAGTGCTACTGCATAACACAGTTATTAAAGGGTAGCACGGTGACTCAGTAGTTAGAACTGCAGCCTCACAGCACCAGGGACCCAGGTTCCAGCCTTGGGCGACTGTCTGTGTGGAGTTTGCACGTTCTCTCCATGTCTACACAAGTTTCCTCCGGATGCTCCAGTTTCCTCCCACAATCTAAAGATGTGCAGGTCAGGTGGATTGGCCATGCTAAATTGCCAATAGTGTTATGTGCATCAGTCAAAGGAAATGGGTCTCTTCGGGTTACTCTTTACAGGGTCAGTGTGGATTTGTTTCGCCAAATGGCCTGTTTCCACACTGTAGGGAAACTAATCAAATCTAAATGCCTTTTTTGTTCAGGAATGAGCTGAGCTCTCTTCAGAAAGATCAGTTTTATAGGTATGGAACATGACAGTGATCTTGTTAACTCCAGCTGCTCTGATTACAGACATGCACAGCACAAAAGTAGACCATTCAATCCAACTCATCCATGCCAACCAGCAATCCTAAATTAATCTAATTGCATTTGCAGCATTTGGCCCATATCACTCTAAATCCTTCCTATTCATGTAACCATCCAGATGACTTTTAAATGTTGTAATTGAACCTGCCATCATTTTCTGTGGCAGCTCTTTCAATACATGCACTGAGAAAGTTACCCCTCAGGTCCCTTTTAAATCTTTCCCCTCTCACCTTAAATCTCCAGTTTTGCACTCTCCCACCTGAAGAAAAAGATGTTGGCTACTCACCCTATCCTTGCCTCTCATGATTTTATAAACCTCAGTAAGGTCACCCCTCAGTTGTGAAAGACTGTTAGGGCACTGGAGCAACTTTATGATGATGTCATGGAGCTGTTCCTCATTGGGCATAAATAGTATAGGATGGGCTGAGGTAGGAAGGAAGAAAAGAAACACAGCTGTACAGAGTCACAGCATAGTAACTGTGCACAAAAGGGACTTTCAGAATATCAAGTCAGATCCACCTGTCTAAACAGTTTGGCTTGATGCCAAATTCCTGTCTTATTCTCTGTGTGATGTTGCTATTTAAACGATAATCTGATCTTGAATACCTCAAATAAACCTGCCTCCACCAAACCTCCATGCAGGGCTCTCCAGACACTAACCATACATTGTATGAGAAAGCTTATAGTCATCACACATTTGCTTCTTTTGGAAAGTACCTCTTTACCACTACACTGTTGTTTATCCCTCAGCCAATTTTGTATCCCCATTGCTGCTGTCATCTTTATTCCATGTCTCCAAAAATGTTGTGTATCTGCGAACAACATTCCATATTTTCTTCATCTTCAGAGTGTTGTGAAATAGTATGATTCCATAAGAAGTGAAACTACAAATGCTGTTTGCACAATAGATTCATTTTGTCTTCTCTAATTGCTCTGCTGGTAAATGTGGAAGGTAGCCTTTCAGTGGACAAAGTGCACAATGCAATTCTTAAACATATTACAGTGCTTTTGACTCTTCCACATGAAAATTACAGGAATTCCCTGTAATTCTACAAACAGTTGACAAGATCTTCATTGTACTGACTTAATTCAGCCTAACACGTTAAATGTGGTATTCCTCATCCTTTGGTAATGGCAAGTCATTGAGTCATTTGAGCAATACTGGTAGCTATCTGATAGGCATGGGTAGACTGCTAATTGGGATAGAATGCAATTACATGGACATTTTATTCATTATCTCTATTTGAATTTTTTTTGGAGGCAGAAGAAGAGGATGAAAAGAGCAGATGTACTGTACAGATCCATACTTGCAGATCCAGAGAAAATGTGCTTGGATCTTTTTTTCTTTTGTCTTAGGATAATAGCCTTTTTAGGATATGCTCGATTAAGGAGCTAGGCTGCCTCTTGAATCCCAACCAGCAGATACACAGTTCTCTGCAGGGAAGTTAGTGCCAGCATTAATTAAAGAGAACATAGCCCTGAGCTTATAAGCATCAAACCCATTCCAACTGCATCAGAGTTAAATCAATCAGTATATATTACACAGCTATCTCCAGTCTGTTACTGATGTTTTGTTATATATAAAAACTTGATCTAAATGTCTCTTCTTCCAATGAACTAACAGTTGAGTGAACACGTGCACTATGAAAATGGCCCAATGTGCTTTCACCTGGTTCCTTTCAAATACTTCAACTACCACGGCTGTTCCAATCATCCAGATTTCCAGCATCGACGGATATTGCTTTTGCACTCTTGGACCTGCTTGTTCTCTATCATTGGAAGAAATGTAAATACAATTCATTATATTGTATAGAACTCACTCTATCCAAACTAGACTTAACTATGCTGTTCTGAATATACACAACAGTCCCAGCAAAAAGTGAAACAAAGCTTCCAGGTCGAAGTTGGGGGGGGGGCAGAAAGAGAGAGAGTAGAGCAGCCTGTTTCCACACAGCTCACAGCTGATAGCCGGGGGCGGCATGGTGGCTCAGTGGTTAGCACTGCTGCCTCAGAGCACCAGGGTCCCAGGTTTGATTCCAGCCTCCGGCGATTGTCTGTGTGGAGTTTGCAAATTCTCCGTGTGTCTGCACGAGTTTCCTCCGGGTGCTCCGGTCTCCTCCCACAGTCCAAAGATGTGCAGGTCAGGTGAATTGGCCACGCTAACTTGCCCATAGTGTTAGGTGCATTCGTTAGAGGGAAATGGGTCTGGGTGGGTTACTCTTTGGAGGGTTGGTGTGGACTGGTTGGGCTGAAGGGCCTGTTTCCACACTGTAGGGAATCTAAACTAAAGGACAACTGCATTTAACACTGTGAAAATGTAAATGCATGGTATCACAAAGCTGTTCCTTTTCTCAAGGATACTATGTCCTTGGCTTTCTTCAGAGGGGTTGTAAACAGGCCGGGCTCCAAATTGACTGGTTTGGTACAAAGATAAAAAGGCTATTGAGAGGCCTTTTTGTTTATATGTAGACAGGCAAGACTTTAGGCCAAAGCTTTTATGTTTTTAGACATAAGCAGTATGATGAAAGATGAATGGCCTTTCCCGAAAACTGAAGTTGGGTTAGCGTCAATTCATCTGTGAGCTGTGTGGAAACAGGCTGTTAGACTCTCTCTATTTCTGCCTCCCTAACTTCGACCTGGAAGCTTTGTTTCATTTTTTACTGTGTTTGAGGGGTTGTTTTTTGGGACTGTTGTGTATATTCGGAACAGCATAGTTAAGTCTAGTTTGGATAGAGGGAGTTCTATGGTGTTCTTTATTCTTTGTGTTTCCTTCTGTAATTTTGTGAATAAGTTTTTATCTGTTTTAAAACCTGGTAGTCGACCTAGCTAACTTACTCCGAATAATTTTCACTGTACACTTAACCGAAACAAATTGCAACGTTCCTGATGAAGGGCTTTTGCCCGAAACGTCGATTTTCCTGCTCCTCGGATGCTGTGTGGCCTACTGTGTTTTTCCAGCACCACCCTAATCTAGACGATGGTCTGGGCTGCCTGTTGAAGGATGTTTTGATTGGTCTGGCCTCGTCCATAACAATGGCCAACACTATGATGTAATTGAGAATATGCACAGACTTTTGACCCCTACTACACCTACATCAATAAAGTTAGAGTTAATCAAGATGTGTAAAGTCACCATTTTGCCTTTCTGATTCATGTAAATCAACAGAGAGCCTTGATCAGCTGTCTGTGCTTAACAAGGACTATTATTTATTACGCATAAATACATTCATCCACAGACAAGCAGCTATGAACTATCAACATATAACTTGATTTATTGAAACTCTCAGCACCTTTTAAAGCCATTGCATACACATGTAAACATTGAAAAATAGAAACATAGAAAATTGGAGCAGGAATACTCCATTTGATTATAACTACTCAACTGCCCAGGACCCAGATAGTTATCATCATACTAATGACCACTGGTATTCACAAGAATTTTATGAACCAATTAGCAACTTGTTACTGACTGAATCTCACTCTACACCTACATCCTGGCTCCATGCCATCTTCACTCCCCTCCCATACGATTTGCAAAGCAATCATGTAAACACAACCCACAATGAGTTGCAGTGACCTGTTTTAAAAGTGTAGCAACTCTTTCCCCAATCTTTGTGCTGTCTAGTCTCTCCTTAAAAATATTAGACAACTCCAACCAGAATATTATGATTGCATTTGTCTCGGTGTCCCACAATACCAAAGCATTCAAATTATTATGAACATGGTACCAATGCAAAACAGTCCCAACTTCATTCGTTACAATAACCTTTCTGGCCAGTTAGGGAAATTGTTTGAAACAGAGTTAATCATTTAGATAGCATACTACTGTTAGTTTCTTTGTGTAGCAGAACCCAGTGCCTTTCTGCCTGGGCCCTCCTTTGTTAGATTAGATTAGATTTCCTACAGTGTGGAAAAAGGCCTTTCGGCCCAACAAGTTCACACTGACCCTCCAAAGACTAACCCAGACCCATTTCCCTCTTACAAATGCACCTAACACTATGGGCAATTTAGCATGACCAATTCACATAACCTGCACATCTTTGAGCTGTGGAAAGAAACCGGAGCGTCCAGTTTAGTGGATAAGTTGTGCAGGGTACGTCTGTCCAAGATAAATGTTGCCTTTTACATTATGCTAATGTCATTAGCACTTGGCTGCTGTGTTTATACTGTGTCTGGTGCGTAGGTTTTTGTGATTTCAGAGCTTACTTGGCCAATGTACCCAGAATCCCTTGCTGTTAGCCAAGTTGCAATCTCTGTGTTTAGTAGTCAGGAGTCTGCTATATTTATTTGGAGAGCAGTTATTTCCCCATTTTAACCCTCAATTAAAAACACAGAAAAATAATAACGTTAAAAATCGCACAACACCAGGTAATAGTCCAACAGGTTTGTTTGGATGCATTGCTTTTGGATCGAGGGTCCTTCATCAGGCAGATCAGGAGGATCTCCAAGAAGATCGCATGTATCGACACAGAGCACAACCACCTGATGAAGGAGCAGTGCTCCGAAAGCTAGCGCTTCCAGATAAACTGCTGGACTATAACCTGGTGTTGTGTGATTTTTAACTTTGTACACCCCAGTCCAACACAGGTACCTCTAAATCAGACAAATAATAAGATGCAGTTTATACATGAGTTAGGAAGTCTCTACCAACAAAATGGGGTGTTTGCTGGATATGGACTCAGGACAGAATAGACTTTGGTCTGCTTCATATCCTGCATTTGGATAGAGAAGGTGAAGCAGTTTTCCATGCTACACTCAAGATAAATGTTAGCAACTGCACGGAAGAGTCATCAGGGAACAATTGTTGCCATTTATCTTGTTACATAGCTTATTTTTGGCAGCCTAAACGAGTTACAATTACATGGAACCTTTGAAACTGCATGGTAAAGGTAAGTTCTTTCATTTATTTACATTCAGCCTTTGTTCCATTGTCAACATGTTTTGAATATTTAAGAAACAACTTGCATTCGTTCAGCATCTTCCACAATCTCAGAATGTCCCAGATGCTTTACAGCCAATTAAATACTTTGACTCTTGGAATCAGTGTTGTTATGTAGGAAACAAGGCAGCCAATTTCTTCACTACAAAGCCCTACAAAGAGGGCAGAGATAAATGACCAGATCATCTGTATTAGGGTTGTTGACTGAAGGATAAAGATTAGCTAAGACACCAGGGAGATTCAACTGCTCTTTCATTAAATAGAGCCATAGGATCTCTTACATCCACTTTTAAAAGAAAAAAAAATTGTATTTATATAGCACCTCTCATAACACCTGTACTTTATGGTCAATGGAATATTGTTGAAGGGTGTTCACTGTTGTAATGTAGGAAACATGGTAGCCATTGTGCACACAGTCAGTGCCCACAAACACATATGTTTTAATCATTTACTCCTTACCCCCCACCCCCACCAAACCTTCTGCATTAAAAAAAATCCTTTTCCAGGCTGTCATCAGTTCTGTAAAAGGGCCACTGGACCCAAAATGTTAATTCTGATTTCTCTCCCCAGATACTGCTCGACCTGCTGAGCTTTTCCAGCAATTTCTGTTTGTGTTTCCAATTTACAGCAACTGCAGTTCTTTTAGTTTCTGTAAATGACTTAATGACAGGAATGAATTTTTCCAAACTTGACTGAGAGGCAAACGTTGGTCAGAGCTTTGGGGATAACATTCCTGCACATTTCCAAAGTGGTGTCATGAGCCCTTCTGCATCTACATTAGACAGTATACAATGACTCACTTTAATAGTTTGTCCACTGTCTGGCAGTGCAGGATGAAACAGCACCTGGTACTGTGCACAGTTTTAAAGACTCAGGATTTGTACTCATTGGAGTTTAGAAGGATAAGGGGGATCTGATTGAAGCTTACAGGATACCAGAGGCCTGAATGGAGTGGATGTGGAGAAGATGGTTCCACTAATCAAAGAGATTAGAACCTCAAGTGTAGCCTCAGAATGAAGATGAGAATTGAGATGAGGAATAATTTCTTCAGCAACTGGATGCTTCATCTGTGGAACTAGTGTTTGCCAAAAAAGGTTGTAAAGTCCAAGTTATTGAGATTAGATTCCAACAATGTGGAAACAGGCCCTTCGCCCAACAAGTCCACACCGACCCGTTTCCCTCTGAATGATGCACCTAACACTATGGGCAATTTAGCATGGCCAATTCACCTGACCTGCACATCTTTGGACTGTGGGAGGAAACCCACATAGACACAGGGAGAATGTACAAGCTCGACACAGACAGTCACCCAAGGCTAGAATTGAACCTGGGTCTCTGGTGCTGTGAGGCAGCATTGCGAACCACTGAGCCACCGTGCTACCCCTGACGTAGATAGGTAAAGAGATCAAGGGTTACAAGGAGAAGGCAGGACAATGGACTTGGGAAACAGTCAGCCAAAATCAAATGGTGGAGCAGACATGATGGACCAAATGGTCTAAAACTCTTCCTACAGTCTTATGTTTCAAGTCTCAGCTGCTCCAGAGGTGGGGAATATCATCCTTGAACAGGTTGATTAGAAAGTATCTTTATGAAGTTGAACAGGAAATGGAAATTTCAATCAAAATTCCTTGTGCTGAGTTTCTAAGGAGTTTTATAAAGCTGAGGCAGTTAATGGTAGTATGAATGGTCATCAGTAAGCTATCTCATTGTTAACATTAATGTTTGAAAATTGAAAAAATATGCTTCTTAAATCTCCAACAAGAGTACAAATAAAGAAATCATAACTCATGATTCAATCCCTTCATAATATGTAACAACTGATTTGCTGGTTGTTGTGATCTAAACAATCTATGGCTGGAGCACATTTTGAAGAGTAATTGGTCAGGCTGAATAACACAGGGAAAGGAAGAGATGGGTGATGAGTGTGAAAAGTTCAATGGGACCAAAGAAATGGAGCACAGTTGACTAGCGAGCTAGAGGACCAGAGGATACAACACAATTAAAATAACTTGAACTCAAATGAAAGAGTTTCTTATTTCTGCTTTTGTTCCGAAAACCCACCAAGACAAGCAATCGGAAAGCATACAGGCCATAATTTACAACTCTGCAGCTTCATAGTAGGAATAAATTGCTTTACCTTGTGTTTTAAACAAATGCTGTGATCTACATTCCAAGTTTAAAGTATCCGAGATTATGGGAACCTGTACATACACTGACCCTGAGGTTGCTTGCTCCTCATCTCAAAGCAAGGCTCTACAATCCTCATCTACTGTGACAGTCCTCTATTTACATCTGCACATAATATGTTATTAAATACAGCTGTCAGGTTTCGAGTTTAAGACCTATCCCTATGCATGCTCATTCTCGGATAGTGTTTTCAATCTTACTAATGTCAGAGTCATGTGATCAGTTACCTCATCGTGCTTTACATAAATCTCAATGCACTACACAAATACTGACAAAATTTAATTGCTATCACCAACAAAGTCTTCTGGGATTATTATGAGTCTATAATGCTCTGGGTTGTGACTGCCATTCTGCTGGAACTACTGCTGGAACCTGGGAATACTTTCGTTATCACACATATTTCATCAATGCGAGTTGACTGTAATACAATTGACGAAGTAAGGACATTGTTTCTGAAGCACAAACTTTTAAAAACATCCGCTGGCTGTAACATGATTACAGCACCAACACTTCAAGCGCTGTTTCCAAAGCGAAATCCTTCTATAAAGCGGAATCGCACAAGAACACAACCATTGCGTTATAGAAGAACTGACTGTAACTGCAAGTTTTAACAACTTGAACCCCAATGAAATCAGAACTCTTGGCCAATTTGCTGCATTGTGACCCATCTACAACAGTTTCTTCTGGGAAACCTGTTTTGGAAAGGTACTGGAATTGCACGCTCTCCAAATCTGTGATGATTGGAAAAGAAGATTAAGATACAACTGATAAAATTTATCGTGTAATGCATTGAACATTGCCATAGCAACTCACAATGACAAGATGCCACAACTGAAGGTAACCAGCAAATGATGGTCTCTGCTTTGTTAGACTTATCTTTGCCCATGTGCTCTAAATCGGACGTTGTTGGAAATGAGAAATCCAAATTGATCCAGTACTTTCTTAGGAAAATCAGGGGCCTATATGAATGGAGTAAATATCTTCCACTGAAAAATTGTTAGTGAATAGCACAGAGTCAGAATTAGGATATGCAGCTCAGAACAGAGAGTCTAATGCCAAATCAGGAACAAAAAAAAGAGAAGAGATGAAAGATTGGCTTAATGGAGAGAGGAGAAACATAGATGGAAAAGTAAAATCTCTAAAAAGCAAACCCTGAAGGATGAGGATGCAGGATTGTAAATAGAAATTTAGTGTCAGAGCTTTTGATAATAATTAAGATATAACAAACAATCAGAAAAGATATATAGGTTGAAAAGCCATAACTTTTTTGTGCCAAGGTTTAATTCATGAATACATCTAGGAAAAAGTGAGGACTGCAGATGCTGGAGATCAGAGCTGAAAATGTGTTGCTGGAAAAGCGCAGCAGGTCAGGCAGCATCCAAGGAGCAGGAGAATCGACGTTTCGGGCATGAGCACTTCTTCAGGAATGAGGAGAGTGTGCCAAGCAGGCTAAGATAAAAGGTAGGGAGGAGGGACTTGGGGGAGGGGCGTTGGAAATGCGATAGGTGGAAGGAGGTTAAGGTGAGGGCGATAGGCTGGAGTGGGGGTGGGAGCGGAGAGGTCAGGAAGAAGATTGCAGGTAGTGCTGAGTTCGAGGGTTGGGATTGAGACAAGGTGGGGGGAGGGGAAATAAGGAAACTGGAGAAATCTGAGTTAATCCCTTGTGGTTGCAGGGTTCCTAGGCGGAAGATGAGGCGCTCTTCCTCCAGCTGTCATGTTGCTATGGTCCGGCGATGGAGGAGTCCAAGGACCTGCATGTCTTTAGTGGAGTGGGAGGGGGAGTTGAAGTGTTGAGCCATGGGATGGTTGGGTTGGTTGGTGTTCTCTGAAATGTTCCGCAAGTAGACGGCCTGTCTCCCCAATACAGAGGAGGCCACATCGGGTGCAGCGGATGCAGTAAATGATGTGTGTGGAGGTGCAGGTGAATTTGTGGCGGATATGGAAGGATCCCTTGGGGCCTTGGAGGGAGGTGAGGGGGGAGGTGTGGGCACAAGTTTTGCATTTCTTGAAGTTGCAGGGGAAGATGCCGGGAATGGAGGTTGGGTTGGTGGGGGGTGTGGACCTGACGAGGGAGTCACTGAGGGAGTGGTCTTTTCAGAATGCTGTTAGGGGAGGGGAGGGAAATATATCCCTGGTGGTGGGGTCCGTTTGGAGGTGGCGGAAATGACAACGGATGATACGCTGTATATGGAGGTTGGTGGGGTGGTAAGTGAGGACCAGTGGGGTTCTGTCCTGGTGGCGATTGGATGGGTGGAGCTCAAGGGCGGAGAAGCGGGAAGTGGAGGAGATGCAGTGGAGAGCATCGTCGATCATGTCTGGGGGGAAATTGCGGTCTTTGAAGAAGGAGGCCATCTGGGTTGTTCGGTATTGGAACTGGTCCTCCTGGGAGCAGGTGCGGCAGAGAGGAAGGAATTGGGAATATGGGATAGCGTTTTTACAGGGGGCAGGGTGGGAGGAGGTGTAGTCTAGGTAGCTGTGGGAGTCGGTCGGTTTATAGTAAATGTCCCTCATTTCCCCTCCCCCCACTTTGTCTCAGTCCCAACCCTCGAACTCAGCACCACCTTCCTCACCTGCAATCTTCTTCCTGATCTCTCCGCCCCCACCCCCACTCCGGCCTATCACCCTCACCTTAACCTCCTTCCACCTATCGCATTTTCAACACCCCTCCCCCAAGTCCCTCCTCCCTACCTTTTATCTTAGCCTGCTTGGCACACTCTCCTCATTCCTGAAGAAGGGCTCATGCCCGAAACGTCGATTCTCCTGCTCCTTGGATGCTGCCTGACCTGCTGCGCTTTTCCAGCAACACATTTTCAGCTTCATGAATGCATAATTTGTACGGGATCTTCAAATCATTCAATACATTTGGTATTCAGTACTAAATAATTTCTGTGTGGCTTGTAGAACATTTTTGAAAAGAACCTCTGGATGTTTGCAAATAACTCTGAAATAACTCTTCACAGGCCGGCCTCACATCACCAGTTGCCCTTTTATCCACACATGCATAGCCTACAGCAATAACAATGCCTCTCACTGAGTCAGGTATGCAGGGAGTCCAATACCTCTGACATTCATCCTTTTCTGTCAGCCAGGACTCCCTGATTGGTCCACATTAACAGCCCCATTCTGTGAACACATATTCTATGAGGTCCAGTTTACAAACTCCATATCTAAAGCCACCAAACATCGTTTCCCAATTTAGCACAACCAACAGTGAGTGCTGTTAAATATTTAAATATGATATGCTGCTTATGTTGTATAAAAAGTACTAAAATTAAGCACTTTCCCTCAACTAATTTTAAAATAAAACAAATTATTTTCATTTGACCCACAAAATAGAATTTTACCAGAAATTGATTCAATGCCAGTTTTACTGATTTTCACTGAGGGTTGCTCTGCATAACGGCCAAGCAGGTTTTCTCACATTAATGTCACTGTGAACCCACACCAGCCAACTCCAACCCAGACTCCCCAGTCTGGCCTACCCCAACCAGGAGTCCCGACTCCAGCCTACCCCAACCCAGACTCTGCAGTCTGGCCTATCCCAACCCAGACTCTGCAGTCCGGCCTACCCCACCAGGAATCCCGACTCTGGCCTACCCCAACCTGGACTCCCCACTCCGGCCTACCCCAACCCGGACTCCCCACTCCAGCTGGCCCCAACCCGGACTCCCCACTCCGGCTACACCCTACCCAGACTCTGCAGTCTGGCCTACCCCAACCCAGACTCTGCAGTCCAGCCTATCCCAACCAGGAATGCCGAGTCTGGCCTACCCCAACCCGGACTCCCCACTCTGGCCTAACCCAACCGGACTCCCCACTCCGGCCTACCCCAACCTGGACTCCTTACTCTGGCCTACCCCAACCTGGACTCCCCACTCCGGCCTAACGCAACCCGGTCTCCCCACTCCAGCCTACCCCAACCTGGACTCACCACTCTGGCCTACCCCAACCCAGACTTCCCACTCCGGCCTACCCCAACCCAGACGCCCCACTCCGGCCTACCCCAACCCAGACTCTGCAGTCTGGCCTACCCCAACCAGGAATCCCGACTCTGGCCCACCCTAACCCAGACTCCCCACTCCGACCTACCCCAACCCGGACTGCCCACTCCAGCCTACCCCTACCCGGACTCCCAACTCTGGCCACACCCTACCCAGACTCTGCAGTCCGGCCTACCTCAACCAGGCATTCCTGGACCTGTTGCTGCCACCACCTTGCCAATGCATGAAGTCCCTGCTCTGGGCCAACCACAATCACGAGGCTTTAGCTTGGCTCAAGGAGCTACCTCACTGACACCTGGAGTGTGAGTCATCGGCATCGAGATGCAGCCTGGTCCAAACTATGAGCTGAGGGTCTGTTCCTGGGTATAAAGTGTCCTCGCAGCAACATTGCTGTGAGAAGTGTTGGTCCACTCCAAAGTGCAGCTACAAGCTGCTCCCTGTGCATTGCCCCGAGACCTTAACACTGGGTGTCCAAGCCGAAGGCTTGGAGGAGCAAAAGTTGAGCTGGAGTCTCGGCGTACAAACATTGGGAATTCTAAAACATCTAATTTCTATCTGGCAGATCGTAGAATGCGAGCCTGCATATTAATGAGGTGAGCTTAGGTACTAACCGATGTTTTAATGAGCAAGTAATCCTTGTTAATCAGCTTCTCACTGCTCAAAACTGAGAACCATGTCTCAATGTCTGAGATTTGTTTGAAAAATGCAAGATTTTGGTCTTAATGTCAACAAGGGTCTTACTCAATACCTCACCCAATTTTCCAAAACAAGCTGGGAAAACTCCCCCGTGTTGTTAACCATGAGCTTTGCTTACAATCACTACCCAGTTTTTGGAATTATTGTGGAGTTACCATCAGAAATGTTGAACTAATATTAGAAAGATAAGCAGAATGAGTTCGAATGAAAGGTCATCGTTCAGAACAATTTACTTTACATGGCCTGTAAGACCTGCTGAAGAATTTTCTAATGTATTCTGTTTTTATTTCAGACTCCCTGCATCCCCAGCATTCTACTTCCATAGCAAAAAGATATATTCTGAAAATTAAATTGCAGTTTCGTTTGTGATGTGGTCACACTCACCAAGGAGTTGTGAGCTAACAACGTCGTATGGGAGATGACTGCAAAGAAACAAGAATATATAAGACAGTATTGTATGCGTTATTTTGCTGTTTTTGTCTGTGTGTTATAAACAACAGAAAGAGCTCCATTTAGCAGCAGCTCCACTGTATCTAAACAAGCCTAGTTTGTGTTTACACTTTGCCTGTTCCTGAGCAACAGCAGTACGTCAAAACTCCACTGTCATTGTTAAGGTTCATGATAATAAGTTTCTCCAGAAATTGTGTCTTGTCATAGGAGCATCAAGAGAACAATAGTTTCTCTCATGGTGAACGTCATTGACATCAATTCCGGTCAATGGTTTTGATTTAGTACAGTTACAACAAGTAGCATTCAAGTGGCACCTTCAATGCAAACATCACAAAGCACTTCTCCTGAATGTTGTCAGATAAAAAATGCTAATACCACCTCAGGGCATATTAGAATAAGTCAAAGGTTGGTTAATGCTTTTTTTCACACAGCAAGTGGTTCATGTGTGGGATGAACTTCCAGAAGAAGTTATGGATGGGGGTACCATTACAACGTTTAGAAAAGACATTTAGATAAGTACATGAATAAGAAATGTTCGGAGGGATAGGGGCAAAGCACAGGCAGGTGGGACTAGTTCAGTTTGGGATTGTGGTCAGCATAGACTGGTTGGACCGAAGGGTCTGTTTCCGTGCTGTAGGTCTCTATGACAAAGTAGGAGATGTTAACGAGAATTTTAAAAGAAAAGAGAGAGAGGTGGGGAGGCCAAGAGGGTTTAGGGAGTGAATTCCAGAGTTTAGGATTGAGGTGGCTATAATGAATTACCATCGATGAGGAGAAAGAATTTGGGGGAGCACATAAGACCAGAAACATAAGAATACACAGTAGATATTCAGTTCTACATAATTTTCATAACTTTGCTCAGTGGTAGCACACATAACCTTTGATTCCAAATGTCAAGGATTCAAGCCCACCTCCAGATATCTGAATAAGAAAACTAGGCCGATTCCTCAGCATACCGTTAAGGTCAGGAGTGCTGCATTGTTGGCTTATCACCTGGTGGGGGAGATATAAAACCACACCTGTCCCCTCACGGGGAAAAAAAAATCAGCAATCTGAAAACTCCAAGGGAAGCTTTTTTTGTTTCCTAGCCAGTACTTACCCTCAAAGAACGCCACAAAATCACCTGGTCGTTTAGGTTATTTGCAGCATTTTGTGATTCACAGATTGCATTCTACCTGCTATGTTTTCCCACATTATAAGGTGAATATACTTCATAAAAGTACATCATTTATTTTAAATTTATCAATTGTTTTCATTTTTACAAAAACAGTATACCCTGAATTCTATGTTACTGTAAACAGTCCTGATAACCAGAATGCTCAAAACAGCTTTTGTCAGGAGTTCTGACCAGCATTTTCTCTCTCATTTTCATTTCTTCTAAATGGATCTCCAAGATCCATGTGCAACAGGAACCTCTCAAAATCAGAGTCAATGCTGTGTAACACATTGGCACACCAATCACCATGCACTGACAGCTGCACAGTTTACAGGGAACGTTGGTTCCAACGGGGATCAACTGTTTCAACAATAGAAGAGGTGTTATAAATATCTTCCATCAACCTGTTCCTTAATTATAAACCTCTGGAGCAGGTGGGACTTGAACCAGGGCTCAATAGGAATCGTCTGACAAGGATCTTCGATTCTTGGCCTACTCTTGCTCTTCTGGTCATTTGAAACTAATTTTGAATCACACGGAAAGTATCATTGAAAATGATAACAAGTATCGCTTATTCAAAAAGTTTGGGGCTTGAAACCCCTTGGCCCATGTCCTTATCCAAACTCCACTACACCCCAAGCCTTGTTATCAAATGGTCTGCTATTACCCGAAATGTTGATTTTCCTGCTCCTCAGATGCTGCCTGAACTGCTGTGCTTTTCCAGCAGCACTCTAATCTAGAATCTGGTTTCCAGCATCTGCAGTCATTGTTTTTACCTCGTTGATTTTAACCCCACTGCGAATCCTCTTGCAAGGATGCCTGCCTTGAAGAAGTTTTCCTCCTCTCTCTACAAGAGTCTCAGGGAGTCTCCCACTGCAACTCCCAGGTCATTTCTCCTCATTTCCCCTTCCCTCACCTCATGCCAGTTCCAAACTTCCAGCTCAGCACTGTCCCCATGACTTGTCCTACCTGCCTATCTTCTTTTCCACCTATCCACTCCACCCTCCCCCCGACCTATCACCTTCATCCCCTCCCCCACTCACCTATTGTACTCTATGCTGCTTTCTCCCCACCCCCACCCTCTTCTCATTTATCTCTCCACCCTTCAGGCTCTCTGCCTGTATTCCTGATGAAGGGCTTTTGCCCGAAACATCGATTTTGCTGCTCCTCAGATGCTGCCTGAACTGCTGTGCTTTTCCAGCACCACTCTAATCTAAAATCTGGTTTCCAGCATCTGCAGTCATTGTTTTTACCTTGCTATTACACACAACCCATTGTCAGCCATTAGTTGCCCTCATCAATAACCATTCATGCTTCCAGACTGATCATTATCTGCTCCTTTATCTGTCCAACTGGTTTCTCTTTCTTTGGGTTCTATCCCTTCCCATTGTTTACTCCTTACCCGTTTTCTCCCGCCCTATCCTCTGCATATAAAAAAAAAAATTCCTAGCTACCATCAGTTCTGAGGAAGGGTCACTGGTTCCAAAATGTTAACTCTGATTTCTCTTCACAAATTCTGCCAGACATGCTGAGATTTTCCAGCAACTTCTCTTTTTGTCTCAAAACCTACCTGCTCACCAATGTTCAGTTTGAATTTGGTAAGACCGCTTGTCTGGAATCCCAATTTAGCATGATCCAAACATGAACAAAAAAAGTCAAATCCTGAGATGAGCTGAGAATGACCGCCCTTGATATCAGGCAGTATTTGATTGAGTATATCATCAAGAAGTCCTCAGAAAATTGAAGTCAATTCGACTCCAGACAAAATTTTTCCATTGGGTGGATTCATAGCTAGCACAAAAGGAGTTTGTTGGAGACCAGTTGCTGCAGGAATTCCTCAGGCAAGGGAGCTAACCCTAACCGCCTTTACCTGTTTCATTGAGGATCTTCCCTCCAAAATCAATTAACAAGTTATCCCCATGTCTTTGTGGGCTTCCTCCCAGTGCTCTAGTTCCATCCCACAACCAAAGATGTGCAGGTCAGGTGGATTGGCCATGAGAAATTGCCCAGAGTGTCCAGGGATATGCAGGCAAGGTGGATCAGCCATGGAAAATGCAGGGTTGCTGTGGGATTGTGGGTCTAGGGATGATCTTCGGAGGGTCAGTGTGGACTTGAGGGGCCAAATGCCCTCTACCTGCACTGTAGGCCTTCTGTGATTCTATCAAGTGGGGATTGCAAAATGTTCAGCACCATTCACAATCCCCAAAACCTAACACAGTCCATGTCCATCTGCAGCAAGCTCTGCTGCAATCATCATTCTTATCCTTGGGCTATGTTTAGAGCTTCACATATGACCCTCCCTCCATCATACAGTCAGAACCAGGGATATTTGCTGATGATTGTAAGTGTTCAGTTCTGTTCTCAATTTCTCAGGTAATGAATCCATCCCCTTGCCCCTCACACCAAAACCTTGGATAGCATCCAAGCTTGAACTGATAAATTGGAAGAAATGATGTCACCATACTAGTTCATTTCCAAAGAGTCTCCCACCAGCAAGATCCTGAGGATTTGTGGAGAGTGAGGTGACTTGTTGGGTTGGCGTGGGGGTTGGCATTGTAACAACCAGTGATCAGAGAAATCCCCAAGGCCAGCTGATGTAACATTGTGGCTTCAACGGCAAATCACTGATATTCAGTCCTGATGAAGGGCTTTTGCCCGAAACGTTGATTTTCCTGCTCCTCGGATGCTGCCTGACCTGCTGTGCTTTTCCAGCACCACTCTAATCTAGACTCTGATGCCCAACATCTGCAGTCCTCACTTTTGCCTATTCTGTAGCCCATGTCTCCCCTCCTGGACCCCAGAGCACTTCTTCCATCTCACAAGCCAGGAGTTGGACAGAATGTTCTCCATCTCCATGGCTAGGTGTAGCTCCAACAACATTCAAGAAATGTCACTCAACCAAAAGTACAGCAGAACATCTGATTGGCACAGCAACCACGAACACAATATACAATTCCCTGCATCAACCACATTTCATGATTGCAATGTTTCCCATCTACAGAATGGATGACAGTAACTCAGCAATACTTTGCCTGCAGCACCTCCTAAACTCACAATCAGTCAATCCTGACGTGGACATATTTCACAGTTCCCTCATCATCACACCTTATCTGACAATGCAGTGTAACTTCACTGCATGGGCTGTATTGTTTCAAGAAGATGGCTCAACATCGCCATCTCAAGGACAACTAGTGATGAGTAACACATGCCAGCCTTCCCAGCAACACTGACACCTCAGAATGAAAATATATACAGACTCCTCAAGCCTGAATGAAAGAGGAATTGACCTGTGATTGGAAAAATCCCCGGAGATAATGATTTCATCATTGTGTGCTAATTTCTTTCAGAATTGCATAATTTTGTTTCCAAATAGGATTCATGAAGCTGTATGCTAAGGCAGATCACAAAATTAAAATATGAACTGAAAGCAGGTTTGAAAAGAAAAATCTTGTAGATTTATGGTAGCTATTCTTGAAAAGTGCTTGGTTTCTCATTCCTGCTAAGTAGCTTTTTAACTCCTATCCAATTTTACAATATTAGTATGGTTAATTCAAGAGAAAGTGAATATTTGGTACATTTGGAACCAAATGCCTCGAGATTTTTTTTGCACCTTATGCATTGTTAATTTTGCATTTTCTGTTGGTAATTAGTTGGGAGTAGGAGGCAGACAATGCGAATAAAGAGATTATGCTCTGAATGGTAATATGAGAAAACAGCGAATACTGGAAAAACAGCTGCATTTCAGCTAACTGCTATTAGGAAGAGTGAGGAGTGAAAAAATATGGATTCATAATAGCAGAACTTGGAAGCATGCTTTTTCTCTCTGTTCCTGTCAGTATCTCTCAAAAAGCAATGCTTGGTTATAAAGCATATTGGAGAATGATTCATTAAATAAGAATTCAAAGATATCTACTAATTTTCCTACTGTTGAGGATACGAATCAACGAGTAAATAACCAGGTTAAACCTAACAGCAGAAGAAAAGACATTAGGGACTTTTTAAACTGCATTTTTGGATTTGACACTCTCACCCTTTTTTAGACTCTGCACCTGTGATTGTGAATGAGTTTGATGTGTGTTATTTTTCTCAGGGTTAAGTAAATAATAAAATTCCTTTCTTTTTCAACTCAAGAAAATTTTGTAATGAGATCTATAATTTTGAATACTGGATTATGGAATATTGAATTGTGACATAGCTACATGCTAAAATAAAATTTTAAAAAACACTTTGTGTGACCAACACAGGGGGTTAATATTTCTAATCAACTGTTCACAAATCTTATTACACATCACTCCAGCAAGGGGTCCTGGCTCAGCACAAGGGAGTTAAAATATTTTCTAACTGATCAGAGATCAGATTCCCCACAGTGTGGAAACAGGCCCTTCGGCCCAACAAGTCCACACTGACCCTCCGAAGAGTAGCCCACCCAGACTCATTTCCCTACATTTACCCCTGACTAATGCACCTAAAACTATGGGCGATTTAGCATGACCAATTCACTGGACCTACACATCTTTTGGAATGTGGGAGGAAACCGGAGCACCAGGAGGAAACCCACACAGACACAGGAAAATGGCAAACTCGACACAGACAGTCGCCTGACACCAGAGTCAAACCTGGTGCTGTGAGGCAGCGGTGCTAACCACTGAGCCACCATGCTGCCCTATTTGCAGCATCTGGACACATAGATCTTAACACATATCTCTGGAACTGGTGGAGCTTGGACCTGGGTCTCTTTGCCTAGAGATAGGAGTTCTAACACTGCACCACAAGAGCCAAAAGCAGTGTTTAAAAGAGGGAAGAGGTGATTGACCCCACATGATACTAATAGAATTTATAGCAAAAATTTACAGTGGGATGTAACTGAAATTATACATTGAAAAATTGAATTTCACTGTATTCTAACAGATAAAAGGCTTAACAGACAATCAATTTTTCAATGTATATTTTCAGTTACATCACACTGTAAATTTTTGCTATAAATTGTGTGTGTTAGGATTGAGCCTTCCACTACCACCTGATGAAGGAGCGTCGCTCCGAAAGCCAGTGTGCTTCCAATTAAACCTGTTGGACTATAACCTGGTGTTGTGTGATTTTTAACTTTGTACACCCCAGTCCAACACCGGCCTCTAAATCATGAATAGAATACAGTTGTATAGCCATGTTTCTGGTGCCCTCTTGTGGTCAGAGCTGTGTTGCTGGAAAAGCGCAGCAGGTCAGGCAACATCCAGGGAGCAGGAGAATCGACGTTTCGGGCATAAGCCCTTCTTCATGAATCTCTGAATTCTGATTCCTGAAGGAGGTCTTTGCCGAAACGTCGATTCTCCTGCTCCTTGGATGCTGCCTAACCTGCTGGGCTTTTCCAGCAACACATTTTTCAGCTCTGATCTCCAGCATCTGCAGTCCTCACTTCCTCCCTCTTGTGGTCAGTTGATCCTTGGACTGGGAAGCCCAGGTTAAAGTCCTACCTGCTCCAGAGGTAAGTAATAACATCTCCGAACAGATTCAGTCAGGAAAGAAAATCCACAGTTGTAGGGCTGCAGAGGCAGTATCCCTACCCCTGGATCAGGAGGCTCTGTTTCAAGTCTCAAGTGCTCCAGAGGCAAGTAACAACATCTCTGAATATGTTGATTAGAAAGCTAGGTTAAATTAAAACATTGAAAATATTATAGCCACGTTTGAAAAGATGTTTGTGGTACAGTGGTTGTGTCCCTACCTATGAGCTAGGAGACCTGTGTTTAAGTCCCACTTGTTCCAAAGATGTGAAAGACATTGCTGAACAGGTTGATTCACTTTTTAAAAATATATCTGATAAAAAATTGCAAGATACATTTACTTGTATTCCAGGAGCAGAAGGTTACAAAGGGACATGGATTGGTCACAAATCCCTTTTCTTGGATACTCAGAGACATAACTAACATTGAGTCTCAGGTCGCCTCATCCTCAACAGTATCAAATACACCATTAACGGGAGTGAATATGTGCACAATGTCTTTATTGTTGCAAAATATCCCAAGGCAAGAATGATATCAAGCATAATTTCACAGTCACACTGGACATAGGAGAGCAGACAAGTAAGGGTTTGGTCAAACAGATAGATTTTTACTGAACATCTTGAAGGAAATAAAAAAAGAAAGAGAGGCAGAGGGGTTTAAGAAGGAAATTTGCTTGATTTTGTGAGCTCAGTTAGAGATTATTAAGTGTTCATGTTTGTGTATGTGGTCACAGATTATTTATTAAGTGTTTGTGTGTGAAAATGAGGATATTGATTCCTGAAGATGTATTCTTGAATAAGAAACAGCAGTAGCCATTAAGGATCCTCAGATACGTGAGACTGCTTAGTGGCTTTGGATGATTACATTTTGTACAATAAACCACTTTTTCACTGAACACATTAATCATTCAGTCTTTCATTGTCATTTGTGCAGGTTGTAACCATGCCAGGTACTTCTTCCTCATTTAATGCTGTGATTGTTGCTATAGCAGCCATTCGTTCATGCTTAACTCCTTTATTTACTTGTCAATTATAATTTGAGGTGTTTTGGACAATCAGAAGCATGGCATCGCTTGCAAATGCGTCAGCATCCAAAAACATTGGTGAACACTCAATAATACATACACATTTTATTTTTGCTCAGCATATCACTATTTAAGAGCTAAGATGCAGGAAATACAACATAAATAGCATGGTTGGGTGGATTTAAAGACTTGCAGGATCCAACATGATAAATCTCCATAATTTAGATACAGGTGAAATATTAAAAGTCTGACTTACAATTTAGTGTAAAATTTCTATGTCTGTTAGTGGAGAATTTAATTTTTCAATATATTATAGATTAAAGGACTACAGTCCAATGCATAGGCTTTTGAAGTATGCTCAATGAAGTTCATTATATAGGGTAAAGAATGGATGGTGCCACACTCAGGTGACAGATTTCCAAACACACCTGTTATCAGTTCCAATCGAGTTGCATGTTTACCTGATCGTGCATTAGAGCTAGACCCCTCAAAGCATTGCCAACTGCTGTTGTACTCAACAGCGAGCCATACAATCATTGTGTTAATGCAACATGGTATCCTCAAAAGTATCCCTCCCATTTACAAGGAAACGACAACGAATGACAACAGATACTACAGGGTGCTATTGCTGCAATTCTAAATGAGAAGATTGTAACACCAGGGCATAGAGACAGGTTCCAGATTCACAGACCCCTATTGATGAAAGCGAATAGGAAGAGAGGCAGAATGATTTCACAAGGACCAGATCTCTCTCAGAGAGAACAATCCAGAGCCAAGGAGATAGGGTGATCGGCAGGGTCAACCCCCAGTAGTGCAGTGCCACAAGAATGTCATTAATCTGGCATGGGTGGTCAAGGTCAGTGAATGCATCTTCACATGACTTTTCACATCTATGCCCGATAACACCTAATTCTTCTGCCTAACAAGAATCTATCAACTCTGGCTTAAAAGTACACAATGACATGGTCTCCAACACTGTGAGGCACTCATCATGTCCTCTCAGTCAGACAAAAGCCTATTTCTGCACATTCTCTGTTCACTGCCAACCAACCAATCTTCAAACCATCACGCATGTTGCCCCTAACATCATAATATTTTATTTTCCACAATAGCCTTTGACATGACACCTTATCAGAGGTCTTTCCCCCTCGGGTGACCGTCTGTGTGGAGTTTGCACATTTTCCTCATGTCTGCCTGAGTTTCCTCTGGGTGCTCTGGTTTCCTCCCATAGTCCAAAGATGCGCTGATCAGATGGACTGGTTTTGCTAAATTGCTTCATAGTGTCCAGGGATGTGCTAGCTAGGTGGATTAGCCATGGGAAATACAGGGTTACAATGATAGGGTAGGGGGTGGAGGGGTGGATCTAGGACGGATGTTGTTCGAAGGGTCTGTGTGGACTGGATGGGCCATATGTTTTACATCCACACTGTAGGGATTCTGTGGTTCTGAAGATCAATGTAAGGTATACCCTTCAAAATTGGGAAATTAAAACTTTTCATCCTGAAGATATTTCTCCATAATATACTTCAATGTACATTGTCAATCCATTAAATTTGTTATGAACACTGCACACAGTCAGAAGCAAAGTCTTTGTAGTTGTCTTTTTGTGATCTTTGTAACATCTAGTTTTGATTGTTGGTGTCCTATTAATTTTTTTCTATTTGTCCCTTCTGACCATTTGCTAACCCTCATTCCCCATATTCCAAAATCTCTTACCTTTTCTTTGCTCTTTGATGTACCACATATTTCCACTTTTGATCTCTTGCACCTTATTTCATTTATAACTTTCCCCACTTCCCCCATTATGGAGATTGCAAGAACTTCGATCTCAGCATGGTTCAGGTATAGCCAGTTCCATTGGTCCAGCACCCTCTTTCTCTAGTACTGGTGCCAGTGGCCCATGAACCAGAACCCACTTCCTCCACACCAGCCTTTCAGCTACCACAAGTGTTCTATACCCTACACCAATTTGTATCCAGAGATTATACCCTTACAGTTTCTGCTTTCTCTTAACTTAATACTCATCATACCTTCTATGCTAACCTCTTTCCGAGTTCTACTTATGTTATTGGTATCTACATGGACCATGATCATTTCTACTGCCCCTCCCACTGCAAGTTCCTTTCCAGCTCTGAGCAGATGTCCTGAACCCTGGCATTAGACAGGTAGACACCGTCATAGAGTCATAGAGATGTACAGCATGGAAACAGACTCTTCGGTCCAACCCTTCCATGCCGACCAGATATCCCAACCCAATCTAATCCCACCTGCCAGCACCCGGCCCATATCCCTCCAAACCCTTCCTATTCATATACCCATCCAAATGCCTCTTAAGTGTTGCAATTGTACCAGCCTCCACCACATCCTCTGGCAGCTCATTCCATACACGTACTCTTGCTCTCTGCTGCAGAGAACTTTGTTAATCCCCCTCACTATATGATCATCTACTGCTGTTATATTCCTTTTAGCTACCCCCATTTAATTGGCTTCCTGTACCATGGTGCCATGGTCAGTTTTTACATCCAACCCACAGCCTATGCTTACACCTGCAAAGGTTCAGAGAGAATCAAATTTATTGGACATTTACAGGGTTTGACAATCCTGCCCTCTGGGTTCCCTTTTTTTTATTCATTCACGGGATGAAGTCATTGCTGGCTGAGTCAACATTTGTTGCCCATCCCTAACTGCCCAGTGGGCAGTCAACCACATTGCTGTGAGTCTGGAGTCACATGTAGGCCAGATCAGGGAAGGATGGCAGTTTCCTTCCCTCAAGGACATTAGTGAACCAGATGGGATTTTCTGACAATCGACAATGGATTTGTGGTCATCAGTCAACCCTTAATTCCAGATTCTCTTTAAAATTAAATTCACATTCCACCATCTGCCACAGCAGGATTCGAACCCAGGTCCACAGAATATTACCTGGGTCTCTGGATTAACAGGGCTTTTGCCCGAAACGTCAATTTTCCTATTCATCGGATGCTGCCTGACCTGCTGTGCTTTTCCAGCACCACTCTAATCTAGTCTCCGGATTAACAGTCCAGCGATGATACCACCAGGTCATCACCTCAACTTCAAGCCAGTTATGAGTTGTGTCGAGTTGCCAGTCAACAAACAATTAGTTTCTTTTTCTGTAGTAGAGCAAGAACCAATTTCAAACAGTTCCGATGAATCTGTCACTACCTACCTGCCACCAGGTCTTTTCCACACCTTCTCCTCTCAGTGGTGCCAGCTGCCAACCTTTGGTCCTGCTCTCAACTGTTGCAACTTTTGTTGAGTAATCCACTCCTTTGCCAATCCATTACAATCCTCTGTAAAACTCAGGAATCCATCACAATACCTCAAGAAAGGGTACCTTAGATTAATTTACCTGAAAATTGTGTGCCCACCTTTCCTTCAAAAACAATCGTTGAGACGGTTCATTGCCCAAAGTCTTCCAACGCCTCTTCACAATTATGCAGTTGAGTGGGACTGTATTCACCTGATTTCATTTTCATCGATTTAATCAGAGTCAAAGAATCACCTAGAATGGCTTCTCTTCCCATTCCTGCACCAATACACTGCCTGATTGACAACAGATAAAAAGCACGCGCACCTAAAGTGATAGGTGATTAAATCATGGCGAACAAAATAATTTAAAGATTGAATTAGATCAAAGGAACTGATTTGTAAAGATGTCAGAAAAATGTGGAAAGCCTGAGGACTGACAGCAATGCAGAAACCAGCAAGGAAGCTGATAAAGAACAAGGAAAAGAGAATATCAATGTAAATTGGAGAAGCTTAATTAGGTATTGGTAAATGAAGGACTGTGGCGCTGATTATAGGTAGAGGTAAGAGAATTTAGTGTGGAGAACACACAAATGGTGAAGAAACAAAATATTTGAACAACCAAGCCTTCAAGAAAATTTACATCATCCATGAGAAAGCAACATGCGTTTGCACCATTCCACATTCAGGATAGCAGCACTCTTTCACTGTCACTGGGTCAAAATCCTGGAACTCGTTCCCTAATGGTATTGGAATACAACACCACAGGATGATAGTGATTCAAGAAGGGACCTCACTCTTACCTTCTCAACGGCAATTAAGGATTGTCAGTAAATCCTGGCCCAGCCCAGCATTGTCCACTTTCAGAGAATGAATATCTTAAAAATTTACAATTACTTGTCGATCTTTGTGGTACAATAAATAACACACAAATTACAAATAACATAACATCTACAAGGCACAAGTCAAGAGTGTGATAGAATCCTCCCTACTTGTTTGGATGGGTGCAGATCCAGCACCACTCAAGAAGCTTGACACCATCCAGGACAAAACAGCTGCCTAATTAGCACCACATTCACAAACATCCACTCGCTCCATCACCAATGCTCAGTAGCATTATGCAGTGTGTACCATCTACCAGATTCACTGCAGAAATTCACCAAAGATCCTGATACAGCACCTTCAAAACCCACAACCACTTCCATCTAGAAGGACAAGGGCAATGGTGTGGATTTCTGGGGGAATAGTTAAGATTGCATCCAAGGAGCAGGAGAATCGACGTTGCGGGCATGACCCCTTCTTCAGGAATCCTGAAACATCTGGATTCCTGAAGAAGGGCTCATGCCCGAAATGTCGATTCTCCTGCTCCTTGGATGCTGCCTGACCTGCTGCACTTTTCCAGCAACACATTTTCAGCTCTGATCTCCAGCATCTGCAGTCCTCACTTTCTCCGAATAGTTAAGATTGCCTGTTAGGAAAAATTGGCCAACTTCTGGGTTATAAACCATTAAGTTAAAAAGGACTGCAACAAAAGGTCAGAAGTAGTAAACATAACACAGGCTAAGTATCTACAAATTCTCTAACCTTGGTAAAACTTCTCTAATCTTCTCTACCGGCTCCTTGTATATTTTGAAATGCAGATTTTAGCCTGAACAAAACATCCATATGCAAAACAAAGTTATGGAATGATATGCAGAACTTGATGTTTTGGAAAATCAATAAGGCAACACATGTAACGGATGACAAACATCTAATGATAATCTGTCACTTCTCAGCATATTTTAAAGTATATAAACGTTATTCTTTCCTCTGTTAAAGAACGGAAACTTGGAGAGTTTGAGATTCTCTTGTTTCTCCCGTCCCTCAAGTTTTTAGCTAAAACCTACATGCGGTATTTTCAATAAAAGCATTTTCAGCTCAAGGCTGTTTTTGAATTTTTGTCTAATTTGTGAATTTAAATCTCACAGATCCCTGCTAATTAAAATCCAACTTGACAATGGGAACACCACCCCGAGCAAGATCCCCCCCTCAAGACAGTCACCTTCCTGACTTGTATGTATATCATTGTTCTTTCATTGTCTCTGGATCAAAACTCCCTTCCCTAATGACATTGTGGGTCTACCTATAGCATGTGGACTTCAAAAGTTCAAAAAGGCAACTCACCACACCTTCTCAAGGGCAATTAAGGAGGGGCAATAATTGCAAGTCACCTCATAAGAATCCCCTGCTGTAATCACTCCATCACTGGTTGCTGTATCTTCATCTGCTAAAGCCCCAAGCTTTGCAATTCCCTATCTATCTCTCTGTTTCTTTGAAGATATTCCTTAAAAGCTAACTATTTCAGATATTATGGCTATCTGATTAATATCATCTTATTTGGCTCAATGTCAAATTTGTTTTTTTAATGCTCCTATGAACCAGATTTGCATGTGTATTATGTTAATGGTGCCATATAAACAGAAATACTTGTGGTTACTTTTCAGTATATTATGGTCATTCACATGTAACATTACTCGGGATAATTGAGTAATCGTGTGTTATCTATCTATTTGACTCAAATATTTAGGCTGGCATAATTTTATGACCTGATGCACAGAATGAGTGGAATGCAATTCTGCAGTATTGTATCAACGTATCACAATTACTCCATTTCACTTAAGAATTCAGCTCTATGTGTAAATCAGCATTGCACCCATTGTAGACACATATTTAAAATCATAGAATCCCTACCGTGTGGAAACAGGCCATTCAGCCTATGAAGTCCACATCAATCCTCCTAAGTGCTACCCACCCAGACCCAACCTATCCCTGCATTTCCCATGGCCAATCCTAGTTACACATCCCTGGACACTATGGGACAATTTAGCACAGCCAATCCACCTAGTCTGCACATCCCTGGACACAATGGGACAATTTAGCATGGCCAATCCATCTAACCTGCACATCTTTGGACTGTGGGAGGAAACCGAGTACCCAGAAGAAACCTATGCAAACATGGGGAGAATGTGCAAACTCCACAGTCGCCCGAGGGTGGAATCGAACCTGAGTCCCTGGCACTGTGAGGCAACAGTACTAATCACTGAGCCACCATGTTGCATTCTTTTCATTGTAGCAAGAATGGAAAGAACACAGTCTGTCTTGACCCTCAGATTGTTCCATCGAGATAAGGGAATAGTGTAAGGCCCCCTCTCACTAATGGCAATCACTTATAATCCGACGTAACTAGATCCCAGCATAAAAGTATAAAGCAGATATTGCAACCCGAATTGTTCAGAATATACAGAAATCTACGTTATTCTCTTATTCTCTTAACGTATCATTGAGAATTCAATGATAATTTGGTGAAAGCTTTGTGCAAGTTAACAATCAGACAATGGAGTAGAGAGTGCCTTTGTATGACCATGGAAAATGGATGACAGCATGTCAGCAGGAATATTACATCTCTCATGATAGAAAGTCAATGAAGTTAAAATCATGAGAGATATGAAATAGGTTTAGGTTGCTGTCTCATGTGTTATTACACAAAATCATGACTGACCCCCGGTAATGAATAGATTCTGCTGGTGTGAGGAAGTTCATTTAAATGTCTATGGCTTGGTATAAAAAGCTTGTTGATTTACTACAGACTCTGCAGTTCTTACCAAATTCTGAAGAATATTCTGACTGACCATTTCACAAGGGCTTGTCTTGTGCATTTTGAATGACTTCAAAAGAATGACTTGCTCATCTCCACATTAGCACCTTGTCTATGAGGAACTAAGGAAACAAAGAAAGACAGAGGCTCCAACACCATCCCATACCCTCACCCACCAAAAAAACTATGCACAATAATAACCGCCCTCTAGCTTTAAAAATTAAGGAAAACAAATTGAACGATATTTTGATCGGTGAAGAGATATGAATTCTATGTACAAAAGGCCTACGTGATGTGTATTTTTTAAATAATTGATTAGTATGAAATGCTCAAGGGTAGAAGAGGCTTACATAAAAACAGAGATATTTGTTCAGAAACCCCCAGTGAAGCACTCACCTTGTTGATGGTGATCTGGAGAATCATTTATAAATCTCTAATTCAGATTCCAACCACAACTGTCATTTGAATCATTTCTCCTTCGCTGGGTATGTTTTCCTACTTTGTAGTTTTCCTGCTAAGTGGCAATCCCATCTTAGCTAAAAGAATGGGTAAGCACCACAGTTGCACACTAAACTTTGGTAGACTATTATACTTCCCAGGAGTTGGTTGGTTGGTTGGAAGGTTGGCTGGAAACATGCAGTTTGACATAATGCCATAAATACCATGCCCAACGCCTGCCTGCTCACACTCTGCATAATGTTGACTGGCGGGGCAGGCAATGGGTGGGTCACCTCGCCATATACTAATTGAGGCTCTTAAGTGACCAATAAGGGCCTCTTAAGAGCCCTTCCAATTTCCACCAAACATTCCGCTTGCCAGAGAAGCCAGCATCAAATGGGAAGACAGACAGCTGTCACTTCTCTGGCTGCTGGTCAGATTTGGGTTGGGAGCATCTCCTGTATAGACCTATGGTAGGGAGCTAAAACACTAATGCCCTCCAACTGCACCCCCTCTGTCCGTTCATTCCAGTATGCTGCCTCACCCATACCCCTCCCCAGAGCCTGCTAGACAGACCCACTGAAACCCCAATCTCTGGCTCCAATGAAGATCTCAGATACAGAGCCAGCAAGAGGCACCGCTGAAACAATTTGAGACGACAGCACCCAGAGGTGGAATTTGCACTGTTGGTGAAGGTGGAAGTCTGCTCTGAACCAGTTAATGCTTCAATTAATGTTAAATAGCTGCAGACAACTCACCAGAATGGGAGCACAGGAGAACATGCTCACAAAAATCACACTGGTTAGGATGGGTCTCACAATAACTCTGACACAATGTAAGATTCTGCCCATATCCCTGGTAGCTTGTTTACTACTTGAGAATGAGAGATACCTCTTTCCCCTCTTTTGGCACATTGTGCTATTATTGATATGGTCTGAGTGTGAAATTATGATATATTTTGTAATTCCTGTAAATTAGTTATTTTATCGGATTTCTTAGCTGGGTTTGGCAGTTGCTAAGTCACAGAGTCAGAGGCCAGATTTAGCAGAAGCTTGGAAATGGCTACAGTTCACAGTATTCTTAAAATTATGCTGTACTAAATGTGCAATCTTACTGAATTGTTAACATTTTATATGTGTTCAATATACCTTATGATTAATACTTGATAGAGCTGGTAATGGACTATCTCAAAAAAATTACATACTGCAGGTTTGCACTGCATCTGATGTTGCTTTTATAACAATGTTTATGATACATTACTTTTAATAGTTCTGTAAAAAAATTAATGGCTGACACTTTCACATGGTCTTTAATTATTAAGAAAAATACTCATCTCAACCTTCGGATATGAAAGTCAAAAGCTGGGTTTAAGAGCTTAGTGTTTAACCTGAGACTTTCTCCTTGATTCTTCATAATTGTCTGCCTGGACATAAAGCTAAATGTGAAGCATTCAACGTCAAAGAATTTTATTGTTCTAGTCCATGAAATTTTAATTATTTGTTGGTCTTCTAAGTTTACTAGAGAGATTCATCTTCTGATTTAAGGGGAAATTGTAAGTATCTGATATTTTGAAATGACATCCCACTGAATTTTCCTTTTTCACAGATTACTTGAAGGCTAGTTTCTGTACTGATGGGAAAAACCATTTTAAGTATAGGGCACCAAAATGTTTATCTTACAGAGCTATTAACTTAGAAACCACAACTCAGCAATCGGTCAAGGTCACTGAGAAGGTCAACGAAATTTAATCTTGTCAGCTTCAGGTTAAAAAGGTACTGATGTAGCCTTACAGAGTTCAGATCCACAAATAGTTATTTAACAGATGAAATATATGTGCACTTCAGTACTTGTAATGTAAAACTTGTGCATTTTAATTTTAATACATACTTAATTCAATTTTACACTTCTAATCTCCTACTCAACATTTCTGTATTACCTTGTCAGATTTGTTTGTCTATTTTTATTATTTCATGACTGTTTCATGTTTTTATTTATATGATTACTTAACCTTTATATGAACTTTTCAGTGCAGGTTGCACTGCAATTCAGCCTGAAGGCTGGAAGCATTTCTTTTGAGTAAAATGCCCTTATTATTATTTAAGTTTCTTAATGATCTGGAGCCACAAATTCAAATCTGACCTCAGCAGCTGAAGAACTTAAGTTAACTTGATGTAGAATACAAAGCCATTATCAGCAATCTTGATTATAACATTGTTATAGAATCCCTACAGTGTGGACGCAGGCCATTTGGCCCATCAAGTCCACACCAACTCTTCCAAGATCATCCCTTCCTTCCCTGTAACTCTGCATTCCCCATGGCTAATTCACCTAGCGCCTGCATATCCCTGGACACTATGGCCTATTTAGCATGGCCAACCCACCTAACCTGCACACCTTTGGACTTGAGGAGTAAACTCACACAGACACAGGGAGAATGAGTAAGCTCCACATGGAGTGGATAGTTAACTGAGGTTGGAATTGAATCCAAGTCCCTGGTGCTGTAAGGCAGCAGTGCTAACCACTGAGCCACCATGCCACCCTGTTGGAATACCATGAACACCCATCTCTTTAAGGAAGGAAGTTTATCATCTCTATTCATTCTGGCTGAGATGAGACCAGAACATACAGTAGTGACTTAACTGCATTCTGGAATGGCCTAGCAAGTCACTCTGTTGAATTAGGAAAGGCAGTTCACCACCACTTCTCACGAGCAATCAGGAATGGATTATAAATGCTTATTTTATTATTTAAGCCTGAATCCCATAAATGGATTTTTTTTTAAAGTTCACGTTCAGGTAGTGAGAGCAACAGCACCGTTTCTTTGTGCAAGTGCTGTTAAGTCAGGGTGTACAGGTTTACTGAATTTACTGAGTCCTGTTACTTGTTCAGGAAAGGGAAACTTTCATGGCACTAAGACAACCTGCTATGGGTTGGATAGTTCCATGAGAAGGGAATAGTTCAGTCATCCAGTTCTTTACAGGCATCATTTGCTCTGCAGACACAGTCCCAAATGTCTGTCCCACCCATGTTCATGTCAAAATGATTCTTCAATTTTAATAGGAGTGAACAAGACACTTCAAAAACATAAAATCTCATTGAACAATTGCTGGTTCCCATTGTTAGCAGTTGCATTCAAAGTTTTAGCAGAAAATAATTACATTTGAACAAAGTGCAAAAAAACTTGAAATCCAATATGACGTTTAAACCAATAAGTTTAAGGCAGATCTATGTTGAACTGCCTGAAACAGTTGGCACCAATTAGCAATATTGTTGCAACCAGCATCTATGATAATAGTTGGCACCATTTTCCTGAAGTTGGTGGTGGTCTGCAATTGAGCTGTAAATAAGACCATAAGACATAGGAGTGGAAGTCAGGCCATTCGGCCCATCGACACATGATGAATAATATAGTAACACTATAACATCTGCTGATACTACGCGACACAATCTCCTCAAAACCATCAGTTATCATCCTCATCCGAAATGGTAATGGAGTCTTCATCCTGAGATCCAGTCACTAGCTGAAATATAGCTAAGAAATATGCTGAGAGAACCATTTTGGACTGATGTGTTATTTGAGAAATACATTAACATTTCATCCCTTTTAAAGAAACATTTCAGATCAGTTTTTTGGCAATGCTTTAGGTTCTAAAAAGCCTGAGAAATGGGAAAGATAGGATCTAGACCTACACTACCAGTTAAACTTGAGTTTAGTGCAAGACTTACGTCTTTGATTTTATTTATTTATTGTTACATGCAATTTCTTACAAAATATAGTGTAAAATGTTGCATAATGTTTCTACTCCCCAGTGCCATCTTAAAACACAGAAAAATAAACAAATCTATAGAATATAAAATGGCAGAAAAATAAAGAAATAAAGTTCAACTTAATAGTCAAAGTGAAGTGCATGCTGGGAATGGTTGCCTGGAGACTTGTTAGATGGCTGATTGACATTCAAAATGCTTCCTCATGCTCATTCAAAATGCTGACACAAAATTGTTGAGAAAAGTACATAACTGCATTTAAGAAATAGACAGATATGTTCATTGAGTTAGCTGAAACAGAGTGTGGGATGATGAGTGTGGAGCATAAATGCTGACATACATCAGTTGGCCTGAATGGTCTCTTGCTGTGCTTTACTTTGAATGGAACTCAGTGGAACCTACGTGATTAAATTACTAGTTTCCCTCAGAATGATAAAAATGAACAGCATGACCACACCTCTGTCATGCTTCAAGTTCTCTCTATCTCTTATTTCCCCTTCAGACCATCTCTCATCCATTCATGGTGCAAAGCACTCACATCCAATATTTGCCTTACTTTTCTGAAACGTACTGTCATTCATGCCTTTCAGCATTACATAATCCTCAGTGCCTCTGGTACTAGCAGCCATTTTGTTTATTTTTGGTCATGCTTGTCTAATCATTTCAATATCCAGAATTTGTTGCTATGTTGTCCTTCTTTATAAAATCACTTAATGTGTACAGACTTTCTCTGAGTAATATATAATTCTTTCCAGTTACTGAGAGTTTGGATATGACTCGTGCTTAATTGTCTGCCTGCTTTAAGCTAAGCGCATTAAAAAGGTCAACTGACTCATTAAAAGCTATTAAAATAGTAAGTTAATACAGCTTCATTTAACTTAATTGGAAGCTTAACTTACCAGCAGTAAATTACCATGCCAGGATACGGACAATGTTGAACTTGTCTGGACCCTGCTGTGGAGTTTCTTCAGACATTTCTTTTTTGTTTAATATTTATTTAAAAATCCAATAAACTGGCTTCAAATTAAAGATGTAAGGCACAAAATACACAGTCTCCCAGTGTTATGAATTCATTATGATCACAAAATGGCAGCTGTGGTACATGTGCACAGTATGGAGCTAAATCAATAACACACTCCATCCCTCATGGTGGAACAGGAAGCGAACATTATTTTCTTCTGCTTCTCACATGACTATAACTAAAATTAAAAGTGGTAACCATATGTGATTGTGCTTTTCATTGGTGAAACTGGCCATCAGCTGATAGTGCAGCAGCTATGAGGAACCAACAAAACAACATCTTGGATAAATAGGGACATTCTTCATCATGCTGTTAACGTTCCTGTTCAAATTCATTGCTTTTAACAAAACTCAGAATCCACAGATGACATGGGTGTTTTAAATTTCACTTTAAGTATTTCACATTACTTGGGAGTTCAAGGAAAAGTGTGATACACACTAAAGGACTCTGATTTTACCAATTTTGTATTAACCACCTGCACCAGGACAGGGCTTCAGTCGTGTGAATCTCCTTGGAGCAATTTATATTTGGGGAATAAGCAGACAGAAAGCAGAAGTATCTGCCAAAAAAAGGAGTGTCAATATAAGACCATATCCACCCAGAGTGTTCAAGGGACAATTCTGTTTGCTGAACCACAAGGACGGACAGTGTATCAGACATTTTCACTTCACAAAGAACATTGTCGATGAAATTTGACATTTACTGCAGCTGTTCCCTACTGTGTACTGATCAGGTCAGTGTCCACAATCAATGCAGCAGTGTCGGTCCATATTGGTAGGCCTCTGTGTCACCTGCACTTGAACCATTAAATAAATTCAAAGGTGGCTCCTGGGTGACAAGCGTTAAAGAAAGGAAATAAATGAATACTTGCATTTTTGTGGCATTTTTTTATGACCATGAGATGTCTCAAAGTGTTTTACAAATAATTAAGAACTTTTTGACATTTTGTTACTCAGTCAATATTGTGACGTAGGAATCATGGCAATTTGTAAGCACTTAACAGGCTTCCACAAGCAGAAATGTGATGTCAAATGATATAGGATTGCTACAATATTGATTCAGAATCATTAAAGAGCAAAAGGAGGCCATTGGGTGGGTGATCTCTGAATCAGCTCTGAATGAAACATTCATTTTATGCCATTTCTCTTCCTGTTCCTATATATCTTCACATGTTTCCTTTCAAAACTGTACTTTTCTGAAAGCCTCAATTGACCCTGTCTGCACAGTATTCTCTCATAGTCCAACTCATCCATACCAAACATAATCCCAAACTAAACTAATCCCACCTGCCTATTCTAGGCCCATATCCCTCCAAACTTTTCCTATTCGTGTACTTATCAAAATGTCATTTAAATGTCGTAATTTAAAACACATTTAAAACCATAACCACCCACTGTGTGAAAAAGTCCTTTCTCATGTTGCTTTTTTAAAATTCATTCACAGGATGTGGCCATCGCTGGCTAGGCCAACATTTATTGCCCATTCTTAGTTGTTAAGAGTCGACCTTACTTTAATTCTGTTCCCCCTTCTTTACAAGTGGGAACAGTTTCTCCATATCTACTCTGGCTAGACCCTTCATGGTTTTAAGCACTTCTGAAGTGGGAGTTGACACGGGGCACACAAGATGGCCGCTGAGCCATAAGTTTGGTCACTTAGCACACAAGATGGCTGCTGAACCAATACATGGAGAGGGATAAGTGTGCACTACAGGGCAAGAGTTATAGATGGGGGCAGGGAAATTATGATGCTGTGAGGCATGACTTAGGATGTGTGGCCTGGAAAAGTAAGCTTCAAGGCAAGGGTGTAATTGATATGTGGAGCTTGTTCAAGGAGCAACTATTGAGTGTCCTTGATAAGTATGTGCCCGTCAGGCAGGGAGGAAAGGGTCGTGTGAGGGAACCGTGGTTTAATAAGGAATTGGAATCCCTTGTTAAATGGAAGAGGGCGGCCTATGTAAAGATGAGGCGTGAAGGTTCAATTGGGGCGATTGAGAGTTATAAGGTAGCCAGGAAGGACCTGAAGAGAGAGCTAAGAGCAGCAAGGAGGGGACATGAAAGGTCCTTAGTTGGTAGGATTAGGGAAAACCCTAAGGCTTTCTATAGGTATGTCAGGAATAAAAGAATGACTAGGGTAGGAATAGGTCCAGTCAAGGATAGTAGTGGGAAGTTGCGTGTGGAGGCTGAAGAGATTGGGGAGACACTGAATGAATACTTTTCGTCAGTATTCAATCAGGAACAGGACATTGTTGTCAATGTGAGTACTGAGTCACAATTAAGTAGAATGGATGGCTTTGAGGTATGTAGAGAAGAGGTGTTGGAAATTCTGGAAAGGGTGAAAATAGATAAGTCCCCTGGGCCTGATGGCATTTATCCTAGGATTCTCTGGGAAGCAAGGGAGGAGATTGCAGAGCCATTGGCCTTGATTTTTATGTCCTCGTTGTCCACAGGAGTAGTGCCAGAAGATTGGAGGCTAGCAAATGTGGTTCCCTTGTTCAAGAAGGGGAGTAGGGATAACCCTAGTAACTATAGGCTGGTGAGTCTCACTTCTGTTGTGGGCAAAATCTTAGAGAGAATTGTAAGGGATAGGATTTATGAACATCTGGATAGGAATAATGTGATCAAGGATAGTCAGCATGGTTTTGTGAAGGGCAGGTCGTGCCTCACAAACCTTATTGAATTCTTTGAGAAGGTGACTAAGGAGGTGGACGAGGGGAAAGCAGTAGATGTGGTGTATATGGATTTTAGTAAGGCGTTTGATAAGGTTCCCCATGTTAGACTACTGCAAAAAATACGGAGGTATGGCATTGAGGGTGAGTTGGAGGTTTGGATTAGGAGTTGGCTGGCTGGAAGAAGACAGAGGGTAGTAGTTGATGGCAAATGTTCATCTTGGAGTGCCGTCACTAGCGGTGTTCCGCAAGGATCTGTTTTGGGACCATTGCTGTTTGTCATTTTTATAAATGACCTGGAGGAGGGGTTAGAAGGTTGGGTGAGCAAGTTTGCGGATGATACGAAAGTCTGAGGAGTTGTAGACAGTGAGGAAGGATGTGGCAGGTTACAGCGGGATATAGATAAGCTGCAGAACTGGGCAGAAAGGTGGCAAATGGAGTTCAATGTAGCTAAGTGTGAGGTGATTCACTTTGGTAAGAGTAATAAAAAGATGGGGTACTGGGCTAATGGTCGGATACTTGGTAGTGTGGATGAGCAGAGGGATCTTGGTGTCCATGTACACAAATCTTTGAAAGTTGCCACCCAGGTAAATAGTGCGGTGAAGAAGGCATATGGCGTACTGGCTTTTATTGGTAGAGGAATTGAGTTCCGGAGTACTGAGGTCATGTTGCAGTTGTATAAGACTCTGGTGCGGCCACATCTGGAGTATTGTGTGCAGTTTTGGTCGCCATACTATAGGAAGGATGTGGAGGCACTGGAACGGGTGCAGAGGAGGTTTACCAGGATGTTGCTTGGTATGGTAGAAAGATCGTATGAGGAAAGGCTGAGGCACTTGGGGTTGTTTTCATTGAAGAAAAGAACGTTTAGGGGTGACTTGATAGAGGTGTATAAGATGATTAGGGGTTTAGATAGGGTCGACAGTGAGAATCTTTTTCCACGTATGGAGTCAGCTATTACAAGGGGGCATAGCTTTAAATTAAGGGGGGGTAGGTATAGGACAGATGTTAGGGGTAGGTTCTTTGCTCAGCGAGTCGTGAGTTCATGGAATGCCCTGCCAGTAGCAGTGGTGGACTCTCCCTCATTATGGGCATTTAAGCGGGCATTGGATAGGCATATGGAGGATAGTGGGCTAGTGTAGGTTAGGTGGGCTTGGATCGGCGCAACATCGAGGGCCGAAGGGCCTGTACTGCGCTGTATTCTTCTATGTTCTATGTTCTATGTACAGCAAAGCATATGCAGATACTGCCCGAGGCCAACAGGAGACATAGAGCATAGACACTTCAGCGGGCAGTAGATATTACTGATGAGTATTCTTTCCCCCATCCTCCTGAAACTAATTATCTGAGTCCAGCCACCACCTTCAATAGAATTGTTAACTATCTGCGACTTCTATCGGAAAGATGCTGTGAAACTTGAAAGGGTTCAGAAAAGATTCACAAGGATGTTGCCAGGGTTGGAGGATTTGAGCTATAGGGAGATGCTGAACAGGCTGGAGGTGCTTTCCCTGGAGCGTTAGAGGCTGAGGGGTGACCTTATAGAGGTTTATAAAATTATGAGAGGCATGGATAGGATAAATAGACAAAGTCTTTTCCTTGGGGTCAGGGAATCCAGAACCAGAGGGCATAGGTTTAGGGTGAGAGGGGAAAGATATAAAAGAGACCTAGGGGGCAATGTTTTCACACAGAGGGTGGTACGGATTTGGAATGAGTTGCCAGAGGAAGTGGTGGAGGCTGGTACAATTGCTACATTTAAGAGGCATTTGGATGGGTATATGAATAGGAAGGATTTGGAGAGATATGGGCTGGGTGCTGGCAGGTGGGACTAGATTGGGTTGGGATATCTGGTTGGCATGGACGGGTTGGACCGAATGGTCTGTTTCCATGCTGTACATCTCTATGATTCTATAAGTGTTAATACCTTAGATTTGCAGTAATAGAAAACGATCTTCCTTCTCGGGAAGCACTATCACGACCAATTACTGCAGCAATGGACTTCTGTGTAGCTGCTGAAACTGACCATGACTCTGTAATGTTTTCTGTAAACAAACCATGCTGCACCAACAAAGACTCAATATCTGGACGATCATAACATGAAATGTATAAAATATTGTGACATGTGTTCCGAGGGTGAGAGAAGGCTTGCAGCTCACAGCCGTGCTGCCCGGACAACTCTCTCTCACTCTCTCTCTGCCCCCCACCCGGAGCTCCAGTTTCTTTGTACAATAAACTCTGCCGGTTGAATCCTGATTCTGACTCCGAGACTGGTGACTTGCCCCACAATACCTTGTAACAAATCTCCTGTCATCCTTCTTTTCTTCAAGCAGAGCAGCCTTAATTTCTCCACTCTATCTTTCTAAGTGAAGTTTATCATCCCAAGAACCTTTTCTGCTTTCTGTTGAAAGTCTTTTCACCCTTGCTGAAGTATGGCACCCAGAACTGGATGCAATACTCCAGCTGAGAGCAAACTACTCCATTATACAAGTTAACATGACTTCTATAATTCTGTGCTCAATGTACAATATTAATAAAGCCTAAAATGCTATATGCTTTTTTAACTATTTCTCAATGTGTCCTGCCCCTTCAATGACTTATGCATATATATATATACTCAGAAATAAATATTGACCTGGATGCTGGAGATAATTCACCTGCTCTTTCAAATGCTACTGTGGGATCTACCTAATCAGGTAGATAGAGCCTTGATCTAAAATTTAATTGAATGACAGCATCTCTATCAGTACAATGCTTCCTTGACTGTACAGTACTAGCCTTGATTTTTGTGGTTACACCCCGGAGGGAGACTTGAACCCAAATCTTATCACTCAGAAGTAAATGTAGTATCAATTGAGCCACAGCTAACAGTTTGACAGTTTCCTCTTCATGACATGACTCTCAATTCCAGTGCACAACCAACAAATGCACAGACCAATTTCATCGCAACAGTCATTACATATATTTATTATCTTTATTTCTCCACTTGGTGCAGTTTTCAGCTTAAATTCTACACAACATTGCACTGACTTACTAGTGACTGAGGATTTCACCATGATGAAACCGTCAAATGGTTTCATGCATATATTTACATTTAATTACAAATAGTGAATGCAAATAAAGTTGTGTGGGGAGTGCTCCTTTCTTACACGCCTGAATCATTACATCATTTGTAGATCTGCTCCTTACTATTGTGGCTGAACTGAATACTGTGTATTTTTGCACTTTTTGGTCTGATGCAGATGAATTTTACACTGAAATTGCTACGCTAATGTTTTTGAATGCAAAAGTGTACTACTATTAATCGTGATTTCAACAATGCACATTGGAATGAATTTTGTCTTGGCAATAACATAAAAGGGCCAAAGAGTGTTTCTGTACCTATTTGGAAAATGGAAAAGAAAATTGAGCAGTGCTAAATAGGTTGTCATTCATTAATTCATTAATCACTATCATTGAAGACCAAAGTTAAAAATCACACAACACCAGGTTATAGTCCAACAGGTTTAATTGGAAGCACACTAGCTTTCGGAGCGACGCTGCTTCATCAGGTGACAATCACCTGATGAAGGAGCGTCGCTCCGAAAGCTAGTGTGCTTCCAACTAAACCTGTTGGACTATAACCTGGTGTTGTGTGATTTTTAACTTTGTACACCCCAGTCCAACACCGGCATCTCCAAATCATTGAAGACCAATGTCACCTCCATTTTATGGCTTTAAGAACAGCATATTTACCAAAGATATGTAGAAGCTGGACACATGAATGGTTAATATAGGTTTTTGAATTCCCTGCTACCAGCATTCTGGATTTACTATTGACCAAAAACTGAAATGGACTTGTCATATCAGTACTGTGGCATCAAGATAAGGCCATCGCATGGGAATTCTGCAGTGAGTAACTAACCTCCTGTCTCTCCAATGGATATCCATAGGGTACAAATCAGTACTGGAAGGAATACTCCCCACTTCCCTGGATAGGTGCAGCTCCAACAGCACTCAAGAATATTGACACCATCCAAGACAAAGCTGTGTGCTTTATTGACACCACATCCACAACCTTCAACATTCACTCCCTTCAGCATCATTATGCAGTAGCTGCTGTGTATATAATGTATAACATGTGCTGCAGCAACTGCTCTGCAGGGTCCTTTGACAACACCTTCTCAACATGCAAATGTTACTAACCAGAAAGACAATTAAAGTTGCAGATGCAAGGCAATGCGACCACTTGCTCTATTCTCTCCAAGGCACACGCCATCCTGACTTGGAACTATATCAACAATCCCTCATTGTTCCTGGGTCAATATGCTGGAACAGTTTTTCTAATGTCAGCGAGGATGTACCATTACCTACAAAAATTGCAACAGTTGAAGAAGACAGCTCTCCGTCACTTTGTCAATAGTAATTCACGTTTGCCACTGATGTGCATTTCGCATGAATATTTTTTAGTGTTATTTTCCAAAGAGAAACATTTGCCTTAAAGGACTGGTAGGCAGAAATAAACAGTAGGATTCTATACTAGTTACCTTTCACTCTGATGCTTCCAAATCCATATCAAGGTCAGCTTGAAGCTCTAACTCTCATTGAAATGAATGGAACTGCTTCAAGATACATGGAGCTGTCCTGTAATATAAATCACTAGAATAAGTCAGAATATAAGCAGAAGCCCAAAGTATTAGATCTCCAGGGGATAGAAAATATGCTAATGAAACTAAGACATTTCCCAACAGATAAGAGATAAATTCATTAAAAAATACAAATAAGGGAACACTTTGTATAGCAAGTTCTGCTGTTATCTTTCTGCTTTCCTTCGGGGAATGCCATTATGGATGTGTGTGCCAATTACTGCAGTTTGAGTAATGACTCATTCACAATGACAGTTTCTGGCCGAGGTAGGTGGTTTCAAGAAATACAAGTGGTTGGTGTTGGCTGCTAGGTAGATATCTATTCTAGGCTGCCTCTCTAATTCTGTCTATATTCCTTGCAATTAATACTAGTTACTAATATAAAGCCAAGGTTTATAATTTCAGTGCTACGTCCATAAATTTGAGTCGCAAAGGGAGAGAGAGAGAGAGAGAGAAAGAGAGATGATGACAAACCAACCTGCTTGAAGAGGAACAGCCTTGCACTTGTGATTCTTTAAGTGTATTTTTGTTTTAAAATTTACAGGGGAAAGATTACAGCGCAACCTTCATAGGATTTGTGGATTTTTACAATTCATCATAACAGCTCTCTGCTTTACTGACATTCTAAACATTCGAAAAAAAGTTAGCATTCCTGGCATACCACATTCCTGTTGTGTACGGGCAACAGGGAGATCATTGCTCCTTCAACTCTTTCTGCAACTTTCTCATTTTAAGATGCATTTAAATTCTTGTAATAGTTACAATGCCAAGAGTCACAAAACTAGAATTTTAAATTATCCACATGACAAATTATTAAAAGGTACCACTTTTGTAGGACTGACTAAGATAGGTCTAGAAACCGAATAAGGAAGGGCAAGGAATTCAATTACTACAATTTAATAAGTAACAATAGTTCAATAACAACAATAAAAACTTCAAAAATCTTCTCTATAGTTGCAATCCATTTGTGTCAGGGAATGCTGCTGTGTTATTATAATGGTGAAAGCATAATGATTCTGTAAAGCTGTCAATATAGAACTATGAATGTTTCGTAATAAAGTGGAATGTGTTATTAATTTGGTGTAAGTGCTCATGATGCATCACGTCATACCACATTTAGTGCCTACCATGCATCTAAAAATGCTTTATTTATCCCAAACTCTATAATGCTTGTTCAATGTACCAAGTTTACTGCATCTTTGGACATTAAAATTAAATTCCTTGAATATTAATGTATGTGTACATGACAGAGATGACATTAAATTTGTTTGTGTGAGTGGGTGTGTTAAACTATGCAAAATGAAAAAGGTTAAAAACTCTATAAAAATGACAGGAAGGAAATTCCACATTTACATTCAAAGTGGTCCAGTTCAAGACATTGGCTTCATTGTATTACGTTCTCCAGCACTGCATTGACATCAATGACTTGCATTTATTTCACTTCTTGATATCTTGATGGAAAGAACGTCCCAAGGTAATTCAGTGACAGGAATGAATAAAAGAAAAGACTTAGCAAGGAAGATGGAGATTGGGAAAACCAGTCAATAGTTTGAAACAATTTTTAAAGGATGAAATTGAGCTGGAAGGATTTTGTCGAAAAATGTGGTGCTGGAAAGGCATAGCCAGTCAGGCAGCATCCGAGGAGCAGGAGAGTTGATGTTTCAAGAATAAGCTCTTCGTCAGGAATAAGGGGTGGGCCCAAGGGGGCTGAGAGATAAATGGGAGGAAGCTTGGGGCGAGGGCAAGGTAGCTGGGAATGCGCTAGGTAGATGGACGTGGGGGTGATGGTGACAGGTTGGAGAGGAGGGTGGAGTGGATAGGTGGGAATGGAGATGGATAGGTAGGACAGGTCAAGAGATGCCTAGTTGAAAGGTTGGATCTGGGATAAGGTGAGGGCAGGGGAAATGAGGAAACTGATGAAATCAACATTGGTCAGAGGGTCCAAAGGTGGAGGATGAGGTGTTCTTCCTCCAGCATTCGACGACAGCATGGTGGGGTAGGCCTCAAAGGACCCTTCCACATCTGACAGAGATTTACCTCTACTTCCACACACATCATCTACTGTGCCCATTGCTCTCAATGTGGTCTCTCTACATGGGGGTAGACAGGGTGCCAACTTGCAGAACTTTTCAGAGAACATCTCTGGGACACACACACCAATCAACCCCATTTCCTGGTGGCCGGACACTTTCTTTCCCCCTCCCACTCCACCAAGGACATCCAGATCCTGGGTCTCCTCCACTGCCACACCCAAACCACCCTAAGCCTGGAGGAAGAACGCCTCATCTTCCGCCTTGGGACCTTCCAACTACACGGGATCAATGTTGATTTCACCAGTTTCCTCATTTCCCCTCCCTCCACCTTATCCCAGATCCAACCCTCTAAAGAAGAGAAAATGCTGGAAAATCTCAGCAGGTCTGGCAGCATCTGTAAGGAGAGAAAAGAGCTGACGTTTCGAGTCTAACTGACCCTTTGTCAAAGTTAAGAAATGGAGAAATAGGGAGGTATTTATACTCGGCTGAGAGAAGGGGAGTCATGGCTCCAGAAGCAAAGGTAGCAATAAAGAGATGGTAATGACGGTACACAGAGAGATTATAGGGAGATTAGGAGCTGTGAATGACTAAGGCTGAAGCCAGTGCTATGTGACAAAATATGTGGGGGATGGGAGGGGGATGGGAGGGGGATGGGTGAAGCAGAAGCAAAATGGAAAACAGGGGAGAAGGGTAGCAAAGGGGAAAGAGGAGAGGAAAAAGGTGATGAGAGAGAGGGGAGTGAGAGAAAGAGAGAAAATCAAAAAATAAGAGGTACAGAACAGTGAAAAAAATATATTAAAAAACGGATAAATAAAATAAATAAAATAAAATTACGGAGCAGAATGAAAACAGACGGGTCGAGAAGGGATACTCATCTGAAGTTGTTGAATTCAATGTTGAGACCGGCAGGCTGTAACATGCCTAGTCGGAAGATGAGATGCTGTTCCTCCAGCTTGCGTTGAGCTTCACTGGAACATTGCAGCAGGCCAAGGACAGACATGTGGGCATGGGAGCAGGATTGTGTGTTGAAGTGGCAAGCCATGGGAAGGTCCAGGACCTGACTGCATACAGACCGAAGGTGCTCAGCAAAGCGATCACACAGTCGGCGTTTTGACTCTCCGATACAGAGGAGACCACATTGGGAGCAACGAATGCAATAGACCAAATTGAACGAGGTACAAGTGAAACGCTGCTTAATCTGAAATGAGTGTCTGGGGCCTTGGATGGTGAGCATGGAAGAGGGAAAAGGGCAGGTGTTGCACCTTCTGTGATTGCATGGGAAGGTGCCGTGTGTGATGGGAGAGGTGTTAGGTGTGATGGAGGAGTGGACTAGGTTGTCCTGGAGGGAATGATCTCTGTGGAATGCAGACAGGGGGAGGGAAGGGAAGATGTGTTTCGTGGTGGCGTCGTGTTGGAGTTGGCGAAAATGGCGGAGGATTATTCTTTGCATGTGAAGGCTGGTGGTGTGAAAGGTGAGAATAAGAGGGACCCTATCCTTGTTCTGGGAGGTGAGGGAGGGGGTCAGGGTCGTGGCGCAGGAGATGGACTGCACGCTGTCGAGAGCCCTGTCGATAACTGTAGGTGGGAAGTCACGGTTGGAGAAGAAGGAGCACATATTAAGAGCACCACTTTGGAAAGTGGCCTCATCAGAACAAATGCGGTGGAGGCGAAGGAGCTGACAGAAAGGGATAGAGTCCTTACAGGACGTAGGGTGAGAAGGGCTGTTGTCCAGATAGCTGTGGGAGTCAGTGGGCTTGTAATGGATATAGTGTGGATAGACTATTGCCGGAAATGGAGACAGAAAGGTCAAGGAAAGGAAGGCAAGTGTCGGAGATGGACCAGGTGAAGGTGATGGAGGGATGGAAACTGGAAGCGAAGTTTATGAAATTTTCCGGGTCAGGATGAGAGCATGAAGATGCACTGAAATAGTCATGGATGTACCGATAAAGCAGTTGTGGGAAGGGGACCCGGTAAATACCTCGTCTAACACTGAGAGAGAAAAGGAAAGCAGTGAAGGTGGACAGAGGGAGAGAGACAAATGAAAATCCTGTCGGAGAGAAGAGCAGTACTTCTTCAGGGTAGGCATTCCTGGGAGAGAGGTGGCAGTGGGTTAAACACTGGGTAAAATCATGGATATCCCACCTCGACCCCTCTGTTTTCATTCTGCTCTGTAATCTTATTTTATTTATTTTATTTATCCCTTTTTAATTTTTTTTACCTGTTCTGTACCTCTTATTTCTTGATTGTCTCTCTTTCTCTCGCTCCCCTCTCTCTCATCACCTTTTTCCTCTCCTCTTCCCCCTTTGCTACCCTTCTCCCCTGTTTTCCATTTTGCCTCTGCTTCACCCCTCCCCCCCATCCCCCACATATTTGGTCACATAGCACTGGCTTCAGCCTTGGTCATTCCCAGCTCCTAACCTCCCTGTAATCTCTCTATGCACTCTCATTATCACCTCTTTATTGCTACCTTTGCTTCTGGAGCCATGCCTCATCTTCTCTCAGCCTGGTATAAATACCTCCCTATTTCTCCATTTCTTAACTTTGACAAAGGGTCACTTAGACTCGAAATGTCAGCTCTTATTTCTCATTGTAGATGCTGCTAGACTTGCTGAAATTTTCCAGCATTTTCTTTTTTCTAGTTTCAGATTCCAGCATCCGCAGTAATTTGCTTTTATCCAACTCTCTAACTTGGCACCACCATCTTGACCTATCCTACCTGTCCATCTCCCTATCTGTTCCACCCTCCTCTCTGACCTCTCACCATCAGCCCCCACCCACATCTACCTATTGCATTCCCAGCTCCCTTTTCCCTAGCCCCAAACCCGTCCCATTTATCTCTCAGCCTCCTTGGGCCGCCCCCCCACCCCCCAACTCCCACCCCGCAATTGCTAATGAAGAGCTTTTCCTCGAAATGTCAACTCTTCTGCTCCTTGGATGCTGCCTGACCTGCTGTGCTTTTCCAGCGCCACACGTTTCAAATCTGATCTCCACCATCTGCAGTCCTCACTTTCTCCTGGAAGGGAGGGTAAACCAGAGAATTGCACTGAAATAGCGAATAGCTCTGTCATCACTGAGGTGAAGGGAAGAGCTGAAGCAGGATGCACCAGTTTAGACCAGATGGCATGGTGGCTCAGTGGTTAGCACTGCTGTCTCACAGCACCAGAGACCCAGGTTTGATTCCAGCCTCGGTTGACTGTCTGTGTGGAGTCTGCACATTTTCCCTGTGTCTGCGTGGGTTTCCTCCCACAATCCAAAGATGTGCAGGTTAGATGAATTGGCCATGCTAAATTGTCCTGTAAGTTCAGGGATGTGTAGATTAGGTGCATTAGTCAGGGATAAATATAGGGTGGGGAAATGGGTCTGGGTGGGTTAGTATTCAGAAGGTCAGTGTGGACTTGTTTGGCTGAAGGGCCTGTTTCCACACTGTAGGGATTCTAATTCTAAAGAAAAAAGTACTGAGTCTTTATCAGGTGATAGCTGAGTTGAATATCAGAAGAAGCATTTGAGCAGGTAAACCCTTTACCACATGGAAATGGCAGGAGCAGACATTTCAGGGATATAGAGAAGCTTAAGCCTGAGGAATTTTCCAACACTGTCTGATCCAGGCTAACTGAAAAATTATCAGGGGCTGTATGGACTTCTAAGCTACTCTCTTCATACAAAGGGAACACAGTGGCTCAGTGGTTAGCACTGCCGCCTCACAGCAGTAGGGACGCAGGTTTAATTCCACTCTCGGGCGACTGTCTGTGTGGAGTTTGCACATTCTTCCCGTGTCCATGTGGGTTTCCTCCGGGTGCTCCGGTTTCCTCCCACAGTCCAAAGATGTGCAGGTTAGGTAGATTGCCCATGCTAAATTGCCCATAGAGTCCATAGATTTGCAGGCTGGATGAGTTAGCCATGGGAAATACAGGGTAACTGGTGCAATGCTCTTCAGAGGATTGAGTGAGGACTGCAGATGCTGGAGATCAGAGCTGAAAATGTGTTGCTGGAAAAGCGCAGCAGGTCAGGCAGCATCCAGGGAACAGGAGAATCGATGTTTCGGGCATGAGCTCTTCTTCAGAAATGAGGAAAGTGTGTCCAGCAGGCTAAGATAAAAGGTAGGGAGGAGCGACTTGGGGGAGGGGCGTTGGAAATGCGATAGGTGGAAGGAGGTTAAGGTGAGGGTGATAGGCCGGAGTGGGGGTGGGGGGCAGAGAGGTCAGGAAGAAGATTGCAGGTTAGGAAGGTGGTGCTGAGTTCAAGGGTTGAGACTGAGACAAGGTGGGGGGAGGGGAAATGAGGAAACTGGAGAAATCTGAGTTCATCCCTTGTGGTTGGAGGGTTCCTAGGCAGAAGATGAGGCGGTCTTCCTCCAGCCGTCGTGTTGCTATGGTCTGGCGATGGAGGAGTCCAAGGACCTGTATGTCCTTGGTGGAGTGGGAGGGGGAGTTGAAGTGTTGAGCCACGGGGTGGTTGGGTTGGTTGGTCCGAGTGTCCCAGAGTTGTTCTCTGAAATGTTCCGTAAGTAGGCAGCCTGTCTCCCCAATATAGAGGAGGCCACATCAGGTGCAGAGGATGCAGTAAATGATGTGTGTGGAGGTGCAGGTGAATTTGTGGCAGATATGGAAGTATCCCTTGGGGCCTTGGAGGGAAGTAAGGGGGGAGGTGTGGGCGCAAGTTTTGCATTTCTTGCGGTTGCAGGGGAAGGTGCCGGGAGTGGAGGTTGGGTTGGTGGGGGGTGTGGACCTGACGAGGGAGTCACTGAGGGAGTGGTCTTTTCAGAACGCTGATAGGGGAGGGGAGGGAAATATATCCCTGGTGGTGGGGTCCGTTTGGAGGTGGCGGAAATGACGACGGATGATACGATGTAAATGGAGGTTGGTGGGGTGGTAGGTAAGGACCAGTGGGGTTCTGTCCTGGTGGCGATTGGAGGGGCGGGGTTCAAGGGCGGAGGAGTGGGAAGTGGAGGAGATGCAGTGGAGAACATCGTCGACCGCGTCTGGGGGGAAATTGTGGTCTTTGAAGAAGGAGGCCATCTGGGTTGTTCGGTATTGGAACTGGTCCTCCTGGGAGCAGATGAGGCGGAGACGAAGGAAATGGAAATATGTGATGGTGTTTTTACAGGAGGCAGGGTGGGAGGAGGTGTAGTCTAGGTAGCTGTGGAAGTCGGTCGGTTTATAGTAAATGTCTGTGTTGATTCGTTCGCCCGAGATAGAAATGGAGAGGTCTAGGAAGGGGAGGGAGGAGTCTGAGATGGTCCACGTAAATTTGAGGTCAGGGTGGAAGGTGTTGATAAATTGGATGAACTGTTCAACCTTCTCATGGGAGCATGAGGCAGCGCCGATGCAGTCATCGATGTAACGGAGGAAAAGGTGTGGGGTGGTGCCAGTGTAGCTGCGGAAGATGGACTGTTCCACATATCCTACGAAGAGGCAGGCATAGCTGGGGCCCATGCGGGTGCCCATGGCTACTCCTTTGGTTTGGAGGAAGTGGGAGGATTGGAAAGAGAAATCGTTCAGGGTGAGGACCAGTTTAATCAGTCGAAGGAGGGTGTCAGTGGAAGTGTACTGGTTGGTATGGCGGGAAAGGAAGAAGCGGAGGGCTTTGAGTCCTTTGTGATGGGGGATGGAGGTGTACAGGGACTGGATGTCCATGGTGAAGATAAGGCGTTGGGACCGGGGAAGCGAAAATCATGGAGGATGTGGAGGGCGTGGGTGGTGTCCCGAACGTAGGTGGGGAGTTAACCTTCTTCCACCTCTCAACCCTCACCTTAACCTCCTTCCACCTATCAACCCTCACCTTAACCTCCTTCCACCTATCACCCTCACCTTAACCTGCTTCCACCTATCACATTTCCAACTCCCCTCCCCCAAGTCCCTCCTCCCTACCTTTTATCTTAGCCTGCTTGGCACACTTTCCTCATTCCTGAAGATGGGCTCATGCCCGAAATGTCGATTCTCCTGCTCCTTGGATGCTGCCTGACCTGCTGCGCTTTTCCAGTAACACATTTTCAGCTCTTCAGAGGATTGGTATGGACTCGATGGGCTGAATGACCTGCCTCCACACTGCAGAATTTCTATGATTCCATGATATTCCATTGATGCAAAACTAATTAAAGTATTTTAAAAGAAAGGTAATTAGCATGTAAAGGATGGGAATTTGATTACAGTGAGGAACTGTTTCATCAAAGCAGTTTGCTTTTGTCACTTTGTCAATAGCAAATAGTGATAGAATATGATAACGCTTTTCCTTAGAAACCTAACGATAGGCAAGGTAGTGAGGAATGCCTGTATTGTGAAATACAAAGCGCAAGAGGGTACCACAGTTTGAATGAACGCAAACGTCTTTTCCTGTCTGTCACGTGTTACTGTTTGGAATGAGCAGATAAACACCATTGCACCTCTCTGCCTCAATGACCTAATGCTGTAGCATTTAGTGTAGTGAAAGATGATGTTCCCAATTTTCAGGTTTTCTTTTTGAATCATTTCTGCACTGTTGACCTCCACGACCCAATAACTCTATATCAGATTGTATTTTTACAGACACGGTCTCAAACCTTCACAGCCTTCTTTGTGTTTTTGAAGGTGGCTGCCAGTAAGTTTGAAACTGAAACCAAACTGTCTCTTCCCTTTAAGAAAAACCTGCTCATTATGCACTGGTGAAAGCTTCAACATCCCATTCAGTTGCCAGACAGCTTTGCTACTTGGGCATTTTACTGTTTGCCAATCTCTTCCTTCACAAAGTAGCTGAAATACAATGGTGCTTCTCTCAATTCTGAATCAGAAGGTCATGGTTTCAAACTCCACCCACATCTTTCCTGAAGAAGGGCTTATGCCCGAAGCATCGATTCTCCTGCTCCTTTGATGCTGCCTGACCTGCTGAGCTTTTCCAGCAACACATTTTTAAGCCCACATCTTCCAGTGGAAAGATAGATGTTGCATTGGTGTAGACAGGGGCTATGGGGAGAGAACGTGCAGAAGACAACAATCTCTCGCTCGATGTCAGCAAAATAAAGGAGCTGGTCACCAACTTCGGGAAGTGGAGTACAGGACATGCCCCTGTCTGTGTCAGTGGTGCTGAGATGGAGGTGGTCAAAAGCTTCAAGTTCCACAAAGTAAATATCACAACAATCAGTCCTGGCCCATCCACATTGATGCTACAAGTCAAGAAAGCACAGTAATGCCTCTACCTCCCCACAAGGCTAAGGAAATTCGGCCTGTCCACAGTGACTCTTAAAAATATTTATAGGTGCACCATAGAAAGCATCCTATCTGGAATAATTGCAGCTTGATTTGGCAACTACTCTGCCCAAGACCGTAAGAAATTACAAAGAGTTGTGAATGCATTCCAGTCCATCATGAAAACCAGCCTTCCACCTACCCTTTCCGCTGCCTTGGGAAAGTAACCAACAAAATGAAAGACCCCCTCCCAGCCTGGTTATAGTCTCTCCCACCCTCTTCAATTAGGCAGAAGATAAAAAAAGTTTGAAAACATGTACCAACAGATTTAAGAACAGCTTTTCATCAGACCTCTCAATATATTAGAATTGATTTTTCTGTCACCCTTTTTGTTGCTGTAACACTATATTCTGCCCTGATTTACTTGTGTAAGGTGTGATTTGTCTGGTTAGCACGCAATACATTGCTTTGCACCTTATCTCTATTCATTAGACAACACTAAATCAAATCACATCAAATCAAATCAAAGACACAAAACAGCTGCCTCGGCAGGATAGCCCCGAAAGTCAGACAATTAACTGACATCTGGAACCTTCCAAAAAAAAGATTCCTAATTTGATTTGGAGTTGGAGATTGTAGACAGTTATTTTTAATGGATGCAAATAGTTCACCAGGAGAACTTAGAGAGATTAAAATCTGTTTTAACTCTTGGATAACTGCATAACTGGTGGCTACTGACTCATCATTGAAACCCTGCTCTCCCTTCACAAATCCACGAGCTGCAAACGGACATCGGAACCCCCTAATGGACTCAAACTCCCCCTCCCCCCACACGTAACCTCAATGGCCAATCTCTCAGGACCTAACCATCTTTCCAGCCTGACTCCCAACCCTTCACTCTGGCCTGGAACTAACACGCACCAAAGTGTAAACAGCATCTCCACCCAACCCCCATGGATACAATTCTAATTCAACGCAATCCCTGAAAACCTTGGACCTAACAATCCCAATCCCTGATACCTTGAATCAGATAACCCCCTCCACCTTCCAATCCACAACACTTCCTAAAAGAATAAAGGAAGTTTTCAGATTTTCAGTTTGATGGAGATATCAATATTAACAAAATAGCAATGTTCTTGAAATATTTCTTTCTTTTCAGTAAAATTTGAAAATCAAGAGTGGAAAAATGAAAATTTAAATACACAATAAGTTCCTGCATAGTGAGTATATGCTTCTGGCATATACAGTAAACTCCAAATTTAAGGATCATTCCCTTAAAAGACAAGTTAGCAAGATGCCTATAGTTAATTAGTTGGTCAGGAGGAATTTCCTCACATTTGTTCTTTAGATTTAAAATACTATCTACTTTGTATAATAGGGTAATTCATTGCAGTTGACTTGGTTTGCAAATTGCAATTTTTATCTTGACTAACTCACAGTGCATCGTGAGACTTATAGTTGCATTTTTAAAAGTGTTAGCACATTAATAGCACATTTCCAGTCATAATAGAATGATGCAGCTGCCTTAATGGTATTGCATTGCTTCCTCTTTACAGCTGTACAGTTTTTTCTGTTATATATGGGTTTCCACTTCCTGGCAAAAATGTGTGATGGTGTCACATGGCCAAACATCTCTGATTGTAAATTCCAGAGTGTGGGCAGAGTTACAACTCGAGAAGAATAGACAAGGTTTCTACACTAGATTGGAACTTTAGAAATTCTAAAAACACATGGACATTAACACACAAAAATGATAGATTAGTCCTTACCTAAAGTAACTCTAAAATCAGAGCTGGTATTTTTTACTAGCAATATGTAGCAGTATTTAATTAAAATATAACAAATAGTGTTATTTTGAAGTCTACACCTACAGAGATGTTATCTTTGTCTTCTTCTTAATTAGTCTGTTTTTATCCTAGACAGTAATGGGATACACTGCTTAGAAAATCATGGTAATAAAGATCAAGAAACAGATATAAAGCCAAAAAACAGAAATTGCTCAGGAAACTCAATAGTCTTGGCAGCATCTATGGAAAGAAAGCTGCCAGACTTGCTGAGTTTCTCCAGCAATTTCTGTTTTTGTTTCAGATTTCCAGCACCCGCTGGAAGGAAGAACAAAAAGTCATTTTTACCACAAAACTGTTGGTGCAGCTTCAAGACCGACTAACAACCAGAAAAGTCGTAACACTGAAGTGCTGATGTGAAAGAAACATCTCTGAAGGGAAAGCTCCTCCAGAGAAATTACCTGATTTTGCTAAGTCTTGAAAAGTCTTTTGTAACATATAATAGAGAAGACAAGATGCTTTTTTTAAAAAAAAGTGACAGCAGTTAAGGGGAGAAATCCAAATTGAATTCCCAAGGAAAGAAACCAAATACTAATCACTAAAAGCAGATTCAGTCCCTTCAAGGACATGAACAAAACAGCTTATTTCCTGAGTTAAGGAGCAAAGTTAAAACTTTTAACAGTGAGTTAACAAATTCATGAACTATTTACTTGATAATAAAGTTAACAACAGCAAGTTAAGATAATTCTTCAGGTACAAACTTAAAAGTATATCGACTAAAACAGTTAAAAAGAAATTGGGACTAAGAATCATCATTGCATTTTGAAGTATCAATCTAACAATGATGCTAATGATTCTTCCAATGGGTTAACTGACAAATGTGAAAGTTTATTTGGCAATGAAGAAGTTTTATTGTTTTATGTATTAAAGTACATAAAGAAATATAAAGAAAAGGGAACAATAGCTAATGCAATCTTCAAACAGAAACACTCTGATTGAGCCAGAGGGAAGCTCTGGACCCAATTAGTGACATCAGTTGTTACCAGGAGACAGGAGCTTACCTGCAGAATGTGTGAAACAAAGGCTGATATGAAGGGCCTGTCACTGAATTGCAGAGAGGAGCACAGAAGTGCTGCAGTAGCCAAACTTAAGTAATGTGCATAGTCCAGCACTGGAAGCCCAGATCCCAAATGTTTTCAGAATAAATTAAAACATTTGCCTTCTGTTTGCATTGAACCCAATAGCTGTTCATGAGTGTGGACTGGAGTGTTTCGGTTCAGTAATTTACAAACTGAAAATCATCTTTTTTTTATCTTTTGTGGCTGATTGATGTGTTTCTCAAGGATTAATTAAAGATGAGTCGGTTCCTGACTCTTCTGCTCTGCCCTCACTTTGGAAACACCAAGCCCCCAGAGTGTCAGGATACGAGGTAAAAGCAATGACTGCAGATGCTGGAAACCAGATTCTGGATTAGTGGTGCTGGAAGAGCACAGCAGTTCAGACAGCATCCGAGGAGCAGTAAAATCACGTTTCGGGCAAAAGCCCTTCATCAGGAATAAAAGCAGAGAGCCTGAAGCGTGGTGAAAAAAGTGAGAGGAGGGTGGGGGTGGGGAGAAAGTAGCATAGAGTACAATAGGTGAGTGGGGGAGGGGATGAAGGTGATAGGTCAGGGGTGGGGGAGGGTGGAGTGGATAGATGGAAAAGAAGATAGGCAGGTAGGACAAGTCATGGGGACAATGCTGAGCTGGAAGTTGGGAACTGCGGTGAGATGGGGGAAAGGGGAAATGAGGAAACTGTTGAAGTCCACATTGATGCCCTGGGATTGAAGTGTTCCGAGGCAGAAGATGAGGCGTTCTTCCTCCAGGCGTCTGGTGGTGAGGGAGCGGCGGTGAAGGAGGCTCAGGACCTCCATGTCCTCGGCAGAGTGGGAGGGAGAGTTGAAATGTTGGGCCACAGGGCGGTGGGGTTGATTGGTGTGGGTGTCCCGGAGATGTTCCCTAAAGCGCTCTGCTAAGAGGTGCCCAGTCTCCCCAATGTAGAGGAGACCACATCGGGAGCAACGGATACAATAAATGATATTGGTGGATGGTGCAGGTAAAACTTTGATGGATGTGGAAGGCTCCTTTAGGGCCTTGGATGGAGGTGAGGGAGGAGGTGTGGATGCAGGTTTTACAGTTCCTGCGGTGGCAGGGGAAAGTGCCAGGATGGGAGGGTGGGTTGTAGGGGGGCGTGGACCTGACCAGGTAGTCACGGAGGGAACAGTCCTTGCGGAAGGCGGAAAGGGGTGGGGTGGGAAATATATCCCTGGTGGTGGGGTCTGTTTGGAGGTGGCGGGAATGTCGGCGGATAATTTGGTTTATGCGAAGATTGGTAGGGTGGAAGGTGAGCACCAGGGGAGATGTTTTATTTTCAAAGCAGATTCATTCCTGTTTCGGTAGCCATGGACAATCTGGCACAGGCCTCAATGTCTCCAGATAAGAGGTCAGACATTAAGGATTGAGCTAAACGCCTTCAATCAGAATTTTGTGAATCATTCAAATCCTTTACCCAAGGGGAATGTTGAGGCTTATTCAGAACTGCGGTCAATACAATTTTCTTGAGCTAAGGGAAATAAGTGATGTGGAATAGGATGGGAAATTGAGTTGATGTAAAAGTTTAGCCTGGATCCTATTTGTAGAACAGGCTTGATGGATATATGGTTCTTACTCCCACTTCTAATCCTTATGTTCTTGATAGGCTTTTGGACAACTGGAAATGGTGCTATATAATTGTGAATGCCTTTTTTTAAGTTAGCAGTTGACAAATCTATTCATTCTGGCGCACAAGTGAACTAGATTACCAAGAGCTTTCCTTCTGCTAGTGTTGCTTAGCAACAGACAACTCCTTCTTTAATAATGTAACATTTACACCTCCATTATCATCTGTAACTTCAAAAATCGCACAAGCAAGCTGCTATTTGGGTAGTACAATACCAAAACTTTTTTTTATTGGAAACCAGTAGCATTGGTAATTTACAAATTATTTCAAAGGAGCAACATAGAATATTGTCGCACAATTTGGAGTTGGGAACATTGAATAACAGCAATATTTTCTTTGAAGTACTTCATTATACTTTCAAAGAAGACCTATTTTTCTGTGTTGTTAGCTACAATTTCACAAGCTTTCCTGTATCATTTATATAAAAAAAAATTAAGAAGCATCTGGATGAGTACTTAAAATGCTAGGGCAAAATAGGCTAGGGATCAAGTGCAGGGAAATGGGATTAATGTAGTTTGATGTTTCATGATCGGCATAGACATAGCGGGCTGAAGGGCCTGTTTCTCCGCTTGTTTGACTAATTTGTTTCAGAGATTCTGCTGCTACAATGTGGTTAACACTGCTGTCTCATAGTGCCAGGGACCTGGGTTCAATTCCACCCTCAGGCAACTGTCTGTGTGGAGTTTGCACATTCTCCCCGTGGATTTCCTCTGGATGCTCTGGCTTCCCTCCACAGTCCAAAAATGTGCAGGTTAGGTGGATTGGCCACGCTAAAGTGCCCAGGGGTGTGCAGGCTAGATGGATTAACCCTGGAAAGTACAGAGAATGGGTGGGATGCTCTTTGGAGGATTGGTGTGGACTTAATGGGCTGCATGTTTCCACACCATAGAGATTCTACTATGCTGGCTCATCCAGCTAACTGTTGATTACATGTTTTATGTACAGCAATTAGTTTTCTGCTAAATTAGAGCACTCTGCTTGGAATACATCAGGCTGTTTAAGCACTGACAATATTTTGGAGTTTTAAAAGAACTGCATGCCCAATATAATTATCAAATACTTCTGTGATTACAAGGGAATGCATTAGATAACACAAAAATGGTGCATCAAAGCAGTGATTATTTCATTCATTTATCTGTCACCAATCATCAAAAAATGTTATGTATCCAGGTGCTAGCTATTATACACCAGCTTTGAGAAGGTATATTTAAAATATGGAAACTAACCATGAGTGATGTGGGAAAATACAAGTATGATGGGGCCCACTTGTGGCACAGTGGTAAAAAAAACAGAATAGCGTGAGAGTGGGCCCTCTTATGGTGCCAAAAAATGGCTCCTACATGGCTCTTGTGGCACAATAGTAGTGGTAGTGTCTTTTCCTTTGAACCAGGAAGGGAGTTGAAAAGTGTGGTGCTGGAAAAACACAGCAGGCCAGGCAGCATCCGAGGAGCAGGAGAATCGATATTTCGGGCATAAGCCCTTCTCCAGGAATGAACCAGGAGGCATAGGTTCAAGTCCCACTTGCTCCAGGGGTGAATCATAACATCCTTGAACAGCCTGATTTTAAAAAAAAACTACATAGCAAAGTGAAAAAAGTTACATTTTTAAGGGCTGCTGTGATACAGTGGGTATTGTAAATATATGGCTTACTTATAAATATATGGCTGGCTGCGAGTGTAAATATACTCGGCATTCGGAAGCCTTTGGGGATGCTCCGTTATGCTCGCGTGCAGAAGGAGGTCACGTAGTGCGCTGTTTCGCGGGCAAAACAGGGTCACATGGTACTCCGTTTCGCGGGCAAAACAAGGTCACGTGGGGTCGGACATCCGGGAATGCGAGGAGGCGGAGAATGGAGTCAGATCAACAGCCAATCAGAAGACAATCCCACCTCAGTGATTGCATGACGTTTTTTATTATATAAAAAGACTGGGTCAGGGACAGAAAGGTGTGGTACTTTCTGAACTGACACACTATATAGTTTGTCAGGGACAGAAAGGTCTTGACCCGGAGCTCTGTATGATTTATCCACTTACTGCTAAAATAAACTAAAAGTGTGAGACCAAATATCTTCTACGATTGCTTCATTTACAGAACATGCAGGACTTGGCTCACACATAGAAGAAAGTAAGTTGGTAGATTGAGTCAAAGTCCAACAGTATTGTCCCTCCCTCTGAATTAGGAAGCCTGGGTTCAAGTTGGCACAGTGGCTCAGTGCTTAGCACTGCTGCCTCACAGTGCTAGGGACCTGGGTTCAATTCCTGCCTCAGGTGACTGACTGTCCGCCTAACTTTGTATCATCAGCAAACTTTGCTAGAATGCCCCCTGTCCCTTCATTCAGATCATTAATATATAAAGTGAACAGCTGGGGCCCCCACACTGAACCCTGCGGGACACCACTTGTCACCGGCTGCCATTCTGAAAAAGAGCCTTTTATCCCAACACTCTGCCTTCTGTTAGACAGCCAATCTTCAATCCATGCCAGTATCTCACTTCGAACACCATGGACCCTTACTTTGCAACCTCCCGTGAGGCACCTTATTGAAGGCCTTTTGGAAGTCTAGATAGATAACATCCACTGGGTTTCCCCGGTCTAACCTACTTGCTACCTCTTCAAAGAATTCTAACAGGTTTGTCAGGCACAACCTCCCCTTACTAAATCCATGCTGACTTGTGCTAATCTGACCCTGCCATTCCAAGAATTTAGAAATCTTGGAATAGCAGCAGAATTCACTGGCATCTGGGTAAGTCCAGTTCCTCAGAGTTCTCGGAGGATGGAGGATGGCCAACAGGAACAAAGTAGGTGATGGCCAACCATGATCCACTTTTGTTTATTGTGGAGTTGTTAAGAGCAGCCCTCTTCCGAGCACCAAACTTTAATAAGAGAAAGCCTTTTGTGCTGTGGCCTCCTATGGTTCTATTAAAATTGGTGTCATTGCTTGGATCTATTTATTTTCTCTCAGATTGACACAGAAATTGCTGGCTGGCACAGCAAGAACACTAACAAAAGAGGTATGCTTATAACTCCCAGCAAGATGGAGTAAAGCCCCTGAGCTTGGGGCTTTTCCACTGTCTGCTTTTCTTTTTGTCTCTTTTATTTACCGCTTGGGAAGAACTCGGTCGCGGGGACAGCAACCATTGGCAGCAGTGAGTGGACCCAGCAGCAGCTTCAGAGAGACGTTTGGGCTCCTGAGGAAGCGGTCCCAGTGCCAACTCATTGCTGCTGCAGCAGAAGTGGTTTTGGGCTCCCGGCTTTGCCTGTGTCCAGCGCAGATTCGTGGAGGTGAGTTTGGGCCCAGCACAAGACCTAACAGTATCAGCAGCGGTTTCATCGGCGAGGTGGGCCTGATATAGACTTATGGCGGCGGAGTGGAGTGTGGGTCAGGGCGGGTACTATCGGACTTTGGCTCAATCTACCAGCTTACGTTCCTCTATGTGTGAGCCCAGTCCTGCGTGTTCTTTAAATGAAGCAATAGGAGAAGATATTCGGTCTCAAACTCTTAGTTTATTTTAGCAGTAAGTGGATAAAGTATACAGAGCTCTGGGTCTAGACCTTCCCGTCCCTGACAAACAGCAGAGTGTGTCAGTTCACGAAGTCTGACCCCTATCCTGCCCCTGACCCAGTCTTTTATACAGTACAAAACGTCATGTAATCACAGAACATTGTGCAAGCATTGAGGTGTGGTTGTCTTCTTGATTGACTGTTGACCTGACTCCATTCTCCGCCTTCTCGCGTTCCCGGATATCTGACCCCATGTGACATCCTTCTGCAGGTGGTGGCGCGAAATAGTTCTTGTTTTTTACCACAGCTTACAACATGTCCTGCATCTGCACTCGCAGGGCAGCAACACCCCCGCTGTCTGCCTCGCTCTCCCAACCGCCACCAAGGCTGCCAGTACACACTACTCTTTGTTAAAAATCATTCCAATTGTGTGTTTACATCAGCATATCTTTACAAGTCAGATGTACTCAGTACTTTTCCAATGTCTGTTCGTCCCCACAAGGGTTACACAACCCACTGTGCTAGCCAATGGCCAAGTACAACTGAAACAAATATATCATTTAAATGCTTCTGAATGCCTCACACTAAGGCATATATTTACAGTACTCGGAGGCAACGGTGGTGTCTATATTGGCAAGGTCCAGTGAGGTAGTGGCGAGAGGGCAAGATGGCATCGAAGAGTGGCAACTTACGTTCCAGCAGTGGCACGTTGAAGAGGGCTTATGCCTGATGACCAGGCCCCTGGCCCATGATGGAGCAGTTAACAAGAAGGACACTTTCTTCATTTATCAGCCTTTATATTCTATATTTCAGTTTACTTTTATGTGTTTTTAGGAGGGGACCAAAGAGTGGCAATGCTTTACGACACTTTTCACTGTGTTTTTTAACAAAATACATGTGACAATAAATAAGTCAAGTCAAATAAAATTGGAGTGCCCAATCTTTATCTTCACTTTATTTCCTTATTTCCACTTTATTCCCACTCTCAAGGCTGGTGACACATTGACCAGGAGGGTTTCCTGGTGAATAGTTGGTGTGATTGGGAGGGTCAGCTGGAACAGGGTGGGTGGGGGGTGGTGCAGATGTAGTCTATTGCTCAACAATGAAGTTGGGGTGGGGAATAATGGAGAAGAGAGAATGTTGGACAGAGGAGAGTTTATTACTAACCACAAGAGAGTTGTAGGTGAACAGTAGGGGTGGGCAGTGATGTTGGACAATTGTGGGAATAGGTGTTATTATAAAATAAGGTGGAGAAGGTGACAGTTGGAGTCACAGAGTCATACAGCATAGAAACTGGCCCTTTATCCCATCAAGTCACAGCCAACCAACAAACATCAATCTATAGTAATCCCATTAATCTCCACTTTGTCCGTAGCCTACTATGCCCTGGCACTTTCGATGCTTGTCTACATGCTTCTTAAATACTAAATGTTGTGTCATGTACCTTGCCTCTAAGAGATTTCACATTTCAGGACTCCATAGACTCTGTGTATACATTGAGGTAAAAACAATGACTGCAGATGCTGGAAACCAGATTCTGGATCAGTGGTGCTGGAAGAGCACAGCAATTCAGGCAGCATCCGAGGACAGGTAAAATCGACGTTTCGGGCAAAAGCCCTTCATTCCTGATGAAGGGCTTTTGCCCGAAACGTCGATTTTGCCTGTCCTCGGATGCTGCCTGAATTGCTGTGCTCTTCCAGCACCACTGATCCAGAATCTGTGTATACATTGTTGCAACTCTGCCGGTCAACGTGGCTGTTGCGAAATTCACTTGCTTTGTAATGTCTGCTTTTTAATTTATATTGTTTGGCTGTTTTAAATAAACTAACCCTTAGATTTAATCAATCCTTGCCAATTTTTCAGACCTTCAATCCATCCCAGAAAAACTCCTCCACATTGACCTGACCTTATATGACCAGGTGGCTCAGTTGTTAACACTGCTGCCTTACAGCACCAGGGACACAGATTCGATTCCATCCTTGGGGAGTGTCTATGCAGAGTTTTTACATTCCCCCTGTGTTAGTGTAAGTTTCCTCTGACAGTCCAAAGATGAGCAGTTGAGCAGTTTAGGTAGATGGGCTATGGGAAATGCAGAGTTACAGGGATTGGGGGGGGGGGGGGGGGGGGGGGTTAGGGGTTAGGGGTTAGGGGTTTGGGTGGGATGCTCTTTGGAGGGTTGATGTGGAATTGATGGGCCGAATGGCTTGCAACTGTAGGATATTCACGACTGGTTTGACAACCATCTTCCCCCGGCGGACTCCATACTTCAACCTGGCAACAAGCTCCCCCATTAATGATACTGATATCCCCACCTTCCGGTCTGGTAACCCTGATTCAACTCCACACCCACCCCTGCTCGACATCCCCCCACCCACCTGCTACCCTAACCATTGATTAAATACTTAACAGCAATCTAGGTTTGTTCAATACATCACATCAGTTGTATGACACCTTGATCTTTTGCTCTAAGTTCTGTGTCCTAAGATCCTGCTCCATAGCTATCTGATGAAGGAGCAGCACTCCGAAAGCTTGTAATTCCAAATAAACCTGTTGGACTATAACCTGGTGTTGTGTGATTTTTAACATCTTACAAACTTATTCTTTCACAGGATCTTTCAAAGTGGTTGGCTATGCTGCTGGACATGACTCTATACAACTTTTAAAAGGCATCTGGATGGGTATATGAGTAGGAAAGGTTTAGTGTGATGTAGGCCAACTGTTGGCAAATGGGACGACATTAATGTAGGATATCTGGTTGCCATGGAAGAGTCAGACCGAAGGGTTCGTTTCCGTGCTACGTAGCTGTATGTCTTTATGTAAATCACAGTGTATAGCACACTAACTGCTGTAAAAGGGAACATGGTTTTTACAAGGTCATCTCAAGATAAGTGAATGTTTTAAGGTCAGAAATATTATCGATTAGCTTTAACTGTCTTGAAGGCATTGGTTCAGGGTCAAGTGAGACCATGTCAAGGAGAAAGCTCTCCTCCTCAGAAAATGGATCCTTAAAATCCATTGAAACAGAGAGAGAGAGATGATTGTGGTCCGATGCTGGTTATAGGCAAAGTGATCAATTTCCTTTTGTTTTCTCCATTCCAAAAATTCTGAAAAGCAAATTATAACACGTCTGTGTCCATATACCTATGAGACAAACAGGAGAGCAGAGTGACTTTGACATGCACTAACTTGCACGCAATGGGAACACATATTTCATTCGCAGGCCAGAATTCACAAGGGAATTTCAGGATCTAATCACCTTAAGTACAACATGAATTTCCTGCTGTCCAGAATTGTTATTTGTTGAAATTAACACATGAAAAATTCACACCGCATTTGCCTGGCAAATCATCCAAGGTATATCCAATAAAAACATCATTGAATCATGGATTTGGTTCCACAACTGAATCCCTGCAGTCAGTTCTTACACGCATGAAGTGCCCACAGTCTCAGGCCAACATCTCAATCAATAACCCGTTAGTATGCTTCTCCTTTGTTTCGCAATTCAATGATCCACTGTAACAATTTTTAAAGGCCCAGAGCCAATTGAAATTCTTTTCCTCATCATTGTTTAAAATGTTTTAAACCTCCCTGCATTATGCTGCAATGTTTCCTTTTAGATACAGAGTATGGTATAACTCATAGAGTGTTTTGTAGGCATCATAGCAGAAGGTTCAACTTCTCTGCCACTCCAGAGACAGTCAGCACTGGGGATGCCCTCGCTAGATTAGGTACGGAGGATGAGAGGGCCTTGTCCAGCATTCACATCACAGACATTGACCCACAGTTGATGGAGGAAATATATCACCCAAGGTCTTTGGCACTCCAAGGACTGCCAGGGACAAGGCTCCTGCTCAGCCTCAGGCAGAGGAAATATCCTATCTTGAACCACCTGAGCTGGTCAATCTGCAGAGAGAGGCAGGGGAACATCAGACAGGTCTATCAACCTTCAGCAGGTTGGACTATGGGATGGAGAAATCCATCCATGCTACTATGGTGGCTCCAGTGTGTGAGTTCTTGGCTGTGTCTTTGCAAAGATTGGTGGATCCCTTGGAGACACAGGTCTACAGAACACACAGTGGGTACTGAGTACGTACTTGGACCTGCACTCCATTGCTCCAGCCATGGGTGCTCAGCACCAATGGTAAGGGGACAGCGGGAAGGAGATAACTCGACTACATACCAGGTTGCCCTTCTTCTCAAAGGGACAGACTGCTGCCAACAGAAATTCAGCTTTTATGGTCAGAAAAGCAGATGCGATGGAAAGACACCTAGATTACATCACATAAGAGGTGTCCATTCCCACCACCTTCTTCCTACCAGTGACCCCACTGCATCCAGCAACTCAGACCAAGGAAGGAGAGCCTGCACTTGTGAAGGGGAATCTCCGGAGCCAGGATTACTTTTGTCCAGAGCTCTGGGCGATGAGTACCAATGTCTTCCAAGACTCCAGGGAATTGCAGGATTCCTCTGTACCAGCTATAAAGCTCAAACACCTAGAAGTGATGGTACAGGAAGGAATAAATAAACCTTCTTGAGTCACATTGATGGAATGAGTGTTCACTCACTGTATATAATTTGTATTTTGATTAATATATATTAAATTTCACCATCCTAACACTGTTTGTAGGCTTTATTCTGCCATCAGGATATAAGGAAGTTCACCAAAGTGAAAGATGTGGAACAGCTTCAACTAGCATAGCCAGATGCTCAACCAAACCTTGAAATTTATCTTTTAATCTGCAACCTTAAAAAACACTCAGCACCAGGTTACAGTCCAACAGGTTGATTTCCAAATAAATAACCTGGTGTTGGGCGTTTTGTTAACTTTATCCACCCCAGTCGAACACCAGCACCTCCACATCATGGCAATCAGCAAAGTGTGAGACTGAAGATCGCCTTATTCTTCAGAGTACCACACACCTACAAGTTGAAGAATACAATCAGGGTGCTGCAGATTTACTCTTAAGGAAATTAAAATTAACAATAAGATCCGGGGGGAGTCAGGGCCTGGGATGTCCAGTTGATAGACCCCACACATGCTACCTGTGGTAGCAATGGTGGTATCCAGGTCACGTATTTACATGCCTCAAGGGAGAGAGTGGTATGTCAAATGTCTGCAGTTTTCAAAGCCACACTATCACATTTAAAGTTAAAAATCACACAACACCAGGTTATAGTCCAACAGGTTTAATTGGAAGCACACTAGCTTTCGGAGCGTCGCTCCTTCATCAGGTGATTGTCACAATCATCACAATCACCTGATGAAGGAGCGTCGCTCCGAAAGCTAGTGTGCTTCCAATTAAACCTGTTGGACTATAACCTGGTGTTGTGTGATTTTTAACTTTGTACACCCCAGTCCAACACTGGCATCTCCAAGTTATCACATTTAAGGGTGTGAGGTAGGTAATGACCAAACACAATTCGCTATGACTGCGGATCTGAATGAAAGGAACAGATTCTAATTTTGTTAGCCATAGTATTAGAGGAATTGTCAGTGAGAATGTTCAAGCATTGCAAGGATTCTGTGAAGTCTTGTTATATTCTGTAGCAATACAGTGATAGTGAGCATGGAAGATGCATGTGGAGCAATATAAGGATCTGAGACAACTCAGTAGTATCTATCAGGGAGTGGCATTTCCAATATGACAAATGTATTTTGACACAAGTACCATATTATGATAAGTATCAAGGAGAATAAGGTAGTGGGAATACTCAGTATATCACATCGGTTTTAGCACTGACTGGCTGAGGACAAGGTCTGTACATGCACATTTTCAGCATTCACAAAGCTAAGGAGATCAAAAGCACAACTGAAAGAAAAAAGTTTGCAGAGATAAATCAAATTGAAAACCAACTCAGTCCTTGAGGAATATGGCAAATAACAAGCAGACAACTCACAGTCAACTGTGCAGGTGAAATACTGATGAGAACAGAAAACATGGTCACTACAAGATTACCTCTGGTCTCTCTGTCTCAATACAACATTGCTCTGTCTTCATTTCTTTGGCAGTTATCCTGGCCCATCTCATAATTTGAATGAAATCTTCCTGCTCAGAAGTTTCCTCTTAATCCTGAATCTTCTTTCTTCAGTAGGCGTGACTAAATATGATTTATTTCCTGCAAACAATCTGCATACACTTGATACTATCATCTTAAGTTCATGTCAGTTCACTAAACCCTTAAACAAAATGCAAATACAACTCACTCACTCTTTAATGTGTGTTCTTTAAACTCATGCATTCAACAGCTTTGTAGAATGTCTTCCTCTCTGACACCTTAAAACCTTCTGTTACTGGAGCGTTTCTCTTACTAACCGTTTTGGAAACCGTAGTGCTACTGATACAAACGTTCTCTCTCTGACTTACCTGCTCCTCTTTCTGAAAGAAATATGCTCATTTACTAACTTACTGTATGGTTTTGTTTTTCTAAATGCACCTTACATGCTGTATCACAGATGACTTTCCCAATCGTATTTTGCTTTTTACATCTCTTGTTGAAAAGGCACTAAATTAATCACCTCGAGATTTTTATAAGCTTTATTTAGATACATACAAACACATCTTCACACAGCCCAACATGACACAGAGAATATAAAAATTAACTCATAATTAGGTCTCTATCTTCTTAATCTGCAAACTATAGAAACACAAATCAAAGTTAAAGCTATTCATGGTTCTGTCCATTTCAGAACCCAAGTTTCCAAAGAGTAATTATCTATCATAATTACGGATGGCACGGTGGTTCAGTGGTTAGCACTGCTGCCTCACAGCGCCAGGGAACCAAGTTCAATTCCAGCCTTGGGCGACTGTGTGGAGTTTGCACATTCTCCCCGTGTCTGCGTGGGTTTCCTCTGGGTGCTCCAGTTTCCTCCCACAGTCTAAATGATGTGCCAATTAGGTGAATCGACCATTCTAAATTGTCCATAGTGTTAGGTGCATTAGTTAGAGGGAAATGGGTCTGGGTGGCTTACTCTTCAGAGGATCGGTGTGGATTGGTTAGGCCGAAGGGCCTGTTTCCACACTGTAGGGAATCTAATCTAATATAAAAAAAACATGAATCTTCATTGCAGCAGGAAAGCCTAACTTGACCTCAATTCTCTTGAAATGGCAGAATAAGGTCATTAATGCCAAGGAACAATCAAGGAAAAACTGGCTGAAGAGCAACTTGATAAAAGCCAATGAATAACAGATTCCATAGGACTCCCCATACTCTTGGCAGAATTTAACCACAAAGAATGAATCTAATGTTGATATAATGAATTTATTTGATACAATCAATAAGACGGGAACATGTGACTATCTGGATTGACAGAAAAGTTTTACAGTATGAACATCACTGAAGACAACTCAGTTTGCAAAGAGTTAACAGAGTTTCTGAGGAAAACCAAGCAAAAGAGTCATAGAATCATCCAGCTGTAACCACAGAAACAGACTCTTCAGTCCATCTAGTCCATGCTGACTAGATATCCTATGTAAGTCTAGACCCATTGGCCAGCACTTGGCCCATATCCCTCCAAACCCTTCATATTCATATACCCATCCAGATGCCTTTAAAATGCTGCAATTGTACCAGCCTCCACCACTTCCTCTGGCAGCTCATTCCATACATGCACCACTCTCTGTGTGAAAAGGTTGCCCCTTAAGTCCCTTTTATATCTTTCCACTCTCATATTAAACCTATGCCTTTGAGTTTTGGAAGCTCCCACTCCTATTTATCCTATCCATGCTCCTCATGATTTTATAAACCTTATAAGGTCACCCTCCAAGGAAAACAGCCCCAGCCTATTCAGCCTCTCCCTATATCTCAAACCCTCCAACCCTGGCAGCATCCTCATAAATCTTTTGAAGTGTCACAACATCCTTCCTATAGGAGGGAGACCACAATTGCATGCAATGCTCCATAAATGGACGAACCAAAATCCTGTACAGCCGCAACATGATCTCCCAACTCCTATACTCAATACACTGACCATAAAAGAAGGCATACCAAACGCCTTCTTCACTATCCTCTCTACCTGCAACGCTACTTTCAAGGAGCTATGAACCTGCACTCCAGGGTGCCTTTGTTCAGCAACACACTCTTGGACCTTACCATCAAGTGTAATACAATCAATTAATATCGTTCCCACTCGAGTGGGAATTTACAAGTTTGTTACCGACTTAACACTGAGATAAATCTAATATCAATAGCTAAGGTGACTAGGAAGAGAAAGTTCAAGTAGGGTAGTTGACTTCCTGACTGGGTGGAGCCAAATACCATCTCCAATAGTAACTTTTCCAAACTATCATCTTATACAATATTAGCCCCAAGCTTTTTCCTGGCTGTTTGTTTTTGTACATTCTTTTTTTTATATTTACCACTACCCCATTTCCATGCAAGTCTCTGATTTCACAAATTTAAATAATCTGAAGTTCTCACAATGTGTCCAAAACATTTTGTGTTCGGACTTGAAGGATTGGTAGGTCTTTATCTTTGCTGTTGATCTTGAAACTGATCTTCTGTGTAAATCATTTCTCAACCAACAGATCAGTGACATATTGGATATCGTTCACAGAGGATGCTGTTACAGTTAAACTCAATAGTTGGTCCACTACCTGATGTGAAAAGCAGTTAATATCCTGAATTCCCTGCATATGTGAATGGTTTGTTGCTAACTCAGTTAGTTGTCCCAAAACATCATCTGGTAGACTTTTAATCTTGTGAATATCTATTCAAAGATTGCAGCTAACTGACTGACTATCCTTAAAGTGGTAATGTCTTTAAAGTGATAAACTCACTAACCTTTTGGCAATCTCTCTGTCCTGTGTCGAATTCACTCTTTTAAAACAATGTTATTTCCTTGACCTATTTCTTCTTTACTCATGTGGCAGAACCAACAGCTGCCAGCAGGTAGCTGAGTAAGATCACTGCTAAGATCCTCTTTCTGCTTGATTTAAAATGGACAAGGATGAGCCACCAGTGAGTCTTAACAATAGATATCTTCTTCACAACAAGCTGAAGTTTATTACATTATAGCAATATACACAAGTTACATTGGCTACTCAGATATAAGTATTCGTCTATCATGAGCCATGTCTGAAATGATCAGGATGTCAAGGTAAACTCCTCAATTCTCCACCCAAAACTGCATGGTCTCATCAGATATCATATTATGTTGCATATCACTGTCCCACTTTTTAACTCCTGACTTCATTTAGCTACTGATTGGCAGTGCAAAGGTAATGGCGCATTCCAGTCAATAGACCTATACTTCCAATGCTCCAACCCCGAACAAGTTCCATAGAACTCTCATCTCTGAATGGACTCTGTTACCACTTCCAATCCTTGTTAAAGAACACTGAAACACATAAAGTTCATTTATTTGTCCATTAAATACTGACAATACAAACTCATGATCTGCTATGAAAATACACTGCAATACAAAACATCAATTATGAAAAGGCTGCTAAATTTAATGCCAAATATGATAATTGCCTTGAATGTGTCTCTCATTTAATTGTCAACCCAATCTGTTTTTCTTAAAAGCATTATTAACTCTATTTCTCCGATAGTGCACTGAGAGTCCAAAACTGTGCTTATTGATTCCCTTATGACCTTGTGACTTTTGAGCACTGCCAGGGAACAGTCTGCCTCAGCTGGTTTGCTGGCACCATGACAGATAATGGTTGGGAGGTAGAGGAGAAAGCAGATATGCTGACAGCACACTAGAAGGCAACAAGTGCAGCTCCTGTTGCACTACTGATGTTCCCATAGAGCTGCTGCTCTTCAGTCACACTGATCTGCAGGAGAACAGACTGCACAAGCTATTAGAAGGCACAATTTGGATGCAGCTGTTTGATATTGCCCTAAAGTTACAAAATGCTGTGATCATACACCGTGTTGGCAGAGTCCAATTACAGCAAACTTGAAACTGGTTCCACCCTTCAGAGTGGATTGAAGAATGCTGTTGGCATGACCCAAGTTAGAAAAGGATCCTACTCCCAGCTTTATGATGACATTAATAATCGGTGTATAACCACTTATGCTGAGTGATCCATTACATGCAGTCCCCCTTACCTCAAAAGTCAATCTCTGTGTTACTGTTTAAAGGAGCTGAGGGTGTGACAGTGCCACCTCAAAAAAATGCCTCCTCAGAATCCTACAACTGCGAAGAGAACAGAGGGATGAATTTTTAAAAAGGGCAAGGAGTTATCTGGGCATTGACAAGCTTCACAGTGCTTGATATTGTCTAGATGGCTGCACATGGATTTTTCTGAGGTACACAAGTGGATACAGGCAGACAGACAGACAGACAGAGACCAGCTGAGGAAAGCCTAAAGATTCAAAGTTGTTGCTTCATTCAACTCCAGAGGAGCTATTGATCTCTGGGACATGACACTTACCTCAGAGAAGGTCTGGCTGTTACTCACGCTGGTATGGGAGTCACATTTATCACCAGGAAGAGTTGGCAAGACTTAGTGAGTGTCAACTGCAAAGATGAAAGCTCATGTGATGAGCCTCTGGCTGAGGAATATATGCTGAGAATTAGAAAACGTAAAGTCAGAGGTATGCGTGTTTGTTCAAAGCAAAGTAAGCAGCTAAAATCTGACGGAAGGAAGCAGACAATAGAGAAATTCATGATTGTGCAAAGGCTATTGCGTGAGAAGGAAACGTAGCATCTGGCTGCTGTGAAGGGAACAGAAAGAACCAAATGTGTATTTGGTATCAGGTTGGGGCCATGTGATGGATGCTGAAGGGCATGATGTACAGGAGAAATGGCTTCCGTATGCTTGACAAATTATAAAAAGTCAGCCTACGTGAAGGTGCGTCTCTCTTCATTGTATCTCACAAAATCATGGAATCAACTTTTTCCAAAGCTAGCAATGATTTCACTTGAAATAGAACAGAGAGGAAATCTTCCTGCAATGTTTATATTGTCACTAACAACAACAACATTATATCTATATATAACTAATATAATTTGTAAAGTAATATAACATCATAATGTTATATTATTATAATAAAGAAACAATAATTAATATTGTTATAAATAATATAATATATAACTATATTACATTGGAGTTAGTGTAGAATTAGCCTTTATTGTCACATGTGTAGAGTGAAATGTCTGTAGGTCACCATTCACATCACTGATTCAGGAGCAAGAAACCTAGATACAGTTTCTTTAGCTACAAGATCTTAGACAATAGAGAAATAAAATGTCCAGCAATGCAGAAATAAAAGTTCCAAGCAACAGAACATGCCGGCATATAATGAGGAGGAACAAATTACTACAGATGCTGGAATCTGTACGAAAACATCAAATGCTGGAGATATATTCATGTGTAGCATCTTTAATGTAATAGAATATCACAAGATGCTTCTCAGGACTATTATAATAGAATGAGAAAATGAGGTCTGCAGATGCTGGAGATCAGAGACGGAAATGTGTTGCTGGAGAAGTGCAGCAGGTCAGGCAGCATCTAGGGAACAGGAGAATCGACGTTTCGGGCATTAGCCCTTCTTCAGGAATGAGGAAAGTTGGTCCAGCAGGCTAAGATAAAAGATAGGGAGGAGGGACTTGGGGGAAGGGCGTCGGAAATGTGATAGGTGGAAAAAGGTCAAGGTGAGGGTGATAGGACAGATTGGGGTGGGGGCGGAGAGGTCGGGAAGAAGATTGCAGGTTAGGGAGGCGGTGCTGAATTTGATGGATTTGACTGAGACAGGCTGGGGGGAGGGGAAATGAGGAAACTGGTGAAATCCGAGTTCATCCCTTGTGGTTGGAGGGTTCCGAGCCGGAAGATGAGGCGTTCTTCCTCCAACCGTCGTTTCGCTGTGGTCTGACGATGGAGGAGTCCAAAGACCTGCATATCCTTGGTGGAGTGGGAGGGGGAATTGAAATGTTGAGCTACAGGGTGGTTGGGTTGGTTGGTCCGGGTGTCCCAGAGGTGTTCTCTGAAACGCTCCGCAAGTAGGCGGCCTGTCTCCCCAATATAGAGGAGGCCACATCGGGTACAGAGGATGGTTTCCCCTCCCCCCAGCCTGTCTCAGTCAAATCCATCAAATTCAGCACCGCCTCCCTAACCTGCAATCTTCTTCCCGACCTCTCCGCCCCCACCCCAATCTGTCCTATCACCCTCACCTTGACCTTTTTCCACCTATCACATTTCCGACGCCCCTCCCCCAAGTCCCTCCTCCCTATCTTTTATCTTAGCCTGCTGGACAAACTTTCCTCATTCCTGAAGAAGGGCTAATGCCCGAAACGTCGATTCTCCTGTTCCCTAGATGCTGCCTGACCTGCTGCGCTTCTCCAGCAACACATTTCCGTCTATTATAATAGAATATTTGACACTAACCAACTTAAGATGTTGTCAGGTGACCAAGGTTTTGATCAGAGGTAGGTTTTAAGGACTGTCTTAAAAGGTGGATGTGAGGTTGATAGGCAACTTAGTGTCAGGAGAAGAGGGGTGTTGCTACAGAGGTTAGGAACCTGGTAACAGAAGGTTGGAATTGGAAGAGTGCAGATATCTCAGTATGTTATAGGAATGGAGGAAGTAGCATAGACAGGGAGCGACAAGATCATTGAAGATTTGAAATCAAGGGTAAGAGTTTTAAAATCAACATATTCCTTGACTCTGAGACAACATACATCAGTGAGCGCAGGGATGATGAGTAAATGGGATTTGGTACGAGTTAAACAAATGGATTGGTTTTGGATAACTTGAAATTGATAGAAGGGTTTTTTTTGGCCAATGCTCTTCATCCTTTTTCCTAGCCTCAAAACTATTTGAAACAATCAGCTTTCGCATAACATCACCCAGTTTTTAGTGGTTATCCATCACTGTTTGGTGACCATTCTTTACATACAGCAGACAGTATTTTACCTCATTATTATTGAATCATGAAGGACATCATTACCATGCCTAATCTTCACCTCATGCAATGCCATGGGCATGTACATTAAACTGCTATGTGCCTGAGATCAGATAATTGCAACATTTTAAACATTTCTAATTGAACACACATTCCCAATGGTATCTGAAAATAAGATAAAAATTCACCTAAAGCTGCTCAAATTGGCCTGAATTACATTATATGGGTTTCAGATTTTTATTGAATAATAGATGTTATCATTCTCTAAATTTCATAATTTTAAGGTGAACATCACATTTTTTAATTAAAGACTGAATTCCAGAGGTTGGATCATAATTATGAGATGGATAGGTACAGATGCTGTTGCATACATTTCAGGTAATATTTCAGATTGCTTGTTGTAAATATCTTCCTGCTATGGAGAAAAATTCCAAGATGATGACTTAGGATGACAATCTGTGGTTGAATAACAAAGTTGGGACAAAGGTCAGAAGTCACGTGACACAGGTTATAGTGCAACAGGTCACAAGCTTTTGGAGTGCTTTCCTTTGTCAGATGCAGGATTCCTGACCTCTGACCTGCTCTATTAGCCGCAATATTTATATGGCTGGTCCAGTTTGGTTTCTTGTCATCACTGATAAACCCCAGGATGTTGATAATTGTGGATTCAGTGATGGTAATGCCTTGAATGTCAAGGAGAGATGGCTATTTTCCTTGTTATAAGTAATCATTGCCTACCAATTAATGATACTTGTCATTTGTTATCCCAAGGCTAGATACTATTCAGATCTTGCTGCTTTTGGAAATGGACTGCTTCAGTGTCTGAGGAGACACAAATTGTGCTAAACATTGTGCAATCGTTGACGAACATCTCCATTTCTGATCTTATGATGGAGGGAACGTTATTGATGGAGCTGCTGAAGGGTTAGGCCTAGGACACTACCTCAAGATATTCCTGGATCTGACTGACCTCCAAAATCCCCAGTAATCTTCCTTTCTGCCTGGTATGACTCCAAACAGTGGAGAGTTTTCCTTTGATTCCTGTTTTGGCTGGGCTCTTTGATGCTCAAATATGGTCAAATCTGGCCACAATGTCAAGGGCAGTCACTTTTACCCCACCTCTGGACTTCAACTCTTTTGTACATGATTAAACCAAAGTTGTAATGAGATCAGGAGCTGCATGACCCTGGCAGAAAGTAAACTGAGTATCTGTGAGCAGGTTATTGTTAAGCAAGTTTTGACACTTGATGACACCTTCCATCACTTCCTGATGAGGGGCTCAGTTGTATCTGTCCTGGTCTTTTGCGTACAGGACTTACCTGGACTAATTCTCTTCATTGTCATTTAAATGCCAACGTTGATGGTAATGGTAGAATGTGAGGTATGCCGAGCCATGTTTGTAGAATCCAGTTTTGCTCATGCTAATGCCGCACTGTGCTTCATGGATGCTTGACTTGTTTGACATCTAACCCATTTGGCTCCATGACAGTGTCACATGACATGATGGGGGGGGGGGCATTCTCAATGTGAAATTGGGAAATCTTCACAAGGACTGTGCAGTGGTCACTTCTATCGAGGCTCACGTGGGTAGATGCACCTGCAGCTGGCAGATTAGTGAGGATGAGGTCAAGCATGTTTTCCCCTCAAGTTGGTTTGCTCACCGCCTGACGCAGACTTGGTCGGGCTGCAATCTCTTTAAAAAACCAGCCAGGTCACTGCTGCAGATGGTGATGCAAGTTGAATTCCCCCACCTTGAATAAATTCTGCATCTTTGCCACCCTCAGTCCCATCTCCAAGTGGTAACCAACACAGAGGAGCACAGATTCATCTGCTGATTGTTTGGAAGAGTGGGGTGCTGATGGTTATCATTAGGAAGTTTCTCTGCTGCTGCTTGAACTAATGTCATGACTCTTACCACTACACCATTGCCTTCCCTTCATTTAATATTGCAATGATGTTGTGGTTATAAGAGGTTTTTTTGAAATGGTATCTTTTAAGAGAGAGATTGAACAAGAGGTGATGAACTTGCTAGTGAAGACAACTTGAGTAAAGAATTTGGGGTTTTTTTTAACAGCTTGAATGGATGTGGCCAGCTCTCGCAGATCAGGATATCTGGGTTTTTGTTTTTCAGTATCATCTGAAGCAGTTGCAAGCTTGAGCAAATGTCTCCTGGCTGCTGCTCTCTCTGAATTTTCTCATGATGTTTCTTCCTCCTGGATTGAAGAACTGCATGTGAGAATCTGTGTCTAAATTTGCCTTTTGCCAAGGGGTGCGTTTATGAAATGTTGGCATGACACTTGAGATGCTAACAGCATCTCTATTATATCTTACAATCTTTTTTTTGCACTTCTCCACCTCATTCATAAACTAAAAATTCACAGTACTACTACCTCAGAATCCCTACAGTGCAGAAGGAGGCTATTCCATCCATCCAATGAGCAACCCACCCAGACCATTCACCCAGTACCTATAATCCTGGATTTCCCAGGTCTAATCCACCTAGCCTGCACACTATGGACAATTTCAGTATGAAGGGCTTTTGCCCAAAGGGTCAATTCCCCTGCTCCTCAGATGCTACCTGACCTGCTGTGTTTTTCCAGCACCACACTCTCAACTCTAACCTCCAGCATCTGCAGTCCTCACTTTCACCTAATTTCAGTATGGCCAATCCACCTAGCCCATGCATCTTTGGACTGTCAGAGGAAACAGAGCACTCAGAGGAAGGCCACACAGTCACCTGAGGCAGGAATCGAACCTGGATCCCTGGTGCTGTGAGGTAGCAGTGCTAACCACTGAGCCACTACATCTCTCCGTTTAGCACAGGCACAAAACCAGGCAGTGCACTGGAATTGTCAGAAGTAACCAGTCAAGGAGGTGGACATGTTATTGTACAGTAGTACATCAGTGTCACATCTACACCATGTGCCAGAAAATTACATGGGAAACACACAGCGTGGGCTTCAACCATATGGCCACCTTTCAAAGTCTGGGGGGTGTGGTCCTCAGTCAAGTCAAGAGAGACTGTTATCCATCAGGGGTACTGTCATAGTCAGTCAAGGGCAGCATCAGTTCTCAGTGCAGGAACTTGGGCCTAGTCAGTCAGCTGTTTGGGGTGGTCAGGGTCAGGGGTTCTGTAACACTACAGTCCAAGGAATGGACCATTGCCAGCCCTGCAGATGCCATGCAACATGTCCAGGGAGGGATGTAAGTCATTCAGGGAGTTACATAGAGCTCACTCAACAATACAGAAGCACTGAAAGCTAAGTGCCATCCTCCTTATATGTCTTCTGGGTCAAGTAAAGCTGTAGGAAGTGAACTGTTCATCAATTGTATTATAATAAAAGCAACACGCTATGGATGCTGGAAATATGAAATAAAAACAGAAAGTGTTGAAACTATCCAGCCAGTCAGATAGCATCTGTGGAGAGAAACTGAGTTAATATTTTGAATCGAATGTGACTCTTCTCCAGAACTGAAAGAGCGTAGAAATGTGCCTTTTCAAATGTTATTATCCAAAAAGCATTGGATAACATTTAGAAACAGTGTTAATTGCTGCGCCAACTGACAAAATATTTTAATAAGATGTTATTTTTCAAGTAGTCATCTGGTTAATCACAAGCAACCTTCTGAAAAGGATTTTTATTTTTGGCTATGCTCCCAATTTTAGTTATTCTGGATAATTATTCATAATATTCAAGCAGCTGTCCTTGATGTGCTTGTCTCCCTCCAACTGTTTCCTATTACCTATTAAGCAGCTTGATCAATGATCATGAGTAATAAGAGCCTTTGAAAAATACCACAAATGGAGCAGCCTGATACAAAATGTCATTTTGTCAAATGGTGAGTTTCTGATGAAGTTGTGAAATCTAAATTCAATCTAAAAAGCAAAAGATTATTCAGAGGCTGAAAATATGCTCCATTGCCAAAATTGGATCAATGCTAAAGTTACCAGGACTGTCCTCATTTCAATAAAGTTCACAAGTTTGGACTGAGAAAGATTAAAAATTTTATACAAGTCAAAACAGACTAAGATTAGAAAAATGTGTATGTAAATTATGTCCAATTAACAGGGATGAATGTGTGAACCTTGATAGCATAACAATTATACTCTTCAAGACAGGAATCATACTTTGAATTATGGGAAGTTCTATTTTTAATTAATGTAATGTGCAGACTTAATTTCTACCTTAATCAGTATAATTCATTAATCTGTTTTTCCTAATGGCATAATAATCCTGTTTTGGAAGTGACATAAAGATAGAATTTAGAAGATTTTCAATTTTAGCACAAACAATTTCCTCATTTATCTAATTTGCATGTGAAAATTGGATTTAATGAACATAATCAATGTGTTAATTATCCCTAATACCATTGCACTTTATCCTTGAAGTTGTGCAACGATCTGAATTGATAGTTACTGGCATAAAAAATATGACGAGTTTACAAGATTAGATTCGCACCTTACCCAATGTTCATTGGAAGACTTTAACATATATAAAAATAAACGGCTTTTCTTAAATCTTCCTGTTGTAACTCCAACAACTAATGAGATAAAAATGTTTCTACATTGAAGCAGGAGCCCTCTTCTGTGAGTGGCCCACTATCTCATAAAAAAAACTAATTTTTAAAATTCATTACAAGTTGCCAAATTTCCTCCATGAGCATTAATCGTAAGGGCACAGCATGGAGGCATTCCAAAAAAGTTTCAAAAGAATCGAATCCCGACGAGTTATATGTTTCAGTGAGAATTCGATGCATGACCTCCTCCGGGTTATTTGTGAAAACAAAGAGATACTCAATGAGCCTCAATAGAACTGTGAGATATTTGGGGAGTAAGGGAGTCCCTTCAACAACACTGCAAGGCTCACTTGCTCTTCATTTGTGCTTGCTGGTCAGCACTGGAGAAGATGGGTTAAATGCAGGTGTAGTGCCAAAGATTCATACGCTAACAGAGCCTGAACTGGTACTGGAAATGGCCAGAGACCACAGTGCTCAGTAAATTCCAGACTCTGAGTCTGGTCTGGATAAATTGCACTTGCCATTATCTCTGCTGGCAGTGGAAGTCTGCTGTACTCTTGAATGGTAGCAGACACACCATCACTCTAGTAGTTGTTTTTATGCTTCATCTGCAGGTTCCATTGCCATAAAATCCATCTTCCTTGTGCTGGGGAGTCCAGCACATCAAACCTACACATCAGGTTGAAGTATTTACAACAATCTGCAGCTGAGTGAATGATCCACATCGGGCTCCTCGAGAGATCCGCAGCAACACAGTTGTCAGTCTTCAGTCAATTCAATTCACTCCACGTGATGTCAAGAAGCAGCTAAATGCAAAGGTTATGGGCTTTGATAACATTTCAGTAAAGTACTCAAAACGTACTGCTCCCATAGCCAAGTTGTTTCAATATAGCCATCCACACTGGGGAAATAAAGTGCAGACTAGGTGACCACTTTATGGATAATCCATATTCTGACCACAAACATGACCCTGAACTTCCAGTCATTTGCCACGAGTGCACACCACCATGTTCCCTAATCAACACCTCTGTCTCTGGCTTACTGCAATGCTCCAGTGGGGCTCGACACAATCTGGGAGAACAGCATCTTATCTTTGGCTTGTAGCCTTCAGGACTCAGTATCAAGTTGAATAATTTTGGAACCTGAACACCTCCTTCCATGTCCTCTAAGCACCGCCACACCGCAGGCCCTGCCATGAACATAGCCAACCCATTTTCACCTACTCATTGTCTCCATTATCAGATTTTCTTCTTCTGTGATCTATCATCACAATCCCTTTGTCTGCCTAACTTTTTTTCTTTTGCTCTGGACTCCTTCACCACTTATCTGCTCACTTCTTCACCTTCCACTGCCATCAACACAAATACCACCTTTTCTGAGCCACTGTCTGAAGAAGAGTCATTGGACTCAAAACATTGGCTCTGTTTTCTCTCTCCACAGATGCTGCCAGACCCGCTGAAATTCTCCAGCAATTTCTCTTTTTGTTTCAGTCTACTTTTGATCATCAGAGAGGTGTTGGAAGGGGACCTTCAATTGTACCAGCAAGCAGTACCTACTCAGCAATAACCTGCAGACTGATCCCAGTTAGGGTTCTGCCCAGGGTCACCAATAACCTCATTACAGCCTTAGTCCAAACATGGACATGATAACTAAACTCCAGAGTTGAGGATTTGACCAAGTGTAGAAATGCTGGAAGAACTTGAGGCAATGAGAATCATAAAGAAAATTCTCCGCTGGTTTGGAGCCATACCTGGCACACAGGAAGGTGGTTGTATTTGTTGGATCAGACTCATCTCAGCTTCAGGACACCTCTACAGGAGTTCCTCAGGGCAGTGTCCTCAGTACAACCATCTTCAGTAGCTTCATCAATGACCTTCTGCAACTTAAGTTCAGAAGTGGGGATGGTCACTGACAATTGCACAGTATTCAGTGCCATTCCTTTGTCCTCAGATACTGAAGCATTCCATGTCAGAATGAATCAAGATCTGGACAAAATTCAGGCTTGGGTTGACATGTGGCAAGTAATATTCTCACTACACAAAGTAATTAGCAACTCCAACAAAAGAAAAACTAACCATTCAGTGGCATTACTTTTGTTGAATTCCACACTATCAATCTCTTGAAGGTTATCGTTGACCAGAAAGTGAACTGGACTAGCCAAATAAATACCAAGACTACAAGCATAGATAAGATGCTAGAAACTCTGCAGTGCATAACTCACGTCCTGACTCCCTAAAGCCTGTCCACCTTCTACAAGGCAGGAGTCTGATGGAATACTCCCCATTTGCCTGGATGGGTGCAGCTCCAAAAACAATAAGAAGCTTGATACCATCCAGGGCAGGGAGAAAATGAGGACTGTAGATGCTGGAGATCAGAGTCAAAAAGTGTGGTGCTAGAAAAGCACAGCTGGTCAGGCAGTATTCGAGGAGCAGGAGAGTTGACGTTTCAAGCATAAGCTCTTTATTCCTGATTCCTTAACTCTGACTATCCAGGACAAAGCAGCCTGCTTGGTTGGCATTACATCCACAAACATCTATTCAGTCCACCACCGACACTCAGTAGCAGCAGTGTATACCAACTGTAAAATGCATGGCTGAAGATCATCAAAGCTCTTTAGATAACATCTTTCAAGTCCACCACTATCTAGAAGCCCAAGAGCAGCAAGTATGTTGGAACGACGATCTACAGCTTTGCCTTCAAGCCACTCACTAGCCTAACTTGGAAACATATTATTTTTAGCTCAGGAGCTCATTCCCTAATGGCATTATTAGTATACCTCCCGCAAATGGACTGCAACGGTTCAAGAAGGCAGCTCACCACCTTATTCTAAAAGGGCAACGATGGATGGGCAAAAAACCTTGGCCCAGTCAACAAAGCCCACATGCCATGAATAAATCCTCTGTGACCTTGTTAGGTTATTGAATCCAATGCAGTGAACGTTCTAGCAGTGATCAATATTATATAGTACCAACTGTTCATATGAGGCACTGGCTAAATCTACCAGAACTAGTTCCAACTCTTGCTTTCACAATCAGTGTTCACCACAGAAAGCATGATGTGGAGGTGCTGGTGTTGGGGACTGGGGTGGACAAAGTCAAAAGCCAGGTAAAGATGAAAGGACAGTGCTTCAAAAGTTTGTGATTTCAAATAAACCTGTTAGACTATTACCTGGGGTCGTCTGACTTCTGACTTTGACCACAGAAACCAGCAGCCTATTCCTGAGGTCCAAGATTTCGTAGAAAAAATAGAATCTTCTAAAATCTTGCCGAGATCAGGGGATTAGCCCACCTGGTTCACCTTAACAAATTTAGTTCAACCGATTAAATAAATATGTTGAAGGACTGGAACTGAAATAACTCCATAGTAGCTGGTATCCTGTCACCAAGTCAACCTTTATTTACATGTGGAAAAGCCTTGACACTGATCCAGCTCCTACAGAGCCAGCTCTCAGAGTGAATAGAGCCTCGGTAAATAAATTCTGTTTAAATCTGTCAGCCAGAGCTCCCTGATTGAACCAGGTTAACAGCCCCAATCAAGGAACTCATATTCTGGGAGGACCACCTAGCTAAGCTCATCACAATCGCTACAGAATCCATGCCTTTAATTCCTAGGAATTTTCATCCAGTGAAGGCTTAGGAATGTGTAATGCCTGACTTCACTTGTAACTGAACTCCATGTGCATGGACATCCTTAAATAGCTTACAGGATATTTTCCTTGTGAGTCAAGCTGTTTAACATAATTCTGTCTCTATACATCATAATCCTGTTTGATCATTTCTGAGTATGTTTCTAAGGGCACTGTCATTTCAATGTAACATTAAACTGAGACCTGTAAGTTAATTCGGAAAGATTTAAGTATTGCATTTTGGAAAAACAAACAAGAACATGACTTATGCAATTAATGGTAGTGTTGTAGAACAGAGAGACCTAGGAGTTCAGGTTTGAAATTTGCATCATAAGTAGACAGGATGGTTAAGAAGGCATTTAATAAAGGCACTAGTCTTCATTGCTCAGACCTTTGAGTATTGGAGTTGGGACATCATGTTGAGGTTTTACAGGGATATTGGTGAGGCCTCTTCTGGAGTATAATGTGCAATCCTGCACCCTGTTATAGGAAGGATATAAAATATATATTAAACTAGGGGGGGGGGGGGTTCAGAAAAGATTTACCAGGATGTTGCTGAGATTGTAGGCTTTGACATATAAAGATAGACCGGAAAGATTGAGGCTTTTTCACTGGAGCGTAGGAGGTTCAGGGGTGACTTATAGAGGTTTACAAAATCATGAGGGGCATGGATAATGTGAATAGCAAGGGTTTTTTCCCCTCAGGTGCAGGCATATTTTTAAGGTGAGAGGAGAAAGATTTCAAAAGAACTTTAAATGAGGGACAACTTTTTTTTACACAGAGAGTAGTTCTTATGTGAAATGAATGCCTGGAGGAAGTGATGGATTCAGGTACAGTTACAACTTTTTAAGAGTTTTTGGATAAATACATGAAAGGGAAATGTTTGGAGGGATATGGGCCAAGCACAGGCAGATGGAACTAGTTTACTTTGGGAACATGGTCAGTGAGAGCTGGTTTCACTAAAGGGTCTGTTTCCATGCTGTATGATTCTATATCCAGTCCATTCAGTCCATTCTATCCTTACTAACTACAAAAAAAGTCTGCCAGATGCTATAAAATCCATATAGCTACTGCATTCTCTGTATTGTACTGAAAATGATCTCATGAACAATCTGAAATGCCAGATGCAGTGCTACATGGTTGATCCCAATATGTCTATATTTATACAGTCGTTATGCACACACAAAAGGTAATTTTGACTCTGGGTAATATAAAAGGAGGGAGAGTGAATCAGCATGTCACGTTACATCTCTTTCAATTTTCAATTCAAATGACTTCTATTCTCCAGCAGTCCTTTTACATTATCAGACAAAGTAAAATGTACACCCATGAAGTATTGTTTTAATTAGGTTTGATCCTCACCACTGGCATTCATTTTTTGATTATTCATGGATTTCTTCCCCTTATGCATATGAAAAGCCATGTTCTTTATTTCAAATGTAATTTGTAATTGTGTGAGCAGACCTCCTGTATTGTGTGCTGTATTCATAACAGATCCAACAGATTCATTCAGTCAAACAATGCCAATTATGATATATACAGTGCATTGTTCTGCTGTTATTATAGAAGTCCCTCAAAAGCTGCAAAGTCCAAGTGTTACTAAGTCAAATTTTGGATTGATCAGAGTTTCATTGCAGTTTAGTGAAGGAATTATACAAATAAGAATATTTTTCTATTGCTTCAGATAAAAAAACAGTGATAGTTCTGGTTCTCATTTTTAAAATATTGGCTACAGTCCATCATCGCAATTTAATTCTTTCAAATAGTGACAGAAAATGACAATGTGAAGAAGTGAGATGCCCAACTGTGACAAACAACAGAAGCGATAAATAATGGATGGAATAAATAAATTAGAATTCTCAACAAAATAATATGAGCACATATCTAGAGTTCTGTTAAAGATGTTAATGCCCTTTGTGTAATTTCCCATTCATAAATGAATGGATGAATTCTCTACCTCAGACATGAGGCTCTGCAATGGAAGCTGTAATTGGTTGAATTTGCCTCAGAATAAATAGTTAATTTGCCTTTCTGTGCATTAATCAAACTATTTGTGAGAAGTGAGAGTGGACATAAATGAATTTTGAGTCTTTGCCCAAGGTGTAATTGACCATCTAATGTTTTGAGGCATTCGCAGCATCTCAATTATCTTATACCAGAAAAGATGAAACCTCTCAGCTGTGGAGTGAATTGCATATAGGTTTTCTGAATTTGGTTTGAATTCTGATTTCCTTTAATTGTATTCCAAATGGTTTTGAGACTTAGCTGTTGTGATAATAGGTGGTGCAGTAGACAGCGAAGAAGCTTACCTCAGAGTACAACAGAGGACCTTGATCAGATGGGCCAATGGACCGAGGAGTGACAGATGGAGTTTAATTTAGATAAATGTGAGGTGCTGCATTTTGGAAAGGCAAACCAGGGCAGGACTTATACACTTAATGGTAGAGCCCTGGAAGTGGTGCCGAACAAAGAGAGCGAGGTGTGCAGGTGCATAACTCCTTGAAAGTGGAATCACAGATAGTGAACAAGGCATTTGGTACAGTTGCCTTTATTGGTCAGAACATTGAGTATAGGAGTTGGGATGTCATGTTGTGGCTGCTCAGGACATTGGTGAGGCCACTTTTGGAATATTGTGCACAATTCTGGTCGCCCTTCTATGGAAAGGATGTTACTAAACTTGAGAGGGCACAGAAATGATTTACAAGCATGTTGCTGGGACTGGAGGGTTTGAGCTACAAGGAGAGGCTAAATAGGTTGTGGCTATTTTCTCTGGAGCATCAGAGATTGAGGGGAGACATGATAGGAGTTTATAAAATCTTTGAAGGGCACAGATAGGGTGAATAGCCAAGATCATTTTCCAAAGGCAATGGAGTCCTAAATGAGAGAACATAGGTTTAAGGTGAGAAAGGAAAGATTTAAAAAGGACCTGAGGGGTAACCTTTTCACACACAGGGTAGTGCATGTATAGAATGGGCTGTCAGAGGAAGTGGTGATAGCTAGCATGATTAAAAGGCATCTGGATGGGTATGTGAATAGGATGGCTTTCAAGGGATATGGGCCAAATGCTGGCAAATGGGACTAAGTCAGATTGGAATGTCTGGTCAGCATGGATGAATTGGACCGAAGGGTCTGTTTCTGTGCTGTACAACCCCATGACTTTATGATTATGATAACAGCAAGAGCCCTGAGTGCTCATGTACACACTCATCAACAAATTTAAGAATCAGAGCTTTCTTCTTAGGTTCTCAACCAGGGGCACAGGGTCATCATTGTTCATGTTGAGAAACTTGGATTTGTGAAAAAAGAGCAATTGAACCTATTGGAGGGATTTGAGGCTGTTGGCATCAATGGAAGATGAGAAGTTGACAGAAGAAAACCTGGCAAATGAAATGATACCAGTTGAGGGAGTCGAGATGGGATTAGGCTTCCCTTGTCATTTGACTAAGTGACAAGGAGGAGCATCAGTAAATATATATTTCCGAGTTGTAGGAGGCCAGAGGACCACAGAGAGGAACTGCAAATGGATAAAAAGCAAGACATCAGTTATATTGTACCAGAATTTCTAAAGCAAAGACTGACAGGAGACTGGACCTATCCAGGGGGCATTGGGTTTTTGAAACTCATATCCTGTTCACACTGACTGAGGTCTTGGACCCCTATAGTAGTTCCCTGTCTGCAGCCATCAAGGTCATTGCGGTACTGAAGATTTATGCAACTGCGTCTTTCCAAGGATCATTTGCAAATTTGTGTGGTTTATCATAGTTGGCAGCTCACCACACTATTGTGCAGGTCAGGTATGCTATTGAGTCAGATAGGACAGCGTAAAACCATTAGAAGTAGGAACAGGAGTAAGCCATTCAGCCCCTTGAGTCAATTCCACCATTTAATCAGATCGCAGCTGATGTGACATCCCTCACATCCACTTTCCCGCCTTTTCTCCTTACCTTTGATTACCTTATGGATCAAGAATTTATCTGCCTCAGTCTTAAATATACATGAGGACTCTGCTACCACAGCCCTTTGTTGCAAAGGGTTCCAAAAATTCTCAACCCTCTGAGAGAGAGAAAATAATTCCTCATCATCTCAGTTTTAAATTAGTGCCTCTCTATTCTGAGACAATGCCTGCTGGTCCTCGACTCTCAAGGACAAAAATGCTCATAGCATTTACCCAATCAAACGCCTTAAGAATTCTGCATGTTTTCATGAAATCACCTCTCATTCTTCAAAGCACCAATGGGTAGAGTCCCACCTTCTTTAGCTTGAATTCAGGGCTGATACTCTATTAACCTTGAAATCAGGGCTGATACTCTATTAACCTTCCCAATTACCTGCTGCCCCTGTGTGCTAGCTTTCTGTGTTTTGTGCACAAGTCCCTCCAAGTTCCTTTGTGCTGCAGCCTTCTGCAGCCTTCTCTCCATGTAAATAATGTGCTGCTTTTTTGTTCTCCATTCTCACATGAGCAATTACACATTTTTCCACATTATGTACCACTTATTTAACCTATCATTATCTCTGTAAGCTGTTTGTATCTCTCTCCCAACTTGCTTTACAACCGTTTTCATGTTGACTGTAAATTTGGCTACAGTACATTCACTTGCTTCCTCCGAGTTATGAATATATATTGTAAATAGTTGTGGCTTCAGCAATGATCTCTATAGAACCCAACAGGTTCCAGGTGGTCAACCTGAGAAAGAACCCCTTATCCCCACTCACTGTTTCCTGCCCATGATCCAGTTCTCCAGCCACACCAATATATTACCTCCAATGGGCTCTTATCTTGTGACCTAAATTTTAGTGAAGGACCTTGTTGGATGACTTCTGGAAGCCCAAACACAACAAATGAATGGTTCCTCCCAGCATTCCAAGGTAGTGGCAACAGCGGTAGCAAAGCTCTTCCCAGCAATTGGTGGCATTGTCAGTGGCATTGTCAGTGGCAACATGGACACAGCCATTCTGGTGATCGATGCGAGACTGGCAGGCTGACCTAGACTCCTCATTCCTTATGAAGGGCTTTTGCCGGAAACGTCGATTTTCCTACTCCTCGGATAATGCCTGACCTGCTGTGCTTTTCCAGTACTATTCTAATCTTGATTCTAGACACAGGTCTTGTGTTAATGGTTCCAAACACCTTTTTGGAAGATGTTGTGAAACTTGAAAGGGTTCAGAAATGCTTTACAAGGATGTTGCCAGGGTTGGAGGATCTGAGCTATAGGGAGAGGCTAAACAGGCTGGGGCTGTTTCCCTGGAGCATTGGAGGCTGAGGGGTGACCTTATAGAGGTTTATAAAATTATGAGGGGCATGGATAGGGTAAATAGACAAAGTCTTTTCCCTGGGTAGTGGAGTCCAGAAATAGAGGGCACAGGTTTAGGGTGAGAGGGGAAAGATATAAAAGAGATCTAAGGGGCAACTTTTTCACACAGAGAGTGGTACGTGTATGGAATGAGCTGCCAGAGGAAGTGGTGGAGGCTGGTACAATTGCAACATTTAAGAGGCATTTGGATGAGTATATGAATAGGAACGGTTTGGAGGGACATGGGCCCGGTGCTGGCAGGTGGGACTAGATTGGGTTGGGATATCTGGTTGGATTGAAGAGTCTGTTTCTATGCTGTACATCTCTATGACTCTATGTTTCTTTTCTTAAATTCTGGTTTTGTAACCAAGGTGATGCCAGAGAGTAGTGACTTTGTCCACTTTGCACTCTACTCATATGTTTAAGTACACATGATAATAAAATTTAATTCCAATTCTCGTTTCTATTTCTTATGGTCTCCTGCATCTCTTTCCCATTTGTTTTGATTTCATTAACTGTGTTTTACAAATGTAGGGTATTCATCAAATGGCTGTGGGACTAAAAATATTTCAGTGGGCGAAGTTCAAATTCTGGTGTATCTTGCATTTTTAAAAACTGAAACAAAATATTCTCTGGAAGCTAAATGAATCTTGACAATGCTGTGTACAATGGCCTGCAAGTGATCATGATGGTAGTCAGAGTGAAGTTTCATATTTAGTTATTGTTGGCTAGCTTAGGCTTTGTTGTTAAAAAACATGAGACTTTGTCATCTGACAGAACATATGAGTGTCATGTTTGGAGACATCAAGTACTGAGTCTCATTCCTTGTCATTTTAAGAAGGCATTATCTAGTTTATTTATTTGTTCGCTGCTAGTTGTTTGCAACAAACAATTATGCAGGAGAGCCTGAGGTATTTCATTCTCCAAGTTTGCTGAATTGTTCAATTTTCAGGCAGTTTTATTTCTTTTGTGCAGCTTCATGAAGGACTGAGCCTCATTCATCCTTGAAATTCTGTGAAGTATCACTTGGAAATCATAAAACATGATTGTTTATTCTACTCTTTAAAAACGGGATCCACATTCACCTTAATACCTTTATTTATTGCATGAAGAGGATAGAATCATAGAATGATAAGACAGAAAGAGATCATGTGATCCTTTGTGCCTCTTTGAAAGATTATCCAGTTAGTCCCCCTCCCTGAATTTCACATAGCCCTAAAATGTACCCCCCCTTTTAGTAGCAATCCAATTCCCTTTTGAAAGTTATTGTTGTCTTTGCTTCACTAGCCTTGCCAGCAAGACACTTCATGACAACGTGACCCACTAAACTAAGTTCTCTTCCTGTGACCTAGTTAGTAATTTTGTAGTATAAATTTTACTACATTATTTTGCATTATAAGTGTTGGTGGATGATGGATTTTTTTCACTACAGCTCATCATGATGTCAGTTCCATCTGGTAGATTTGTTGCCATCATCTTTTTTCCTGGTAGGGATCCACAGAGCATGAGTTGTTTAGCATGGTAGAGTAAAAGGACTTGATAGCCTAATGAGAGAAGGCACCTATCTTAAACAAATGTAGATTAGTTTCCCTACAGTATGGAAACAGGCCCTTCGGCCCAACAAGTCCACGCCAACCTTCCAAGGAATATCCCACCCAGACCCATTTCCCTACATTTACCCCTGACTAATGCACCTAACCTATACATCCCTGAGCACGATAGGCATGGCCAATTCACCTGACCTGCACAACTTTGGATTGTGGGAAGAAACTGGAGCACCCGAAGGAAACCCATGCAGAAACAGGGAGAATGTGCAAACTCCACAACAGACAGTCACCCAAGGTGGGATTCAAACCCGAGTCCCTGGCGCTGTGAGGCAGCAGTGCTAACCACTGAGTCACAGTGCTGCCGTGCTGGATTTTATTGAATGATAGTAAACAGTTTCAAATTACATTGAGATGACTAATATTGACATTGTACTAATCAACCAGAGATCTGAGACCTCTTAGATTTCATCTGTGCTGCTCTTAGGCTTTTACTTCACTCGCCACTTGAATGGCATTTTCTAAAATCAAATCTTCTTTAAATTGTAATGTATCTGACAAACATTCATCAGCAATTCCAACAACAAATCTGTTTCTCTTGAATTATGACTTTAAACTCCATTGTCAAATATTTCCAATAATCTGTGGAGAGCATTAGTGAAAAGGTATAAGGATTCCACCCCACATGTTGGCCTTTTCTGTTAGATATTGCTCTTTCAAGAATTCTCTTTGTTTTGCAATTAACATAATTTTCAACAGCATGGAGAATTTAATCAAAAATAGCTATAGCTTCATTCACACTGTGGTAAGCTAAACCAATATCAGCCACAACCCCAATTGAATACAAAAGTGTGTTTTCTTGTTCAGCTTCTGGTTTAGTATTTTGTTTACAATCAATTGCATATCTTAAAATCATTTCCTCCTTCAAGTCTAATTCTGTACTTTATTCGGCCCATCTTCAAATTTAAATCTCCTAGTAATATTATTTCCTCTACCATGTTTGCCTGGTATAATTTATTTCCACCACTGAAAGACTTTTAATTCTGAAGTATTTCAATGCTGCTGGACTGGATTCTTTTTATTTGCTTTTGCAGTCAAAATGGAGAATGCTCAGCTTCTGTAAATAAAATGGAGGACACTCACCTTCTGATCCTTTATTTTACTAGAAATGTTCCTGTTACAGCTTTGTTAGAAATATCAGTTTTATGTTGTAACAGGCACCAAAAAGTCTTTCCTTCATATACTTGGTAAAGTTAAAAATCACACAACACTAAGTTATAGTCCAACAGGTATATTTGGAAGTCCAAACTTTCAGTGCACTGCTTCTTCATCAGGTGAAGGAGCAGCGCTTGGAAAGCTTGTTTTTCCAAATAAACCTGTTGGACTACAACCTGGTGTTGTGTGATTTTTAACTTTGTACACCCCCGTCCAACACACATACCTCCACATCATGTATTTGAGAGCCATTTATGTCACTGCATGAGGTATTTGCTTCGCAAAATACTACCAGTAGTCATTAATTGAATCATTAAAGACTGACTATAAATTAAATTGAATTGAAAGATTTATTGTCACTTGTATTTTGGGGAAAACACAAACATTAGATTATGTGTATTCTACAGAACAAATCTAACTCTTGTTGTCTTGTTTCTTTCTTGGTGTCAAACCTTTTGCTTTTACCTAGCATGGAATAAAATTTTAAACTGAGTCTTACGTATTTATTTTTGCAACAACTGCAATTTGTTTTTATATAATTAACAATGCATTTATCAAAACTGCGGTGAAGATGGTTTCTGAAGTGTGCAGTTTCTGATGTGGAGACTGTTTCATTCTAATAAAGAACAGGAATCCTTTGGTTATTTGTCAAAAGAACAATGTCTGGTTTATCTACATAAATACCTTGGACCACCTTTGGTCTCTTACATTGTACAGAGTTTCATATTCAGTGTTTGTCGTATTTCTTTTTTCTCAATTCTGACCTCCAACCTTCACCTCAGCATCTCATTCCATGTACCTCAATCACTCTCGCAATCATGCAACAAATTATGGCAGATTCTGCAATCTGTATTGAAAACACGAAATGCTGGAGATCACAGCAGGTCAGGCAGCATCCATAGAGAGAAAGAGCAAGCTAACATTTTGAGTCCAGATGACTTTTCATCAGAAGATTCATCTAGACTCGAAACATTAGCTTGCTCTCTCCCTCTCTGTGTGTGTGGATGCTGCTTGACCCCTTGTGATCTCCAGCATTTTTTTTTTCAGTACAGATTGCAGGCATAGTCTATCAGACTATCTCGCATTTGTCCATGTTGTGTCTGCTGAATAGTTTCATGTAATATGCTTTGGAAGCTTCATCCAAGATTTACTTTAATGTAAAAATGTTATCCCAGGTTGACAGCTTAGCTCAATCTGTAGATCTCTTCAAATCTCACATTCTTCACAAAGCTATCTCAACTTAACATCCGTCTCTTTATGTATCATTCTTCCATTCCTCTTGGCATTATTCTGTTGACTCATTCTTCTTTCTGGAGTTGAATTATGATCTTAATTTGTGCACCAGTTTGTGTTCTAATGCAGTAAGACATATGTTCCTTCAAGGCACTGTTTAACCCATTTTTATCAAATATTGATTCATCTAATTAACTGGATTTATTTTGCTGTAGTTTTGTATCAAGTCGTTAGACAGTCATGTAATCATGAGGGTGGAACTGTTTGAAATGAAGCAATTTTGAAGTTTGCTTCCATTTGGAATGAAAAATTAAAGGAAACACTTCATAAGCCAATAAGACCTCTTGAATCCATGTCAAAGTGACTGAAAAAGTGTTCTTGTCCAGTGTTAATTTTTCTCATATTTTCTTGAAGATGAAGGATGCTGGAATCTTCAGAGCTGCCCCTTTTTCTCCCCACCATTATATCACCTCCTCCACCTAACTCCCATTAATTATAAACCTTCCTACAACTGGGAGCCCAGCGAGAAGCAATTCAGGGAAGGTTCTCTAGATTAATTCCAGACATGAAAGACTTACCTGATGAGGTGAAATTAATCATTTTAAACCTACTGGAGTTTTTAAGGATACGATGAAATCTAACTGAGGTGTTTAGGATCCTCAAGGGGATTAGCAAAGTCAATGTAGAAAGGATATTTCCTCTTGTGAGGTAATCTAGAATAAGAAGTCAGTTTTCGGACAAAGGGTGACAGATTTAAAACAAATAAGGAGAAATCACTTCCCTCAAAGGGTCACAAATCTGTGGAATTCATTATCCCGGAGTGTGGTGGATATTGGAACAGTGAATAAATTTGAAAGATGGACAGATATTTAATTGATCATGGGTTGCAGGACAGTGGAGGTGGGGCCAAGATGAGGTCAGCCATGATTGCAGATTTGACGGGGTGAATTGCCTATCCTGCTCCTGCGATCCTTATAAAGGTACTCACAAAACACAGAAACCCACAGACATCATCTAATAATATGGCACCATTTTCAGTCTCCACTTTGACTCTAAAGGAACCTCAACACCACTGAACATTTTCGGTAAACTCTTTCACTGTAGCCTGGATGCTGCTACTTGCTGTGGCATGTTGAATACTGTCCCCCCCCCCTGTCTCCGAGGGGGGAACAAAACGTAGTTATTAATGAGACCTTAAAAAATGTAGCATCTCGGATTTGTAATGGCAGCTCTAGCATTCCCAGTTGTCTACATGACAACACCAAAACAGAAGCAGGCTATTTCAGGAAACAAGTGAGTCTGAGAAAACTCTTTAGCGCAGAGGCTGCTCTCTCTCTTGACATAAGCCAAAAAAAAACGAGTAAATGGGGGAGGGACAAAATAGGAGCTCAGAACTGCACTGCACCAAAATGTATTTGTGATTGTGAAATAGAGGACAAATTAAATTTTGCTTTGACACAGATTGAATTTTTTTCCTTTTCCTCATCTATCTCAGAGCATAGAAAAGTCATTATCATCCCCGCTCCACAAATCTGGTGTGAAATGAATTTGAATTGAGGCCATACATTTATGAAAAACATAATTCCAAGGATGCTTTATTTTGAGCTATCATTTCTTTTTGTTTGTTGAGTCTGTTCCATTGATTTTTTTTTAAATTCTATTTCTTTGCTGGTGAAATTCCCTTTGCCCCTTACTCTTTGCTGTCCCGAGCGACTACCTATTGATCCATCTTCTCACGCGTTATTCAAGAAAAGCAACTTTGAAAATATTAGAAAATTAACAACCACATTCCACACCAGTTAAATATAGCAATTGAAAACAGAGTAGGCTGCAGTCTTAAGTATGCATAAAGCATCTACTTGCTTACTAACACGTTTTGATTAAACATTTATTTTACTCTGCAATAAACAGCAGTTTGCCCAATAAATAATACAATTTATTTAGCCTCATTTAAACAGGAGTAACACATTTGATTCTGTTAAAAAAAGGCAATTGCACATGCTAAACTGAGAAGTATTTCCGATATTCAATCTATTTTTCCAGTAAACAAATGATGCTGGATTAAATAGTTTCTGTAGGCTATTTGGTTTGTTAGAAAATATCTTACCAGTGTTCGTGTAATTTAACAATTTCATTGCAATAGATGCTAACTTTGTGTGAAACTGTAAAACAGTTGAAAGTGAATCTGTAGTTCATTTCACACCATTGCATATAGCTAAAGCCAATCCCTGTTGAATTTAAAGATGCATATGTTGCTCATGTATGTTTAGTTTACAACAAATTCTAGAACATCATGAACTCTTTATTGAATTCATTCAAACGACCAAAAAATTTTGATTGTGCTTCAAATGGTCGTATGGCCAAGAAAATTCATCACCATCCAACAACTGTTTCATGGTAACATGACTACAAACTTCATGTGTGAGAGATCTTGAAAGAGTCACCTTCAAAATCCAGACTAGGCTGCGTGATAGCCTCAAAACTATTCACCGACATTCACTCTTCACCTTTTCGATGTTCAACTGCCCTCTGGTGGCAGGATTAAGTACCATCTGGATGAAAAACAATTTAATCTCAGAAGCTTCTGTACCAGAACTAAGCTGAATTCCATGGATAGAGGTGATGTGCAGTTTGCACATGACTACAATGGCATTACCTAGGGTATACCAAATTTGCAAACCAGTCCCGCAGTGAGAGACTTGGTCTATTCTTCAAAGTTGTCAAAATGAAACTGACACATCAACCCACACTGTGTCTGCCAAAAGGTTCACCCCCTTTATTTGATGAAGGAAAGAGTCTGGAATATGTTGAGGACTTCCGATATCATGACTACCAACTCTCTCAAAGGGTCACTATTAACAAGGAGTTCTAACAGCAGATCAATTGTTCCAGCCCAGCCATCTACAGTAATGGGTATTTAGCAATCCTATCATAGGATCAGATCTACACTCAGGCATCATTGAATATGACCATAGGCAAGCGATCGTAAGAGAGGACATACCTGTACTGCACAAACTCGGATCCTGGTTGCACTTTGACCCAACATCATGATATAGCTCCTCACACAAACGTCCAGTAGCTATTCTTAGAATGAGTAAACAATTAACTATTCAATTCACATCCTCTACCAAGTTTGCTCTTGTCAGTTCTGCTAACCACATAAACAATTTGCAGTTTTCATTCAACTCTTTCTTCCCCCTTTGTCCATCTCCCTCATCTCTTTCACTAGAGTATTTAATTTCCAACAGTGTTTTCTTGTTGGAAAGCATCTCACCAGTATCCATGGTTGAATTGGAGAGTAGCTTCTCACAGCATCTTGCTTCTGGATTTTTGACACTAATAATTCCTCAATGTAGCAGCATTGAAGGTTGATCAATGAAAAATAGGTTCAAGAGAAATCTCTGCAGGTGTTGAATAATGAAAATGTGAGAGAATCATGGAATACTTACTGTGTGGAAGCAGGCCAAGTGGTCCATCAAGTCCTCCAAAGAGCATCCAACCAGACTCTACATTTCCCACTGACATTCAACCCAACCTACACATCTTTGGACTGTGGGAGGAAACCCAGGAGAGCGTGCATATTCCACACAGACAGTCACTCATGGATGGAATTGAACATGGGTCACTGGCACTGTGAGGTAGCAGTGCTAACCACTGAACCACCCAGCTGCCAATGAAAACAACAAACTGAAATTCTTCATCTCAATTCCTTCAAGTTTTCATCTTCATTGCCAGGGATGCAATTGTGTGACTTCCAATGTGTTCTCGGTCTTGTAGCCTCAAGTAATAACTGGCTTGCTACTGGTTTGTATTCAACCTATTACCTGTAGAATTGCAACAGATTCAATACTATATCAAATCCGCTTCAATTTTCTGCAAACAAATAGTAAAATATGAAGGGCATAAATATACCCTTAATACTGCTTTACTTTTTTTCCTTGTCATTTTCTAATCTTACTAGGAATATTCACAAAACTAACTCTGGCACAAACACAGTAAAGGCATGGTACAATTCAGATCTTGAAAATCTTGGTTTTGTGACCGGAGTGTAGTGTATCACATCAATGTACACGTCTGGTGGAGCAAATACCATTCATTGATCTGTGACCATTTGGTGAGCAAGTATAAGGATGTTTAAAAAAAACATGTTCATTACAAGCTATTTCTGGAAAGTAAAGGGAATGAAGAAAAATCTAAAGGACTAACTATGACCTTCACACAATTGATTTGAAAATGAAGTTTAGAATAAAGCATCTTCTCATTTGATTTCCCAGATAATATTGTGCAACACAAGGGTAAAATAACCACAAAATATGACACAACATTGGCAATAAAATGCGAAATGCAGGTGTGCATACAATACGTTCAAAGCCTCCCTTGTTCCTTGTTATACTTATTCAGACAGTGTAATGAAAGCAAAATAGCTTTTGCTTTATCTTTTCCCTTTATGGTAAATAGAACATTGATTTATATGATTTGACATATAATTTTTCCATTTTTTGTCTTGTTCTCTGCTGAGTTTTCAAGGTAAATGCATATGCGATATAATGATCTGTATTCACCAGTGAAAGTCTGTCATCTACAGGCCACAATTGGATGGAACGTGTACCAGATACTTTCAGATTAATGCAGTTTATGTATTTTTTTAGCGATGGAGAATATTCAAAGAAGCAGTAAAATGTGTAGATGCACTATAGGAACTTCCAGAAAGGTAATCACATCATGCAGATCTTAACATCAATTGGAAAGTAGCATAAATCTGGCCAATATTACTTCTCCAAGATTAGAATCACAGAAAGGAAATTGGATTGTGCCTGAGTATTACAATGTGTAATTAAACTGCAGCCATTGCTTTGGATTTTATTTCGAGTGACCTCTTTAATCCAACACAGCCGCCTCTTAAAGCTAGCCTACATTACCCAAAGCCAGCCTGCACCTTATAAAGGGGCGGGGCATACTGATAGGAGCAGATGTTGAAACTGGTTTTAGTAGAGAGAATGAACAAGAAAAGCATTGAATGATGGTGCAACAGAGCAGAGACTATGGTCTGTTCGCCAGGTCACACACCGAGACAAACATCGCCCACATTTGGAGGACCATTGGTGAAAGATGCCCTTTGCTCTGCCCGAAACTTGTTGGTCTTCCAGAATGAGGAGTTGACTTCGACTGAGTATCACAGACTGGGACATTCCAAGGTCCAGGACTACGTGCTGCAGGACGCACTAAAGCTTGGGTCAGCTGCTGCCTAGGCACAGTGGGGAAAGACCACCATCTTTCTGCCAAAGTTAAATGTGGGTCTGTTCAGTTATCTGACCCTCCTAGTGCATATAAATATAGCCTTGTTCACATAAGAGATGCTTTTGGTTTCTTTGGATAGAGTCAAGCTCCAATATTTGTTTAGTTGCTTGATATGCTACTGCACTAAATCAAACTGGGTTTGTGACTATGTATGTATGAAGATTTTTTTAATGAATAAAATATGTTTTGAAATTTTTAAAAAAGTGGCAAGACTGTATTGCAGGATTCTTAGACACTGCGATTGGTGCTTCAGGGTAGAGGTGGACAGCAAAGGGGTATGCATCCTCTTCATACATACCTAGCCAGGAGATGCTTCAGGCAATGTCGGTAAGGAGGAGCTCTCACTCATTGGTTGGACCATCTCTGAAACCTCCCTCCCCGTCCTGGACCTCTCCATCTCCATTAATGACGACCGACTTGACACTGACATTTTTTACAAACCCACCGACTCCCACAGCTACCTGGATTACACCTCTTCCCACCCTACCTCTTGCAAAAATGCCACCCGTATTCCCAATTCCTCCGCCTCCGCCGTATCTGCTCCCAGGAGGACCAGTTCCACCACAGAACAGACCAGATGGCCTCCTTCTTTAGAGACCACAATTTCCCTTCCCACGTGGTTAAAGGTGCCCTCCAATGCATCTCGTCCACATCCCACACCTCCGCCCTCAGACCCCACCCCTCCAACCGTAACAAGGACAGAACGCCCCTGGTGCTCACCTTCCACCCTACCAACCTTCGCATAAACCAAATCATCCGCCAACATTTCCGCCACCTCCAAAAAGACGCCACCACCAGGGATATATTTCCCTCCCCATCCCTTTCCACCTTCCACAAAGACCGTTCCCTCCGTGACTACCTGGTCAGGTCCACGCCCCCCTACAACCCACCCTCCCATCCTGGCACTTTCTCCTGCCACCGCAGGAACTGTAAAACCTATGCCCACACCTCCTCCCTCACCTCATCTAAGACCCTAAAGGAGCCTTCCACATCCATTAAAGTTTTACCTAAACATCCACTAATATCATTTATTGTATCCGTTGCTCCTGATGCGGTCTCCTCTACATTGGGGAGACTGGACGCCTCCTAGCAGAGCGCTTTAGAGAACATCTCCGGGACACCCGTACCAATCAACCAAACCGCCCCGTGGCCCAACATTTCAACTCCCCCTCCCACTCTGCCGAGGACATGGAGGTCCTGGGCCTCCTTCACCGCTGCCCCCTCTCCACCAGACGCCTGGAGGAAGAACGCCTCATCTTCCGCCTCGAAACACTTCAACCCCAGGGCATCAATGTGGACTTCAACAGTTTCCTCATTTCCCCTTCCCCCACTCACCGCAGTTCCCAACTTCCAGCTCATCACTGTCCCCATGACTTGTCCTACCTGCCTATTTTCTTTACGACCTATCCACTCCACCCTCCTCCTTGACCTATCACCTTCATCCCTCCCCTACTCACCTATTGTACTCTATGCTACTTTCTCCCCAGCCCCACCCCCACCCTCCTCTAGCTTATCTCTCCACCCTTCAGGCTCTCTGCTTTTATTCCTGATGAAGGGCTTTTGCCCGAAACGTCGATTTTACTGCTCCTCGGATGCTGCCTGAACTGCTGTGCTCTTCCAGCACCACTGATCCAGAATCTGGTTTCCAGCATCTGCAGTCATTGTTTTTACCGAGGTGACAAAGCCCCAGGCCATCTCTTTTCAGTGAGGATTGCCAAATTAATTGTCAGGCCAAAGTGAAGTCTGCAGATGCTCGAGATCAGAGCTGAAAATGTGTTGCTGGAAAAGCGCAGCAGGTCAGGCAGCATCCAGGGAACAGGAGAATCGACGTTTCGGGCATAAGCCCTTCTTCAGGAATGAGGAAATTAATTGTCAGCCCAAACAATTTATTTGGGTCCCCCAGGATCAAAGATGTCAGGACACAGCATCCTGCCTTTCGAGAACTGCTGAGCCAATCAGAGGTCAACGGTCTTCATTGTTCAACAACACTGGGTGGGAGAAGGTGGTCGCTGCTGGTAATTCCCAATTTCAAGATCTAGGATCACCACAGCCACAGGCCACAGGTGAGTGCTGGTGGAAAGGTGATCACAGCAAGAGCTTCATTTGGCTGCAAGGGCCAGGAACTGGCTTTCAGTGCGATCCTCTTCCAAAAGCCTGGTCTCTTATAAGACACAGAACACAAGAGCAGAAGTAGGCCATTCAGCCCATCGAGCCTGCTCTGTCCATTCAATAAAACGAAGGCTGATCTGATAATCCTCAACTTCACTTTCCTGCCTATCCCCATAATCCCTGATTCCCTTACTGATTAACAACCTGGAAAATTCAGCAGGTCTGGCATCATCTGTGGAGAAAAAGCAGAGTTAAATTTTCTGTTCCAATACTTCAGAACTGTGGACCTGAAATGTTCACTCTGTTTCACTCTCCATGGATGCTGCGAGACCTGGTAAGCTTTGGCAACAAATTCTGTTTTTGTTTCACAGATTCATTACCCACTGAGAGAGGAACTTCTTCCTCATCTCTGTCCGAAGTGACAACCCCTTATTCTGAGACTATGTTTTCAGGTCTGAGACTGTCCCACACGGGGAAACATCCTCTCAGTCTTGAGAGTGTGGTGCACAGCAGGTCAGGCAGCATCCAAGGAGCAGGAGAGTTGATGTTTCAGGCTAAAACCCTCTCAGTTTGCCTTATCAGGCTGTCCAAGAAGCTTGTGTGTTTCAAGAAGTTGCCTCTGATTCATCTAAACTCTAATGAGTGCCAACCTAACCTACCCAACCTCTCCTCAGTAGAAAATCCCTCCATACCTGGAATTAACCCAGTGAACTTTCCCTGAACTGTCTCTAAAGAGGGCATATCTTTCCTAACATAACGAGAGAGAAACCATTAATAGTATTCCAGTATAGTCCAGCTGGGTCAGTTCCAGTTGCATGTCTTCACCTCACATTGGTGTGTTTTTTTTTAGTTTATTCATGGGACATGGACAGCACCTGCTGAGTCAACATTTAATGACTGTCCCTAATTGCTCAGAGGGTATTTGGTAGTCAACCACATTGCTGTAGGTTGAGAGTCACATGGATTAGTGAGCAAATCCCTTCCCTAAAGGACAATAGTGATCGAGTTGGGTTTTTATGGCAATTGATAGTGGTTACATGGCCAGCAGTGTTTTAGTGAATTTGTTTCACAGTCTGGCATGGTACGATTTGAACTTATGCCTGCAGACCTCAGGTTCTTAATTTCTAGTCTAGTGACATTACCAGGAGGCCATCACCTTCCCATCACTGACATCATTAGAGTGGTCATGGCTAAGTTGTGGCCAGAGGCCAGGCTTAAACGATTTAAAGCTAACAGTATGATCATATATGAACCTCCCTCTCACACGACCCTTTCCTGTAATTCCACAACCCCTTCTAATTCTCAAACTGCAAGTGGGCCAAGCATGGATCTCTTGCTTTCCTCACCAGCCTCTGCCCCTCATGGTAACTCCATCTTTGCTAAGGTCTAAAGACTGCAACCTGCACATGTGGTAATGAAAGAGACAGGAATCAACAGGGAGGCAGTGGTGAAAAAGAAACACCATTCCCTACTGAGAAACCTAACACAGTGCGTATTTTATTGGAAAGCTTACAAAGGTAGGGTCTGCGTGTGTTGATACAATGGGTCTGACAAGTGACCTGCAATGAGGGCACAGATCAAGTGTAGCTCAGCAGTCCCTTTTCCAAAGTCATACATGACTTCTGCAGGAGGGGACCCGGATGTGGACTTTAGAGTCAAAGAGTTGTACAGGACTGAAACAGATTCTTCAGTCCAACTCGTCCATGCCGACCAGATATCCTAAATTAATCTAGCACCATTTGCCAGCGTTTGGCCCATATCCCTCCAAACCTTTCCTATTCATGTGCCCATCCAGATGTCTTTTAAATATTGCAATTCTACCAGCCTCCACCACTTCCTCTGGCAGCTCATTCCATACACGTACCACACTCTATGTGAAAATAATGCCCCTCAGGTCCCTTTTAAATCTTTCCCCTCTCACCCTAAACCTATGCCCTCGAGTCCTAGACTCCCCCACCCCAGGAAAAAGACTTATCTATTTACCCTAACTATGCCCCTCTTGATTTTATAAGGTCACCCCTCAGCCTCAGACGCTCCAGGGAAAATAGCCCTAGCCTATTCAGCCTCTCCCTATCGTTTAAACCCTCCAACCCTGGCAACAGCCTTGAAAATCTTTTTCTGAATCCTTTCAAGTTTCACAACATCCTTCCAATAGCAAGACCAGAATTGCACACAATATTTCCCCACTTTGAAGATATTGTCTTTAGAAAATGAATGATAGGTATGTGCATAAAAATACTTGTTGTATTATCAATGTCATACAGGATAAGGCATGGTCTGACATATAATGTTTGGGAGTTAGATTTGTGTTTGTTCATCATGTGTGATATGCATGATCTTGATGGAGATGCCAATCATCATATAGTTATAAATTTCCAATATAGTGTTAAAACTGAAAGAACTGCAGATGCTGGAAATCAAAAAAAATCAGAAATTGCTGGAAAAACTCATTTCAGGTCCAGTGACTCTTCCTCAGAACTATGATCCAAGGAACCTAATGTGGTATTCCTTGGATCATATATGTTCCAACCAAGGGATTAGATCCCAGGGATGAGGGGTTTGTCATTTGAGGAGTGGTTGACGAATTTGTGTCTGTATTCGAAGAAGTACAGAAAGGTGGGGGGGTATCTGATCGAGACTCACAGAACGCTGGAGGCCTGGATAGATTGGACATGGAGAAAATGTTTCCACAAGTAGGAAAGATTAAGACCCAAGGGCACAGCCTCAGAATGAAGAGACAGCCCTTTCGAACTGAGATGAGGAGGAATTCTTCAGCCAAAGGGTGGTTAATCTGTGGAACTCATTTCCAAAAGGGGTTGTGGAGGCCAGGTCATTGACTGTTTTTAAGTGAGAGATAGATAGGTTCTTGATTGGTACGGGGATCAAAGATTGCAGGGAGAATGGGGTTGAAAGACATATCAGCTGTGATTAAATGGCAGAGGAGGCCTAATTGTACTCCTTTATCTTATTGTCTTATGGTTCTCCTAATAAGGGAGTAACACTCACAAAAAACACAAATTGCAGAAATTCTGTGTGACGTTAGTTGTCCTTAAAATGAAATCTATTGGCTGTATTACTCTGCTGGTTGAACTCTCAACCCAGTCAAGTTCTATAGTTCTATTGTGTGCTATCCCTAACATGAAGAAGAGAGGCTTTGCATGTGTTTGAAAGAAACATCTTCTATCTTTCTGTGGATAAAGTTCATAAGGACATTGGAAGAGTCATGAACTGCACAGAAGATATTAATGGCATCTCTGTTGCTGTTACAGGATGCTGAAAAATTGTCATAATGAGGTACCCTACAGATCGAGAGTGGCAAGTTGAGAAATTTCCTCTGAGATTGTTGACTGATTCCCACAGGCTTACCAGCAGGTGCTACTGACATCAAAGCTGAGCTCTTCCTGAGCGTCAGTCAGGATTTATCAGAGACACACAAACACACACGCAGTCTCCTTAATATTCTTAAAAGGGTTGTGCTCAGAAATTCTTCTGGAATTAGCATTATTGATCTACATTTTACAGTCAAGTAACAGGCAAGTGAACCCATAAAATAAGGCATTGTGTCACTATCATGAAAGCCTACCCAAATCCTATCACAGGCCGTGCAGTCTACAACTAATTTATGACCAGCATGAGAGGTATCTCTTAGAATGAAGAGAAGACCTTTTAGAACAGAGACTTTTTCCCAGGACAGAAATGGCTGTCATTAGAGGGCATAATTTTAAGGTGATTGAAGGAAGGTATTGGGGAGATGTCAGAGGTAGGTTCTTTACGCAGACAGTGGCCGGTGTGTGAAATGGACTGCCAGTGGTGGTAGTAGAGTCAGAGACAATAGGGACACTTAAGTGACTGCTGGACAAGCACATATACAGCAGTAAATTGAGGGGTGTGTAGGTCAGGTTGATCTTAGATTAAGATAAATGCTCAGCACAATATTGTGGGCCAAAGGGCCTGTACTGTGCTGTACTGTTCTATGTTCTATGTTCTTCAGCCAGAGATTGGTGAATCTATGGAAATCACTGTCACAGAAGGCTGAGGAGTATATTTAAGACAGCGATAAATAGGTTCTTGATTGTCAAGGGGATCATGGGTTACGGGAGAAAGCTGGAGAATCGGGTTGAGAAACTTACCCAGCACGATTGAATGGTGGGACAGACCTGATGGAGTGAATGGCCTAAATTCTGCTCCTATGTCTCATGCTCTTATGTATCACAGAGTCTGCAGGCCTGTGGACAAATTGAAGTCCCTAAGTTCCAAGGAAGGGTCTCTCGACCCAAAATGTTAACTCTGATTTCTCTCCACAGATGCTGCCAGACCTGCTGAGGTTTTCCAGCAATTTCTGTTTTTGCATCCACTTAATGGCTTCAGCCAACCACCACTTTAATAAGCAGAAGGAGAGGACCTTGCTGAACTGGGAGCCTGACAGACTTGACCCTCTGGGCTGCAGGCCACTGCAAAGGGGCAGCAGCTGGGGGAATGTCTTCTTTCTGAGTCCCCATTGTCAATCGTAAGCCTCACACAGATTTTCCTCTTGTTCACCACCTTACACCTCTGTCTCCCACCCCCTACTCCCACCACTTCAATCCTGCACCCCTTTCTGCCCAACAGGTGTCTTTCAGCACAATCTCAACAAGATCCTGGACTGACCCTTACTGAGAAGTGCTACAATGTCCTTAGTGCAGAGGCCACCAGTCAGGTGGGCAGTATTGGTACAACACATCTGTCAGTCTCTGATTGACCAACAGTTCTGTGGACTTTCTTCTATGATGGTTGTGGAAACCTTGCTGCAAAATAATTAAAGGTATATTAGCTGAGAAGTTAAAGATTAAGGAGCAGAAACATGGAGGAATGCTTACTCCGTATCTTGCTCCGAGTCTGACCTGAGAGCTGTCCAATTCAGTACCGTCCATTTTCCCTATATATGTCAGTGGCTTGATGAAAGTTCCTGTGGAATCTGATTCTAACCCCCTGTCTGGTGGTGAATTCCAGATTCTAACAACCCTCTCCGTGAAAACGTTCTTTGCTAATTCTTTTGACAATTAGTTTAGAATCTATGATTTCTAGTTACTGACCCTTTCTCAAAGAAGATAGTTTCTCCATCCTTTCTCTTTCAAGACCTGAGTTTTAAACGCTTCCATTCAGGCTGCCCTTAGTCTTCTCTGCTGAGAAACAAACAATGCTCACTTTTGCAAACTCACTATGTAACTCCCTCCTGCCTGGTTTCACCCTGTAAACCTCTCTGAGACCTTGGCATTCAACCTAAAATACTATGTCAATAGTCCAATAGTCCAGCTGCAGCCACACTGATGATTTGTAAAGATTTAGTATGATTTTCTTTTTGTTTTCAATCTTCTGCATGTGATAGAATTTCATAACTACCTTATCAGCTTGCATTACCACTTTCAAGGATTTGTTTGAATATGCACTCCAGGGTGTCTTTGCTTCTGCATACCCCATTAAAATAATGCCACGAAGCTTATGCTGCCTTGTTATGCTATTTCGCTCAAAGTGCATGGTTTTACATGTATCCATATTAAATTGCATTTTTTGTCTGTCTGCCCGTGGCAAAATTGCTGTAAATGTTGCTGATGTGTTTAATTCTATTTCCTTGCTGATGAAATTATCTTTGCTTTTTCGGTGTAATGATAACACATTCATTATTTGTGTTTGTGTGGTTTTCTCAGACTTCAATGATTATTTTAAGAGTTAGAGAAAGCTTAGAGAAATAACCTGAGTGGGGGCTAGGCAAAAGCTACAGAGGCTTGATATGTACATACACATCAAAGGCAGGGATTTCTAAGCAGCTTGTTTATCTAAGCTGTTGTGTGTGTTACATAGAGCTTCCTCAATCTTAAACGATTGAATCATTTTCTCACTAAAATACCTATATCCCAACTTATTGACACCAACAGATCTTGATTGCAGAATCATTACATAATTAACAAGTCTAGATAATTAGGAGAAAGTGAGGACTGCAGATGCTGTAGACCAGAGTTGAAAAGTGTGGTGCTGAAAAGGTGCAGCAGGTCAGGCAGCATCGAAGGAGCAGGAGAATTGACGTTACGGGCATAAGCCCTTTTTCAGGAATGAGGCTGGATAACCACTGGGACGCCCGCACCAACTAACTCAACCACCCCGTGGCTGAACACTTTAACTCCCCCTCCCACTCCGCCAAGGACATGCAGGTCCTTGGCCTCTTCCATTGCCAGATCCTGGCCACACGACGCCTGGAGGAAGAGCGCCTCATCTTCCACCTAGGAACTCTCCAACCACACGGGATGAATGTAGATTTCTCCAGCTTCCTCATTTCCCCTCCCCCCACTTTATCTCAGTCCCAACCCCCGGATTCAGCACCAGCCTCTTGACCTGCAATCTTCTTCCTGACTTCTCCGCCCCCACTCCCTTTCCGGCCTATCACCCTCCCCCTCACCTCCTTCCACCTATCGTATTCCCAGTGTCCCTCCCCCAAATTCTCCCCCCCCACCTTTTATCCTCCTTCGACTGACTGAACTGGTCCTCCCTCTTAACAACTTCTCCTTCCAATCCTCCCACTTCCTCCAAACCAAAGGAGTAGCCATGGGCACCCATATGGGCCCCAGCTATGCCTGCCTCTTCGTCGGATATGTGGAACAGTCCATCTTCCGCAGCTACACTGGCACCACCCCCCACCTTTTCCTCCGCTACATCGATGACTGTATTCGCACTACCTTGTGTTCCCACGAGGAGGTTGAACAGTTCATCCACTTTATGAATATCAACCACCCTGGCCTCAAATTTACCTGGACCGTCTCAGACTCCTCCCTCCCCTTCCTAGACCTTTCCATTTCTATCTCGGGCGACCGACTCAACACAGACATTTACTACAAACTGACCGACTCCCACAGCTACCTAGACTACACCTCCTCCCACCCTGCCCCCTGTAAAAACGCCATCCCACATTCCCAATTCCTTCGTCTCCGCCGTATCTGCTCCCAGGAGGACCAGTTCCAATACCGAACAACCCAGATGGCCTCCTTCTTCAAAAACCGCAATTTCCTCTCCGACGTTGTCGACGATGCCCTCCACTGCATCTCCTCCGCCCTTGAACCCCGCCCTTCCAATCACCACCAGGACAGAACCCCACTGGTCCTCACCTTCCACCCCACCAACCTCCGGATACATCATATCATCCTCCGTCATTTCCGCCACCTCCAAACAGATTCCACCACCAGGAATATATTTCCCTTCCCACCCCTATCAGTGTTCCGGAGAGACCACTCCCTCTGCAATTCCCTCGTCAGGTCCACACCCCCCACCAACCCAACCTCCACTCCCGGCACCTTCCCCTTCAACCAAACTTGCGGCCACACCTCCCCCCTCACCTCCCTCCAAGGCCCCAATGGATCCTTCCATATCCATCGCAAATTCACCTGCACTTCCACACACATCATTTACTGCATCCACTGCACCCGATGTGGCCTCCTCTACATTGGGTAGACAGGCCGCCTACTTGCGGAATGTTTCAGGGAACACCTCTGGGACACCCGCACCAACCAACCCAACTGCCCCGTGGCTGAACACTTTAACTCCCCCTCCCACTCCGCCAAGGATATGCAGGTCCTTGGCCTCCTTCATCGCCAGACCCTGGCCACACGACGCCTGGAGGAAGAGCGCCTCATCTTCCGCCTAGGAACCCTCCAACCATCCGTGATGAATGTAGATTTCTCCAGCTTCCTCATTTCCCCCTCCCCCCACCTTATCTCAGTCCCAACCCCCAGATTCAGCACTGCCCTCTTGACCTGCAATCTTCTTCTCAACTTCTCCGCCCACACCCCCTCTCCAGCCTATTACCCTCACCTCCTTCCACCTATCATATTCCCAGCACCCCTCCCCCCCCACCTTTTATCTCAGCCTGTTTGGCACACCAGCCCATTCCTGAAGAAGGGCTTATGTCCCAAACATCGATTTTCCTGCTCCTCAGATGCTGCCTGGCCTGCTGTGCCTTTCCAGTACCACACTTTTCAAGTTTAGATAATTAACCATAAAATGAATATTCACCAGTTTTATCCTCCGCAATTTTCATAAGGACAACTGCAAAACAGTTCCTATTGATTAGACCATGTTGGAGGATTATTTTCAGTTCTTCACTTTATTCCAAGTAAAATCTCAAGTGAAAGATGTTGTGAACCTTGAATCCTGCTTTTAGTGTGGATCTTGGTCATCAGCAGTAACACATTACGGCTTGTTGGAGTTAGGACTTTGATGTTTAGTGTTTTAACCTCCGACCTAAATTGTTCTTGCCTGTCATGAGGTGGGGAATAGTGTTAAGGGAGTATGAAGCATTAAGACCAAAACCCTGTGTGTGTAAACCATAGAGGTGCTAGCCCCATGACACTGTCGATTAACTATTAATACAGGTAAGCACATCATTTTCGGGCACCCCTGGTTGAAATCCTGCCATGTCAAATGGTGAAATTTGCATTCAATAAAAAAAATCTCAAATGAAGTGTCTAACCAAGATGACCATAAAATTGTTGTTTTAAAAACCCACCAAAAGGTGACATGCTGAGGTTGTGGCTCATTCTTGACAAAAAAGGTGTCACCCATTTTTGTCTACACCGTGACCCAAGTACTTTAGAGTTTCAAACCATCATATTTGTGTGCCTTTACATAAACTTCTTGTTTTACTAAACATTGGGGAAGCACCTCTCTCAACTATCATTCAAAAGGTTAATAAGTATTTCATCCAACTAATACACTAATCCATCATTTCCTTGAAAACTTGGTTTGGTTCATTAGTTCCTTTGGAATGTCCTGGGGTGGAATAAACACTAAATGGTACGGTGTGAACTACTGCTGCTGCTACTGCCTGGGCCTCCCCAGACCTGCTGCTGCTGCCTGGGCCTCCCCAGACCTGCTGCTGCTGCCTGGGCCTCCCCAGACCTGCTGCTGCTGCCTGGGCCTACTTCCACTGCTGAAAAAAATACACAAAATGGCAGGTTACGAAGTTGTAATAGGAACTTATGTCTAATTACAGTGAAGTATGGCTCACATTTAGTCATCTGACTCAATTTGCAGATTGATATTGCTTTGATCTAAATTTGAAAAAAATCAATCTGACCTCCTGACAATATTGTGAGAGGATCATATTTAGCAAATAGTGGCAGATTAAACTCTTGTGCCTGATCTATAGTTACCTCATAAATCAGGAGATAACCACTATATTTGAGTGCTAACTGCCAGAAGACCCAGGTTCAAGAGAGGCGTGGTAGTAGTTTGGCGCACCGACCTTTACACCGCTGAGGCTAAACGCCAGCTCGCGGACACCTCCTCCTACTGCCCCCTTGACCATGGCCCCACCTCCCACCACCAAACCATCATCTCCCAGACCATCCATAACCTCATCACCTCGGGGGATCTCCCATCCACCGCCTCCAACCTCATAATCCCACAACCCTGCACCGCCCGTTTCTACCTCCTGCCCAAAGTCCACAAACCTGACCTCCCCGGCCGATCCATTATCTCAGACTGCTCCTGCCCCACCGAACTCATCTCTGCATACCTCGACACAGTCTGTCCCCCTTAGTCCAAGAACTCCCCAACTACGTTCGGGATACCACCCACGCCCTCCACCTCCTCCATGATTTTCACTTCCCCGGTCCCCAAAGCCTTATCTTCACCATGGACATCCAGTCACTCTACACCTCCATCCCCCATCACAAATGACTCAAAGCCCTCCGCTTCTTCCTTTCCCGCCGTACCAAGCAGTACCCTTCCACTGACACCCTCCTTCGACTGACTGAACTGGTCCTCACCCTGAACAACTTCTCTTTCCAATCCTCCCACTTCCTCCAAACCAAAGGAGTAGCCATGGGTACCCGCATGGGCCCCAGCTATGCCTGCCTCTTCGTAGGATATGTGGAACAGTCCATCTTCCGCAGCTACACTGGTACCCCCCCCCCCACCTTTTCCTCCGCTACATCGATGACTGTATCGGCGCTGCCTCGTGCTCCCACGAGGAGGTTGAACAGTTCATCCACTTTACCAACACCTTCCACCCCTACCTCAAATTCACCTGGACCATCTCCGACTCCTCCCTCCCCTTCCTAGACCTTTCCATTTCTATCTCGGGCGACCGAATCAACACGGACATCTACTATAAACCGACCGACTCCCTCAGCTACCTAGATTACACCTCCTCCCACCCTGCCCCATGTAAAAACGCCATCCCATACTCCCAATTCCTTCCTCTCCGCCGCATCTGCTCCCAGGAGGACCAGTTCCAAATCCGTACAACCCAGATGGCCTCCTTCTTCAAAGACCGCAATTTCCCCCCCGACGTGGTCGACGATGCCCTCCACCGCCTCTCTTCCACGTCCTGCTCCTCCCCCCTTGAGCCCCGCCCCTCCAACTGCCACCAGGACAGAACCCTACTGGTCCTCACCTACCACCCCACCAACCTCCATGTACAACGTATCATCCGCCATCATTTCCGCCACCTCCAAACGGACCCCACACCACCAGGGATATATTTCCCTCCCCTCCCCTATCAGTGTTCCGAAAAGACCACTCCCTCAGTGACTCCCTCGTCAGGTCCACACCCCCCACCAACCCAACCTCCACTCCCGGCACCTTCCCCTGCAACCGCAAGAAATGCAAAACTTGCACCCACACCTCCCCCCCTTACTTCCCTCCAAGGCCCCAAGGGATACTTCCATATCCGCCACAAATTCACCTGCACCTCCACACACATCATTTATTGCATCCACTGCACCCGATGTGGCCTCCTCTATATTGGGGAGACAGGCCGCCTACTTGTGGAACATTTCAGAGAACAACTCTGGGACACCCGAACCAACCAACTCAATCACCCCGTGGCTCAACATTTCAACTCCCCCTCCCACTCCACCAAGGACATGCAGGTCCTTGGACTCCTCCATCGCCAGACCATAGCAACACGACAGTTGGAGGAAGAGCGCCTCATCTTCTGCCTAGGAACCCTCCAACCACAAGGGATGAACTCAGATTTCTCCAGTTTCCTCATTTCCTCTCCCCCCACCTTGTCTCAGTCAAATCCCTCGAACTCAGCACCGCCTTCCTAACCTGCAATCTTTTTCCTGACCTCTCCGTCCCCACCCCACTCCGGCCTATCACCGTCACCTTGACCTCCTTCCACCTATCGCATTTCCAACGCCCCTCCCCCAAGTCCCTTCTCCCTACCTTTTATCTTAGCCTGCTGGACACACTTTCCTCATTCCTGAAGAAGGGCTTATGCCCGAAACGTCGATTCTCCTGTTCCTTGGATGCTGCCTGACCTGCTGCGCTTTTCCAGCAACACATTTTCAGCTCTGATCTCCAGCACCTGCTGTCCTCACTTTCTCCTCAAGTCTCACCTATGCCAGGAGGTGAGTCAGAACATTTCCAGAATAGGTTTGCTAGAAATCATTATGACCACCACATTCCCTTTCACTGCCAGCTAACTTTGCATATATTGTAAACCAGAATAATAGGCCTCTTCCATAGCAGTAGTATCAATTTAAGATACACAAGCTACAAAAGAGAAAATTATTACCCTAAACCAACAAAATAGTTCAATATCTACCTCTCCTCAGTTCCATTGTCTGCAGCATGCTGCCTCCCAACCTGCCTATATCAATCATACTTCTACTGTTATCACAGGACCTGGATTTGCACATTGATAAGAGCCAATTGGCTGAAAGTAAGAACTTTGAACATCCATCTGTCGTCTACTTTCAAATTGGAGTTGACCACATAACAACATTAACAGGATGGTATGAAGCTGTTGCCATTCTGCCTTCCCCAGATGAAGGCAATTAAAAATTGACTCCACTTGTTAACAATGTTAACAGGATGGTGTCATAACCAACCCAGTTTTGAGGCTGTTGCTGTTCTGATGAAGGCAGTAAAAGTCAAAGGCATTTGCTGAGGACACGATTGATTTTGATGGCCCTATAGTAGAACAATCTGACTACATAGTATAGCTTTACTAATATGTGATAAATAGCCACAGGTGTGGGGTAGTAGGGGAGTATTTAAGGGCAACTACCACCTGTGTAATTGCATCTCATCAAGGTGTTAAGCAAAACAGGGCAGAAGATCAAGCCCTATTTGTTTTTAAATTATTGTGTTTTTGGATTATTTGTGCAATTTCCCTCCCACTATGTTTTCCTTTATTTGTCCACTTTACCTATATTATTGAAAATCATCAATTTCATTATATTCTTTGCATTTTTCTCTGCTTGGCTGGGCATTTTGTTATATATCTTCTTGCCTAGTGTTGACTGCTGATAGCAGTGACCAATTATTACATGTCATTACTTACTTTAATACAAATGTTTTTTATAATCTTCCCACTGTTGATATTTCCAGTCTTTTGATAGCTGTTCTATGGGCACATATCAATTATGCCACTCCTTTCTCACTTAATAGCTCTATCTTTGATTGTATTGTGTAGCTTCATAGCTGCAGGTCTATTTTTAGCTTGCAGCCATTGTTCTGATCTGACTAATGTCAATAATTTAATGAGTTGTGTAAACTTTAACTGCAGATAAATTATTTCAAATGTCTTGCATTAATATAAAGGTGCATTCATCTTTTCCCTTTGAATCTTTTGTTACATTTGCATACTTTTCTGTGCCTTCAAATTTGGTATTGTGACCTCTTCATTATCAGTAACTAATGAGTTCATCAAAGCTGAATTACCTTTCTGCAATATTTAGTTGAGGTGAGCATTGATTCTCATTTATATCTTTTATTTGAACAACTTATCTTCCAACAGGCTATATAAAAGCTTTTGTTCCTGAAAAAGACAACATTTCCTCGACTATTTCCAGATTTCCTAGGACAAGCCAAACAAAGACATGCACGAGAATTCCTAGAAGCATAGCATTCCAACTGGAACTCTATCAACAAACACATTGAATTAGACCTCATCTACCACCCTCTAAGAAAAGGAACAGGAAGTGACTTCACCAAAGGAAATAACATCACCACAGAAAATGACATCACCAACCCAAAGAAACCCAAACATATAAATAAAATGCAGGAGTTTTTAGCAGTGTTTCGCCTGAGGCCCGCTGAAGATGTTACCTAGTAGGGTGACGAAACGTCTGGAAATGAACCTTCCATCTCAGTGAGCAAACCTACATCCAAAATCATGTCATGAGTGCATGAACTGAGTGAGGCACTTAATCTTTCAGTTTCAATGGCCTAGGCATTACATTGCCTCAGCTGGATGTGTTTTTTTTAGCAGAGAAGCATGTAACAACGCTTGAGTAGTTAGCTCACCATCTTCCCATCACTCATAAGTTCACCTCTATAATGCAGAGAGTGTGTGCACCACATGTAAATAAATAAGTTAGGGTGAAGAGAGCATGTCAAGTTATCGTTTCTTCAGAATTGAGAAGATTTCATGTCACGTATTTGTCTCCATAATTTTCTCCATTCGGTGTACTGCTTTTGACAGCAGCAGCGTATTGAATTGTATAGTTGCTGCTCTTGCTTGTGCATTACTTCCAAATAACTTTACAAATGAAGCAACACCCTTTACAGATGCTTTTGAACAGATAAAAGCAGCTTGAGAAAGAGGCTTTGGAGCGATTTATGGTCAGACTTTACTTTCACTTTGACCCACCCACACAGCGTTGGATGAACAAGGAAATGGCAGACAAGTGAGTTAAACTAAAAGAGCCCTTTTCAGGATGGCAGCCTATGACTAGTGGAGTTCCACAGGGGTCCATGTTGAGACTACAAATATGTACATTATATATTAACAATCTGGATGAAAAAACTGAAGGCATTGTGAGCTAAGTTTGCAGATGACACCAAGATAGATGGAAGGACAGATTGTGTTGAGGAAGCAAGGAGGCTGCAGAAGGACTTGGACAGGCTAGGAAAGTGGATAAAGAAGTGGCAGATGGAATACGATGTGGGAAAGTTTGAAGTTATGCACTTGGGTAAGAAGAATTGAGGTATAGACTATTTTCTAAATGAAGAAAGACTTCAGAAGTCTGAGGCACAAAAGGACTTGGGAGTCCTAGTTCAGGATTCCCTTAAGGTTAACATGCAGGTTCAATTGGCAGTTAGGAAGGCAAATGTAATTATTAGCATTAATTTGAAAAGGGCAAGAATACAAGAACAGAGATGTACCACTGAGACTGTATAAGACTCTAGTCAGACTACATTTGGATTATTGTGAGCAGTTTTAGGCCCTGTATCTAAGGAAGGATGTACTGACCGTGGAGGGTGTCAAGAGGAGAGTTACAAGAATGATCCTGGGGATGAAGGATTTGTCATATGCAGAGTGGTTGATAATTCCGGGTCTGTAATCAATAAAGGATAGAAGGATGTGGGGTGGAATCTGATTAAAATTTACAGAATACTGAGTAGCTTGGATAAAATGGATGTGAAGAAGATGTTTCCATTCAGAGGAGAGATTCTGCTCCTTCCATGGGACTTCTTTGGCCAGAAACCATTCCTTCGCACATCAGGTAATAAAGAACTTGCCTTGACAAATTGCAACAAAATTTCTTCATTGTTGGCAGAATAGTGGGATTGCTTCAAAGCTTAACTGAGATCCTTTGAATCTATGCATAATCTCTATTTTCCACATTTGTGTTCTTTGTTTTCACTTCTACCATGTTACTAAATAAGTTGCAATTTTATCCTTTCGAACTGAAACGAGGCAGAATTTCTTCAGCAAGAGGTTGATGAATTGGGGGAGCTTATTGTTGCAGAAGGCTGTGGAGGCCAGGTCATTGAGCATATTTAAGACAGACATAGATTCTTGATGACAGGGAATAGGTAGGAGAATAAGGTTGAGAAAAAACTCGGCCATGATCAAATAGTGGGCTAAATCAATGGGTTGAAAGGCCTAATTCTGCTCCTAATGACTTTTGTTATTATAGATGTGAATTTTGAATGTAAATGTTTGATTATTGCATAATTAGCTCTTCTAGGGATGTGTAATAACTAATTGGCCCTAAAATTGCAGACTGAAGTCAGAGATTTTACCAGGTATTAAAAGCGCAGCACTCACCTGTTTTATCCATTCCCCCAAAACCTGGTGATTAGCCTTATTTCTTTTCTGGGACCTTGCAACGTAGAAATCAAATGCCATTTTATCCTACATTTCAAGAATAAGTACTCTGCAAAATCGGCTTGTTGGTTCTGAAAACTGTGGAATGTTTTGAATTTATGGAAGACTGATATCAATTCAAACTGGTTCATTTTGTTTTCAGTTTCATCTTGCATTCAATTCATGAATCCAAGTTATTTATGTAAAGGTTTTTTTATTTTAGCTGCAATATGTATTGATTTATGTTTTCATTGTCATGCAACACCATTTTCCCTCCGTTCACTCTGCACCATTTCTGCATCCATTTGCCCTTAACTTTATCAAGGAAAATAAAAGCCTTAACATTAACCTCTTGCACTGCTCAATATCCACATATTATCTTTGAATTTCCTATAATTATGTTCTATCTATGTCCTACCTTCCAACATCAGTTATTGAAAGTTAGGTTTTGTCAGGTCTCTCGCTTCATAATGTAACACACTTGGGTCCTCATTCAATCTTATTGCACTTTATCTTGGCCAACTTGTCTTTCTAGAGCATTACAAAATATATTTGTTCTATTATTTCACTGGAGTTTTACCTTCTGAAACTATATTCAAAGACTATGCAAGTTTGGGTGAGCAAGGACTTTCAGCCAATGTCATGTTTCTGCCCTGAATCTTAAAATGTTCCAATTATGATTCTTACCAGTTTCTTAAATGGATTCAGAATCTCTACCTTCTAACTGTCCTTCCTGACAACCCCGAACATTTTTATAAAGAAATTTAGGCTTTGATATTCATCATTGGAGTGGTCCAGACTAAGTACGCAACATAATTACACAGAACCATCACCATTACAGCTGAGTTTGTTTGAAGGCTTATTAAATTAGAGGTGACACAAGAGGTGACTCACAGGAACCCAGAACCTTCCAAAAAGGTCCCTTAAAAAGCCAGATAATTTGGAGAGCTCCAACTCACTTAAGTTCAATACCTATCCAGGAAATGTTAGTGGATTAAAAGTTCCTCTCACTCCCGGGTAACTGTGAACTCTCAACTCACCACTGACCCTCCAACCATCACCTTTCACCCTGATGTGACTCATTTTCTGACCTGACTACCCTGGGCATGACAGCAGTCCACTCCAACTCTTCCTGACCACACCTCAGCAATGCTCCCCTCACTAGACTCAGGGCCCTTCCACCAACCTAACTCTGGCTCTATGAGCATACCTGAAAATGCCCAACTTTCCACTTGAACACTCACCCACTTTCCTGATACCCTGTCATCTGACTCACCTCACTAGCATCCACCCTCCCCACCTGGCACCTGAGTGCTCTCACTTACATTATCTTTTAAGAATAGATCTCAAAGTGTCTGCTGAGCGTTTAAACAACAGGATCCAGCATTCAGTGCAGTAAAAGGGGGTCTGGTTTATGTGAAGATGTGCTTTACTACTGGAAGAGTAGCTTTCTGGTCAGGTCATTTACAGTCAGCTCCTAACCAGAAGGAGCAGTGAATTTGTCTGATGGTAAGTGGATAATTTTCAGTCTGATCAGGGTCAGAAATACATTCCAAACTTGATTTGAATTTACATGAGTCATTAATTCCTGGTCGTGATCAGGCACAGTCTGCCTTATATCTGTAACTCCAGACCATTGGGTGGAATGTAATGGAGCTCCCTGGATGGATATACTTGTGAAAGGGATCTGGGAGAGTGTAGCAGATGTATCCACACTGGAAAATCCTCTGCAATTGAATTCAGGGCTGAATAGGGCCCAATGCAAAAACATCAACTGATGCTAACAGAATTAGACTTACTACTTGATGCCAATTATCTCTGACCCCACCAAATGGCTCAAGGATTTAATGAAACTTCATCATCTCCCAAAGGTCACTCAGTAAACCCTGTTGGATGTTGTAATGGACTTGTAGGGATAATCACCCACCATTGGGCACTCAGGGTGCATAAAGGAACCCCCAGCATCTGGAAGCTGAGTGCTGCTGAAAAGCAGATAGCTATCTTTGTCTCCAAGTCCCATAACTTCCTAACAGTTATCCCCTCTCCGAAAACCTACATTCTGCTCATTCTCTTGCTTCCTGGGATGCAGCAGCGTGTTATCAGTCATAGGCACTGCACCCAGAGGCGTGGCCAGTAATGGAGATTCCATGTTAGTGATGGCTGGCCACTCTCACAGGATGTGAATTTTGCTGCTGGGATCCTAAATCCTTTGCATAGGCCAGTTAAATATCAAAGGCCAGTGTAGTGATTGGAAGGATGCTCAGGTGGATCTTATTGAAGTTGGAGCCTTGATTGGTGCTGTTAACGTGGGACAATCAGGGAGTCATGGCTGACAGATAAAACAAAGATACAGAGAATCTCTTCACCCAAGTGACTGGCTCTGAGTTGGCTGGTCAGAGCCCATATACTGTGTATATGCAAATAAAGAGTGATTTGGTGATGGGATAGCAACCTCTGTGCAGTTACTTCAGTCACTTAAATTACTATGGGCTGACCCTACAAAAGGAACGTAGGACTCCCTCCTGTTCTCCAACAGATCTGTCACAAGAACAAAATCCCATCATTATTTTTCCTTGTCTCCTTGATCATTTCAGTTAGACTTGTTAATGCGCAATTTGATACAAATTATTCTGGAGCCTACTGGAATTCAGTGTTGGCTCCAGGAGTTTACGGGACTTGTACAATTCTCCAAAACAGTAAACCAATTTATTCACTTTCACTACCTACGTTCCAAAATATCCTACAATTCTATCACATGCCCACTTCAGTGTGCCATCTAACACTGTCTGTAAGTATGTGCTGCACATCCAGCAGGCCACACCTCACTTTATTAATATCCAATAATTGCTCCTGTGGAAGATTATTTTTAAACATGGAACAATGACATAATTTGGAAAACTTGCAAAATAATCCCTGATGCATGCATAGTTTAGTGCATAATATTGTGTGTAGGCTCAATCACAGATGCAAAAATCAGAATTATGATAAGTACAAGACCTGTTAGCAAGTTCAGAGGGAAGGAAAAGAAGATTTTTTAAAAACTGACATTGATACAGCATCTTTCTTAATCTCTAAATGTTATACATCTGTGTACAGAAAATTGAGATTTTTTTGGACGTGTAGTCATTATCGTAATGTAAAAAAACACAGAAAACAATTTCCCCTGAATTTCCAGATGATCTGCTTTTTTAATGATGTTTACGAAAAGAAACAGTTGACCTTACTGATAACAAAACCTAAGGTCAAATTAATTTCTTACCTACTGTAGATTTCACTCAAGATCTCAGTTAAGCTTATTGTAAATTTAATCGAAGCAGGTATTTATCCATTTTCCTGTTAATTCAAGCAAATTGATTGATTTATTGCTGTGACATGTACTGAGATACAGTGAAAAGCGTTTTTTGCCTGTTATATGGGCAGATTGTACAATACAAAGTGCATCAGGATAGCAGAACAGAGTACAGAGTACAGTGTTAGAGCCATAGAAAAGGCACAGAGAGAGAGAGATAAACATTAACATTTGAGGTCCTTTCAAAAGTCTGATAACAGCAGGAAAGAAGCTGTTCTTAAAACTGTTTGTGTGTGTATTTAAACTTTTATACCTTCTGCCTGACAGAAGAGGGTGGAAGAGAGTATACCCGAGGTGAGAGGGGTCTTTGATTATGTTGGTTGCTTTCCTGAGGCAATGGACAGTATAGACGGAGTCAATGAATGGGAGGCTGATTTGTGTAATGGAGTGGGCTATGTTCACAACTCTCTGTAGTTTCTCAGTCTTGGGAAGAGCAATGCTGTGATGCACCCAGATAGGATGCTTTCTATGGTGTATTAATAAAAATTGGTAAGTGTTCCTCTAAGCATGCTGAATTTCCTTAGCCTCTTGAGGAAGTATTGTGTGTTTTCTTGGCCATAGCATTGACATGGATGGACCAGGACAGATTATTGATGATTGTTGCTCCCAGAAACTTGATGCTATCGACCATTTCCACCTCAGCACCGTTGATACAAACAGGGACAGGCCCTGCCCTCCACTTCCTGAAGTCAATGACCATCTCCTCAAAAACCATTAAAATGCTCATTGTCGGTATTTAACCCAAACAGGGTCATTTGAATTGCCAATGGAAAGAAATTTCCATGTCCATCTGACAGGAATTTTAATCAACCTGTTCAAAAATTAATTGCAGGAGGGACTTGAACACAGGCCTCCTGTGATTGTCATGCAACAAAAACACTCAAAAATCCATCTGGTATATTTTCTACTATCTTCATAGTTGCAATGATAGTTGACTTCTTACAGCATTAAATCTCTATCAATTTGTCTACAACAGATGCAAATGAGGTGAGGCAAACAAAAACAGTTGAAATCTTTGGGAATGAAGCCTTAGTGAGTTCATCTGGGTCTGATGTCACTAGTTCTTCAAACTAAACTTATCAGTTGACAAGTTGCAAATGATTCAGAAATTCTGAAAATATTATTAGATAAAAATACTCTGCATGGGAAAGTATGAATGAATCAGCACTAACGGCATCCACCATGTGAGTTTGTCCCATAGCTAGACCTCTCATACATTGGATATTGGCCTTAATAAGAGCTGCATTTGGAGCAAAAAGAGTTGGGATGGAAAGAAATTGTCAGAAAATCCAAAAGTCATTTTTCTGCATCTATCAGGAGTATTTCAATTCTTACGCTGTTGCTAGTGGTTGAAATATATCTCCTATTTGGGGCAGCACAGTGGCTCAGTGGAAGTACCGCTGCCTCATAGTGCCAGTCCCTGGTTTGATTCCAGTCATGGGTGACTATCTGTATGGAGTTAGCATATTCTCCCCGTGTCTGCGTGGGTTTTGTCCACGTGCTCCGGTTTCCTCCCACAGTCTAAGGACATGCAGGTTAGGTGGATTCACCATGCTAAAAAGAATGCCCCTTAGTGTCTACAGATCCACAGGTTAGGTGTAGTAACCATGGTAAAAACTGATGCAAGATTAAAGAGAAGGTGTGGAGTGGTGGATCTGAGTGGCATGCCCTTCAGAGGGTCAGTGCAGACTCAACAGGCTGAATGGTCTCTTTCTGCACTGTAGGGTTTCTATAATTCTATGATTAATCCAAGTTCCAGTTTAAGGCAGGCACTATGCCAGTCATGTTTAGGTGATGGTCTGATTTCTATCAGTTCTATCAGCTTCCTCAATTTCCATTTTATTCTCATCAAAATGGTAAATTTCCAGAAAGCCAGCAAGTTAAAATAAGGTTCAATTGAACAATAATAAATTTGCCTCTTCTGAGGAGGTTCTGCATAACCAACATCACACATTTCAGCTAAATCTGGATTTTTAAATCCAGCCAAACCTGTGCATCTTCCAGATTTAAAAAAAATATTTCTGCCCTTTGACACATAGGCAGCCAATATTTGCAGTCTGATAATTTCAGTAGGAACACATTAATCTATTTTTGTCAGGTACTGCAGATTGATTTAGGAGGAGGATTCTTTAGTTATAATCATCCTGCCAGTTACCATGACTGTGACAGCAGCAATCATCACCAATAACATCTTCTCATTCCTAATTTCAGGAGGAGACAACATAGGTATCGACCAGTCAGCAATGTCAAATTGTATGAAGACCATCATATCAATTGTCCAAGTGAAAAGTTGTTGTCTTACGTATAAATCAGGAGCACTCAGGAGCATCAAGCATAATTTAATGCTCTTTATTTTTGTTCTTGTGGATAAATTTGTTGTCTCTCTTTTGACAGCATGTGCATGGATTAAGAGGGTCAAGGATCATTAAGAATTGATCCTTGAACCTTAACTACATATTTGAGGCACATTGTCATCAGCAGCAGCCCTAAGCTAGGTTCCCGGAGGAGAGGGATCAATCATTTCACGGTTCAATTTGGACTCTGCACCTGCTCTTCCCAGTCCACTTCCAAGTATGAGGAGAAAGTGAGGTCTGCAGATGCTGGAGATCAAAGTTGAAACTTTATTGCTGGAACAGCACAGCAGGTCAGGCAGCATCCAGGGAACAGGAGATTCGACGTTTCGGGCACAGGCCCTTCTTCAGGAATGAGCAGAGAGTGTTCAGCAGGAGAAGATAAAAGGTAGGGAGGAGGGACTTGGAGGAGGGGAGTTGGAAATGTGATAGGTGGAAAGAGGTCAAGGTGAGGGTGATAGGTCGGAGTAGGATGGAGGCGGAGAGGTCAAGAAGAAGACTGCAGGTCAGGAAGGCGGTGCCGGGCTGGAGGGATCCGGCTGAGACAAGGTGGGGGGAGGGGGGATGAAGAAACTGGTGAAGTCCAAGTTCATCCCCTGTGGTTGGAGGGTTCCCAGTCGGAAGATAAGACGCTCCTCCTCCGACCGTCGGGTTGTTGTGGTTTGGCGGTGGATGAGTCCAATGACCTGCATATCCTCGGTGGAGTGGGAGGGGGAGTTGAAATGCTGTGCCACAGGTTGGTTGGGTTGGTTCGTCCGGGTGGCCCAGAGGTGCTCTCTGAATCGCTCTGCAAGTAGGCGGCCTGTCTCCCCAATATAGAGGAGGCCACACCGGCTGCAGCGGATGCAGTAGATGATGTGGGTGGAGGTACAGGTGAATCTGTGGCGGATATGGAAGTTTCCCTTGGGGCCTTGGAGAGAAGTGAGGGGGGAGGTGTGGGCGCAAGTGTTGCACCTCCTGCGGTTGCAAGGGAAGGTGCCGGGAGTGGAGGTTGGGTCGGTGGGGGGTGTGGATCTGACAAGGGAGTCGCGGAGGGAGTGGTCTCTACGGAAAGCTGATAGGGGAGGGGAGGGAAATATATCCTTGGTGCTGGGGTCTGTTTGGAGGTGGCGGAAGTGACGGCGGATGATGCGCTGTACATGGAGATTGGTGGGGTGGTAGGTGAGGACCAGTGGGGTTCTGTCCTGGTGGCGGTTGGAGGGGCGGGGCTCAAGGGTGGAGGAGCGGGAAGTGGAGGAGATGCGGTGGAGGGCACCGTCGACCACGTCGGGGGGGAAATTGCGGTTCTTGAAGAAGGAGGCCATCTGTGTTGTACGTATTTTGAACTGGTCCTCCTGGGAGCAGATGCGGCGGAGACGAAGGAATTGGGAGAATGGGATGGCGTTTTTACAGGGGGCAGGATGGGAGGAGGTGTAGTCCAGGTAGCTGTGGGAGTCGGTTGGTTTGTAGTAGATGTCCGTGTTGATTCGGTCGCCTGAGATAGAAATGGAAAGGTCTAGGAAGGGGAGGGAGGAGTCCGAGACTGTCCAGGTGAATTTGAGGTCGGGGTGGAAGGTGTTAGTGTAGTGGATGAACTGTTCAACCTCCTCGTGGGAGCACGAGGTAGCGCCGATACAGTCATCAATGTAGCGAAGAAAAAGATGGGGGGTGGGGCCAGTGTAGTTGCGGAAGATGGATTGTTCCACATACCCTACGAAGAGGCAGGCATAGCTGGGGCCCATGCGGGTGCCCATGGCTACTCCTTTCGTTTGGAGAAAGTGGGAGGATTGGAAAGAAAAGTTGTTCAGGGTGAGGACCAGTTCGGTCAGTCGAAGGAGGGTGTCGGTGGAAGGGTACTGGGTGGTACGGCGGGAAAGGAAGAAGCGGAGTGCTTTGAGTTACGGCGGGAAAGGAAGAAGCGGAGTGCTTTGAGTACGGCGGGAAAGGAAGAAGCGGAGTGCAGGCCATGAGCCCAGGTTCCACTGATTCTTGATGAGATAAGATAACTTTCACTTTACACTGGGGAACTTAATGCACAAGACAGTCATCCTTGCATGCAGATACCTTTGTTTTCTTTTTATTTTGTAGTCTTTATTTCTTGGCATTACAACTACTGGATTAAATATTTGAGAGGTTCCAATTCAGTGGATTTTGAGTTAAGAATTATTAGTTACACTTAAACGAGTTAAACTATGTAGGATTTATATTACCTTTCACTAAACCATGTGGGCTCTGCCTAATTACCTTGAGTTTTTTTTTAAGTGCTCCACTCTTGTATCTTTAATATGCCTGTGACAGACATTACACTAACTTTCTGTCTCCCTAATAGAGGAGTTACATTTGCTATTTTCCAACCTTAATGGAACCTTCCTGTCAGAGAGATTTGCCCAATAGATTAGAGATCACAAAACACAGTTCCAAGTGAAATTGACAAACAGTTTATTGCAAGCAATATGGCTGGAAGAGAAATTGACTAGCCTGACATAAAACTGGCAGTCTGCACAGGTAGATCAGATTTCTCTTCCCAGAGCTGAGGAGGGGGCCAGTTTTATGTAATGCTGCACAATGACACTGATTAAGAAATGGGAAACTACAGTGTATCTGGAAATGGAGTGATCTAGTTACAAGGATACTAATTGGAAACGTTATCGGATGAATGTCCTGTTCCTTCACACAATGCAACATCCTGACAGTATCTTTGGTTCTATTCACCTTCACAGGTAGGTGTTAATGTCTCTTCTGAAGTGGTGAGGTGCTTCCATTGTCCTGTTCCTGGAGCATGTCCTTGCTGGTGCCTGTCTGTCTGTCTTGCTCTTTGTGTGGATTTGGTATTGCGGGGTTGTGAAACTGCCCTTAGGGCTTTGAGATATCTGTGCTGCTCTGTCATGTCCATGGGAGCTTAAAGTATGTTGTGGTTCTGTTTGCCGAGCTGGGACTTTGTGTTGCAGACGTTTCGTCCCCTGTCTAGGTGACATCCTCAGTGCTTGGGAGCCTCCTGTGAAGTGCTTCTGTGATCTTTCCTCCGGCATTTGTAGTGGTTTGAATCTGCCGCTTCCGGTTGTCAGTTCCAGCTGTCCGTTGCAGTGGTCGGTATATTGGGTCCAGGTCGATGTGCTTATTGATTGAATCTGCGGATGAGTGCCATGCCTCTAGGAATTCCCTGGCTGTTCTCTGTTTGGCTTGTCCTATAATAGTAGTGTTGTCCCAGTCGAATTCATGTTGCTTTTCATCTGCATGTGTGGCTACTAAGGATAGCTGGTCGTGTCGTTTCGTGGCTAGTTGGTGTTCATGGATGCGGATCATTAGCTGTCTTCCTGTTTGTAGTGTTTTGTGCAGTCCTTGTATGGGATTTTGTACACTACATTGGTTTTGCTCATGCTGGGTATTGGGTCCTTCATTCTGGTGAGTTGTTGTCTGAGAGCTGTTGGTTTGTGTGCTGTTATGAGTCCTAGTGGTCGCAGTAGTCTGGCTGTTAGTTTGGAAATGCTCTTGATGTATGGTAGTGTGGTTAGTCCTTTGGGTTGCGGCATGTCCTCGTTCCGTTGTCTTTCTCTTAGGCATCTGTTGAGAAATTGCGCAGGTATCCGTTTTTGGCGAATACATTGTATAGGTGTTCTTCTTCCTCTTTTTGCGGTTCTGGTGTACTGCAGTGTGTTGTGGCCCTTTTGAATAGTGTCTTGATGCAACTTCTTTTGTGTGTATTGGGGTGGTTGCTTTCGTAGTTCAGGACTTTGTCTGTGCCTGTGGCTTTCCTGTGTACCTTTGTGGTGAATTCTCCGTTCGGTGTTCTCTGTACCATCACGTCTAGGAATGGGAGTTGGTTGTCCTTTTCTTGATTAGATTAGATTAGATTAGATTAGATTACTTACAGTGTGGAAACAGGCCCTTCGGCCCAACAAGTCCACACCGACCCGCCGAAGCGTAACCCACCCATACCCCTACATTTACCCCTTTACCTAACACTACAGGCAATTTAGCATGGCCAATTCACCTGACTTGCACATCTTTGGAGTGTGGGAGGAAACCGGAGCACCCGGAGGAAACCCACGCAGACACGGGGAGAATGTGCAAACTCCACACAGTCAGTCGCCTGAGGCGGGAATTGAACCCGGGTCTCTGGCGCTGCGAGGCAGCAGTGCTAACCACTGTGCCACCGTGCCGCCCTCTCTCGTGAATCGGATTCCTGTGAGTGTGGCGTTGATGATCTGGTGTGTGTTCTCTATTTCTGTGTTTTTAATGATTACAAAGGTATCATCCACATATCTGACCCAGTTTGGGTTGAATTTGCGGTAAGACTGTTTGTTCTAATCTTTGCATTACCGCTTCTGCTATGAGTCCAGAGACGGGTGAGCCCATGGGTGTGCCGTTGATTTGTTCATATATTTGGTTGTTGAATGTGAAGTGTGTTGTGAGGTACAGGTCCAGTAGTTTGAGAATGCCATCTTTGTTGATAGGTTCAACGTCCTGTTGTCTGTTCTGTATGTCCAGCAGGTTGGCTGTTGTTTCACTGGCTAGGGCTTTGTCAACAGAGGTGAACAGTGCCGTTACATCGAATGAGGCCATGGTTTCTTCCTTGTCTATGTGTATATTTCTGATGATGTCCAAGAACTCCTGCGTTGACTGTATAGAGTGTCTGGATCCGCTGATCAGGTGTTTCAGTTTCTGCTGTAGTTCTTTAGCCAGTTTGTGTGATGTTGTGCCTGGTAGTGATACTATGGGTCTGAGTGGGATGTCTGGTTTGTGCACGTTAGGTAGTCCATAGTCTGGGGGTGTTGTTGCTTTCAGGTTTCATTCTTTGTAGGTCAAACCTGGTTATCTGTCCGTTTTTTTGTAGGTTCCTCGGTGTGTTATTTATCCTATTGGTGAGCTGTGGGGTGGGGTCAAACTCCCTCTTTTGGTAGGCGCAACTTCATCAACAGATGCCTAAGGGAAAGACAACGGAACGAAGACATGCCGCAACTCAAAGGACTAGCCACACTACCATACGTCAAGAGCATTTCTGAACTGACAGCCAGACTACTGCGACCACTAGGACTCATAACAGCACACAAACCAACAGCCACTCTCAGACAACAACTCACCAGAACGAAGGACCCGATACCCAGCATGAGCAAAACCAATGTAGTGTACAAAATCCCATACAAGGACTGCACAAAACACTACATAGGACAAACAGGAAGACAGCTAACGATCCGCATCCATAAACACCAACTAGCCACACACGCAGATGACAAGCAACATGAATTCGACTGGGAAAACACTACTATTGTAGGACAAGCCAAACAGAGAACAGCCAGGGAATTCCTAGAGGCATGGCACTCATCCACAGATTCAATCAATAAGCACATCGACCTGGACCCAATATACTGACCACTGCAACGGACAGCTGGAACTGACAACCGGAAGCGGCAGATTCAAACCACTATAAATGCCGGAGGAAACATCACAGAAGCACTTTGCAGGAGGCTCCCAAGCACTGAGGATGTCACCTAGACAGGGAACAAAACGTCTGCAACACAAATTCTCAGCTCGGCGAACAGAACCACAACAACGAGCACCCGAGCTACAAATCTTCTCACAAACTTTGAGCTTAAAGTATATTCCCTTGTCTGTGTGCTGTCTGATTCAGCTTGTGAACTGCTTCAGAATTCTTGGTGTTCTAGTATAGTTTGGCCAATTTTGCCTTTGTGTGTCTATCGTGGGTTAGCAAATCTTTTCCCACACTTCCCAAAGCCAGGAATTTTTGAGAAATTAAAATCAACACATGAACGAGCCGATTCATCACTTTTTTTAAGATCCTAGGATGAAGGCCATTCGGACGTAAGAATTCAACCATTTGTTCAGAACTAATTCTCTGGTATTTGTAATTTTCTTGAGTTGTTCTATCCCTTCCATTTTCTGAGTGACTGTTATTTTTTATCTTGTATAGTGAAGACCAATGCAAAATGCTATATGAGATTGTTGTGCCCATTGGAACTATCTGAGGGTTGGTTAACTGTCAATAATCTTTCTTATTGGTATTAGTTTAAGTTACCAATACCAATTAGGAAAGGATACCTACACGCAGTCTTCAGCAAAAGGATGTAAGGTCATGTTGAACAGAATTGTTTTGTTAGAAAGTACTTAATAATTATTTTTAATTCATATATGGATTGTGGCATTGCTCGCCAGCATTTATTGTCTGTCCCTACTTGCCCTTGAAGATACTTTGTAGAGGTTGGTACAACTGAGAGGCTCGTTGAGCCACTTCAAAGGGCAATTGAGAGTCAACCACATTGCTGTGGGTCTGAAGTCACATGTAGGCCAGACCAGGGAGGATAGCAGATTTCCTTCCCGGAAGGACATAGTGAACCAGATGGGTTTTTCCCAACAGTTGTTTCATGATTTAGTAGACTTTTAATTCCAGATTTTCTTTATTATTAAATTCACATTCCAGCATCTCCCGTGACAGGACTCAAACCCATGTCCCCAAAACATTTGCTGAGTTTTTGGAGTAATAGTCCAGCAATTATACGATCGCTGAACTATCGCCTCCCCTAAATTGTTACATTACATCTAAGTTACATGATAGTCTCTTCTGAGACCTCAAGTTAGAGTCAGTTCACATGGTTACTGATGCCACTCGAAAAAGGCCTGTTCTTTGTCTCCTATCTGTGAACCAATTTTCTATCTGCATCAGTACACTGCCCCAATTGCTTGTACTTAAGTTTTACATGCCAATCTCTAACATGAGACTTTTTTGAAAGCTATAGGGAGACACTGAATAGGTTGGCGCTGTTTTCTCTGGAGCTTTGGAGATTGAGGGGTAGCCTTATAGAGGTTTACAAAATCATGAGGGGCATGGGTAGGATAAACGGAAAAGGTCTTTTCCCTGAGGTGGAGGAGAAAGATTTAAAAGGGACCGAAGGAGTAACTTTTTCATGCAAAGGTTGGTGTGTGTATGGAATGAGCTGCCAGAGGAAGTGGTGGAGGCTGGTGCAGTTACAATATTTGAAAAATGTGGTGCTGGAAAAACACAGCAGGCCAGGCAGCATCCGAGGAGCAGGGGAATCGACATTTCGGGCATAAGCCCTTCTTCAGGAATGAGGCTGGTGTGCCAAGCGGGCTGAGATCTCAGCCCACTTGGCACACCAGCCTCATTCCTGAAGAAGGGCTTATGCTCGAAACTTCGATTCTCCTGCTCCTCAGAGACTGCCTGGCCTGCTGTGTTTTTCTAGCACCACATTTTTCAACTTTGGTGCTCCAGCATCTGCAGTCCTCACTTTCTCACAGTTACAATATTTAAAAGGCAGCTCAGTGGGTATATGAATAGGAAGGGTTTAGAGGGATATGGGCCAAGTGCTGGCAAATGGGACTAGATTAGTTAAGGATATGTGGTCAGTGTGGACGAATTGGACTGGTGGGTCTGTTTCCGTGCTGTACATCTCTATGACTCTATGACATTACTTTTTAGCTACATGGAACTTAGCACCAGAACAACAACTATCAAACTGGCAAGCTCCAGCCTGGAACATTCCTCATATCTGGATGGCTGGAGCTTACCTTGTTAAGCAGTTAACCTTTACAGGTGTTCCAACTCATACAACACAAAATATATATTCAATTATAAGAGAGGATTCAGAAGAGGTGTACAGAATGTTGTCAGGTTTGAAAGTTTTGAGTTATGAAGAAAGAGCTGAAAAATGTGTTGCTGGAAAAGCGCAGCAGATCAGGCAGCATCCAAGGAGCAGGAGAATTGACGTTTCGGGCATAAGCCCTTCTTCAGGAAGAAAGTTATGAAGAAAGTCTGGATAGGCTGGGACTTCTTACCTAGAGAGTAGAAAGGTGAGAGGAAATCTGATAGAAGTTTACAAAAATAGTGATGTGTATAGATAGAGTTAATGGAAGTTGTCTTTTCCCTAGGATGGAGGATTCCAAGACTAGGGGCACGTTTTAAGATGAGAGGAGAGAGATTTAAAAAAGACATAAAAGGTATTTTTTTTTACAGAGAGGGTCGTTAATGTGTGGAATGAATTTCCTGAGAAAGTGGTAGATGTGGGTTCAATTACAACAATTAAAAGCCATTTGGATAAGTACATGAATAGGAAATGTTCAGAGGGATATGGGCCAGGAACAAGCAGGTGGGACTAGTTTAGTTTTGGATTATGTTGGGCATAGACTGGTTGGACCGAAGGGTCTGTTTTCATGCTGTATGATTCTATGACTTTATTCTGACATTACTTTATTTTCTCTTACTAATTTCTCAGAATTATTTTCTATAAGATTAACAATCACTTTGTTGACGCTTTTCATTTTAAAATATCTGTAAGAACACTTCTGTGTTTTCATAATTCTACCTAACATTTTCTTATTCTGTTCTTTTTTCTCTCTTTTTAATGTTCTAGTCAAGCTTCACCGTGTTTTTTTTAATATTCTGTCCAAACTTCTGAACTTCTGTCCAAAACTGTGTGTTTTTTTCTTTAAGTTTGGTACTACCTCTTAGAATAAAGTTAAAAATCACACAAAACCAAGTTATAGTCCAACAGGTTTATTTGGAAGCACTACCTTTCAAAGTACTGTTTCTTCATCAGGTGGTTATGGAGCAGAATCATAAGACACAGAATTTATAGCAACAGGATTGCAGTGTCATGGAATGTAATATTAAACAAAGTTAGCTTCAGTCTTTCATCTTTTAGAATGATCATGTTAATTTTCGTTCCTTCATATGTAAATCCCAGAACTTTTTAAAGTTATATTCTCAAGATAGCTTTTAACAATAGGTGCCATCTCAGCTCAGATAATGCATTGAAGATGTAAACGTAAAGTCTGTCTGTGTCCCAATGTTAAGTCAGACTGATTCTATTTCTAAAGTGGGACTTAAAGAAGCTTACATGGAGTTATGTAGTTTTTGTGCAAATTAAAATGTAATTCTGCAAGTACAAGTTCACCCCGCAAACCTATATGTGTGTGCAGGGGAGACAAGTGAGTGTGTGCATGTGGGTCTGTGTATAGGGGTGTGAGTGTCTGTGAAAGAGTGTGTGTTTGTGTGTAAGTGTAATAGGGTATAAGTCTGTGAGAGGATGCTTGTGTGAGTGTTTGGGGTGTATGTGTGAGCGTGTGAGAGAGCTTGTGCATGAGAGAGGGTCTGTGTGGGTGTGTGTGATCCAGAACATTTGGCCTCGCACCTTTGGGTGACCATTCTCTAAGGTGGACTTTGGAACAGGTGAAAAACAAAGTGGCCGAGCAGAGGCTGATAGCCAAGTTCAGTACCCATATGGATGGCCTCAACCGGGACCTTGGATTCATGTCACATTACAGGTGACCACTATTGCACTATACCCACACACACTCATGCAGACCCTCTATCAAGCACAAGTTCTGAGTAGATTAGTGGAGACCAAAGTCTTGGATATAAAGCACGGATAGAGTTACAATGAGGAGTTTCAGGGATATTCTGGTTTGGTGAACTATGAAAGATCAAATGACCTTCCTTACCAATATAATTATGGGATCTTGTAAATTGTAAATGATCTACTATCATATTCAAATCATGCTGGCAGAGTTGATTACAAAATTTAACACCTAAGAGCATGATAAATCCCTTAACAACCTCATTGAAATTAATGTTATAAAAAGTTAGATTCAATATGCCAAAGTACAAGTCTATAAAGATTTTGTATTTTGTCTGAAGAGTTGCTGCAAATACCAATTAATTGGAATCACTAGGGTTTACTTGGAAGGATCAAGCAGACTGAGCTGAAGCCCTTTATTATGTTTTGTAGAATTTTGAAAATGTTCTTACGGTGAATTTGGATTGGCAAATCAATGCGACAAGCGATGTTATTACATTTCTCTGCTGATGGACATTAGGAAAATTAAAATCAATGAAGGGAATAATTGAATGCAATCCAATGATGATGACTCCAAAATCTTATGAAGCACATGGGCAGATAAAAATTTACAATATCATCTGCTCTACCAAGATTTGCAATTTTCACTTTTCCACTGTTTCCTTACAACAACCCAAAACCCATGTCCTCCACCATCTTTAAATGTCAAGGGCAATAGGTGCTTTGAAACACTCATGATCTCATCTCAAGTATCCAATGCACAATCCTGAGTTAGACTTGCATTGCTGTATTGAGCATCTGAAAAGCTATACTTCATAATACTGTTGGAGTATCTTTACCACATCAACTAAGGAGTTTATAAAAATATCCCTGAGCCATCAGCTTCTCAAGAGCAGTTCAAACTGGGGAAATACACTAACTTTCCCAGAAATGTCTGCATTCACAAAATTAATCAAGTTAAAATGATAGAGAGAAAATTCTCGATTAATGTGTTAAGCTTATTTCTATCAGAATTCCATGGAATAAAGAAGGTTCTTTAAAACAGTTACCAATGATTATATTATTTCTCAACATACCATAAGTCAATTGAATAATCCAACTGTTAAGCAATACCAGCAAGAATACGAGTGAATCCCTGTCTGAATGCAGAAATGTGTGACTGTGATTACTATTTAAAAATTGATACTCTTGGAACTAGTCCTTAGCTAATCAAATCATGATTTTTTTTCAAAATTTCTCTCAGAACCTCTAAATGAATGCTGGGAACATAATGTAGAAGAAAACAAATTGTCAATTTTCACTGTTAACATCTCCACAGTGTTGCTGATTGGCTTTTTTAGAAGGGAACTAAAAACACTAAAAGGCTGCAGTTTCAGCACTTAAGAGGCAATTTTTGAAAAGAATGTATTTATTCATTTTGTGAGATGTAGATATTGCTGGCTGGGCCCAGCATTTATTGCCCATCCCTAGTTGCCCCTTGAGAAGGTGGTAGTGAGCTGCCTTCTTGAACTGCTGCAGTCTACGTGCTGTGGGTTGACCCATAATACCCTCAAGGAGGGCATTCCAGGATTTTGACCCAGCGACACTGAAGGAACGGCGATATATTTTCAAGTCAGGATAGTGATTGGCCTGGGGGGGTGGTGTTCCCATATATCTGCTGCCCTTGTCCTTCCAAATGGAAGTGGTCATGGATTTGGAAGGTGCTGTCTGAGAATCTTTGGTGAATTTCTGTAGTGCATCTTGTAGATAAGTACACACTGCTTCTACTGAGCGTCAGCAGTAGAGGGAGTGGATGCTTGTGGATGTTGTGCCAATCAATTAGCAATTCTTACCAATGACCAGGATAAGAAAACTGGCAGCTACAGTTAACATAGCTTCAGGAGTATCCCTCCTCAAGTGGAGCACCATGAAGGAGCACTTATAAAATAATTTCAATGATAACCAAATGTCCCATGTGGGTAAAGTTAACACATCACTGTCCATGTCAGATTGTATCTTTAATAAAAGGTGTTATCTGTTTACTTTTCATGTTTGATGGAATTCTGTTAGTGCAGAAGTGGCACGGCTCAACCGAAGACCCTGGTTTGTGCAGTCAGTGTTTGGACCATGCAGAAACACCAGATGATGGTCGGAGAAGAAGCCTGGGTTTATACCAGAGCAAATAGCAATAGTGGATGTTGAATATGGAATTTTATTTGCTTGGTTGGTTGCATTGGGAATGTTCATATGGACAAAGTGCTTCCTGTGTCTGCCTTGCACCTACATCTTGGAGCCTGCCATTTGGTTCTATTTAAATCAGGACATAGTGGTAGGTCATCAGCTTCCTCCTCTCCTGGGGATGTCATGCACTTCATTAATTCCTCAGTGGCCATGGTCTCTCCCCTCTGCAGTGATAGGTTGTTTTATGCACAGTAAACCAGCATCATCCAGGGGACCATCACTGGACTATATTGAATTGACCAATTGGTGTGATCCATATACTACACCGCAGTAAAGATATTAGAGTATTTGAGGAGGAGTTGAGAACCCAGAGAGGGATGCAGCCACTCCCCTGCAGTAAAGACATGAGTAGTATTCTGCACAATCTGCCATCAAACTAAAAGATATTCAGTGTCGTGCAGTACATGAGTTTAAGTGTCAGTATGATGCCACTGAAGTAGGATTTATGTCTTTAAAACAAATAAACCATACCAAATAACAATCCCTCTGACTACAGTGGACAGCATATCAACTCTTGAAATTTATTTATTTTTTAACATTGCCCATCCCACTCTCCTCTCAGGCCCCTTTCAACAGATCTCTGTGCCACAAGATGGGAGGTCCCTGGGTTCTCAACTCCTCCTTCTCTACCCTAACCACTCTGGCCATGTTACACCAGTTTCTGAGGGTGTAAGTTCTCTGGTCTCACAGCTGCCAAACGCAGTGGTGACCTCAGGTGCTGTCCCCTCCTGATATACCTACAACACGAACATCTTTCACATCACTCACACTCCTCAACAAAATTTGAATGGGCCTCTAAGATGCTGTTTAATTGGTCTTTTGATTGGTAGTTTTGAAATAACATACTATGCTTTCACTAGACTTGCTATTCCACCATTGGTAAGATGTAGAGCCAATGCAGTGAAGTTAGAGGTCCATCCTGACATTAAATTATGATGCTCACATGGAGACATTTACAGACACAATGGGCCAAATTGCCTCCTTCTGTGTCAGAACACATCAGTGATTCTGTGACACAACCTTCTTGTATAAGGATATTTAAGAGACTGGAAAGGATAAGAAAGAGGAATGTCTTAAGTACAAATGGCATCATGTAGACTTCTGAGATCTCAGAAGAGTGAGAGTTAAGATCCAGGTCCTGCTCATACAGTCCGTAACAATGTCTATCAAACCAGTGTAACTTCGACTGAATTGCTATCATGAAATAACTTTCATTTTGTTTAAGATAAGATGCTCTTTTCATTGGATTGTGAAGTATCTTCCCTCTGTCACATTGAGGAAAGTCAGCATGGCTTTGTGAAGGGGAAATCATACCTGATAAATTTATTACAGTTCATGAGGAGGTAACTAGCAAGACAGATAAAGTGGAACCACATCGAACATATTTGGATTTCCAAAATGTAAATCACAAGATACAGCCCAAAAATCTACTTAACAGGGTAAGAGTCCATGGTGTTGAGGGTAGTATATCAGTATGGGTAGAGGATTGACTAAATAATAGAAAACAGACAGTTTGAGATAAAGGGGGCATTTTCAGGAAGGATGGAGTGCCACATGATCAGTTCTGTGACCATAATTATTTACAATAACTATTAATAACTTGGATGAGGGAAGGGAAGGTACAACTGCCAAGTTTACCAATGACACAAGAATAGGTGGGAAAGTAGGTTATGAGGAGGATACAAAGAATCTACAGTGGGAAGATACAGACTAAGTGAAAAGAATATAACATGGGAAAATGTGGTTACGTGCTTTGGCAGCAAGATTAGAAGAGCCAAATATTACTTAAACTGGAAAAGACTGCAGCAAAGAAGCCTTCATGTAGCTTAATCACAACAAGTTATCATCCAAGCTCATTGGGTAATAGAGAAGGCAAATAGACTGTTGGGCTTTATTTCAAAGGGAATGGAATATAATCATAGGGAGATCTTGATAAAATTGTGCAAGACACCAGCCAGAACAGACCAAGAATAATGTGAACAGTTTGTGACTCCTTATCTAAGGAAAGGTATATTGGCATTGGGGGCAGTTCAGAGAAGGGTCACTAGATTGATTCTGGGTCCAGAGAGATTGTCTTGAGGAGGGGTCAGGTAGACTAGGCCCGTACTCATTAGAGTTTAGAAAAATGACAGGCAGCCTTATGGAAACATACAACTTTCTTAGGGAGCTCGACAGAGTAGATACTGAGAGATTGTTTCCCAGGTGAGGGAATCTAGGACTAGAGCACGTAAACCTAGAATGAAAGATTGCCAATTTAAGACAGAGGAGAGCTGGAATTATTTTCTGTCACAGGGTAGTTAATCAGTGGAATTATTTACTACAGAAGGGAATTGAGGCTAGGTCATTGAGTATGTTTAAGACTGATAGATTTTTAACCAGCAAAAAGTTTGAGGTTATGGTTGTAATTCAGGAACGTGGATTTGAGAATCATTTGACCAGGTTCAATGTCATGGAATGGTGGAGTAAACTCGATGGGTCGAATGTCCTGTTTCTGCTCCTAGATCTCAAGATCAGTACAACAATCGAACGGATACCAACACAGAAAGCTCACAGGGACTTGCATTCTTCAGTCACTGAAAAATAATGTGTTTTCTGTAAAACAGTTAATCATTTTCAGAAACCGTGCTGCATTGGGACATGGTCAAAGAGTAGCAAAATGTCAAGCAACTGCTCGCACAAAGAATTCCACAAAGTAGCACAGTCTATCAATGGAAGAAAATCCACCTCAGATGAAATAGATGATCCAGACCTAACTTTCTGGTAATAATATGTTTTTGTTGATGGACATCTTACCAGTTTTAAGATTGATACAGGATGAGGGTCACAATGTTATCTGAAAGCGGGCCATGGTGAAGCAAAACAGCATACAGTTGACAGCATTGCAACTATTTTGCCCACAGGCTTAGCTATTAAGATTGAAGGTAGGCTACAAACAATTCTCCACCACAAGGGTGTCAGATAGTTGAGAAGTTACACTTAGGTCACAATCAAGCGTTCTTCCTCGTGTGTGCATGATATCTTGACCTAGCGTTTTTCAAATGGCTGAAGGAGTCAAATGAGTTAAGTTGAAGAAACAATTTGTCCTGGAACAGCCAGCCATATGACAACAGATCAAGCAACTTTTGGGTAAAGAACAGCTGATTATGGAACATCTGATTAAATGACAACTGATAGAGGATTTCAGAGCTCTCTCTAGAAGTATGGCACAACCCAAACTGAAAGCAACATCCAAGTGAGATTAGCTGTGTTGCCATGCAAAAAAAGGTGTTTCATATTGCAAGTTAAATGGAAACCTGTGACTATACTAAGTTGTCAGGAATGTTTTCAACTGCTATCAATACTGAAGAGAGTTCTGCTGTGAGAAGCTGAAAGATTTTTAAGAAAACATAATCAGTCAAATTGCTGAAGAGTAGTACGTAGCAGGATTTATACGTATCTGGAAAAGCAAGGACTGATTAGAGACAGTCAACATAGCTTTGTGGTTGGGAAGTCATATCTCACAAACTTGATTGAGTTTTTGAAGAAGTAATAAAGAGGATTTATGTGGACAGAGCAATGGACGTGATCTATATGGACTTCAGTAAGGCATTCAACAAGGTTCCCCATGGGAGACTGGTTCGCAAGGTTAGACTTCACGGAATACAGGGAGAATGAGCCATTTGGATACAGAACTGGCTCAAGGGTAGAAGACAGAAGGTGGTGGTGGAGAGTTGTTTTTCAGACTGGAGGCCTGTGACCAGTGGAATGTCACAAGGATCGGTGCTGCGTCCACTATGTTTCATTATTTATATAAATGGTTTGGATGTGAGTATAAGAGGTAATGTTAGTAAGTTTGCAGATGACACCAAAATTGGAGGTGAAGTGGACAGCGAAGAAGGTTACCTCAAATTACAACAAGATCTTGATCAGATGGGCTGAGGAGCAGCAGATGGAGTTTAATTTAGATAAATGTGAGGTGCTGCATTTTGTGAAAGCTAATCTAAGCAGGACTTAGATACTTAATGGTAAGGTCCTAGGGAGTGTTGCTGAACAAAGAGACCTTGGAGTACTGGTTCATTATCTCCTTGAAAGTAGAGTCACAGTTAGATAGGATAGTGAAGAAGGTGTTTGGTATGCTTTTCTTTATTGGTCAGAGTACTGAGTGCAGGAGTTGGGCAGTCATGTTGTGTCTGTACAGGACATTGGTTGGGCCAGTTTTGGAATGTTCTGGTCTCCTTCCTATCAGAAGAACGTTGTGAAACGTGAAAGGGTTCGGAAAAGATTTACAAGGATGTTGCCAGAGTTGGAGGATTTGAGCTATAGGTAGAGGTTGAATAGGCTAGGGCTGTTTTCCCTGGAGTGTCCGAGGTTGAGGGGTGACCTTATAGAGGTTTATCAAATCATGAAGGGCAGGGATAGGATAAATAGACAAAGTTTCTTCGCTGGGGTGGTAGAGTCCAGAACTAGAGGACATAGGTTTAGGGTGAGAGGGAAAAGATATAAACGAGACCTAAGGGCAACTTTTTCACGCAGATGGTGGTGTGTGTATGGAATGAGCTGCCAGAGGAAGTGGTGGAGGCTGGTACAATTATAACATTTAAGAGGCATTTGGATGGTATATGAATAGGAAGGGTTTGGAGGGATATGGGCCGAGTGCTGGCAGGTGGGACTAGACTGGGTTGGGATATCTGGTCAGCATGGAAAAGTTGGACTGAAGGGTCTGTTTCCATGCTGTACATCTGTATGACTCTATGATCTCATTGAGTATTCTTATCTTATTTGATGAATCTTTAACTGTTCTAATCAATACAACACAGCCTGGTGAACAAATAGCCTTGGCAGATTTAATTCTAATGTCAGATGTTGAGGTGATTCAGAAAACACAAGTGCAACCAAAGAATTATTATGTTCCGAAAGGAACCCTCAGTGTCAAGGCCAGGGATTATGCCAAGCAGGAAGTAGTCTTCAAATTGTGTGACTGATTCAGTGAACATGTTGGTTTAACCAATAAGGCAATCACTGAGGACAAATGAAAGTATCCAAGATGAAGTAAAACGTTTACACAGACCACCACAGGTTTAACAGCAGATGGAGAATAAAAATCTGTTGATACAGGTTCGCAGATATAACCCGTCCAACTCCATGAAAGCTATCACTGAGAGTGAATGATCAGTTCTCAAAGATTCAGAACACAGCCAAGAAGGAATTGGGAGATCTGATGATCCAGAATATTTCAACAAAATAACAGTACAACTGTGCTCCACAAAACGATTTCATGAAATTAAATTACCTCCAGATTCTGTACCAGAGTGTATTTCATGATGTCCTCCAAGAAGGAAATCCACGAGATGAAATATTTTAACACATTTCCAGCCCTCACACATTTAGGAACTGAATCAAATCAAAGATCTGCCAACCTTCCAAGTTCAAAGAGAGAGTGTTTTGGGAGAACAATGAACACTTGAATGTGTGAAGTCAAAGACTTGATGGGTTGCCAACTGGTGAATGTAATAACATAAGCAATGTGTAAATATGAACTAGAAGCAGAAAAATCGGGGTGGGGGAGGAAGAGATGTTGCAGTGTTAAGGTCTCAAAGAGTCAAAACTAAATATACCACCATGAGGTGAGTATATGAGCTTGTTGGGAGCAGAGCTCAGTAGGTGAAAGAAGTAAGACCTCCCAACGGGGTGTCACTTATAGTTTAAATGTAACAAAGTCTGCCAAATTAGTGTAACTGTTTATAGTTGTTATCATGCAACAAATTATGTCTTGTTTAAGGCAGAACTTCTTCTCATTAGAGTACAAAATCAGATAGGCCCTGTGTATGACCAAGCTGGTAAAGGATGGTAGCAGAAAATCAAACATCCAGTGAGCAATAGTACGGAGAGCTCATCCATGATGAGCAATGGTATGCTCATGCACTGTTTTGCGTCTTTCTTCAGAGCTTCAAACACCCTATCAGTCTCCTGCCTCATTTATAGCAAATGAAGCAAGAGTAACTCAGGAAATTCCCATTATGGCGAGCAAGTCAAAGACAAGCAAAATTTTTATCAATCTAGAGAGACCAAAATTTCCTTGGATTTGCTAGTAAATGGAACGTTTTTTGACTGGAAACAAGTCTCACTATTTTCCTTAGTCATTTGGTATCATCACTTGCCCTAGCAGCTCATGTTGTATTACAAAACCTCCTCTCATTAACGAGAATCTCCATAAACCCAGGTTTTTTGGCCAAGCCTTTGGCTGCTCCCAAGTATCATCCTTCCTTTGTTCGTGGTTGTATTTCTGTGAAAAGACTGGGTTTTGGCCTGTGGCATATTAATTCTGGCTAAGTATATCTCAGACCGCCTGATGAAAATGGAATGATAGCAAGTTAAGACTCTGTCCATTCTGTGTTGCTATAATTATCAATACTTTCTTTTAACATATGTCTTGATCTATTTACTAGAAACTTTCTTCCTCAGTAATTCCTCTCATAAGTTCAGTACATGGAATTTCCTTTGGATTAAATGTGAGGTGTTAGATTTTGGTAAGGCAAACCAGGGCAGGATATGAACAGTTAATTGGAGGGCCCTCAGGAGTGTTGCTGAACAAAGGGACGCGAAGATACAGGTGCATAGTTCCTTGAAAGTGGAGTCACAGGTAGACAAGGTGATGAAGATGGTGTTTTGCATACTTGCCTTCATTGGTCAGAACATTGAGTATAAGAGTTGGGTTATCATGTTGCGGCTGTACAGGACATTGATGAGGTCACTTTTAGAATGCTGCCTACAATTCTGGCCACACTTTTTTAAAGAAAGAAAGTTGTTAAATTTAAGAGGGTGCAGAAAAGATTTACAAGGATGTTGCTGGGACTGGAGGGTTTGAGCTATAGGGTGAGGCTGAATAGGTTGGGGCTGTTTTCCCTGGAGCGTCGGAGGCTGAGGGGTGATCTTATAGAGGTTTATAAAATCATGAGGAGCATGGATAGGGTAAATAGACAAAGTCTTTTCCCTGGGGTGTGGGAGTCCAGAACTAGAAGGCATAGGTTTAGCGTGATAGGGGAAAGATATAAAAGAGACCTAAGGGGTAACTTTTTCATGCAGAGGGTGGTACGTGTATGGAATGAGCTGCCAGAGGAAGTGGTGGAGGCTGGTACAATTATAACATTTAAAAGGCATCTGGATGGACGTATAAATAGGAAGGGTTTGGAGGGATATGTGCCAAGTGCTGGCAAATGGTGCTATATTAGGTTAGGGTATCTGGTCGGCATGGACGAGTTGGACCGAAGGGTCTGTTTCCATGTTGTACGTCTCTTTGACTCTATGACTCTATAATGCATTCAAGTTCACGTAACTATTTTTATCTTGAGTGCTTTTCCAATGACTCAGGCACATAATCCAGACTGGCACTTCAGTGTAATAGTAAGGTAAGGCTGCACTTTTGGAAATATTGTCTTTCAGACAAAGGAAGGCTAAGTGGCTTGCAGATCTATCCTCTTAACCACCTGCTCCACAACCACATGATAAAGAAGTAGCACTTGAAAAGCTAGTGCTTCCAAATAAACCTGTTGGACTATAGGCTGGTGTTGTGTGACTTATAATGTTGTCCATCCCAGTCCAACATTGGCACCTCCACATTATATCTTCTTAACAGTGGTGTTTTAACTAATGCTTTAAATCAATACTGCTACCTGCACATGACTATACTGTCTGGAGTATCTCAGGCTGTGGGTATCAACACATACATTGTCCCTGAGGCTGTTTAGTCCTTATCTCTAAAACTGATTCTTCAACTCCTTACGTACAGTAAATAAAGGAGTGTGACCTCAATACATGATAGGCCATCACATACACTTCTCTAGTGCAATGTTTGAAGATGTCTCTCTTCACTAGCTCTTACTAGGCTGGTTCTTCTCTCTTACTGTTGTCAAAGTCACGTGCTGAGTTCCATCATTATGATTTTCATGAATCATAACGAACCCACCTTGCCTCTGCTTTCCCATGGCACATATAAGTTAGTGAAGGGAAGGAATGAAGCCTTATGGCTATGTAAGGGTCACAAATAGACCTTAGGGTGGGTGACTTCTTTTTATTTTAAAAATAGATTTTATTCATTAAAAAATGTCTTTATAAATATAGTCACTGAAGCAGTTTGGTTCTGTGCAGTAGCATATGAGGAAACATGCAAACATTGGAGTTTGACTCTATCCAATGAACAAAGCAAAGGCATCTATTACTGTACAAGATTATGTTTACATGTATTTGAGGCACTGGGAGGGCCTAATAACTGAATGGATTCCATTTAACTTCCTGGGAGAACCTCTTTTTTATTTCAAAAGTATACTTAATTCATAATAAATGCAACAAAGTAACTAAAACAGTTCAATTTTGGACAGTTATGCCTTCCTGGTCAACTGTAACATGGGAGACAGATTTGGGGTGAGGTGTAGATTGGCAAGTGGTGGCAAGGCTGCCCACTTTGCCTTATGAGCCCCCGCACCTTCAAATAGAGCATAAAATCCAGTCCCATTTCGAATGTGCAAGTGCCTACTATGAGTACTCAAGAGCTATTTAAGCATTGTGCAACCAAATTATTATGTATGCACATCACAACAAACAGGCAAATTAAATACCAGTCAAACTGCCTGAAACAAGTACCAGTTAATCGTTTTGTGACTCCTGTTTCACCTTTATCAATGGCAGACATCTCTGGTCTTTTTCACAAATTGCTTTATTTATTCTGACACCATAGCAATATTAAAAAGGCCAATTAATTTGCGGTTGTAAGCAAGGACTGTAATAACATTCAACCCCAAATAAATCTGTTTACTTGTATCGATGATGAATTCATTGTCTGATGGTTTGGGTGTCAGAAGTCTTGCTCACCTCTTTGTGATGCTTATTTCAGCATATTAAAGAGCAGCTCCTCTGTAAATAAATTAAGTTGGCTCTGTTTTCTGCCCTGCAAGGTTTTCAGTGAATAAAACTAATTATCCAATTTTCCCATGCTCATTGCTGAGATAAACAATTCACCTGCAAATTTTATAATACCAGTTAACATTCTGCAATCCCTTTACTTCATTTCACTTGAGCTAAAGAATTCCTGATTGATGGAAGAAACAACCTATTTTTCTTACTTCTCTGTTAAGCAAATATTGTCACGGTTTAAGATTAATAATGGTCACTTGGATATTTTAACATTAAAATGAATTAGTTTTGGATGTGTGTTGGAACATGCAGTCACTTTAGAATTCTCTGTCTCTCCAGCAACGTGTTTAATACACAATATGTACACTGTGATTATACTTCAGTTATGAGGATCGATTGAGGAATTTGGGACTGTTCTTCTTGGAGAGAACGTTGTTGAGAGGAGATTTGTTGAGGCTTTAAAAATCATGAGTGTGCTGGATTGGGAGAAGCTGTTCCCACTAGTAAAAGAAAAAAAAGCATGAGGGTTTGGATTTACAGTGATGTCGGAAAAAAAAAAGTTTCATGTAGGGAGTAGTTAAAGTATGGAATGTATTGCCTGAATGTGTGGTGGAGACAGGTTCTACTGAGGCATTCAAGAGGAATTGGACAGAATAATGGGTAGGGATATGGGGAAAAGACAAGAGACTACGACTAGGTAATAGAACTGACACAGACACAATAGGTATAATGGATTCCTTTTGCATCACAACAATTCTATGATTCTGCTTAACTGTTGCAAATGGTGGTAAACAAGTGAAATCAAATTGCTTGCCCATTATACACTGTCCCAAATTGGAAAAGGTATATTTCAGGTAACTAATCAAATATAGCCTGCTTCATTGGAGGACATCAGTTGTCTTTTCTTTTGACTTAGCTTATGAGTCAGGTTGAACTATGTACCTAAAATACTTTTGCTTACAAGTCCAGCATTGATTGCTTGCCCAAGTCAGCTCCAACCACAGAAGTTCAGGCAGCATCCGAGGACAGGCAAAGTCCGAGGACAGGCAAAATCGACGTTTCGGGCAAAAGCCCTTCATCAGGAATAAAGGCAGAGAGCCTGAAGCATGGAGAGATAAGCTAGAGGAGGGTGGGGGTGGGGAGAGAGTAGCATAGAGTACAAAATGTCAGTGGGGGAGGAGATGAAGGTGGTAGGTCAGGGAGGAGAGGGTGGAGTGGATAGGTGGAAAAGGAGCTGGGCAGGTCGGACAAGTCCGGACAAGACAAGGGGACAGTTTTGAGCTGGAGGTTAGAAACTAGGATGAGGTGGGGAAAGGGGAAATGAGGAAACTGTCGAAGTCCACATTGATGCCCTGGGGTTGAAGTGTTCCGAGGCAGAAGATGAGGTGTTCTTCTTCCATGCATCTGGTGGTGAGGGAGCGGCGGTGGAGGAGGCCCAGCACCTCCATATCCTCGGCAGAGTGGGAGGGGGAGTTGAAATGTTGGGCCACGGGGCGGTTTGGTTGATTGGTGCAGGTGTCCCGGAGATGTTCCCTGAAGCGCTCTGCTAGGAAGCGCCCAGTCTCCCCATGTAGAGGAGACCGCATCGTGAGCAATGGATACAATAAATGATATTAGTGGATGTGCAGGTAAAACTTTGATGGATGTGGAAGACTCCTTTAGGGCCTTGGATGGAGGTGAGGGAGGAGGTGTGGGCACAGGTTTTACAGTCCCTGCGGTGGCAGGGGAAAGTGCCAGGATGGGAGGGTGGGTCGTAGGGGAGCGTGGACCTGACCAGGTAGTCACGGAGGGAGCGGTCTTTGCGGAAGGCAGAGAGGGGTGGGGAGGGAAATATATCCCTGGTGGTGGGGTCTGTTTGGAGGTGGCGGAAATGTTGGCGGATGATTTGGTTTATGCGAAGGTTGGTAGGGTGGAAGGTGAGCACCAGGGGCGTTCTGTCCTTGTTGCGGTTGGAGCGGTTGGGTCTGAGCGCGGAGGTGCGGGATGTGGACGAGATGCGTTGGAGGGCATCTTTAACCACATGGGAAGGGAAATTGTGGTCTCTAAAGAAGGAGGCCATCTGGTGTGTTCTATGGTGGAATCTCCTGGGAGCAGATACGGCGGAGGCGGAGGAATTGGGAATACGGGATGGCATTTTTGCAAGAGATAGGGTGGGAAGAGGTGTAATCCAGGAAGCTGTGGGAGTCGGTGGGTTTGTAGAAAATGTCAGTGTCAAGTCGGTCGTCACTGATGGACATGGAGAGGTCCAGGAAGGGGAGGGAGGTGTCAGAGATGGTCCAGGTAAATTTAAGGTCAGGGTGGAATGTGTTTCCAGCACCACTGATCCAGAATCTGGTTTCCAGCATCTGCAGTCATTGTTTTTACCTCCAACCACAGAAGACCACTCAAGCATTTTCTTGTTCCTCAAAACAAGGCAGACATCAGGAAGTGGCATCTAGAGGATCCTTTAAAAGGCTCAGGTATTCATCTTGTCGGGAAGGGGACTTGGACAAGATTATGCTATTGCTGTTTTTGCAAGTATTGTGTTGAGTTTTGCATTTGGCAGGGAGTATTGCTGCATCCAGACAAGGAGCGTAGATGTGTAGATGACTGGTCCACTCAAAGTCTACCATGGGTTTGGAGGCTGCAGTTGCAGTATCTCCAGATCTATAACACAACAGGGAAATGGAGCAGAGATAGCAGACAGGGGAAGTTCCGTGTCATGCCCAGAGGACAAGATAGTTTTGGTTTAAAACAAACGATAGTATCTTTGTTTTCAAATGCACACATTGCAGGACTAATAGAACAGCTACCACATGATACTGATCAAACACAATTTTTGGAAAAATTTGATCAATAATATATGAATACATAGATAGATATACATAAATACATACTTAAACCAACATATATATATATAGTTTATAAAATAATGAGGGGTTTTGATAAGGTGAATGCAGGTGTCTCCTCCCTAGGTTGAGGAATTTCAAGAGCTGGTGACATATTTTTAAGGGGAGAGCAGAACTTCCAGAGGAAATGGTGGATGCGGATACAGTTACATTTAAATGACATTTAGGTAAGTACATGAGTAGGAAATGTTTGGAGAGATATGGGCCAAGCACAGGCAGGTGGGAATATTTAGTTTGGGATTATGGTTGGCCTGGACTGGTTGGACTGAAGGGTCTGTTTCCGTGCTGTATGACTCCATGACTCTAGTAACTAGAGGAAAAAGTTCACATCATCTTGCTGAAATGTCACAGTCCTTGCTTTGCAAATACATTTCAGCCAGGGCAGCATAAAGCAATCACAAACAACATTTCTACACCAGCCAGTCAGAACAAAGGGAAATATTGAAACACGTTAGAGATGGCAATAGTGTATCCACAATTCTCTGTTATGATACACAATGCATTTTGATGAAGAGCATCAAATTCACTTTTGGCAGCATTTGGGCTTCTCCAGAATTACTCTCTCTTTGAGATTTCCAGAATCATTAATATTTTGCTTTCATCAAATTCACTTCATTAGCTCAGTGTGCCTCAACCCAAAACCCCAGCTAGTTATCTCAAATTGTTGGGTTTTGAACAGCTTTCATAATACAGCTTTGACTGTGTTTTTGTCACTCTGCTTGTACTACTAGGGGAAAAAAAAACACATCATCAAGCACTTCCAGGATTAGTTAATACCTGTGTCTGGTCTGAATCTCTCACAGAAGAAGAATGCTATATTTCATCTTATTTTATAAATTCCTACTTTAGAAATAGAACCAGTCTGGCTCAAGATTGGGATACAGACAGACTCTAACAGACACCTTTAATATATTGTCTGAGATGAGATGTCACTTTTTAAAATAAAACCTTAAGTTATCTCAAAAATGTGACTTAAAAGAAGTTCTGGGATTTACATATTAATGAACTGAAACTTGCAATCTACTCAAAGATGAAACACTTAATAGCAATCTAGGTTTGTTCAATGTATTGTTTCAGTTGCATGACACTGTGATCTTTTGCTATATATTTTGTGTCCTATGATCCTGCTCCACAGCTACCTGATGAAGGAACAGTGCTCCAAAAGCTTGTGCTTCTGAATAAACCTGTTGGACGATAATTTGGTGTTGTGTGATTTTTAACTTTGTCCACCCAGTCCAACACCAGCACCTCCACATCATATTTCATCTGCAAAGTGAACCCAATCCCAGTTTACAATTACTTACTTTCACCTTACATTTGACTGCATCTGAGCTTCTGTGAAAGGAACTTATATACACAAACAACAAAAACAACATGAACCTGATATCGATACCTTGGGACCCTAATTTGCTTGAACTAGTACCAATATCTTCAATTTTAAGGATTTTTTTTTTCCCTTTTTGGTCTCTTTGCTTTCTTTCTTGGATGTATTTGTGCATGAATGAAGCAGTCATAACAGTGCCTCTTCTTCCTCAGGAAGCTACGGAAATTCAGTATGTCCATAAGGACCATCACCAAAATTTCCAGAAGCACCGTGGAAAGCATTCTGTTTGGGTGCATCATGGATTGGTACGGCAACTGCTTTGCTATGACCATAAGAAATTACAGAAGGTTGTGAGCACAGCCCAGACCATCACACAAGCCAACCTTCCATCCAGTGACTCCACTTACACTTCTCGCTGCCTTGGAAAGGCAGCCAACATTATCAAAGACCCCTCCCACCCAACCTCTTCAATCATGCAGAAGATACAAAAGCTTAAACACATGGAGCAATAGGTTCAAGAACAACTTCTTCCCTGCTATTATTTGACTTCTGAGTGGACCTCTCTAATTTCAAATCTAATGTTGATCTTGTTTTTTGTGCACCTTCTTCCCAGATAGAACTTTGTATTCCTTACTCTGTTCAATCACCTTATCATCTTTGTGTCTTTGTATGTTATAACCTGCCTGTACTGCATGCAAAAAAAAACTTTTCACTGTGCTTAGGTACATGTGACAACAAAAAAAATCAAGTCAAGTATGTATTTCAAACCATTTCTCTGTATTGATTGAATTAATAAACTCTACTTCATTTTAACCCTCCAGAATTTTTTATGAAGAATTTTAAAACCAATCTTAAAAATGTTGTGCCTACCTCAGGTTATCCTCGAAGGGCAAATTACCTCTACTACTCTCCTGCTCCCTGACAATTTTTTTGTATCTGCCAGCTGATCTTAGTCTAACAGCTGGAAGGGACACCAAGTGCCATATATCCATATCCCCTCCCTACCTTGCTCTCTCGAGGTCAGGGCCCAGGTAAAGCTATTCTGTGGTGGAAGCATGAGTAGTGCTTTCCAGTAACTAGATGCTGCTGATGGGCAAAACATTCTGCATATCACACAAATTAGCAATGTGGTTCAAAACCAATGCAGGTAGTTCTTCTACAATGTGATGGTTACATTCTTGTGCAACCCCAGATTAGAGAAAAATCAGGCTTTAGAGACAGTGCTTAAAGTGTTGGCGATGTAATCGCGTTACAGCCAACACTTGTTTTAAAAGTTTGCGCTTTAGAAACAGCGTCCCCAATTCATCAGTCACATTATAGCGAATTCATGTTAACAAAGCGCCTGTCATGGCAGAATGACTTTGTACACACAAGCTTTGTAAGCCAATGCATTATGTACTCCTGTATCATATTAATCACTTTGAATTATTTTTATTCACTCATGGGATGTTACACCAGCATTTATGGGCCTTCCCTAAATTCCCAGAGGGCAGGTACGAATCAACTACATTTGGGACTGGAGTCACATGTAGGTCAGACATGATAAGGATGGCAGATTTCCTTTCCTAAAAGGACATTGTGGTTATTTTTCCAACAATGATTTCATGATCATCTATAGATCCTTACTTCCAGATTCTTTGTTGCGCTGAAAATCTGCCATCTGCCTTGAACATGAGCTGAATTTCTGAATTAACAACATAGCAATGATACCACTGGGCCACTCAATCATGTAATTGTGCTTTTATTTCTTTCCCATTAATGAATGTAATCTGGTTGTGGTGAAGTTTCATGTGCTGGCTTTATCTCGTAATGCTGGAATGGAACACAGAATAAATGGAACCCTGAATATTGTGGGTATGAAAACAGAAAGGTAGGATAAGGGGAGTTTTGTCAAGACTCGAACAATTGCTCAAAGTTTGAAACTGTATTTGAGTCGTGCTCTGTTCTTTCTGTGACTATAACAATAAGGGAGTTGAAGATAATATCCCAGAAAACCACCTGCATTTCTCCAAACATTACCCTGAAGGAAGACCACATAAAATACGTCTAGTGATGGCTTCAGACAGGACAGTGATGTAATTAAAAACCACTTAAATGGGCCAAAGCCAACGTTGGCTTTATATGGCTCACAGTCATAGCAAGGAATAAGGTATAAACTAGGATTTGGAAACCAGCTCCTGAGGATCTGCTGACAGATCGAGACAGATCTTGTTTTGCATGATTTCAATCAACCAGCATCACTGAGTGTGTGCTAGTGCTTCACAATGTAATAAAGGTGCACCACATTACCTGGAATAAAATCCAGGTTGTTGTGTGCTATTGATACCTGGGCCAGACACTTTAGATCCAGTCAGCGGATTTTAAATTAGTAATATAGTGGATGAATTCTCATGCTGGTGTAACACTAAGTATTTAGACAACACATCCCAACAATTTGTGGATTGTATCATACAGCAAAATGGCTGTTCACAAAATGCAGCTGCTGAATGTATGTAATCAGCCTGCCCTTGAAAAGCTCAAGTGGAGGTCCAATATAAGATCAGATTCTGCGATTGGAAAGCAGTTGTTAAATAATCCTCACCCACATGAAGAATTGTGCTGACAATGAATTTAGAGTCTTGGTATAGTGCACTGGAGTGTACTAGAAGCTATTTGAATTAATACCAAGGCCCCTGCTCTTTACAGACAGAAAAGCCCATGTATGTGACTCTATGTACATTATGCCTGTGTCAACTCAACAAATAGGTGATAACCTGATTCATTTTACAAGGCAATCCCTTGACCAAGGTGAATCTGCTTTGTTTAAACTTTCAACACAATTTCGCAGTTAACTTTCAGTCATCATTAACTAGTACAATCTACATAACTTCACTTCTACTCAAGTCCATTTCCCAACCAATCAACACTCACCTCTTATATATGGTATAAATATTGTCATCCCCTTTCCTTTGGTATTTCATGAGAATTATCTCGATGGGTGCAAATGTTTTGCCAAAAAAATGTCTTTTTTTGGCAGTAATCAGTCAGCTATTCAGCCAAAGTCTGTTGTGTCATCCAAACAGATCATGGATGGCCTGTACCATTTAATTATCTTTGTACCATATCCATTGACACCCTTACCTAACATCGCGTTCGAAAATGTACTAATTAAATCCAACTTCCTTTAACAGCTCTAAAGTAGACAAAAAGTATCTCCAGGAAGAACTTATTTGCTAGAAATTGAATAAGAATGAGTAAGAGCATGCAAACTAATTTGCAGCAGACAAATAATAAATTGTGACAGCTTCACAAAATCATCCATGAAGCACATTAGAAATGTTATTATTTTAATTTTAAAACCCACAGACAAAATGCATCAGAGAGGAACTGGGAATGAGACCGAATCAACATGCCTGATGGATCATTCACATTTAGTAAGCCAGGGGCTATGCACTGATAATAAGATCCAGAAATCTGTAATTGTATTTTGTGTTTGGCAATGAAGGAGAGATGTTGTGTTAATGAGGTGGTGAAAGTTAAAAACAAAACCCAATGAGATGAAAGCAAACTAGTAGCTTTACAGAAATTCACAGGTGGAGCAAACTTACATACGATTTGTCGATATACCACTGGGATTCACTCACATCTGTATTTGCATGAATGATTATGCATAAGCAAAACTAGTCTGCTCGGATTTGCCTATCTCTAATTGAAATAGACAATAAGATCTCTTCCCCTCCTCCCTTGGTCGACATGAATTTATTATATTTTCACAATTAAATATTCCAAATCTAAAATCATACTGTTACCATCTCTGTTGCTTCTGCAATGCTCAAATGATGAGCATGCAAGCCATGGTCTACAGATTCCAACCTTGCACTGAATGGACACCAACTGAGTCTGTGATGTTCGTAAATATGAATTTAACACTCATCAAAATAATAGTTCCAACTTAGTTGAGAATCTTCACTGTTCTAAACATTCATGAAACCCACATCCATCTTAAATTCCTCACAAGTCATCACAAGTGGTGTCCACCTTCATCTGCTAACTGTGGTGGAGAAAGGATGTGATCTTGATGTCCTTATGGCCTGGGAGATTTTTATGATCCTCCTTCTACTCCCCAAAGTCCAGTGAGGACCAACATGTTGAGAGGAGTCCTGCACTGGAACTGGAGCATTCCCTTAAGTAGCTGTGGTGATGAGGAGGCACTATCCATATCAAAACATGGTCCCAGATGCAAAAAGGTTCACCTCTCCTGCTCCCTCACAATGCTTTTTTGTATCTGCCAGCTGATCTCAGGTCCAACAGCTGGAGGAGACACCAAGCACCATATATCCGCATCTCCTCCCTACCTTGCTCTTTCGAGGTCAGGGCCAAGCTTGCATACAGCTCTGATCTGCTGGATGTGGTTTCCAATGACAGTCCACAATCTCTCCAATGAGTAGGCCAGGCATGCAGACCAGAGGAACTCAAAGCCTTCCCTGTCGTCTAAGTCAGGATGAAGATACGTTCAGAAAGCTCTGCCAGAACTGGACCAGAACTCAGCAGATCAGAAAAGTGATATTGTTAACTTTGTTTTTCTCTCTCCACAAATGCTGCCAGACCTGTTGAGTTTGTCCAGCAATTTCTCTTTTCATTTTTGATTTTCAGTATTTCCAGTTTTTAAAAAAAATCTTTTACTAGAAGACTACGGTTTCTTTCCTCCTCTAGGAGGAGATAGAAAACTTAAAATCCTTACAGTTTGGAAGCAGGCCATTCAGCCCAGCAAGTCTACACCAACCTTCCAAAGAGCATCATTCGCAGACCTACTACCCCCAGGCTGCAACTCTGCATTTCCCATGGCTAATCCACCTTTGGGTTGGGAGGAAACCAGAGCACTCAATGGAAATCCATGCAGAATGTGCAAACTCCACACAGACAGTTGCCCAGGGTAGAATCAAGCCAGGATTCCTGGTACTGTGAGGCAGCAGTGCTAATCACTGAGTCACCATGCCACTCAACTTTTGTTCCAACTTTTCTCCACAGGGTACCTGGACTTACACAGCAGCAATTGCTTTTAGCTTTTTAAGATTTAAATTACATTTAAAGGAATTTTTACTGAATATCCAACCTAATTGTGCGTTTCCAAAGGAAACTGATCATTATTATTTCAGAAGCTGAAATTACCCTATTCATTTCAAGGCCTGTTCCATCAGGATTAATTGTACTGACATATATTTAGTCATTATGGTGCTAAACATGAAGCTTTTCAGAGTTCTGTGTATTTTTTTTAAGTACCTTTGAGGATTCATTAAATTCAGGAAAATCTGGGCTCACTGCATCAGCTATTTATTTTTCAAGCTTTCACCTTTTACATTTTAAAGCTAAAACCAGCCTGAATATTATTGTTACGTCAAATATGCAATGACTGAGCTACATCATTGAAGCTACATTTGCAATAATAGGGCTACGTGAGATATTATCACCTGAAATTGAGAGTTCAGGCTTCATATCAGAGGCATTTGTGGGATTTTTACCATCAAGACAGGCAGCTCAAGTCATAAATTTCCCAAACTGGCAGACCCACCTCAGCTTAAAGAGGACTAAACTGTAAGATTTTCCTTCTAGGAAGTTGGGTAGCAGATAGAATCAGGTCTACTGACACTGGAAGCAGATTCTAAGTGACCATAGAGGTGCATAGGAGCCTGGTTGGGTGCAATAAGGCCCTTTATCCCTCACTTTGGCTCACCACTCCCCTACTCCCTATGACCCCTCATAGCCTTCCATGTTCATACACCAACTATTCGCTATGTATAGAGTCATAGAGTCATAGAGATGTACGGCATGGAAAGGGACGTTTCGGTCCAACCCATCCATGCCAACCAGATATCCCAACTGAATCTAGTCCCACCTGCCAGCACCCGGCCCATATCCCTTCAAACCCTTTCTATTCATATACCTAGTTGAAATATGTGTTGCTGGAAAAGCGCAGCAGGTCAGGCAGCATCCAAGGAGCAGGAGAATCGACGTTTCGGGCATAAGCCCTTCTTCAGGACCTATCCATATACCGATCCAAATGCCTTTTAAATGTTGCAATTTCTTTCTCTCTCACTCTCCAACACTGACCACACCATGTGCTTCCTTTGTCTGTTCTTCTCCATTTTAAAACTACTGTTGTTTTGACTTTCTTTTCCCCAGAGTTCCAAAACAATGCAACAGCATATAAAACAGTAATTGCTGCTCCTGGAATTCGAGGAAATCACCTCCAACACCTAAAATACCTCAAAAAAGGAGCAGGTGTTACAGCCAGAAATTTTTGCCATTCTCCATCTTGAATTATGTACCAATGACAGTGGTGAAACTGCTAGGAAATAAAATATATAGTCAGAAATATTCGTTGAGAAACAAAGCTATTATTTCTACAACCTTTTGAAAGTCAGATAGACAGTTAAAGTTATCAATAACAGTGTTTCAAATGCTTCTTAATTGTGTCCAAATAAACATTGCGACTTTGAAGAAAAGGAAAGGACAACATATCATCACCAATTAACTACCTAAAGTTGTCAATCAAGCAAAGTCAACAACTTACTTTTCTTGTCAAAACAGAATGCTTGCAGAGCTCTTGCTTGTACTGGGTCTGGGCTTTGAGCCAAGCACACAAAAAAAGGAAAGGAGAATAAACAGATGGCCTTGTCCTCAATTGGTTTTTGAGTGGGAGCAGCGGCCGAGTAAAGGCGAACCCGGGAGACTACAGCAAAGGTAAGACAGTTTGTTTCAAAATTACTTACCTGTAGCGGGCAGCGGTGTTTTTTTTTTCTCTCTTCACAAAAAGAGCGGGAGCAGCAGAGGAAGTGACGGCAAACAGAGGGGCAGCCGGGAAGGAGAACTGTGAGTATAAATACTCACCCTTTAATCACCAACGGTCATTTGAGTGGGAGCAGCGGAAGTGAGGTTGGAGCGCATAGCTGGGCGGGAAGGTAAGTGATTAGTATTTGAGTGGGTGTTATTGACTCAGTGTTCTTGTTTTTGGAGAAAGTGTACAGTCATGGCAGCGCAGGCGGTGAAATGTTCCTCCTGCAGGATGTTTGAGGTAGGGGTGACCACCGATACTCCTGCCGACTTCGTCTGCAGGAAATGCAGTCAGATCCTGATCCTCACCGAACAAGTTAGGGAACTGGAACTGGAGTTGGATGAACTGAGGATTATTCGAGAGGCTGAGAGGGTGATTGATAGAAGTTACAGGGACATAGTTACGCCGGAGAACAGAGGTAGCTGGGTAACAGTTAGAGGTGGGAAGGGGAAGAAGCAGGCAGTGCAGGGTTCCCCTGTGGTCGTTCCCCTAAAAAATAAGTATACAGCTTTGGAAACTGTTGGGGGGGACAGCGTTGCAGGTGTAGGCTGCAGTGAAGGGGTCTGTGGCTCTGAGACTCAGAAGGGAAAGGGGGAGAGGAGGAGAGCGCTAGTTATAGGGGACTCTCTAGTTAGAGGGACGGACAGGCGGTTCTGTGGACATGGGCGAGACTCACGGATGGTTTGTTGCCTCCCGGGTGCTAGGGTCCGAGACGTCTCAGACCGTGTCTTCAGAATCCTTAAGGGGGAGGGTGTGCAGCCAGAAGTCGTGGTACACATTGGCACCAACGACATAGGTAGGAAGAGGGGTGAGGAGGTCATTCAAGAGCTCAAGGAATTAGGCTGGAAGCTAAAAGCTAGGACAGACAGAGTCGTCATCTCTGGGTTGTTGCCGGTGCCACGTGACAGTGAGGCAAAGAATAGGGAGAGAGTGCAGTTGAACACGTGGCTGCAAGGCTGGTGTAGGAGGGAGGGCTTCAGATATTTGGACAATTGGACTGCATTCTGGGGAAGGTGGGACCTGTACAAACAGGACGGGTTGCACCTGAACCAGAAGGGCACCAATATCCTGGGGGGTAGGTTTGCTAGCACTCTTCGGGGGGGTTTAAACTAATTTGGCAGGGGGATGGGATCCGGACTTGTAGTCCAGCAAGTAAGCTAGCTGTGTGTCAGGATGCCCAAGACTGTAGGGAGGCTGTGGAGAAGGTAGCACTGACAGGGACTACTTGCGGACACAGAGATGGGCTCAAGTGCGTATACTTCAACGCAAGGAGTATCAGAAATAAGGTGGGTGAACTTAAGGCGTGGATCGGTACCTGGGACTACGATGTTGTGGCCATCACGGAAACGTGGATAGATGAGGGACAGGAATGGCTGTTGGAGGTTCCTGGTTACAGGTGTTTCAGTAAGATTAGGGAGGGTGGGAAAAAAGGAGGGGGGGTGGCATTGCTAATTAGAAATGGTATAACGGCTGCAGAAAGGAAGTTTGAGGGGGATCTGCCTCTGGAGGTAGTATGGGCTGAAGTCAGAAATAGGAAAGGTGCAGTCACCTTGTTGGGTGTTTACTATAGGCCCTCCAATAGCAGCAGAGATGTGGAGAAACAGATTGGGAAACAGATTTTGGAAAGGTGCAGAAGCCACAGGGTCGTAGTCATGGGCGACTTCAACTTCCCAAATATTGATTGGAAGCTCTTTAGATCAAGTAGATTGGATGGGGCGGTGTTTGTGCAGTGTGTCCAGGAAGCTTTTCTAACGCAGTATGTAGATTGTCCAACCAGAGGGGAGGCCATATTGGATTTGGTACTCGGTAATGAACCGGGACAAGTGGTGGGCTTGTTAGTGGGTGAACATTTTGGTGATGGTGACCACAATTCTGTGACTTTCACCTTGGTTATGGAGAGAGATAGGTGCGCACAACAAGGTAGATTTTATAATTGGGGGAAGGGAAATTACGATGCTGTAAGGCAGGATTTGAGGAGCATACGTTGGGAGCATAGGCTGTCAGGGAAGGATGTGGTGGAAATGTGGAACTTTTTCAAAGAGCAGATACGACGTGTCCATGATATGTATGTACCTATCAGGCAGGAAAGAAATGGTCGTGTGAGGGAGCCTTGGTTGACGAGAGAGGTTGAATGTCTGGTAAAGAGGAAGAAGGAGGCTTACATAAGGTTGAGGAAACAGGATTCAGACAGAGCAGTGGAGGGATACAGGATAGCCAGAAGGGACCTGAAGAAAGGGATTAGGAGAGCTAAGAGAGGGCATGAAAAATCGTTGGCGGATAGGATCAAGGATAACCCCAAGGCATTTTATGCGTATGTGAGAAACCTGAGAATGACGAGAACGAGGGTAGGTCCGATCAAGGACAGTAGTGGGAGACTGTGTATTGAGTCGGAAGAGATAGGAGAGGTCTTGAACAAGTACTTCTCTTCAGTATTTACGAACGAGAGGGACCGTATTGTAGAAGAGGAGAGTGTGAAATGGACTGGTAAGCTAGAAGAGATACCTGTTAGGAAGGAAGATGTGTTGGACATTTTGAACAACTTGAGGATAGACAAGTCCCCCGGGCCTGACGGGATATATCCTAGGATTATGTGGGAAGCAAGAGAGGAAATTGCAGTACCGTTGGCAATGATCTTCTCGTCTTCACTGGCAACGGGGGTGGTACCAGGGGACTGGAGAGTAGCGAATGTTGTGCCCCTGTTCAAAAAAGGGAATAGGGATAACCCCGGGAATTACAGGCCTGTTAGTCTTACTTCTGTGGTAGGCAAAGTAATGGAAAGGGTACTGAGGGATAGGATTTATGAGTATCTGGAAAGACACTGCTTGATTAGGGACAGCCAGCACGGATTTGTGAAGGGTAGGTCTTGCCTTACAAGTCTTATTGAATTCTTCGAGGAGGTGACCAAGCATGTGGATGAGGGTAGAGCAGTGGATGTAGTGTACATGGATTTTAGTAAGGCATTTGATAAGTTTCCCCATGGTAGGCTTATGCGGAAAGTCAGAAGGCATGGGATAGAGGGAAATTTGGCCAATTGGATAGAAAACTGGCTAACCGGTCGAAGGCAGAGAGTGGTGGTAGATGGTAAATATTCAGCCTGGAGCCCAGTTACAAGTAGAGTTCCGCAGGGATCAGTTCTGGGTCCTCTGCTGTTTGTAATTTTTATTAATGACTTAGATGAGGGAGTCGAAGGGTGGGTCAGTAAATTTGCAGATGATACGAAGATAGGTGGAGTTGTGGACAGTGAGGAGGGCTGTTGTCGGCTGCAGAGGGACTTAGATATGATGCAGAGCTGGGCTGAGGAGTGGCAGATGGAGTTCAACCCTGCCAAGTGTGAGGTTGTCCATTTTGGAAGAACAAATAAGAATGCGGAATACAGGGTTAATGGTAGGGTTCTTAGTCAGGTGGAGGAACAGAGGGATCTTGGGGTCTATGTACATAGATCTTTGAAGGTTGCCACTCAGGTGGATAGAGTTTGTAAGAAGGCCTATGGAGTATTATCGTTCATTAGCAGAGGGATTGAATTCAAGAGTCGTGAAGTGATGTTGCAGCTGTACAGGACTTTGGTTAGGCCACAGTTGGAGTACTGTGTGCAGTTCTGGTCGCCTCACTTTAGGAAAGATGTGGAAGCTTTGGAGAGGGTGCAGAGAAGATTTACCAGGATGTTGCCTGGAATGGAGAGGAAGTCGTACGAGGATAGGTTGAGAGTTCTCGGCCTTTTCTCGTTGGAATGGCGAAGGATGAGGGGTGACTTGATAGAGGTTTATAAGATGATCAGAGGAATAGATAGAGTAGACAGTCAGAAACTTTTTCCCCGGGTACAACAGAGTGTTACAAGGGGACATAAATTTAAGGTGATGGGTGGAAGGTATAGTGGAGATGTCAGGGGTGGGTTCTTTACCCAGAGAGTGGTGGGGGCATGGAATGCGCTGCCCGTGGGAGTGGTAGAGTCGGAATCATTGGCGACCTTTAAGCGGCATTTGGATAGGTACATGGATGGGTACTTAATCTAGGTTAGAAGTTCGGCACAACATCGTGGGCCGAAGGGCCTGTTCTGTGCTGTATTGTTCTATGTTCTATGTTCTATGTTCTATGTTATATACCTGTTAGATACTCAGTGAATGGACATGGAATGGGTATGAATTGCTATTGGGTTGATGTGGAAAAGTGTGTGAAGTAGCTGTGGCACTTAATTTGTCACTTAGTTGGCATGAAAGTGTAAAAGACCAAAGGGAATGACTGATGAACATGAGTTGGCAAACGGAGTAGGAGGATTCATGGGAAATGCCTGGAGATATGAGTCGGTATGCAATACATAAGGGGCCATAAGGAAGAGATTAGGAGACATGGCTAAGAACTTTTGAAATTTACCTTTCAATAGATTACCAAATTCAGAGTCTGACTTATGATTTACTATTGTACAATCAATGATCATGCACACAAGTGTCAGGCAATGCCTAAAGAAAGACAGAGAGAAACACACACACAGATAAACAAAAAGACAGAGAGAGAAAGAGAAACAGAGAGACAATCAAACCATTGTCCCTTGATATTCAATGGCCTTACTATCACTGGATCCTCACTGTCAACATCCTGGGATTTACCATTGACCAGAAACTAAACTAGATGAGTTATTATAAATACAATGGTTAGAACAGCAGGTTAGGGGCTAGGAATCCTGCAGTAGGTAACTCACCTTTTGACTCCCCAAAACCTGTCCATTTGCTACAAGGCACAAATGAGGAGTGTAATGGAATACCCTTCACTTGTCTGGATGAGAGCAGCTCCAACAACACTCGAGAAGAGTGACACCATCCCAGACAAAGCAGCCAACCTCATTGGCACAACATCCACAAACATTCATTCCATCTGTCACTAATGTTCAGTAGCAGCAGTGTGTACCATTGACAAGATGCACTGCAGACAACACCTTCCAAATTCATGATCACTTCCATCTAGAAGGGCAAGGGCAGCAAATACATGAGAACACCACCACCTCCAAGTTCCCTTTCAAGGCACTCACCAACTTGACTTGGAAATGTATCACTGATCCTTAAAGCATCCTGGAGACCCCCAACCATCCTTTTGGGTCTACCTGCAACAAATGGACTGCAGCAGTTCAAGACAACAGCTGACCACCATCTTCACAAGGGCAGCTAGGGATGGGCAACAGATGCTGGCCTAACCAATGATGCCCACTTCTTATGATTCAAAAAATAATCAAAATACATTCCTGTATTTTCCAGAGCAGAAGATGGTATTTGTAATTCTGTCTCAAAGAAGGCAAAGCATGTCAAACAATGTTATTTGTCTCCTGATAGCGACCATGCTACTTTCTTAAAAGTTATATTACTTGATAATTTGAATTGTAAATATACAAAAGCAGGATTTCATGACTTTTCAATGATTTCAATTAGACAATATTAAGGTAAACAGAATAAATTGTATTTCATTTGATTGTTTTTCATCATTATGATTCCAACATTGTAATTTTATAATAAATTATCTGCAATCCTCAGTAAATGTTAACTAAAGGGAACTTTAGCCAAAGCCCTCACTGATTGAATACTGACTGATAAATTAAACCAAAGCAATTATTTTCTATTTTCAAAAGATGCTAATGCTGTTGCTATCATTTCTTCGAGTATTTAGGCATTCAAGTATTTATTTTCGAATAACTTGATGGGATTCAAAGTTTGTGAGAAGATTTGTAGCTCGGGTGCTCGTTGCTGTGGTTCTGTTCGCCGAGCTGGAAGTTTTTGTTGCAAACGTTTCGTCCCCTGTCGAGGTGACATCCTCAGTGCTTGGGAGCCTCCTGCGAAGCGTTTCTCTGGTGTTTCCTCCGGCATTTATAGTGGCCTGTCCCTGCCGCTTCCGGTTGTCAGTTTCAGCTGTCCGCTGTAGTGGCCGGTATATTGGGTCCAGGTCGATGTGTTTGTTGATGGAGTTTGTGGATGCACTGTCTTCCTCTCAGCTGATATATTATTGTTGTTGAACACATAAACAAGCACTTTGGCCTTTTTCAAAATTCACAGATCTGGTTTGTCAGTTTGGATAATCAAATATCATTAAAACAAGACATATGAAAATGTTTCCCAATAACCTGGAGAATTCAATCGGTGATAATCATATATGCTTTATATTCTCAGGCCAATTGTGTAAACTGTGGTCCCATGTATTGACATCCTATTTCAATGGCTGAATGTAATGACCACAGCAGCAATCCTGGGCACTGGCTGGACATCATGGCGGGGAGAGATATACTCTACATTTCATCAGGGTATCTGAAAATGGACAATGTCAATCGAGCTTTTAAACTACCTGCCATTAACACTTGTGCACCTTGTGAAAGGAAGGTCCTGCCTCTAAGAGCTGCTGACACACCACTAATCTGCCCTCATTACCCCTTAAAATTCTATGCCCTACAGCGAGACACACTGCTCCACATCTGCTTCTTTGGGAGGAAGGAACTAAATTCTACTCTGAGAGTACAGAATTTACCTTTAAGCCTCCATGTCTGTGCTGCATCAATCAGAACAATGCGAAGGCCTCATGTTATTTAAGTATAGAATGTACTCTGCTAACTTTCTTTGCTGTGTCCTGGTTCAGGGCATAATCTTGTTAGTTTGTCTTCTGTACCATTACTACCAAAAGCTGGGTGTTGGTAGGCCGGGTTTTCTCTCCTGTCCTTTTCCAGAGATCTACTTTGATCCTTTCTATTTCTCCCTTGATGATACAAATTACCTGACACAGGTTTGCTGTTATTCAGAGGCTTGTCATCAGCTATAACTGCTCCTGCCTTGACAGTGGTCATTCTTTGACCCTCAGTGTATTTTTAAGGGACGTTGCAAGTAAAATTTTAACAATATGAATTGCTTTATCCCTTTGCAGGTACATTCTATTATCATGTGTGGACCCACTGGTCAAAAGCAATTTGTTTTAATCTTTCAAACTCCAAATATGTCTCTACGGATTTTCTTTTAAAATAGGAATTTGGGAATTGCAGATAACCCTTCTGGGACTCTGTAATTGTGTTTGTGACAGATTTGGTCTGTTTGTCTTTGACCATTATTCACAGGTTACACTTGAGAATAGAGTCCCTGGACCTTTCTGGTCAATTGACCTAGTATCATCAGCATCTGCAATTCTGAAGCAAATGTAATGATTTTCAACCTTCTCAAAAGAGACAAAGACAGACTCCACTCTTCAAACCTGGCCACAAATTGATCATTTTAAGAGCTTTGAAACCCACAACTGGTTTCCCACTAGGCAACGTAATTCTTGTGGCTGAAACTCCATCTGCAACGTTTGTCACTGCACTAAACATTCTTCTCCAACATTTTGGGTTTCCGTCTTTTTCCGGAAACAATAGTTCCGTTCTCTTTTGAAGCCCTATTTTGTCTCAAGGTAACCTGGTCTAGATTCAATTCAGCTTTTCAATCTGTTCCAAATCTAGGTCATTTCAAGCACTCAGCCAGCAATTTGAGAAACTCTTATCTCTTTGTCTTACTCTGTATTTTAAGTGACAACTGCTTTATGATTTTATGATTACTTTTTGCCAAGCTCTCCAGTTCAATATAAACTTCTGAACATCAAAACATAGCTACAATAACTTCTATCCTTGGTACTTACAAAAGATTGCTGATGAAGCATTTCATTTGGTTTCAACCATTTTGGTTCGATTTTATTTTCCCTTTCACTTCCAATTTATTTAAAAATTATGCCTGGCATGGATTTATTGCCATATGCAGCCCGTAACTGTCTGGCATGAACAATTTCAAGGTGTTTTCTCAAAGTCAGTCATGATCAATGCATTTGTATGCAGATGTGTATATTTCGTACTCTTGGAATAAGTGAAACAATAGAGTCATACAGTCCAACCTTCAGTCCAACTCTTCCGGGCTGATTAGGCATCCCAATCTGACCGTGTCCCACTTGCTAGCATTTGGCCCATATCCCTCTAAACCCTTCCTATTCATATACCCATCCAAATGCCTTTGAACTGTTGTAATTGTACCCATCCCAACCACCTCTTCTGATAGCTCATTCTATACACGCGCCATCCTTTGTGTGATAAGGTTACTCCTCAGGTGCTTTTTAAATCTTTCCCCTCTCAATGTTAAACAGCCCAGCAGCAAAGCTTTTTGTATTTAAAATATAGTTTTCTTAAAAAGTTCTTCCTTTGGAGGTTACTAAAGAAACTAAACTACTCACACACTACAGAAGATAAAAGCAATACTTTGGATTAAAATTAAGTTCAGACTCTTGTTCTGTGCAGACCTAATAGTTCAAATTCACATGGTTATCTGAAGTGAAAGTTTGGAACTGGCTGGTATGCTTCAAACATCTGTGATAATTTCAAATTCAATTTCCAGAGATTTATTTCACACCAACTTTGTAAGTGGAACAAGATAAGGGAGAGAGAGTGCTATTTGTTCTCTGGTTCTAAGCAAGCCACTTTCAGCTGCCCAGCTGATTATAGCAGACAATGAGTTGTTCCTGAATGTCTGTGGGTTTATCTCTCAGCTCGTTCCTTTCGCTGAAAATGCCTCACTTGTGATGTCCCTGCGTTTTTGGCAGCTTTCCCTATTTTTTCTACATTCTTGACAGGGAGGCAAAAAAAAGGCCACTGTTATGAACTAGACTAACTACTAAATCATAGAGAAAGTGAAGACTGCAGACGCTGGAGATCAGAATCGGACAGAGTGGTGCTGGAAAAGCACAGCAGGTCAGGCAGCATCTGAGGAGCAGGAGAGTCGAGTTTTCCTGCACATCCACCCATCTCATCTACTGCATCTGTTGCTCTCAATGTGGTTCCTCTACACTGGGGAGACAGGACACCAATTCGTGGAGCATTTTGGGGAACATCTCTGGGACACACGCACCAAATAACCTCACCACCCATGGCCTACCACCTCAACTCCCCCTCCCACTCCACCAAGAACATATAAGTCCTGGGCCTCTTCCACTGCCAAATCCAAGCCATCTGACAAATGGAGGAAAAAAATGCCTCATCTTCTGCCTTGGGACCCTTGGGCATTAGCATAGACTTCACTAGTTTCCAACTTTTCCCTTTCCCCACGTCAGCCAAAATCCAACCCTCCAACTCAACTTTGCCCTCTTGACCTGTCCTACCTGTCCATCTTCCTTCCCACCAACCGTTCACCCTCCCCGATGACCTATCACAATCACACCCCACCTGCATGCACCTATCACCTTCCCACCTACCTTTCCCCTAGCCATAACACCCCATCCTCTATTTATCTCTCAGCACCCTTCCCCTGCATATTCCTAAGGAAGGGCTTATGCCTGCTCAGATGCTGCCTGTCCTGCTGCGTTTTTCCAGCGGCCCACGTTTTGACTCTAACTACTAAATCACTTCTATACCCACCAGTGCCCCCTGCAGGCATTAAATACTGTTGGATATTTCCATCAATTATGTTCAGCTTTTGAGGAACTCAAATTAAATTGATTCCTTCGAATGAAAAGTTTTTTTAAGAGAAACCTATGAATGCAATTTGCTTTAATTTTTAAAGAATCTCAATACTACTATAAATTGTTCTATGTGTTTTCTAAAGAGATTTACAACTTAAACATGGGTTAATCCGAAACAAATTGAGATCTAATATTTAAGCAATTCACTTTTTAAAAATGTAATTCAAACTTCAAGTTACTATAAATAATTTCCTTTATATTTAGGAAAAAAGCTTCTCATAAAATGCAGTTTAAATTCAGAGCAGGTATGTGTTCAAATCAGGGTGGAACGCTGGGAGGTTGTTTCCGTCAGGCAGGGAGACTAGGACCCATGGGCACAGCTTTAAAATTAGAGGGGGTCAATTTAGAATGGAAATGAGGAAACATTTCTTCAGCCAGAGAATGGTGGGACTGTGAATTCATTGCCACGGGGCACAGTGGAGCCAGGATGTTGGGTGTCTTCAGGTCAGAGATTGATAAATTCTTGATCTTGCAAGAAATTAAGGGATACAGGGAGAGTGCGGGTAAGTGGAGTGGAATGCCCATCAGCCATGATTAAGTGGCGGAGTGGACTCGATGTGCTGAATGGCCTTGCTTCCACCCTAATGTCTTGTGGTGTTATAGTCTTATCATGATCATCTGAGGAAGGCAGACAGATACTTTTCAAAACTGGATCAGCTTTGAAGATGTTCCGATGTAGAGTCATCTGACCTGGAAAGACTAACTCTGATTTCTTCCCACAGATACTGGTGGACCTGCTGGGTTTCGCCATCAATTCGTTTTTGTTTCAGATCTCCAGCCTCAGCAGTTCTTTGTTTTATTAAGATAAAATCTAAACATTTAGTTTTTAAAATTCCAACTGTTCATTGTTTGAAAGCTTGAGGTCCCACATTTTAATAGTTCACTTTAGGAGTCAGAAGTGTTGATTGGCAATTATTAACAAAATTATTCATGTCATCAAGAGTCCGTTTGTGAATCAAAAATACATGTCAAAACAGCGAGTCTGTCGGGACATACTGTTATTGATACACAAGACCTGGAGTAACTTCAGGCCACGGGAGAAGCCAGATCAAGTGTGGGAATCAAGCGAGGTCAGAGCTGTGTCACTCTACTGTTAACTGCAATTCCAATTGCATCTGACTAATCATTCAAATTCATTGAGTGCCGTGGAATTTCTGTATTTGCACTGTAGGTATGAAAATTCGCCAGGTATTTATAGACTATTTGGCCTTTTAACAAGTGTTAATGATTACCAGAGGTCAGTTGGCCACAAAACAAAATGTTGTCTCATTCCTTCAAGTTTAAATTGTTGTGACAGGTTTCTCTTTTCTCCCTCTCTTCATCAAAACTTTAATTTTCTTCTTATTTCTCAATATTGTATGAGATTGAATCCACTGTTCTAACTTACATTTCCTTCTTCAGGATCTGAGCAGTTCATTTCACAATTCTGTAATTTCATTAAGGAAGGAGTTCCACAAATTAACTTTGATCCAAGGTGCCCTGTTATACATTATTTCCACATCCCATTCACATCGATGTAGAAGATTACCTACCTTTAAACAAGGGGATGTCTTATTAACACAGAGTTGTCCTGTTGCGGCACAGTTTTGGATCATTGGTAAGTATGTGGTAAGTTTAAAGGACAATTATTTTGTGAATGCAGAAGTCTCATGAAAATTAAAGGGACCATAATTGTGTGATGCTGTTGGAAGCCAATGGGAAAACAGCCGAAAATGAGCTGTAGCATGTGCCATTAATCGCATACTTTCTTTTTACATTTCATTTGTTTTATAAACAAATTCCAGCTCAAAATATTTTAGCCTCTACTGATCTTTAATTGCAGACTAAGCCCTTAACAGGTACAGAGTAACTGTGGTGGACGGTTGCCAACAGTGCTCACACATTTCTACAGTGAAGATTAAGACAAATAGACTAAAAACCAAACAATATGTTGTGGATATTCCAGGCACAGGTTGAAAAGAGCTGAAAATATGTTGCTGGAAAAGTGCAGCAGGTCAGGCAGCATCCAAGGAACAGGAGAATCGACGTTTCGGGCATAAGCCCTTCTTCAGGAATGCCCTACTTCCTCACTTTCTCCTCGAAGATTTTAACCTACAGGTTGAAAAGATCAAACATCTTTAGTGTCTGGTTAGCTCAGACTAGTTACTTTCTGATCAACTTGTTCAGATGTGTTATGACACGCCTTGAGTGGATGGAACTTGAAACTGGGCCTCCTGGACCAAAGGTAGAGACATTACCACTGTGCCACAAGAGTCCGACAACTTGACTCTGCTCAAGAAATGCAGGCAGATTATAAACAACGTTCAACATGGTCCTTATGATGGATTGTGAACACAGCAAGATGACTACTTCAACAGCAATCACTCTATTGTTTGTTTTAATCAATCTGATAGAGGTTTTCCTCCACAACTCTAGATCAGATGAAAATTGAAACTAGGATACTACTGCTATCTCACTAAAATGCTTGGTTTCATTTTATTTTACACCATTTTTGGATGTTGTTTGAGATGCAATCACTCATCAGGGTGATGAGTGGGAATACTGGGTGGGAAGGTGTTTTACCTTCCGCAAGTAGTGTTATGAGTTCTTTTATAATGACCTAAGAAAAGATAATTCCTCAGTCTAATGTCTCCTCTGAAAGTCTCTGACTCTCCTGCATTCCACAGTACTGTACTCCGTTGAACTGTCATTTGCGATGATATACTCAAAGATCTGAAATCGATCTTGATCTTACAACTTCCTGGTTTGGGGTGAATGTGCCACAAATAAGTTCCAGTTAACAAGGCGTTTTTAACTCCTGTGCACCAAATGGATTTTGCTTTTAATCTGTTTATACTTTCAAATCTCAACAAATACACAGATAAAGGAAGATATACAATTAAATCATCATCAAGGTCAAATCTCTACAGCTGAAAATTGGTAAAATATTGGTTAACCAGATCAATGTTCAGTTTTCATTGACAGTTGTGTCACAGACCAATAATCTGTCTAGTTTAAATATAGATAGAAACAAAAGTAATTTGATAAAAAACAAAATGTTGTTACTGAGAATTCTTCTAGTGAATGAATGGGTATATGAACCAATGGTTGTGATTGAGACCAAGATGGTCCTGGAGAATGATGACTTTGTACACTTTTCACTGCACTCATGTATTCCTATATTTGACTACATGTGACAATAAAATCTAATTGTAATTAAGAAACTATACAGACTGGGAAGCTTTGCAAACCAAGGAGTAAATTAGAATTATTTCATGTTGTTTGGTTTTAAACTGTTGTTACCCGAAGGAAGGAAACTTTCAATTGCTTTGACGCTCCTGATGCCTCTGCTGTAGAATGCACATGTGTCGACTTTGGGTGAAAGAAATACTAGAATTAGCTGTGCTACTTCTTCTGCTGACACCCAATGGCAGGCTGGCACAAGTGGCTGACTTGATACGAAGAATTGGATGCCAAAGCAGCACGAAAAGAAATTTTGATGTGCATGTGCCAGAGTTGGACTGGGCTGGACAGGGTCAGAAATCACACAATGCCAGGTTATAGTCCAATCGGTATATTTGAAACCACAAGCTTTCAGAGCATTGGTCCTTGGTCAGGTGAAGCCACCTCATCTGAGGAAGAAATAGCACTTTGAAAGCTTGTGATTTCAAATAAACCGGTTGGACTCTAACCTGGTATCGGCTGACGTCTAACCTAAAGAAAGAGAGATTGGAAATAGGAGTGTTCTCACAAATAAATGTCAAGTTGAACTAAATTGCCACCTCCTGTAAAGTAATGGGTGGAATGAATACTCAAAATCACTTCATTCAATGTAACTGCTGCTCACTTTCCTTCCTGGAACTAATGAGATACTGTGATTCTGTTGGTGCAAAATAACTTCTATTTTAAATATTGAGGTACGATGTCTTTTTTAACTGAAGTGTATTAAGCCTTGCACTTGCAGGAGTAACAGAGTTACTCTTCAAATTCTTAAATAAGTGAATTGTTCTTCAAGGAAATGACGCGAGGTGGTGAGTGAGGGGTGTGTGTGTTCTGTGTGGGAGCAGTGGGGGAACGGCTGGGATTATAAGTATTCAGAGCACTGTTGCCTAGTGTAAGGAGACTGGACTTTTACACAGAGGGTCAGTGCGGAGCTGACACCATGGTAGAAACATCAGAAAAAGTGCCCATAGCTCTGGCGGGGCCAGCCGACCTGGAGCAATGCCTCCCGCCTGTAAGTCTTTTCAAGCTCAATTTACTGGCACTTTTGGAATGGCATTTTAAACTAACCTCGATGCACACTTAGTCCAAACTTTCTAAAAACCTTTTAGGAATGTCCATACATTATCACGAGAAAATGGATTGATTAGCAATTTGAAAAGCATCGGTTTTGGTCGTTTTTTTTTAATTGGCAGAAAAAAGTGCTTATTTTCAAAAGGCCAGGGATTTTTAAAATTCTGGGATCAGTACAAGTAGCAATGAAATAATCACCAGTTATAAAAATCTATTTTCTAATCAAGCTCTGGAAGGAGTGGGACGTGAACCCGGGTCTCTAGGCTCGGAAGCCGTTTTATCCGGCAGTCTTTGTTCAGCTGCATCGGATTGGGTCCAATAAAACTTGTCTGGAGGAATTTTTTTTTTAAAAAAAAAGAAAATGAACTTTTTTCTAATGATCAATTCATAATGCAATCTGCTCTCCAAAGGTCATGGTCTCAGGAAGGGGCTGTGGCATTTCTTTGCTAGTTGTACTGTGCGTATATTGTAATTGTTTTGAGGTGCCCGCTTTGTAAAGTGTTGCTGTGTGTGTGTGTGTTGAAGGCGTACGCGGTGGCTGTGACACCCCCCGGGAGCAGCAGCAGGAGTGGGCGCCTGCTCAAGATCGGAGCCGTGATCCTCATCACCGGAGCTGCCTTGCTCGTCCTCGGAGCGATTGGAGCTTTCTACTTCTGGAAGGTCAATGACAAAAACGTAAGCAACTCACGCCCCGAATGCATTATCTGACTTGTGCCTGCGAATGGAAAACGTGAAAGCGGTCAGAGGCTCTTGGTTGGGTTTTGAGGCAACAAGCTGTCTGTCTGGAAGACTGTTGAGGTCTCTTGGCTGCATAGGACCGGCTGGTGTGCATCACCCTTTTTTTTTATTTCTATTCACAGAATCTCCTCCCAGTGCATCCCCACTTGCTCCAGTTAACTATGCAGTCTCCTGCCCAAATCCCCATACCAGCTGCTCCATTGATTTTGCAAATTAGAAACTTTTGGGTGGATCAACATTGCTGCAGTGACCCGAGATGTGGTCCTTTTTAATCTGATTTGATTTATTGTAGTCACATGTACCCCGGGGAAAGTGAGGACTGCAGATGCAGGAGATCAGCGTCAGAAACTGTGGTGTTGGAAAGCACAGCCGGCCAGGTAGCATCCTGATGAAGGGCTTATGTTCCAGAGATCGACTCTCTCCTGCTCCTCGGATGCTGCCTGACCGGCTGTGCTTTTCCAGCATCACATTTCCTGACTCACATGCACCTAGGGACAGTAAAAAGTTCTGTTTTGCCAACAGTACAGGCAGATCACAGCAGACAAGGACACACAGATCACAGGGTACTCAGAGCAAGGCATGCAGTTTACAAAACAAGATCAACACTTTTTGAAGTTAGAGAACTCCATTAAGCAGGAAAGAAACTGTTTTTGAACCTGTTGGTGTGTATATAAAGAATGTCAGTCCAGGTTTTGTTGAGTGGGGTTAGAAGTGAGAAGGGGATAAGAGGTTTTAGAAAATGCTGGTGACCAAGCTGTTCAGAATTTCAGGAAGGTATCATCGAACAGTACAGGCCCTTCAGTGCTCTATGCTGTGCTGACCTTTTATCCTACTCTAAGATTAACCCTAAGTATGCACTGCTACTTGTTCTGTAACATTTTGTAGCATTTCCCACTTCCAAAACACAGCCACATATGATGGTCATTTTGCAATAAAAGTAATACTGAGCTAGGAAGACTCCCAATGTTTGTATTTGGTTTATTCAAGGTAAATGTGGATTTTCAGGAGCTAGTAAAATAAACTGTTTTGAGCCAAGGCTCCTGCAGAAGAATTTAGGAATCCAGGCTAAGACAAGGCTGTTCTTTTATAGTGCGAAATTCCATCAATATAAGAGTTTGCTCTGTTGGCCGTCTGTGCAGAATGTGAACACAAGATTTTCTGCTGGGCCAGAAATGAATACTTATATTTTCTCGAGGACAGACACTTTCTGCTCTTGACAAAGGCATATTAATTGAGGAGGCTGGCAGCTTCTGGCAATGTCACTAGTAATTTAAAAGCCCCAAGCTAAAGTTCTGGCCTAATGTCAATTGTAATTTCAAATAAATCTTGTTCACTGCTGTTCTTAAGCCAGGGAAGCCCGCCAGCCTTACCTCCTCTGATTCCTGAGGTTGACAGAGCTGGCGTGTGAGGGGATTCTGCAATTATATTCACCGGAGTTTAGAAAAAAAAGTGAGAATCCTGTAAAAGACCTAACAGGACTAGACAGAGTAAATGCAGGAAGGATGTTCCCAGTGAGCGAGGAGACCAGAACCAGAGATCGCAATCTAAGGATATGGGATAGGCCATTTCAGATTTGATATAAGGAAAATTTTCTTCCCCAGGAACTGGTGCGCCAGCAGAGAAAGCGGTTAAGGCCAAAACATTGAATGTTTTCAAGAAACTGAGTTGGACCATGATCATATTGAATGGCAGAGTGGCTGAATGGTCTACTCTGGCTCCAGTTTTCTATGGTCTTGCTCAGTTCAGTGATGGCTGACTCAGTTCAGCAATGTAGGCGTAAGTGAGGACTGCAGACGCTGGAGATCAGAATCTAGATTAGAGTGGTGCTGGGAAAGCACAGAAGGTCAGGCAGCATCCGAGGAGCAGGAAAATCAACGTTCTGGGCAGGGCTTTTGCCCGAAATGTCTATTTTTCTGCTCCTCAGATGCTGTCTGGCCTGCTGTGCTTTTCCAGCATCGCTCTAATCTAGACTCAGTTCAGCAATGTGGTTCGCTCTTAACTGTCGTCTGGGCAATAAATGCTAACCGTAATCTTGTCCTGTGTGTGAACTTTTGTCAAAATCAGCATGTTTCCTCCTGGTTTTGGGGTAGCACAAAACCACAAGGAAGTGGACATGGAGGATTATTGGTTGTCGTCACGAGCAGGAGGAGGGTTTTCAGTTGCTCCCAGGAGGCAATGAAATCAGCAACAGTAAACCTGAACACACTCCTTTTGGACTTTTGTTCACACAAAGCTTGTGCACTCACCAAAAACCGGTAACCTTATGAGCATGGTTAAAGCAGAATCCTATCCACAGCCATAGAATCAATAAGATTTGCAAAAGGAAATTGGGCTCAAGAAAAATAAATGTGTAGGCTTTCAGGATCGCTTGGAGGAATGGTTCTGACATTGGTGCAAAGGCCAAGGGTTCTATAATCACCCTAAATGTGAGAATGGGTGTCTTCAGTGGCACTGATGGGCAACTCCATTGCTGGAGTGCGATTTGACGAGCTCTCTCCATCAGTTTAAGAGCTAACTGGTGAGCCTCAGAGTATCACAGGTCTTGCTGCTGAAGTCCCACCTTCCCAGAAGCTGCTAACCAGTTAGACTTCCTGTGTTGTTGGAAGCTTGGTCTGCAGGAAATCAGCAGCAAGAAGCTGAGTCATTTCTTTGCCTTTACGTGCTGCAGGGTGAGAGTTGTGGGGAGAGGGAAGCTCAGCGGCAAGAGCAGAGAGGTATGACTCTCAGTCATCACCTCCCATTCCTGCCATGTGACTGATTAGCCTCAGATTGGAGCAAATGGAAGCCCCTGACCCAAACAGTAGGCTGGTGGCCTGGTATTCCAGTTGGTATACCAACCACATGCCTCACCTCCTAGGAAGGTGAATAATTAGGTCAGTGAGGTGAGACACTTAGGTAGCCCACAATTAATACCTAATGGCCTGTAGTTGTGAGCAACTTGAGGAAATTGCCTGTGGCTCTTCTTGCCCAGTGCTTTATTGCGAAGGTGGCAAGGAGAAGATGACTCACTCTGCAGGGTCAACTCGCTCGATTATTTGCCTATCTTGCCATCTTCCTCATCTTCAGGAAGGGGGAAAATTACACTGAGTCAATAACTCTGAACCTCTAAAATTTTATAGTGTGAGCTGAAGTCGGTTGTTCTGTACCAATTGGTAGCAAGGGTTGAGTAGCCTGACGTGATGCTTGATGGGAGTTTCAGGGGCCAAGTTACAGCCTGTCACTGAAAACCATCAGGACCACGACAAGGAGGGGACTGGCATAGTATCTGTCTTGTCCATTGCCCACTCAGTGTGAATCCCAGTTACAAACCATCCTCAAGACATTTGTCCTTGGCATGGTTTGAGTTTCTTTATTTCTAGATTGATAGAACTAATAATTATCCATTCATCTTCTCTAACTTCAATAAATTTAATAATGCAATTCTTGTGGCAGGATTTCACCCTCATCCAAGACTAGGAATGCCAAGAAATCTAATGGGCAGGATGGGGCAGGGCTGTAAAATTGGACATCCAGATATGGCGCTCTTCCTATTGCTTAGCTCCCTCTCCCCATCTTCATTGCAATTTTATCAGCAGTGTGGCAGGAGTTCTGGGTTCAAGTGAGAAAATCATTTTAATCTCTAATGGGAAGAGCAATCAGCCTTATGACTCACTTCTGTGTCTTGTCCACCCTGAAGATTGAAGCTTCTGATCATGACAGGTACCAAATTAAACTCTTAAAGGTCGAGCTGCAATGGTCCCTTCTCTGGGTGGATCTGCTGGAACCAGAGAATTGCTCGGTTACAAGATTGGCTGACAGCTCATACAGCCATTTAACAACTGCTGGAAATCAAAGTATGCAATGTCCACAGGTTCCCTCTGACCCAAATTTCTTGTTAATTCCACAAGGATTCCTAATGAATTAGTCAAACATGACTCCCATTTTAACTTCGCTTAAGCGTATTGAGATTTTTCAATGCCTCACAATATCCTCCTCAATAATAGACCCCAGCATTTTCCTTATGGCAGATGTAAAACTATCTGGTCTGTAGTTTCCTACTTTCTGTATTTCTCCTTTTCCTGACTGGAGGAGTTAAATTTACTATTTTACAATCCGATGGAACCTTTCCAGAATCTAAGAATTCTGGAAATTTTGAATCTAATGAATCTATTACATTAAAAGCCATTTATTTTCGCACTACAAGGTGAAGACTTGGAGGCTTATCAGTGTTTTGTTCTAATAACTTGCTGACTATCCTTTCACTGACGATTGTCATTATTTAAAGTTCCTCCCTCAATTCTTTTCTTGCTACACAACAACTTGTGTTATTTGTATCCTCCACAGATACAAAATGTCTGTTCACTTTATCCCCAGTTTCCCTAATTTTTTTTCATCAGTAATTCATCAGATTATTCTCCAGAGAACCAATGTTTGCTTCTCATTTTCCTTTCCAGCTGGCTTTTCCTCCTGCTTGAATGGCTCTTTTCATTAATATGGTCGTCCTTTACTGTTTCTTAAATGTCCTTTCCAATCTCATGACCTGCTCATATCTTCATGAAATTGTTTTATTCTTTCAATGGCAGAAATCTAGAATTAAAACGTGGAATTGATAAACTGACCATGATACAATTGTAAAAACACAACTGCTTCACTAATATCCTTTAAAAATAAAACCTACCATCTTACTGTGGCCTATATATGCCTGAGTACCCATCCTAACATAACTAATCATTTATGCCCTGCCTTCCAAAAGAAGGCCACTGAAATCTAGTGACAAATAAGGAAGTCAATAATTGCAATCTTTGATGCAAATCTTAATTCTTAAGACCAGCTTACTTTACATTATTCTTCATACAAATGGTAATAAGGGATTTTGGAACATTAAAAATTATCGGAGCAATTCTTTTTTGGATCTAACAATTCAGTGTCCTTTGTAGGGATTTGTTCCCATTTCTTTTTGTCTATACAAACACATGCAGTGTTCACTTGTAACCTCTTTATAGAGTCATACATCATGGAAACAGACTCTTTGGTCCAACCAGTCCATGCTGAACATAATCCCAAACTAATCTAGTTTTTTTTAAATCTTAAAATCTACCCCTTTGGTCATCTGCCTAACATGTGGTTCAGTGTCAAATCTTTTCTGTACTCCCATAAGCACAATTACAATGTTTTCTCACAAATAAGAATTATCACAATAATCTATTGCTGAACTAGAATTTTAATTTGGTAACAATGCCTTCAGCAAGAGTACTAATGAACAAAATTTTTGAATTATTTCTAATAACTATAATTTCTGACTATGATAACTTGATCTAGATTGCTCATGCTTAAATTGCATTTTGCATCTTAGTGCAACTTACCTCGTGAAATAATTCAGTTCACATCTTGAACCCATGCAAATTCGCTTTATTAAATTAGGGTTCCGATTTATCACTTGTTTGAATAATTATGCTCCAATTAAATAAAAGCTAAACACAACTATAATGTGATTGGAACCAGTTGGATCTTATTGACAATGAGATCTTGTATTAGGGTTGTTAACCTGGGCCAATCAGGACATCCTGGGTGATGCAGATGTCCTGACCTTCCTGAGAAGATATGTTCAGGTCGAGGGAGAGCGTACCAATGTGGTCGATCCTTTCGGGATCTGGACCAGCAAACGACAGGTCAGGGTAACCCTGAGGCCGATGCCAGTGGGAACATCCTCCACCCACTCTCCAGCTTTGCCATCGGAGGAAGCAGAGGTTACCTGACATACGCATGGCAGTCGAAAGTGTGCCGAACCTGCGGGAGGTCAGGCCACAAGGTGGCGGATTGTAAGGTGACCGTCTGCCGAAACTGCAAGCAGGAAGGCCACCCGACCAAGGAATGTAAGGAGGCCAAGTACTGTAATCTGTGCGGAGAGGCGGGCCACATGTACAAGGCCTGCCCAAGACGAGGGGCTGCCACCTATGCACAGATGGCCGGAGGTGGCAACATGAGCCATGGACCGCCTAAGACCAGCAAGGTACCACAAAACAGCACGGGAATGGTGTCTGGAGGCACCCAGAAGGAAGGGCAGGCTGTAGCGGAGCAGACGGCAGACAGCGGGGAGATGCAGCAGCCGATCCAAGCTCCTTCAAGACAGACGGAGGAAATGGAAGAGGAGGGTCCAAAGGAGGCAGAGGATTGGATTACTGTCAAAACCAGGAAGAGGAAACCTCTCAAAGACGCCAAAGCCACCCAGCAAAGGGGGAAGCGACACCTACACGATGAGGATACAGGCAGCTCTTCCGACGGTGAGGACGGGCGCAAGGAGGGTCGTCACCAGAGGAAGAGACAGAGCGCCGTGGGGAAAAAGGAAGGCAGCACCGCCCAAGCAGGAAAAGATGATCCCTCTGAGGGGATGTCTAAAGGCCTCCCCACACCCGGTGAGAACCAAGAGGTACCCACCGGCCCACAGTTCCAGGTAACTGGGAGCAGCGGTCCTGTGACAGCCCCGCTGTCAGATGGAGAACTGGACTGTGCGGACCCTGGGCCCGACCCGAAGACACCAGAGTGGGGAAATGGCTCCAGTGTGGAGCCGGACAGCTACCTCAGCCCTGGGAGGGTCCAGCAGTTTGCCGTCACCACGGGGATGCACACAGCTACCCCAAAGGGGCAAGACCAGCAGCAAATGGACACTGTTAACCTTGTAAACTGTTAAAATGGGGTCAAAAATTGCCAGCATCAATGTGCGTAGCATCAAATCGGCTATGCGATGTGTTTCTACGATGGCCTTCCTGGCCAACGTTAAAGCTGACGTCCTGTTCCTGCAGGACTGTGGGATACCACACCTCAGCAGCTACAGGAGGTGGTCGAGCTTGTGGGCCCATGGGCCGTCAGTTTGGTTGGGGGGCAACGATAGCTGCGCCTCCAGCCCGGGTATCCTGTTGCGAGGAGGCAACTTCAACATCTCTGAGGTTAATGAGGTGGTGGGCGGGCGCTTCCTCGTCACCGACGTCATGTACAGGAATGCTCCCCTGAGACTGATTAATGTGTAGGCCCCAGTGGGTAAGAGGGAACGGTTGGCCATCCTGCAGCAGCTTCCACTGTTGCTGGCTACGTCCAGGCCAGTCATTCTGGCCGGAGACTTCAACTGTATCATTGATGCAGATGGACGATCCGGCGGGGGGGACAGTAAACTGGACACCATGTCCAGAGCCCTGATGGACACGGTAAAAGATGCCAAGCTGCACAACGTCTTCAGCACCCCTGCAGACGGAGCACAGCGTAGATACATCTGGTCACGGACAGACGGGTCTATCCGCTCAAGGATAGATTACCTGTTTGTGTCCCGAACGCTCTCGGTCAGATCCACCGACGTCAACCCGGTGTTCTTCTCTGACCACTGCCTCCTGCTGGCCGACTGTCACCTACAGGAAGAGCAGCGGGCTGGTAAGAGAATGTGGAAGCTGAACACAACGCTGTTGACCCCGGGAAACATTGAGGAGCTCAAGAGGGACTACGCAGGTTGGAGAACCATGAAGCCCCTCTTTCAGTCCCCAGCGGACTGGTGGGAAACAGTAAAAGGGAACATCAAGAGGTTCTTCATCCTCAAAGGTGTTCAGGAGGCGAGAGAGAGACAGGGCAAACTGTCCCAGCTCCAGGAAAGTATGCAGAACCTGCTCCTGCTGCAGATGATGGGGGTCGATGTCACGGAGGACCTCAAGGAGGTGAAGGGCCAGCAAGCCTTGCTCTTTGCCTCGGAGGCCTCCAAGATAATCTTCCGGTCCAGGGTCCGCTTGGTGGAGCAGGACGAGACATGCTCACGTTTCTTCTTCCAGAAAGTGCACAAAGAGAGCTCTGTGCTCAGCAGCCTGAAGGAAGAAGATGGCTTGGTAACGCCATCTCAGGCTGACATCATGAGGATCGGTAAATCCTTCTATGCCAGTCTGTATGACGTGAAGCCGACCGACAGCACGGCCTCCCAGTTGTTTCTGTCCTCTATCACGGAGGTCTTAGACGACAGAACACAGGAGAGGCTGGACCAGCCGCTATCTCTGGACGAGCTGACCAAGGCCCTCGAGTCCTTCAAAAAGAATAAAACTCCCTGAAGCAACGGCTTACCGGTCGAGCTCTATTCCGCTCTGTGGGACTTGATTGGCCAGGACCTGCTGGAGGTGTATGTCAGTATGCTTCGGGCAGGTACCATGAGTGAATCCATGAGGAAAGGAATCATCATCCTCCTCTACAAGTGGAAGGGGGAGAGGGAGGAACTCAGAAATTGGAAACCAATCTCACTGTTGAATGCGGATTACAAAATTCTATAAAAGGTAATTGCTAACCGGGTCAGGTCTGCTCTGGGGTTGGTGATTCACCCTGACCAAACCTGTGCTTGCCGGGCAGGAAGATCGCTGAGAGTCTCGCACTCCTCAGGGATACAATCGCCTACGTGCAGGACAGAGGGTTGGACACCTGCCTGATCAGCCTGGACCAGGAGAAAGCCTTTGACAGGATATCACACAGGTATATGAAAGATGTTCTCTCCAAAATGGGCTTTGGGGAGGGAATCTGCAATTGGATCAGACTGCTCTACACCAACATTGTCAGTGCAGTCTCAATCAATGGGTGGGAATCAGATAGCTTCCCAGTCAGATCTGGAGTCAGGCAGGGCTGCCCTCTCTCTCCTGCCTTGTTTGTGAGCTGCATAGAGCCATTTGCCAAGTCCATCAGGAAGGATGCGAGCTTGAGAGGGGTGACTATTCCTGGCAGCGGGGGCCTGCAGGTTAAGGCCTCCCTGTACATGGATGACGTCACCGTTTTCTGCTCTGATCCGCTGTCCGTGCGCAGACTCATGTGCATATGTGACCAGTTCGAATAGGCCTCGGGAGCCAAGGAAAACCGAGGCAAGAGCGAGGCTATGCTCTTCAGGAACTGGGCCGACCAATCCTCGATCCCCTTCACCATCAGGACCGACCACCTGAAGGTGCTGGGTATTTGGTTCGGGGGGGGCTGGGGTGTGCGCCAAGTCTTGGGAGGAGCGTATCAGCAAAGTGAGGCAGAAATTGGGCAGATGGAAGCTACGGTCGCTCTCCATCGCCGGAAAAATCCTGGTCATCAGGTGTAAGGCACTGTCATTGCTATTATACGTGGCACAGGTCTGGCCTATTCCCAGAACCTGTGCCGCTGCAGTCACCCGGGCCATTTTCCAGTTTATATGGAGGTCAAAGATGGACCGGGTCCGAAGGGACTCGCTGTACAAAGATCTGGGCAACGGGGGAAAAAATACACCCAATGTCACCCTCACCCTGATGGCCACCTTTGTGTGTGACTGCATCAAGCTGTGTGTGGATCCCCGATACGCAAACACCAAGTGTCACTACGTACTGAGGTTCTATCTGTCCCCGGTGTTGCGAAGGATGGGCCTGGCCTCGCTGCCGCAGAACGCTCCGAGTAGTTGGACGGTTCCCTATCACCTGTCCTTCGTGGAGAAGTTTATGAAGAAAAACACCTTTGACCACAAGTCCATCAGGAAGTGGTCAGCACGTAGTGTCCTTGAGACCCTTTGGGAAAAAGAGAGGGCGGATCCTATCAAGCGGTTCCCTGAGCAGACTGTCAAAGCCATTTGGCAGAATGCCTCATCGCCAGAACTTTCCAACAAGCACCAAGACATGGCTTGGGTGGTGGTGTGAAGAGCTCTGCATGTGAAATCCTTTATGCACGCCCGGACTCTCAGCCGCACCGCACGCTGCCCTCGAAGCGGCTGCGGGGGGGAACGAGACTGTCACACACCTCCTTCTGGAATGTGCCTACGCAGAGGAAGTCTGGAGAGGAATGCAGTGGTGTTTGTCGAGGTTCGTCCCGAGCAGCGCCGTGACGTGGGACTCCGTGCTCTACGGTCTGTTCCCGGGACGCACACCGAGACGAACATCAACTGTGCCTGGAGGATCATCAACTCGGTGAAGGACACTCTCTGGGCGGTCCGAAACCTGCTGATCTTCCAGCTGAAGGAGTTGACCCCGACTGAGTGTTGCAGACTGGCACATTCCAAGGTCCAGGACTACGTGTTGAGGGACGCGCTGAAGCTTGGGGCACCTGCCGCCAAGGCGCGATGGGGAAAGACCACCGTGTACCGTCTGCCTGCCTAAAGAAGAACAGGGGGCCCGCGTAGCCGTTTGGGCTCTGCTGACGCCTCAGTTAAAAATGTAATCGTACAGACCTGTAAATAGGAATAATTACTCTGTTTTGGTATACAAAGAAATGGAATGTTTACGTATGTATGGCATGTCCAACTGTACAGACCATCAAATTATTTTATGAATAAAGTATATTTTTGAAATAAAAAAGAAGATTTAGATATAACCAGGAGATTCATAGTCTTCTCAATTTAGGGGACTGACTTTGTGCTGGCTGGGCCACAGTCAGAGTGTTGGTTTCTGCTTTTTTGGGGGGGGGGGGGGGGGGGAATAAACCTGATTCCTGATCTGGCTGAATTATTTAGCCAGTTTGTTAACTGGTATCCCTTTAGTGAGGACTGATTTCTAAACTCCCGATGTGCACCATGTGTTTCAGGTGTAACTCAGTTCTCATTAGGGGATTGATGTTTCACTGGCTGGTTACTGCCTGTGTGTTACTCTTTTCTCTTTTACTTTTGAGAAAAGGACAATGTTGATTTTTGTGGCAGGACTTAGCCCTTGGACTCAATTTTTGTATGTTTTTTTTTGTATGTGTCTTCACTGTTTTTTGGTGTTTGGGCTGAGCCCTTGTGAAGAAATACATATAAATAGGAGATTCAGAATTTCTTCCTTATGGGGACTGACTCCAAGCTGGTTGGTCATTGCCAATGTACAGTGTACAAAGGGTGTTGTGGTGACTGGTTACTGGTCTCTGTGCAGTCATTTCAGTTCTGTATGTGTATGTATATACTAAAGATTATTTATTTATCACTATTACAATGACTATGTATCACCCTTTTTAATCTCTGTCCAAACTAAACAAAAAGGAAAGGAGATATGTTATTTCCATAATAGATCTGCCACCCTCAGCTGCACCAGTTTAAGCTGTTTATTACTGAAATTCACAAGTTGTTTTGATCCTTTTTCTCCAGTTTGTTATTAGAGTTGACCTCAGAGGTTTGGGGGGGGGGCGGTGGGAAACATTCATTGAATAAAATGAGACAACAAAGTAAATAGTTGGAGGGAATTTATTTCAATGTCAACATAATTGACCATGCAGGATAAATACATCTCCAACTGAAATAACCACATATGTCCCTCTCATTATCAGCAACAAGTTAAAAATGAGTAAGAGGGAAATTGATAAGTACAACTGCCAAAGGGAGAAAGAAGGGTTTCCTGAGGATGGTTACACAAATTGCAATGAAGGTGATTAGAAAAAAACAAGTGTTTGGGGTGGAGAATGATGATGGGTGTCATAGCTGAAGCTAAGCAGAAGAATTTTCAAATGTATATTTCTGCATCATGACAGCAGGGCATGAAAATCACAAAAGATGCAGTGTGCCTCAAACTCCTCCTGAATATGAAGTACTAAATGTTCCAAATGGCTACTTTCTCTAAATATTCACAAAGCGAATCATGAAGAACATGTGCTCCCCCAAACCAGTATATCCAAAGTAAAATCAGACTGTGTTACAAATGGGAATCCAGTTAATTGGGTTTAAAGCAAATTCCTACGGCTGAATTTGACCTTTTTTTTGTCTTAATCAGAGTTGTCGAGTCTTTTGGAAAATGTCACTACAAGACCCAGTGAGCTCTCTTGCCCTATCATACTCAACCTGTCTTGTTAATTACCTATCACATCCCCCTATGATGTGTCTCAGCTGATTTCCACTCCATCTTGCTGCCTGCTGTTCCCGGAAGAACTCCCCATTCTTTGTATATCCTGGAATTGGCTCACATCGCTTGAGTTCATGCCACCTTTTTTTGTTAAAGTCCTCCTTCTCACCCAAATAAGCACTCAGTCTGGAGCTACCCCGCAGAGTTGCTGACATTTGTTTGAGATATGGCAAATACGGGGTAGGGATGGTTCGCGGTACATGGATTTTGGCATCCTGCTGTTTGGCACAGACCATGCCAATGAAGGACTTCCTCCCCCAGGACCAGCAGTGGAAGCCACAACACCAAACCATGCCAGCTTGGTCTGAGGTTGCCATCCAGTCAGTGCACCATCTGCTGTCTGGAAGAATGCGCAACACTGTATGGTGAAGGTCAATGGTCTCCACTCCACCATCCGCCACAATAAGTTCCAGCACATTCTTTACGGTGCCTCAGGCTCACTCTATCTCTGCTACAGTACCCACCTCCCATCAAAGTTCATACTGTACTACTCTCACTTCCATCTGCAACATCTTCCCCCACTCACTGCCACCTCCCCCAGTTTCCAACTAACCTTGCGCGCATGTCCTCTGTGACTTTTCTCTCTCTCTTTCTCTCTCTCAGGCCACCATCCCACCAGCATTAAAAGTAACAGCTGTGTCACCCACTTTCATCTCCCTTGAACACTCGTCTCTCTCATATTCCAGAAGGTAAACTGCACACTGTAGGGCAGAAAGGGTCCAGACCAATGGTTGGCTGCCCACCATTTGGTTCCACATCCCTTATGAGAAGAGGATCCTGACTCTGTCCAGCCCAAGCAGGGCCTGCACTAGGATCAGATTACCGAACCCCTGAGCAAAGGCTATCCTCCTTGACTTGACTGAGTCCTGCCAACAGTAATGACAAGCTTCCTGACTTTGTGTCTGCACTTAACAACATGGCAAGACAGCAGTAATATCAGCCTGATATCTATAGCTGAAGGAGCAAAGCACAAAAAGGGATCTGCAGGGAGGGATACATTCTAGGTGTTATGGACTAGGCCTGACCCCCTCAAAACCTTTCAGGAAGGTAGCCCAGACCCTAACTTTGCTGGTTGTTTTAAGCAGGTTGTGAAGTGGATATTCCAGGAGAGATGCAGCAGGTCCAACCACTTAGTTTTAAACAAAACGCATTATTTACAAATGAAACGCAAACAAAAGAGAAAGGTTAAGTTATTCTGTCTTCCAATCTGAAAACCCAGCAGGTCATACCAACCAAATGATATTGTTCCCAATACTTGCAACAATCCCCATAAACACCCCTTGGCACAAAAGGTAAAATCAAACACAGGGTCTTACAGGAGAGAAACCAGAGAGAGAGAGGGTCAGCATGGACTTGCTTCTCTTGGCTCCAGCAGCTTCACAACAGACTGCCAAAGCCAAATCAAACCAAATCAGGGAAAAGCTGAGCTGGCAGGACTGACCACCCCCCTTTCACAGCACAAGAGTCTTTTTTAAAAAACCTTAAAAGCCTTTTTTCCTGAGGCAGTATCTGTTAGCTATAATCAAACTGGCCCTAAAACCCTTCAAATGTAGACTTTTTGGAGTCTGTGTCTTTTACAACCTCTTGGAAGAAAAAGCCAAGGACAATATAACCTTGTTAAAGTAGCATCATCATCACACAGGTCAGCAGTATGAAAACAAGTGGACAGCATGAAGATGCAGCCTGGTCCCAGTCCTGTGTACATTGTAACTAATTCCACAGTTTCCCTGCTGCAATACAGTAATCACCGTTGCCCATGCAGCATTGAAGCGCAGAGGCATCCAGTAATTAGATCAAAGATATACCATGAGGGTTATTAGAAGCTTGTACATATTGGATGCCTATGTCCATGGCTATGGGATGCATATGTCCAGTGTCCATGGAGCATCCCTGAGATGTTGGTGTCTGATTTCCAACACTGAGGTAATTCACACAAGCTTTGAGATGAATCTCTTGGGTGCCCACTCTGACTTCTATATTGGGGTTTCCCCATATCTAGCTCATTTGGTTAGCTTGATAAGATGGGAGGATATATATTAATGAAGCGAGTGGTCATTAACAAGGTACTTAACAAGTATTAGTTTGCAATTTTTGAGAACATTTGTAGCCCAAGTTGAGGTTCAGGTTGTAAGTTTGCTCGCTGAGCTGGAAGGTTTGTTCGTCACGATGCTAGGTAACATCATCAGTGAAGCACCGGTGTTCTGTCCTGCTTTCTGTTCATGTGTCTTGGTCTGCTCAGGTGGATGATATCATTTCCGGTTCTTTTTCTCAGAGGTTGGTAAATGGGGTCCAAATCGATATGTTTATTGATGGAAATCCAGTTTGAATGCCAGGCTTCTAGGAATTCCTGTTTGTGTCTCTGTTTAGCCTGTCCTAGGATGGGCGTATGTAGAGGAGTCCCCTTCCCCCACCTCATCCTAGTTTCTAACCTCCAGCTCAACACTGTCTCCTTGACTTGTTCGGACTTGTCCGACCTGCCTAGCTCCTTTTCCACCTATACACTCCACCCTCTCCTCCCTGACCTATCACCTTCATCTCCTCCCCCACTGACCTATTGTCCTCTATGCTACTCTCTTCCCACCCCCACCCTCCTCTAGCTTATCTCTCCACACTTCAGGCTCTCTGCCTTTATTCCTGATGAAGGGCTTTTGCCCGAAACGTCGATTTTGCCTGTCCTCGGATGCTGCCTGAACTGCTGTGCTCTTCCAGCACCACTGATCCAGAATCTGGTTTCCAGCATCTGCAGTCATTGTTTTTACCTTATCAAATATTTACAGGCAGTCACACATTTGTCTTCAATTTTTTGTTACATAGTGGAGCTGTTTACCATGTTACTTGAGTATCATCTGTACACAATTAGTTATGTAATTGTAGTCAGTGTGAATTCAGAAGTGAAGATTCAGTCTGATGGATCTCTCTAACTTCTTTGAGAATGCCTACTTGAATAGATATGAAGTAGGTTCAATGAATGGTGCACTGTGACCTTCAAACTGTGATTTTAATAATTGAATTCAAAGGTATGCACAATTGTAGAGTATGGATATGGAACAGGTTAAATTAATGAATACAGTAGTTATGTTGAACTGAATTGGTATGGGGAGTGGGCTGATGGTATTCAAAGTTGGTGATGAGAATTGTCATTTTTTATAGAGTACCTGAATCAGAAACTTATGTAAAGTCGCCAGATGTTTAAAACGGTACAGGTGGGGAGAGGCATTCAGAAATTGAGATGAATTAGTCAATGTACTGTTAATAGACAGCTCAAATAAGATAAAATTTGATGCAAGCAAAGTAAGTGTCTGTACAGGAAGGAAAATATAGCTAAACTTACTCACAAGTGGTGATAAAATGGTTAAGAATTAAGTTGAAAAAGATTTGGGTACCCTTAGTTAATTCAGTACAGTAATCATAAGCTAATAAGACATTGAACTACATAGCTAAATGGTCATCAATTGGGTAGAATAATGGTCAAGTTTTAATACTGCTTTTGTCAGGCTGCATGTTGATTACAGTATTTAGTTCTTATCACCAAGAAAGGAAAATATGTTCGGGTGCTGGAGGTAAGACAGCATAAGGCTGATTCCCAGAGTAAGGGGCTGGGTTCTGAGCAATAATTGAAGAATGTTGAACTTATCATTCGAAAAGAAATATTATCTGAGAGGTGATGTTACTGAGGGAAAGAAGATTGTTAACTGTATTAGAAAAAGTGAAGCCAAAACATTAATTCAAGGAGAAAATTATAGAAAATATTTCCTATGAATGCCAAGTTTTAAGACAGACATCAAGAAGTTTTTTCAGGATACAAAAAGGTTTGCTTCCACTTTGTGATGAGGAATCAGCAAATATTAATGCATGGAAATACAAGTTGAAACAGATGTAGAAGGAGTTGCAAGTTTGCACGTATTATTTTACATTATTGGACAAAGTCAAAATCTGTCTCAATAAATGATTAACATGGTATAAACTTCCAGATAAGAGTCAAGGCTTACTGCTTGCACCATTCAAAGAAAATTGGATGGTCCGGTGACATTAGGATCAATCTGAATGTATGAAACAAGCTGAAGGTGAATGGCCTTGCTCTCACAATGAATTGGATGAATGCCACACTAAATGTTCTCAATTCCTTTCAAAGGATTTTTACGACTACAGTGGTAAAACTAACATCTTTAATTTAATGTTTTGAAATATAAATGGAGCCCGGTGCTGATTACTTAATCTGGATAATGGTGTTGAGAACAGTGAATCTGAAACCTTGTTCAGTATTAACCTTTTTGATGTGAGAAATGATTGACTTCGGTTAACTGATGTAATTCACTTCAGTTTCTGAATGCGCAACAATCTGATCTGATTTATGTGACTCTTTCTTCTATGAAGACATCATGTTAGTGCTCTGAAGTAAAAGAAATGCTTTTCCAAGGACATTGCATTATCCCTGCCTCCCCCCCCTTTCACTTCAGTGTGAATAGACCTTCCTGGTCGGCTGTGTTTAGATAAATGGAAGTGGGCAGCCTTGCCCACATCTACAATTTATCTGAGAAACTGCTCAATTCTCAAAAAGCCATTTGGACATATGATGGCTTCAGATGAACTGCGAAGAATCAAAACCATTGTACAATATACCGCACAGAAAAATGAATTAATTGCTTTTAATGTTTGGTCCATCAACATTGCTGTTATGTTAACGTGAGGTTATTTAGTCAACAGCTTAACAAGTGGTAAAAACAATTCAAGTATGCTAATCTAGCAACCTAATGAATGATACCTTCATATAATGCATTGACCACAAAGTATACCTTTCTCTTTATTAAGGTAACAGTTCAGTGGTTCGTCTTTACCAACATTGCATTGAAAGATACTTCATAATTTTAATCCTCCCTAATTAGTTTAGCAAGTTCCAATTTCTATTTATTTACTAAAGAAAACCAACTGACTTGGGTTTGTGTATACCATTTGCCCACACTGATGATGTTTGATTTTTGACTGCAACCAAACAGGAGCTGTGCAATGGATTGTAGCTTTCTTATGGCATTAATGACAAAGACTATAAAGGAGCTGTCTGCATGAGTATCTGCTGTATGTTGCATAGTAGCTGGTTTAAAAGCCTTTTGGGAGAAGTCTGAGAGCAAGTTTCACTCAGTAAATTATGGAGATTTTCTTCTTTAGCACTTGGATTTGGCTTAATGCCTAACTGAAATATATACAGCGAAATCAGACAGCACACTGCAGCGGTGACTGGAACCAAATTGGCCAAATGGGAAATTAGGCAATTTCCTGAAAGCCCCAATGAATGGTTTCAAAGTGCTTTATTATTCTGCATCCTCCTTGATCCATGAGAGTGCCAGGGAATCCCAATGCTTTTTGGGGGCAGCAGAAGTCCATCTCTATTAGACCAAAGTCAGTCCCATCTGACTTCCGTTTGTGCTTTCTCAACTAAAAACAAATATCCCTCTTTCTCTCTTCTTTTCAAATGTGGCAGCATTGTACAGAATGTTCTGCACTTTGTATTTAACCATTTCCTTATAGTAATAATGTTGGTTTACAGATATACAATATGCATTATAGCATGAGCGTCAATGGAAAGATAAAAGATGGATCTCTGGAAATTGACACTGAGAACAACCTTGAAACATTCAGGACTGGAAGTGGCAGTGAAGAGGCAGTGGAGATTCATGATTTTCAGACTGTAAGTCAAATACTGTGTCTTCAATCTTGAGAACCCATTTTCTTTTGGCTTATCCACAAGTATATTGTCATAATAATCTGGTACATTAAGCATCATGAATTACATTTTATTTGCTTATGATTGAAACCATTTGTAACAATAGGCCTCATTAGATATTATTCGCTATAAGATCAGGTGCTTGGACTTGTAACCTTCCAACTGAGGGGTCACTGAGCTCTGGTTACTTAGCTAATGATGACTTGAGAACAAAATTAACAATGTGTGAATGTAATTTTTGATTTGTACCATGTTTCAGTGGAACTTGATAGGAAGTGTGGATGTGCTTGCGAGCTGTTTAATTGTAACTCATTGCTGTGTTACAGGGAATTACAGGAATTCACTTTGCTGGAGGAGGGATGTGTTACATCAAAGCGCAAGCTAAAGCACACCTGCCTGATATTGAGAACATGAAAACTGAAGCAATTGCACTTGAGCTTGTAGGTGTTATGTGGTTTTAATGTTTATGGTTTTAGAAGACTAACACCCAGGTAACATAATCTTTAAATGGAGAAAGCAAGCATTTTGATGCCATTTCGAGTTAGCGCTTGTAGAAACTTTCATTCGAATTGATGCATAATTTGCAGGTTCTCGTTCAAGACCTCATTGCCATGTCAATCAAGTGGAGACGCAGTTTGCTGCAGGGCAGATTTTTTTTTTCCCCTTGAGTATGACATTCTGATTCAGAAGAGAATCTGGCCTAGTTGCCCAGATACTGTGAAATTCATACAGTTGGACAGCTGAGAAAAACCGTCTGAAGTCTACTCACTTACCGTCCCAGTGGGAAAGCAGGGGAATGAAAAAACAAGATCTATGTGCAGGTATAAAATGTAGAAGATGCGTTGCACAACTTAAACAAACGAATAGTTTTATCAGCCAGATAAAATAGCACATGCAGTAATTACTGAAAGCAGGGAGCAAATTCAATTTGGAAGTCTTTAATATTTGTCTCACCCGTTATTATATTATATTATTTGCATATGCCAGCCCTGAGCTAAGTCTATTTTACCTGAATAGCTATGATATATTATACTTTCGTTCCTGTTTATTATCAGTGGGCCTAGTCCACCTGGGGTAATTAGTAGAATTACTGATGAGGCAAACAGTCCTTTAAATAATATGTATCAAGATAAATTGAGAACTGCAAACATGTTTTAATCTCGCATGTAGTGTTTAATTAGACTTTAATTTTTGACCATACATGTAATATTTGACAGTTAAGGTCTTTGGACAAAAATGGAATTTGAGGGACTATGTTCAATTACAATTTTTAATGGAAAATTTAACGTGCTTTTTAAAAACCTGACAAGGTTTAAAGAGTTCCTGACTTGTAGTTGCAAATGCTGTTTAGAAGCTGATCCAAGTCCACATGCAGCATTATAACTTAACACAGGTAGTATTCTAGTTTGCTCTATTAATGTACGACAAGAATAATCAGCTTTAGTGCCTTTGTACAGCATAAAACTGGTGTCTAACCCCTTTTTAATTCACCAGAAAGAAGTTGCTTCAAACTGTTACCACTATCACAGAAAGGGTCAAAGCTCTAATTGTGATGGTGCCAGTGGCCAAGAGGATGTCCCTATTGGTCTATGACCCCACACACACAGCCCATGTATCAAAGGCATCAGAAAGAATTTATGTTGATCTTCGAGAAATAGGATGAATGTGGCTGCAAGTGAAGAAGTGACTTTCACAACAAAGGACATAAAGTAAATTGAATTGCATTTAGCCCACCAGACAAGAACAGCAACAGAAGGGACTCCTGGCAGTTTAAAAATGTCATTAGAAATAGAGATGATTGTGTCAAATGTCTCCTGCCTTGAATTAATAGAAGTATAAAAGGCTGAGGATGTGGGCTTCCGCAACATGCACGGTAAGGGTCTTTTTTTCTTACCCTTCAATAATGCACCTCATTTTCTGATTTTAATGATTAGCCAATGATATCAATGCTGAGTTCATATTAAAAGCAGTTCAGCATTTGTTCACCTCCTATATTAGCTGTCCTGCAATGATACTGAAAAGGTAGTTAATATGGATCATTGTTAATATGGATCTCTCTCTGTACAGATTAACCTGGGTTGTCTGAAGTCCAAGGACATGCACCACATGCACTGTCACAGCAAATGCAAGTGCTATTTTATACAGCCTCAAATGAAATTGAGGCACTCAAACTAATAATGATGATTGTATGATACATTAGTACACTGATCACTGAAGATGTAATACAGCCACTAGTCAAGGGCAAATTGAAATGACTGTTTCAAAGTCACAGGTAGTGCGAGATGGAGATGCTGACGTAAAAGTAGCTGAGTATGGAGCTGAGAAGGTTGGTTTTCATAACGTTTCAGCAAACACATCCCTCGTTAGTTTTGTTGCACAAGCAGGGAGTTGAAGATAAGTCTTCCTACCTAATGGATAGTTTTTGATTTGCCAATTCCTATGTCAGTAGTGTTTTGAAAAATTCTCTGATTCTCATTGTATTTGACCTGGAATCAAATCTTAATGTTCCACAAAGACTGATAAGTTTACTTATAAGATATCCAGTAGTATAGCTTTTGTGGAAAATTAAGTAAGCCTAGAACACATGCAGAACTTTTGGAAATATGGCCCTGTGCATAAAGCCTCCTTTTGGTCAGAATTCCGTGGGCCATATCCGAGAAAAGCTGGAGAAACCTTTTGAGGGGATATGCAAAAGACACTATCCAGTTCAAGAGCTTGATATTATTATATCCTTGTATTATGATTCAGTAGAGTTATATATTGGGTAATACTGACACATCTCTAACTGCAAGACTCTTAGACTTCTTATTAGAAGGTGCAATGCAGCGCCTGCATTAGCGAAATGGACATTTAGGTATAATTGGGAATTCCAAGAACAAAATTTCAAGAACAAAAATGAATTCAATGATGGATGAGGAGCTATCTTTAGTCAGGAGCTATCTGTAAATCAGTCAAGGAGAGATACTTAATTGAAGTGAGTGCTCAGAAGACATCTGGAAAAGTTCTAGCAGGATACAGTTTCACCCTCTAGTACAATATTTGAGCATTGAGGAAACCATTCACCAATACTGAGCTTGATGCCTCTCTTTCCACTGATGTTAACTGATGTTAAAACAGGACTTTGATTTCTGTTGTCTGGAAAGCTTTCTCAGCTATTAAATTATGTTATGTATTAGTCCACATGTGATTTACACCTGGAGTAAAGTACACCAAACAACCAGGTGGAATTAACATGGTAAAATAATTTAAAATGTTACTCTCCTCCCCCCGACTTAGAACAAAGACAATTTACAGCCCAGGAGCAGGCCTTCGGCCCTCCAAGCCTGAGCCGATCCAAATCTACTGTTTAAACCTGTCGGTCAATCCCTAAGCATCTGTATCCCTCTGCTCCCCACCTACTCACGCATCCGTCCAGACACATCTTAAATGAATCTTAAATGCCTACCTCTACCACTGCTACTGGAACCGCATTCCAAACGCCCACCACCCTCTGTGTGAAGTACTTGCCACATGTATCCCCCTTAAACTTTCCACCTCTCACCTTGAAAGCATGATCTCTCGTTATTGAATCCTTCACCCTGGGAAAAAGCTTGTCATTATCCACCCTGTCTATACCCTTCATAATTTTGTAAACTTCAATCAGGTCCCCCCTCAATCTCCTTTTTCTAATGAAAATAAACCTAACCTACTCAACCTCTCTTCATAGCTAGCACCTTCCATACCAGGCAACATCCTCGTAAACCTTCTCTGCACCCTCTCCAAAGCATCCACATCCTTTTGGTAATGTGGCAACCAGAACTGTACACAGTATTCTAAATGCAGCCGAACCAATGTCTTGTACAATTTTAACATGACTTGCCAGCTGTTATACTCAATACCCCATCCAATGAAGGCAAGCATACCATATGCCTTCTTGACCACTCTCTCCATCTATGCAGCAACCTTCAGGGTACAATGGACCTGCACTCCCAGATCTCTCTGACCATCAACTTTTCCCAAGGCTCTTCCGTTCATTGAATAATTCGCTCTAGAATTAGACTTACCTAAATGCATCACCTCACATTTGGCTGGATTGAAAGCCATCTGCCACTTTTCTGCCCAACTCTCCAGTCTATCTATATCCTCCTGTATTCTCTGACAGTCCCTTATGCTTTCTGCTATTCCTCCACTCCATTTTGTAATAGTCCCACCTTCCCCAGAATCGGTCCCAATGTCCAACAAATCTGAACCTCTCCCTCCTACACCATCTCTTAAGCTACATGTTCATCCTGCCTATTTTTTTATTTCTACCCTGGTTAGCATGTGGTACTGGTAGTAATCCCGAGATCATTACCTTTGAGGTCCTCCTCTTTAACTTCTCTCCTAGCTCCCTGAATTCTTCATTCAGGATCTCATTTCGTTTTCTACTTATATCGTTGGTGCCTATATGCACCAAGACAACTGACTGTTCACCCTTCCCTTTTAGAATGCTCTGCAGCCGATCTGTGACATCCCTAACTCGAGCACCTGGGAGGCAACATACCATCCGGGAGTCCCATTTTCGGCCACAGAACCGCTTATCAACCCCCCTCACAATAAAGTCCCTTATGACTATGGCCCTACAAGTCTTTTTTCTGCCCTTCTGAACAGCAGTGCCCACCACAGTGTCATGAACCTGGCAACTGCAGCCCTCCCCGGTGAGCCAGCTCCCCCAACACTATCCAAAATGGCATACCTGTTTTGGAGAGAGATGACACCTGCACTGCCTTCCTACTCTTTTTCTGTCTTTTGGTCACCCATTCACTGTCTCCCTCAACAATTCTAACCTGTGGTGCTATCCACGACCTCCTTAGCATTGTGGATGCTCCACAGTGAGTCTATCCGCAGCTCCAGAACCGTCATGTTGTCAAACAAGTCAGACACGTTCCTGAGCTCCCACATCAAGCAAGAGGCACATGCATGGGTCTGAGGTCCCCTGCCATTGTAAAAGCTTAGCTTTATATGAACTAACTAAAACCAAACAATGCCCTTAAATATATGAAAAAGAAAGATAAAGAAAAAATAAAAGCCTTACCTTACAGAATCTGTTTCTTCCAGTTAGCGGAGGGGGGGGGGGGGGGGGGGTGAGGGAGACACTACATGTGTACTATCTCAGGTTTAGCAACTGCCCAAATATAAATTAAGCCCTTACCTTCCAGGCAGCCCTCGCTTCACTCTACCTTCTCTCCTCGCCGCTCTGTCAAAATGGAGCTTGGTGATTATCAGAATTTCAGGAAACATTATCGGATTTGAAATATAATAAGTGTTTGTTGACAGTGTTCGCATCTACATTCACTGCTTCCTGGGATGTAATTTCACAGCAAGCTCCCTTAAATAGTTCACCAAAGAAGACATGATCCATCTTTGCAGTGTCTACAACACATGCCACAGGGAATGTTCAAAATGATTTTAAATGTTACAGACCTGAGAAAAGATATTTGCAATGACCTGCAAAAAAAAAAGAGGATCATGCAGCTCAACTTAAAGTTATGAAGGATTAAGAGGAATCAGGTCTTGTTGGTTGAGTGTAAATTAAGTCTACTGTTCAAAAAAAAGATTAATTATACATAAAAAAATTTAAGCAGGAAACATTTAAGATCCACAAGCCATGCAAAACCTATCAACAAACTGGAACTGAAAAAAATACATGTATGGTTCAGATTAACAAAACTAATTTAAAATTTCAGTAATACAGACAAAATTCAATTTAGACAAATGCAACATGCATTCCAAATCAAACATGTGTAATTTAATTGTGACTTCAGTGTTAAACAAATCCATGTATGAAATTCATTTAGAGTCACGTGGAAGCAGAGATGTTCTTTTCAAGTGATTTTTCTTCCTAAAACAACAAATTGCAGCTTTTTAAAAAATATGGATAAATTGTATGATTTATGGGTTTGCTATCCACTGTACAATTTGAATAGCAAGTGTAAATGTGTTACCATTCAAGGTCTTCCTTTCTAATGTTGAGAGGCAGAACCTAACTTGTAGAGAATCCAGACATGAACTTGGAGGTTAATACAATACTGAGAAAAGCAAGAAACTTTCTCTAATTGATATGGAACTTTCATAACCCTCAAATTTAACATTCTAAAATGAGGCCTCCACTCTCCCTTCAATGGATCTAGAAGCCAAGACAAAACAATAATATTGTTGTGCACAACAAGCATATGCTGCAGAAAGTCTTCTCAGCTAAATATTTCATTTAGTCATGCTCTAAGTTACTGTGTTATATTGGCGCAGCTAGCCTGAGTCATAAGGACAGCCTTCTGACTCCACTAACCCCTTCCACCTCCCCAGAACTCTTCTCAATTTCACTTCCTGCACCACCAGAAACCAACAGCCACTCCCTGCCAACAGTCTGAACCTTAGGATCTAACCTACCCACCTCCACTACTGGACATGACAAACCCCAAATGACATCTTCCCCTCCCTCTCTTGGCACCCAACCTGACAATTCACCTTCACAATGCCTCAGACCAACAAGACCAGAATCCTTAACCACTCCATTCATCTGGCACTCTATCCACCTGGCACCATAATTCCTTAAGCAAATGACCCCATAACCCCACACTTACCTTTTGTCAGCTCCTGTGAATAGGTTAGTATCTAAACATCTAGCAGTGCTGCTGGACATTGAGATTTAAGCATGGCTTTCCGGCTGCTGGCTAAAGGAGTGTAATTGTCCTGTGCTTTCAGGGAGCTGTTTGATTTCAGGTACATTCCTCATTTCTGAAGGAGATGGGATTTGAACTCCAGGCTGGAAATGCAGACCCCTGCCCTAATAGGGAAAGAAAATGGAAGCAGAGTGGCAATTGGATTGCCAATCCTTGGAATATCCAGATCAATCACAATCAGTCATTCAGATTCGCACAGAACCAACTAAGGGAAGACTTTGTGCAGGCAGACAGACTTTGTTATGGTGTGCTTCAAATTGCTCAATACTCTGGGGAAGCAATGCATTCAGCAGCAGTTCATAAAGGGGTTCCAGGGCAGGAGTGTTCAACATAAGGTTCAAGCATGGTTTGCACCTGAGAATAAGCAGTTGTTTGATGCTATTATAGCTCAATTTCTCTTATACTGTTATACTGGCCTCGTGGACAAAATGGTACAAGATCGTAAAGAGCAGAATTTCACATACAATATCGCAAATACCTTGAGCCCGTCACATTAAGGTTAAGCTTAAAAAGACTAAATGTGTAAGGCACAGTGATACTGAGCCCCTCACAGCCTCCTATCAAGTACTGTATTATATTGTTCACATTCTGCAGTGCTGTACTGTGAGAATGTCATTGAGGCACATTCTGACTTCAATAGACAGAAAACATTAGGTCAATTGAAGAATTGCTTGAAAATGTTCTTTGCAAAATAAATTTTGAGCTTTTAGAAAGGAAGAATAGACTTCTTTCATGTACAGTTTCCTTAAGCATGTTACTACCTCACAGTAATCTTACCACACAATCACACCTCTGCTAAAGTAAAGGAGTAAATGAACTTTATTTATAATATGCCTATTATATCCTCACAACATGTTAGAACATGATAAATTATTTTTGAAATGCAGACACAGTTATACAGGCAAACACAGCAACTAATTTATAAGGTTCCACTAACAAGGAAAGAGTGAATGACAATATAATCTATTTTTCATGGTTTTACTTAAAGCAGAATTATCTCTATGAATCACTTATTTCCTGACACAATACGTTGCAAAGCTGGATTAGTACGAAGGTGTGCAATAACAGATATGAGGACAAACAATTGTTACTCTGAAATCTGTCATGGTACACAATCCCTTTGTCGCAGCTCATAATAACAATGAGAGTGTCTTATGTCATAAAGCATACTGCTGCTGCAAGAGCCAGGTGTGTAAATCAAAGATGGTCTGTAAGCAGAACCAACATGCTAGGTAAATGACAACCGATGTCCTTGCAGTAGAGATTCACAGATCTCAGTGTCCAAAGTTCAGTTCTGACACAGAAGTCAAGAAGAGATGGTGCTCAGCAAAGTAGGAAAGGATTGTGTTTCTATCCCTCAAGACAACAAAGTTTCCAGTCCATCTCAACTCACATGTCAGTAGGTATGGCAGAGAGAGAGCAGAACTAAAAAGTGACGACAAGTTTTTGAATGAGCAATAGGTAAGTGTGAGTCTTGCATTTTGGAAAGTCAAATCAAGGTAGGAGTTTCAGAGTGAATGGTAGTGCCATGTAATGGAACAGAGGGATCTTGGAGATCAGGTTCACATTTCTCTGAAAATGAAGAAAGATTTTGGCACACCGGCCTTCATCAGTCAGGACATTGAGTATAGAAGTTGGGAAGTTATGTTGCAGTTATGCAGAGTGTTGGTGAGACCATACTTGGAGTATTTTGTTCAGTCTTGGTCCACTTGTTATAGGATGGATTTTATTAAACTAGAAAGGGTGTCCAAGAAATTTATAAGGATGTTGCCTGGACTCAATGGTCTGAGTTATAGGAAGGGATTGGACAAGCTAGAACTTTTTCTTTCGAACGTAGGAGACTGAGGGGGGGGGCTTTATCGAGGTGTATTAGATCATGAGTGTCATGCATAGAGTGAATACACTCATCCTCGATTCCCAACCCTGGGAAAAAGACTAAGAGAGCATCAGTTTAAGGTGAGAGGGGAAAGAATAAAAGGGAAATGAGGGACATGGTTTTTACACAGAGGGTGGTAGGCAGAAGTGGTTGAGGCGGGTACATTAACAACACTTAAAAGGCATTTGAGCAAATACATGGATAGGAAAGGATCAGAAGGATAAGAGCCAAGTTTAGGGAAATGAGGTTAGTGTGAATGAACATTTTGGTTGGCATGGACCAGTTTGGGCCAAAGGGCCTGTCTCCGTAATGTATAACTCTATGAGCAGGATCAAACAACTGGTAGACCACCAGAAATTGAGGAGGATACATAGAGTACAAGGGGGTACAGTGGAGCAAATGCTACTGAAGTTAATATAGTCACTGGGTGGCGTTCCTGCATGATTCCTGTCTCTGTTACAGAAACTAAGGATTCAGCACTCAGTGGCTAAATGACATTCCTTTAAAATCCACTGTACATGGTAATCTATGATTATCAGTATCCAAGAGAGACACCAGTGAAACCTTCCAGCTGGCCAGCAATTTTACTCTTTTCATAATATAATCAGTTTGGTGAAGTAGTTGAATGTTGTATATTATCCACAATGTAGCAACACAAAGGAGAGAGGTATTTGCAGAGCCTACAATGATTTGATGAAATGTCTTGTATTTAATTAATCTGTTGCTGGGAGGATTCATCTGTAATTATTTCAAGAGCTGTGAGAGCACCATGGATTTCTGTTGATGGATATAGAGGAAGTGTGAAGAGAAGAAAATGATTTAAGCAATTTTTTTTTTCTCCAAGTAGTTTAAGAATAAGTGCCGAAGCTTCCCAATTTAAGTATCTGATGATGCGATATTTGAAATGTTATGTTAATGTTTCACCTATTTCTCCTTCATGGAATGCTGCTTTTACCTTCCTATTCTGGCACGATACTGTTTTGGTTGCTACTCGGGACAGTGAGATTTTGCAGAGCAAGTTTATACAGTGACTGACAGTGGTTTTGGTCTGTATTGCCATGTGATTTCTGAAACATTAAGAAACATGCATCAGAAACCATCCCATCACTTCTAAAACAGGAGTGTAACAGATAAAAGTATCATTAGAATTCACAGAAGAGGAATTAATGCATGATTGAGAGGGACCTTGACGTTTGTGAGAACAGCATGAAATAGACCTGCTCAAACAGGTTGATGTTAAGAAGGAGGATGTGCTGAAAATTTTGAAAAACATAAGGATAGATCAGTCTCCTGGGTCAGTCAGGATATACCGAATGATACTACAGGAAGCGAGGGAAGACATTGCTGCGCCTTTGGTAATGATCTTTGTGTCCTCACTGTCCACTGGAGTAGTGCCAGATGATTAGAGGGTGGCAAATGTTATTCCCTTGTTCAAGAAAGGGAATAGGGAAGATCCTGGGAAATACAGACCAGTCAGTCTCACGTCTGTGGTAGGCAAATTATTGGAGAGGATTCTGAGAGACAGGATTTATGATTACTTGGAAAACTGTAGTTTGGTTAGAGATAGTCAGCATGGCTTTGTGAGGGGCAGGTCATGCCTCACAAACCTTACTGAATTCTTTGAGGATGTGACAAAACACATTGATGAAGGTAGAGCAGTGGATGTGGTGTATATGGATTTTAGCAAGGTGTTTGATAAAGTTCCCCATGGTAGGCTTATTCAGAAGGTAAGAGGCATGGGATATAGGGAAATCTAGCTGTCTGGATACAGAATTGGCTGGCCTATAGAAGACAGAGGGTGGTGGTAGATGGAAATTGTTCAGCCTGGAGCTCGGTGACCATTGGTGTTCCACAGGGATCAGTCTAGGACCTCTGCTGTTTGTGATATTTGTAAATTTCTTGAATGAGGAAGTAGAAGGGTGGGTTTGTAAATTTGCTGATGACATGAAGGTTGGTGGAGTTGTGGATTGGGTGGAGGGCTGTTGTACGTTGCAATGGGACATTGACAGGATGCAGAGCTGGGCTGATAAGTGGCGGGTGGAGTCCAACCTGAAAAGATGTGAAGTGATTCATTTTGGAAAGTCGAATTTGAATACAGAATACAACTTTAAAGGCAGGATTCTTGGCAGTGTTGAGAAACACAGGGATCTTGGGGACCATGTTCATAGATCCCTCACAGTTGTCACCCAAGTTGATAGGATTGTTAAGAAGGCGTTTGGTGTGTTGTTGGCTTTCATTAGCAGGGAAGTTGAGTTTAAGTGCTGTAAGATTATGTTGCAGCTCAATACAGCCCTAGTTAAACCTCACTTGGAATATTGTGTTCAGTTCTGGTTGCCTCGTTATAGGAAGGATGTGGGAGCTTTAGATAGGGTGCAGAGGAGATTTACCATGATGCTGCCTGGATTGAAGGGCATGCCTAATGACAAGAGGTTGAGGGAGCTAATGCTTTTCTTATTGGAGCAAAGTCGAATGAGAGGTGACTGGATATAGGTGTACAAGGTGAGAGGTGTAGGCAGAGAATTTTTCCCAGGATGGAAATGGCAATCACGAGGGGGCATAATTTTAAGGTGATTGGAGGAAGATTTAGGGGAGATGTCAGAGGTAAGTTCTTTACTGCTGTGGTTCTGTTCGCCGAGCTGGAAGTTTTTGTTGCAAACGTTTCGTCCCCTGGCTAGGCGACATCATCAGTGCTTGGGAGCCTAGCCAGGGGACGAAACGTTTGCAACAAAAACTTCCAGCTCGGCGAACAGAACCACAGCAATGAGCACCCGAGCTACAAATCTTCGCACAAACTTTGAAGTTCTTTACTGCCACCGCTGGCAGTGCATTCCATGCACCCACCACTCTGCGTAGAGTCAGAGACATTAGGGACATTTAAGCAACTCTTGGATAGGCGCAAGGAAGTTAGTACAATGAAGGGTATGTAGATTCGTCTTAGAGTAGGATAAAAGATTGGCACAACATCGAGGGCCTAAGGACCTGTACTGTGCGCTATGTTCTGTGATTTTAGGATAAGTGCCTCAAACCAGCTGCACAGAGTTTAAAAAGAAAAACTCAATTTCATTGTGCAAGATCCAAATGGCTGCAATTAACAACCCTCCATGACCAAGACCACATCATTCTGATGAAATTGACCATCCTCTTAGTTCTACTCAGTGAGAAAGATAGCTGTACTGACTCTGACAGCCCCAAACCCCCAGATCACTTTGTCATATGTTGCACTGAGAGCCTGTGGTTGTGGGCGGTGCTGCCTCAGTTTAAGGGGCTGTCCAGTTAGCAGTTGTGGAGGAAAAACCGATATTGAGCTTTTACAAGAGGCATTTTTTACACAACGAGGTGTCATTTATTGCATTGATAGCAAACCGGTACCAGTTACATTGACTTGGTTGGCATGATTATAAGGCTGGCAATGACACACCTGTCTTCATTGGCACCTTGTGCTGAATTAACTTTACTCAAACATTGTGTGACATCATTAGATTGGATGGACCTTTAATGCAGCTTCAACATCAACTCTTTCAGAACCATTACCTTAAACAATATCCATACTGAGAAAAATGGTTTATGTTAGTATTCGTTTGGAATGAGTTAGTTGCTTAAAGGTTGAAGCTGTGGAAATTTTGACACTGACAGCTGGCACTCTTCCCTGTTAAATCTTCCCCTCCTGAGGCACAGCCCTTGAGTCAATGCTCCTGTGATAGTATAGTTGCTGTGGAGAATAGCAATAAGATTGTACTGTACAAATTATATGCCACCAGACATCTTTGCAAGCTGCTTTACAGTCATTTTTACTGGTATTCCTTAACTAAGTTCCATTCTGTGGAGGCATGAAATATATGCATTTTAAGCAAAGATCAGTATCATGAATCTCTACCATTTATTCCAGTTGTCATGACAAACAGGCAGAGTGCTGCTTATGCAATGTCTACATCTTGAAAATATTTCTGTTCATTTAGAAAAGCATCACAATAGTAACAGCTTACTGTCTCCAGCATGACGTTAGAATCCCCAACTCTCAACTATCCCCAGGTTTTAACACTGGTCTGGAGTAATGCTTCCTTGAGTAAAGTATATACAGGTCGATAACGTGATGGTTGCCTTCTTGTGCAACCCCGCATTATAGAAAAATTGCGCTTTAGAAACAGAACTTAAAGTATTGACGATGTAATCGGATCACAGCC